>NW_027362761.1:485164762-486372262 GCF_046119375.1 Phyllobates terribilis | reverse complement strand
GCCACCCCTATTTGTCCCGGTAACCTTTCCCACACTTTTCTTAGCCTGGCCTGCTTTAGGGCAGCATTGGCCGAGCCCACCGGACTATCAGACTCCTCCGGTGGGCCCTGGCTTCTCCATCAGGGGAGTTGAGAGTGCCAAGGTGAGGAGCATGATGAGGATGATAGAAGTTAGCATCTGCTTTGTTTTGTTGTAATGCAAGCGCATGTATGTAGTAGCGGCTAGGCCTGAGGTGGTCAGCGTTTTGGCGCATATCCTACCTCCTCCGAGGATTGCTGGATGTTTTGCTGCTACTATCCAAGTTCTATGACTCCCGTTAAAACAAAGCTTCAGGTGATAAATGATGGATGAGGTAGTGGCAAAGGAGAAAGAGCAGGAGGAACAGGGACCATTCACATCAATATCAGGCCAGTCAACCAGATATGTCTTGTAGGATATGTTTCTGTAACAAAAGGAGCGGTTCAGCTACACAGTTATAGGGCATACAGTGAGTGCAATGCCTACCAAAATTTCGAGCCACTCCAATGCCCCTTGGAAATGACATGGAGGTCAGAGGGCGTTAACTAAACCTTTTTTTCCATTTATAGCAACTGGGTCTCCCGTGCACTGTTGGCCTAAGCAGTGAATGGAAGGTTTTCCAAAAATTATGAGGAACTGCAATGCCCCTTACAAGAGCCATGTGTGGCACCCCAGGGGTCTGGTCACCACAGTAATAGAGATATTACGTCGGAGAGCAAGTGGGAGGTTTCCTAGTCAGGATCCCTTAAACATGTAACATCCTCCTGCCCCAATCCTGGGAGGGGAGAATTCTGCCCTTATAAACTGGATCTGGGGCGGGGTTGAGTGAGTCAGAGAACAGTCAGAGTCAGAGTGAGAGCAAGGGAAAGTAACAGCAAAGAGCTCTGTAGGAGCTAGGAGCTAAAGACCAGGGGCTGGCTCCTGTGTCCGGTTCCTATTGTCTTCTGCCAGGGCGAGTCTCAGAGCTCGCCCTGGCAGAAGACAATAGGAACCGGACACAGGAGTCCGAAGCTGTGAGGACTTATATATCCAGCAGCAGAAACCAGCCGGCAGGGGATTTCAGGTCCTCTGGCCATAGAAGCCCGGAGGCTCAGTCACAAGCAAGGGACCAGCACCGCCGTCGTGGAGCGGAGGCTAACAGAAGGCCCCAAGTCACCAGCCATACGAGTGAGCACTACACGGTACACTCAGGGACGTGGGCTACTTCTAGCCGCTTACAGCAAGGTAGCCAGGAAGAGTGCAGACAGACGGGGAGGCCTACAATTCCACCTGGCCAGGGGAACTCCTGCTTGCTCACAGACTGACCAGGCCTCTTATGCTAGCCAGTACTCCCGGGAGGGTCTACCTTATAATCATCAGTAAAGACCCTGAACTGCACTGCAAAGACTCTGAGTCGTTCCTGCTGCGCTCGTGCACCATCACCCCCATCATCTACACTCACTGCCCTGAGGCTATACTCCTCCCGAGGGGAGTTATCCCATTCTATGCTGCGCACACAACACCAGCCTCAGCGGTCTGCCTCGCAGCGGTGGTACTCCCTGACCGCAATCCACGGGTGGCGCAGTCGGACAATTAACCTTAAAACCTAAGGAAGACTGCCACTGGTTTGACCAGCCTGAGCCACGGGACCGGGTCACCGCCACGGAGACTACAGACCCCAGAGACCCGGCACCGGGTATCCCACACACGTGTACACACGGCCCAGGGGGCGTGTCACATGCAGTACAGCATATTACAAACATAAGTCCCATTATTGGGGAGTGGGTGTCCCATTGTATTTGCTTATGCTTTCCAAGCAAAAGCTGCCAAAAATTAGGACGGAGCAACTTGAAATGCCCCTTACAAGAGCCATGCAGTACAGCATATTACAAACATAAGTCCCATTATTGGGGAGTGGATGTCCCATAGCATTTGCTTATGCTTTCCCAGCAAAAGCTGCCAAAAATTAGGACGGAGCAACTTGCAATGCCCCTTACAAGAGCCATGCAGTACAGCATATTACAAACATAAGTCCCATTATTGGGGAGTGGGTGTCCCATAGTATTTGCTTATGCTTTCCCAGCAAAAGCTTCCAAAAATTAGGACGAAGCAACTTGCAATGCCCCTTACAAGAGTCATGCAGTACAGCATATTACAAACATAAGTCCCATTATTGGGGAGTGGGTGTCCCATAGTATTTGCTTATGCTTTCCAAGCAAAAGCTGCCAAAAATTAGGACGGAGCAACTTGCAATGCCCCTTACAAGAGCCATGCAGTACAGCATATTACAAACATAAGTCCCATTATTGGGGAGTGGGTGTCCCATAGTATTTGCTTATGCTTTCCCAGCAAAAGCTGCCAAAAATTAGGACGGAGCAACTTGCAATGCCCCTTACAAGAGCCATGCAGTACAGCATATTACAAACATAAGTCCCATTATTGGGGAGTGGGTGTCCCATAGTATTTGCTTATGCTTTCCCAGCAAAAGCTGCCAAAAATTAGGACGGAGCAACTTGCAATGCCCCTTACAAGAGCCATGCAGTACAGCATATTACAAACATAAGTCCCATTATTGGGGAGTGGGTGTCCCATAGTATTTGCTTATGCTTTCCAACAAAAGCTGCCAAAAATTAGGACTGAGCAACTGGCAATGCCCCTTACAAGAGCCATGCAGTACAGCATATTACAAACATAAGTCCCATTATTGGGGAGTGGGTGTCTCATAGTATTTGCTTATGCTTTCCCAGCAAAAGCTGCCAAAAATTAGGACGGAGCAACTTGCAATGCCCCTTACAAGAGCCATGCAGTACAGCATATTACAAACATAAGTCCCATTATTGGGGAGTGGGTGTCCCATAGTATTTGCTTATGCTTTCCCAGCAAAAGCTGCCAAAAATTAGGACGGAGCAACTTGCAATGCCCCTTACAAGAGCCATGCAGTACAGCATATTACAAACATAAGTCCCATTATTGGGGAGTGGGTGTCCAATAGTATTTGCTTATGCTTTCCCAGCAAAAGCTGCCAAAAATTAGGACGGAGCAACTTGCAATGCCCTTTACAAGAGCCATGCTGTACAGCATATTACAAACATAAGTCCCATTATTGGGGAGTGGGTGTCCCATGGTATTTGCTTATGCTTTCCCAGCAAAAGCTGCCAAAAATTAGGACGGAGCAACTTGCAATGCCCCTTACAAGAGCCATGCAGTACAGCATATTACAAACATAAGTCCCATTACTGGGGAGTGGGTGTCCCATAGTATTTGCTTATGCTTTCCCAGCAAAAGCTGCCAAAAATTAGGACGGAGCAACTTGCAATGCCCCTTACAAGAGCCATGCAGTACAGCATATTACAAACATAAGTCCCATTATTGGGGAGTGGGTGTCCCATAGTATTTGCTTATGCTTTCCAAGCAAAAGCTGCCAAAAATTAGGACGGAGCAACTTGCAATGCCCCTTACAAGAGCCATGCAGTACAGCATATTACAAACATAAGTCCCATTATTAAGGAGTGGGTGTCCCATAGTATTTGCTTATGCTTTCCAAGCAAAAGCTGCCAAAAATTAGGATGGAGCAACTTGCAATGCCCCTTACAAGAGCCATGCAGTACAGCGTATTACAAACATAAGTCCCATTATTGGGGAGTGGGTGTCCCATAGTATTTGCTTATGCTTTCCCAGCAAAAGCTGGCAAAATTTAGGACAGAGCAACTTGCAATGCCCCTTACAAGAGCCATGCAGTGCAGCATATTACAAACTTAAGTCCCATTATTGGGGAGTGGGTGTCTCATAGTATTTGCTTATGCTTTCCCAGCAAAAGCTGCCAAAAATTAGGACGGAGCAACTTGCAATGCCCCTTACAAGAGCCATGCAGTACAGCATATTACAAACATAAGTCCCATTATTGGGGAGTGGGTGTCTTATAGTATTTGCTTATGCCTTGCAAGCAAAAGCTGCCAAAAATAAGGACGGAGGAACTTGCAATGCTGGCACCCTGGTGGTGTAGTGGTGGTGGAGGCTGAGGATAAGGAGAAGAAGATTAAACAGCCGAAACGAGGAAGCGTATACCCATGTGTGGGTGTGAAGCGGTGCATGTGAATACACCTCCCGAAATAACACAGTGGATTTGACTTTATGTTACTCTGCTGTCATTTGGTGGTGATGAGAAGTCTGGCCCAATCCAGCCCTTGTTCATTTTGATAAGGGTCAGCTTGTCAGCATTGTCAGTTGACAGGCGAGTGCGCTTATCAGTTATAATTCCCCCAGCGGCACTAAAAACACGCTCCGATAACTCGCTAGCGGCAGGGCAGGCCAGGACCTCCAAGGCGTACAGAGCGAGTTCATTCCAAGTGTCCAGCTTGGATACCCAATAATTAAAAGGCACAGAGGAATCACGGAGGACGCTGGTACGATCGGCAAGGTACTCCCTCACCATCTTTTGAAACTCCACTCCTTGTGAGAGTACCCCGCGCCTCAGGGCCTGTAAGCTGGGCGGGTGTCAGAAAACTGTCCCAGAACGTTGACAGTGTTCCCCTGCCTCTGCTGGATTGGAGTTGCATCTCTCTCACCTGTACGCCTTGGTTGGGCAACAAACTGTGACCTCTGCCGCTAGCGTGTTCAGATGGGAATTTTTTAAGAGTTCTGCAGCAAGGGCCTTCTGGTATTGCCCCATTTTTGTAGACCTCTCCACCTCAGAAATAAGAGATTGAAAGTTCTCCTTGTAGCGGGGGTCTACAAGTGTCACCAACCAGTAATGACTGTCACCCAACATTTTGACATCGCGAGGGTCATGGTTAAGGCAGCGTAACATAAAGTCAGCCATGCGTGCCAGACTGGTAACGGGCAAGATTTCCGTGTCCTCACCAAGATGACGGCCTACCATGCTCTCCTCCTCCTCCTCCTCCTCCTCTTCCTCCTCCCCCCTGTCCTCAGGCCACCCACGCTGAACCGACGGTATGACACTTGTACAGGTACTACCGTCTACAACGCATGATAGCAGCTCCTGTTCTTCCTCCTCCTCCTCCTCCTCCTCCTCCTCTCCCTCATTGTCCCCCAGTGCACGTTGGGATGAGATGAGGCTGGGCTGTGTGTAATCGCCCGCTACGGCTTCTTGATCCATCTCATCATACTCTGGCTGCAATGCCTCCTCTTTAATTCTCTGCAGAGAGCGTTGCAAAAGACAGACAAGTGGGATGCTGACACTAATGATGGCGCCATCGCCACTCACCATCTTGGTGGCCTCCTCAAAGTTTGTCAGGATGGTACATATGTCAGACATCCAGGTCCACTCCTGAGGTCTTATGTGTGGAGTCTGACCTGAATATCGACGGCCTTGTTGCAGCTGGTACTCCACAACTGCTCTCTTCTGCTCACAAATCCTTTGCAACATTTGGAGGGTAGAGTTCCAACGTGTGGGGACATCACACACCAGTCGGTGTGCCGGAAGCTGCAAACGCTGCTGCAACACAGCAAGGGCGGCGGAAGTTGTAGCCGACTTGCGAAAATGAGCTGACAGGCGGCGTACTTTCACGAGCAGATCTGGCAACTCGGGGTACGATTTAAGAAACCGCTGAACCACGAGGTTAACCACATGAGCCAGGCATGGTACGTGTGTGATCTCACCTCGCCTCAGAGCCGCCACCAGGTTACGGCCATTGTCACACACTACCATGCCGGGATGTAGGTTCAGCGGTCTCAGCCACAGATCTGCCTGCTCTTTCACAGCTGTCCACAACTCACAAGCAGTGTGAGGTTTATCACCTAAGCTTATGAGTTTCAGTACAGCCTGTTGCTGCTTGGCGGAGGCAGTACTGCAATGCTTCCAGCTTGTAACTGATGTGGTGATATCTGAGATGGAGGCTGAACATGAGGAGGAGGAGGAGGAGGAGGAGGATGCGCAGGAGCTGTACACTGTGGGGGCAACTCTGACTGACATAGGGCCCGCAATCCTCGGTGTGGGGAGGATGTGGTCCATCCCAAGGTCCGACTGAGTCCCGGCTTCCACTATGTTTACCCAGTGTGCCGTCAGAGAGATGTACCGTCCCTGGACACAAGCACTTGTCCACGTGTCCGTTGTCAGGTAGACTCTCCCAGTAACTGCGTTGTTGAGGGCACGGCAGATGCTTTGGGACACGTGCTTGTGTAGTGCGGGGATGGCACACCGGGCAAAATAGTGTCGGCTGGGGACCGAGTACCGAGGGACGGCCACCGCCATAAGATTGCGGAAGGATTCCGTCTCCACCAGCCTAAAAGGCAGCATTTCCAATGCAAACAGTCGTGAAAATTTAGGACTGTGGCCTGTGGGGCGTTAGCTGCGAATTTTTGCTTTCGTTCAAAGGTCTGGGATATGGACAATTGAACGCTGCAGTGGGACGTGGACGTGGACGTTGATGCTGTTTCTTGAGAAACTGCCATAACAAGTGAAGACTGAGAGGAGGGGGCATCTTTACATGCAGTATGGACAGGGGATTGCCTTGCACACACAACAGGGGGTTCTATTGCATGCACAACAGTGGAAGAAGCAGTGGTGACACCCGCTGACACTGGTCGTGGACCCTGGGTTTCGCCCCACAAAGTCGGGTGCTTTGCTGCCATGTGCCTGATCATGCTCCTGGTGGTCAGGCTGGTAGTTTTGTCACCCCTGCTGATGCTGGCATGGCAGGTGGAACATATGTCCTTTTTGGGGTTATCAGCAGAGTCTTTAAAAAAATTCCAGACTCTGGAAGACCTACCGCTTGTACTGGCAACGTCCCTCGTGTTGGTGTTACGGAGAACGGTTGCCTGCCTTCTGTCTGCGGCCACCACACTGCTTCTTCCTGCCTGTTGGGGCACTCTGCCTCCCTCCCCCTGTGTGCTGCTGGCCTCACTCTGCATGTCCTCCTTCCACGTTGGGTCAGTTACTAGATCATCCACCACCTCCTCCTCTTCCACTTGCGCACCACGATCCTCCTCCTCACTTCCTGGCAATTGTGTCTCGTCATCGTCCACCTCTTGTGACAGATTGCCAACGTCGACTTCCTGTGGCCGTGGCTGTTCAAATATTTGGGCATCGCAACATGGGATCTCCTCTTCCACCACTTCAAGCGTATCAGGCGAGGGGCCCAAATATGGAAATGGACCAGTGAACAGCTCTTCAGAGTGTCCAAGTGTGGTATCACTTGCTGTCTGACGACACTCGGCATGGTGGGAGGAAGGAGCATCAGGGTGAGGAGGAGTATGCGGTCGAGACTCACGGCTACTAAGAGTTGACCGTGTGGAAGACAGACCGGAGGTGGTGGTGCCCAGGTAACTGGAAGTATTATCTGCTATCCAATTAATAACCTGTTCACACTGATAAGTTCTCAATACTGGTGTTGTTCTGTGCTTCCCTAGTAATTCAGTCAAGAAGTGGGAGCGAGAAGATGTGGCTGTTGGTTGTGGCACATTTTCACCTTGGCCACGGCCCCGTCCTCTGCACGAACCATCACCAGAACGTCCACTTCCACGTCCTTTGCCACGCGCCTTGCCCATTGTAAATGAAGTAAAATAGCTTACACTTGCACTATCAATGGAAAAAGGGTAATAAAGAGTAGATTGGAACCGTGGAAGAGGAAAACCACAGTTATTGTTTACTGGGGTATACCACACTTTTTTAAATAGAGATATTTGCGGCTGAACAGTGAGCGACACACTCAAACTGCTTTTTTTTTAGATACCAAAGGCCCAAAACTGGACAGTACAGCGATTTGACCCGTGGAACTGCAAAACCACACTGGGATGTCGGGCCTACACAAGACTATTTTCAACAGATATATTTTTGTGTCACAACAGTCAGGAGACACTACTGTTTTTCTTTACGGAAAAAACTACCAAAACCTGAATAATAGAGATTTTTTACCGTGAGATGGCAAAACCACAGTTATTGTTTACTGGGGTATACCACACTTTTTTAAATAGAGATATTTGCGGCTGAACAGTGAGCGACACACTCAAACTGCTTTTTTTTTAGATACCAAAGGCCCAAAACTGGATAGTACAGCGATTTGACCTGTGGAACTGCGAAACCACACTGGGATGTCGGGCCTACATAAGACTATTTTCAACAGATATATTTTTGTGTCACAACAGTCAGGAGACACTACTGTTTTTCTTTACGGAAAAAACTACCAAAACCTGAATAATAGAGATTTTTTACCGTGGGATGGCAAAACCACAGTTATTGTTTACTGGGGTATACCACACTTTTTTAAATAGAGATATTTGCGGCTGAACAGTGAGCGACACACTCAAACTGCTTTTTTTTTAGATACCAAAGGCCCAAAACTGGATAGTACAGCGATTTGACCCGTGGAACTGCGAAACCACACTGGGATGTCGGGCCTACACAAGACTATTTTCAACAGATATATTTTTGTGTCACAACAGTCAGGAGACACTACTGTTTTTCTTTACGGAAAAGACTACCAAAACCTGAATAATAGAGATTTTTTACTGTGGGATGGCAAAACCACAGTTATTGTTTACTGGGGTATACCACACTTTTTTAAATAGAGATATTTGCGGCTGAACAGTGAGCGACACACTCAAACTGTTTTTTTTTAAGATACAAATGGCCCAAAATGGATAATACAGAGGTTTGAACCGTGGAAGTGCAAAACAACACTTCTGTTTCTCTAGCCTACACCAGACTATTTTCAACATTTATATTTGTGTCTGAAAAATCAGAGACACGCTTTTTTTTTGGGGGGGGGGGGGGTGGACACACCAAAAGGTTAATAAGACGGGTATTTGTACAGTGTGAAGGAGGAAAAAAAATGGAGGATTTAGATGAAAAAAAAAGGATTTTTCCTGGCCCCCGACACCTGGTGCTAAGTCCAGCAATTTCAGCAACAGGAGCACACAGGACTGTAATGCAGCGTTTGCTGGTATAACCACTGTGTCTCCTATACAGCCTGCCTGCCTGGTATCTGGGATGGATATTAGTCCTGAAAAGGACTGTTTGTTTGTTCTGGCAGCCTTTACAGACCCTACACTAACTATTTCGCAGTTTATATCTCTCCCTAAATCAGCAGCGCTGTCCCTACACTGTCTAATCCTCAGCGACTGTGTCCAAGATGGCGGCGCCCCGTTTTAAATACTCAAGGTGACGCTGTGCGGCCAGCCAATCACTGTAATGCCCACAACCAACATGGCTGCAGCATTACAGTGACTGGCTGGCAATCCCTGCATGTTCATTGGCTCTGTAAAGAGCGCCAAACATGCAGGGCGGAGACCCGAGCTCCCGGCCGAGTAACCCGGAAATGCTCGGTGCTCGCCGAACATCCCGAGTAGCGTGATGCTCGCGCGAGTACCGAGCAGTGTCGAGCATGTTCGCTCAACACTAGTTATTATCGCTGAAGCATCTAGACTAGTGTTGAGCGAACATGCTCGACACTGCTCGGTACTCGCCCGAGCATCACGCTACTCGGGATGTTCGGCGAGCACCGTGCATTTCCGGGTTACTCAGGCGGGAGCTCGGCTTTCCGCCCTGCATGTTTGGCGCTCTTTACAGAGCCAATGAACATGCGGGGATTGCCAGCCAGTCACTGTAATGCTGCAGCCATGTTGGTTGTGGGCATTACAGTGATTGGCTGGCCGCACAGCGTCACCTCGAGTATTTAAAACGGGGCGCCGCCATCTTGGACACAGTCGCCCCCGATTAGACAGTGTAGGGACAGCGCTGCTGATTTAGGGAGAGATATAAACTGCGAAATAGTTAGTGTAGGGTCTGTAAAGGCTGCCAGAACAAACAAACAGTCCTTTTCAGGACTAATATCCATCCCAGATACCAGGCAGGCAGGCTGTATAGGAGACACAGTGGTTATACAAGCAAGCGCTGCATTACAGTCCCGTGTGCTCCTGTTGCTGAAATTGCTGGACTTAGCACCAGGTGTCGGGGGCCAGGAAAAATCCTTTTTTTTTCATCTAAATCCTCCTTTTTTTTTCCTCCTTCACACTGTACAAATACCCGTCTTATTAACCTTTTAGTGTGTCCCCCCCTCCCCCAAAAAAAAAAGCATGTCTCTGATTTTTCAGACACAAATATAACTGTTGAAAATAGTCTGGTGTAGGCTAGAGAAACAGAAGTGTTGTTTTGCATTTCCACGTTTCAAACCTCTGTATTATTCATTTTGGGCCATTTGTATCTAAAAAAAAAAACAGTTTGAGTGTGTTGCTCACTGTTCAGCCACAAATATCTCTATTTAAAAAAGTGTGGTATACCCCAGTAAACAATAACTGTGGTTTTGCCATCCCACGGTAAAAAATCTCTATTATTCAGGTTTTGGTAGTTTTTTCCGTAAAGAAAAACAGTAGTGTCTCCTGACTGTTGTGACACAAAAATATATCTGTTGAAAATAGTCTTGTGTAGGCCCGACATCCCAGTGTGGTTTCGCAGTTCCACGGGTCAAATCGCTGTACTATCCAGTTTTGGGCCTTTGGTATCTAAAAAAAAAAGCAGTTTGAGTGTGTCGCTCACTGTTCAGCCGCAAATATCTCTATTTAAAAAAGTGTGGTATACCCCAGTAAACAATAACTGTGGTTTTCCTCTTCCACGGTTCTAATCTACTCTTTATTACCCTTTTTCCATTGATAGTGCAAGTGTAAGCTATTTTACTTCATTTACAGTGGGCAAGGCGCGTGGCAAGGGACGTGAAAGTGGACGTTCTGGTGATGGTTCGTGCAGAGGACGGGGCCGTGGCCAAGGTGAAAATGTGCCACAACCAACAGCCACATCTTCTCACTCCCACTTCTTGACCGAATTACTAGGGAAGCACAGAACAACACCAGTATTGAGAACTGATCAGTGTGAACAGGTTATTAATTGGATAGCAGATAATACTTCCAGTTACCTGAGCACCACCACCTCCGGTCTGTCTTCCACACGGTCAACTCTTAGTAGCCGTGAGTCTCGACCGCATACTCCTCCTCACCCTGATGCTCCTTCCTCCCACCATGCCGAGTGTCGTCAGACAGCAAGTGATCCCACACTTGGACACTCTGAAGAGCTGTTCACTGGTCCATTTCCATATTTGGGCCCCTCGCCTGATACACTTGAAGTGGTGGAAGAGGAGATCCCATGTTGCGATGCCCAAATATTTGAGCAGCCACGGCCACAGCAAGTCGACGTTGGCAATCTGTCACAAGAGGTGGATGATGACGAGACACAATTGCCAGGAAGTGAGGAGGAGGATCGTGGTGCGCAAGTGGAAGAGGAGGAGGTGGTGGATGAGCTAGTAACTGACCCAACGTGGAAGGAGGACATGCAGAGTGAGGCCAGCAGCACACAGGGGGAGGGAGGCAGAGTACCCCAACAGGCAGGAAGAAGCAGTGTGGTGGCCGCAGACAGAAGGCAGGCAACCGTTCCCCGTAACACCAACACGAGGGACGTTGCCAGTACAAGCGGTAGGTATTCCAGAGTCTGAAATTTTTTTAAAGACTCTGCTGATAGCCCCAAAAAGGCCATATGTTCCACCTGCCATGCCAGCATCAGCAGGGGTGACAAAACTACCAGCCACCAGCATGATCAGGCACATGGCAGCAAACCACCCGACTTTGTGGGGCGAAACCCAGGGTCCACGACCAGTGTCAGCGGGTGTCACCACTGCTTCTTCCACTGTTGTGCATGCAATAGAACCCCCTGTTGTGTGTGCAAGGCAATCCCCTGTCCATACTGCATGTAAAGATGCCCCCTCCTCTCAGTCTTCACTTGTTATGGCAGTTTCTCAAGAAACAGCATCAACGTCCGCCCCACAGGCCACAGTCCTAAATTCGCACATTTCACGACTGCTTGCATTGGAAATGCTGCATTTAAGGCTGGTGGAGACGGAATCCTTCCGCAATCTTATGGCGGTGGCCGTCCCTCGGTACTCGGTCCCCAGCCGACACTATTTTGCCCGGTGTGCCATCCCCGCACTACACAAGCACATGTCCCAAAGCATCTGCCGTGCCCTCAACAACGCAGTTACTGGGAGAGTCCACCTGACAACGGACACGTGGACAAGTGCTTGTGGCCAGGGACGGTACATCTCTCTGACGGCACACTGGGTAAACATAGTGGAAGCCGGGACCCAGTTGGACCTTGAGACGGAACACATCCTCCACACACCGAGGATTGCGGGCCCTATGTCAGTCAGAGTTGCCCCCACAGTGTACAGTTCCTGCGCATCCTCCTCCTCCTTCTCCTCCTCATGTTCAGCCTCCATCTCAGATATCACCACATCAGTTACAAGCTGGAAGCATTGCAGTACTGCCTCCGCCAAGCGGCAACAGGCTGTACTGAAACTCATAAGCTTAGGTGATAAACCTCACACTGCTTGTGAGTTGTGGACAGTTGTGAAAGAGCAGGCAGATCTGTGGCTGAGACCGCTGAACCTACATCCCGGCATGGTCGTGTGTGACAATGGCCGTAACCTGGTGGCGGCTCTGAGGCGAGGTGAGATCATACATGTACCATGCCTGGCTCATGTGCTTAACCTCGTGGTTCAACGGTTTCTTAAATCGTACCCCGAGTTGCCAGATCTGGTCGTGAAAGTACGCCGCCTGTCAGCTCATTTTCGCAAGTCGGCTACAGCTTCCGCCGCCCTTGCTGTGTTGCAGCAGCGTTTGCAGCTTCCGGCACACCGACTGGTGTGTGATGTCCCCACACATTGGAACTCTACCCTCCACATGTTGCAAAGGATTTGTGAGCAGAAGAGAGCAGTTGTGGAGTGCCAGCTGCAACAAGGCCGTCGATATTCAGGTCAGACTCGACACATAAGACCTCAGGAGTGGACCTGGATGTCTGACATATGTACCATCCTGACAAACTTTGAGGAGGCCACCAAGATGGTGAGTGGCGATGACGCCATCATTAGTGTCAGCATCCCACTTGTCTGTCTTTTGCAACGCTCTCTGCAGAGAATTAAAGAGGAGGCATTGCAGCCAGAGTATGATGAGATGGATCAAGAAGCCGTAGCGGTCGATTACACACAGCCCAGCCTCATCTCATCCCAACGTTCATTGGGGAACAATGAGGGAGAGGAGGAGGAGGAGGAGGAAGAACAGGAGCTGCTATCATGCGTTGTAGACGGTAGTACCTGTACAAGTGTCATACCGTCGGTTCAGCGTGGGTGGCCTGAGGACAGGGGGGAGGAGGAAGAGGAGGAGGAGGAGGAGAGCATGGTCAGTCGTCATCTTGGTGAGGACACGGAAATCTTGCCCGTTATCAGTCTGTCACGCATGGCTGACTTTATGTTACGCTGCCTTAACCGTGACCCTCGGGTTGTCAAAATGTTGGGTGACAGTCATTACTGGTTGGTGACACTTGTAGACCCCCGCTACAAGGTGAACTTTCACTCTCTTATTCCTGAGGTGGAGAGGTCTACAAAAATGGGGCAATACCAGAAGGCCCTTGCTGCAGAACTCTTAAAAAAATTCCCATCTGAACACGCCTAGCGGCAGAGGTCACAGTTCGCTGCCCAACCAAGGCGTACAGGCGAGAGAGATGCAACTCCAATCCAGCAGAGGCAGGGGAACACTGTCAACGTTCTGGGACAGTTTTCTGACACCCGCCCAGCTTACAGGCCCTGAGGCGCGGGGTACTCTCACAAGGAGTGGAAAGTTTCAAAAGATGGTGAGGGAGTACCTTGCCGATCGTACCAGCGTCCTCCGTGATTCCTCTGTCCCTTTTAATTATTGGGTATCCAAGCTGGACACTTGGAATGAACTCGCTCTGTACGCCTTGGAGGTCCTGGCCTGCCCTGCCGCTAGCGTGTTATCGGAGCGTGTTTTTAGTGTCGCTGGGGGAATTATAACTGATAAGCGCACTCGCCTGTCAACTGACAATGCTGACAAGCTGACCCTTATCAAAATGAACAAGGGCTGGATTGGGCCAGACTTCTCATCACCACCAAATGACAGCAGAGTAACATAAAGTCAAATCCACTGTGTTATTTCGGGAGGTGTATTCACATGCACCGCTTCACACCCACACATGGGTATACGCTTCCTCGTTTCGGCTGTTTAATCTTCTTCTCCTTATCCTCAGCCTCCACCACCACTATACCACCAGGGTGCCAGCATTGCAAGTTCCTCTGTCCTTATTTTTGGCAGCTTTTGCTTGCAAGGCATAAGCAATTACTATGGGACACCCACTCCCCAATAATGGGACTTATGTTTGTAATATGCTGTACTGCATGGCTCTTGTAAGGGGCATTGCAAGTTGCTCCGTCCTAAGTTTTGGCAGCTTTTGCTGGGAAAGCATAAGCAAATACTATGGGACACCCACTCCCCAATAATGGGACTTATGTTTGTAATATGCTGTACTGCATGGCTCTTGTAAGGGGCATTGCAAGTTGCTACGTCCTAATTTTTGGCAGCTTTTGCTGGGAAAACATAAGCAAATATTATGGGACACCCACTCCCCAATAATGGGACTTATGTTTGTAATATGCTGTACTGCATGGCTCTTGTAAGGGGCATTGCAAGTTGCTCCGTCCTAAGTTTTGGCAGCTTTTGCTTGGAAAGCATAAGCAAATACTATGGGACACCCACTCCCCAATAATGGAACTTATGTTTGTAATATGCTGTACTGCATGGCTCTTGTAAGGGGCATTGCAAGTTGCTCCGTCCTAATTTTTGGCAGCTTTTGCTTGGAAAGCATAAGCAAATACTATGGGACACCCACTCCCCAATAATGGGACTTATGTTTGTAATATGCTGTACTGCATGGCTCTTGTAAGGGGCATTGCAAGTTGCTCCGTCCTAATTTTTGGCAGCTTTTGCTGGGAAAGCATAAGCAAATACTATGGGACACCCACTCCCCAATAATGGGACTTATGTTTGTAATATGCTGTACTGCATGGCTCTTGTAAGGGGCATTGCAAGTTGCTCCGTCCAAATTTTTGGCAGCTTTTGCTGGAAAAGCATAAGCAAATACTATGGGACACCCACTCCCCAATAATGGGACTTTTGTTTGTAATATGCTGTACTGCATGGCTCTTGTAAGGGGCATTGCTAGTTGCTCCGTCCTAATTTTTGGCAGCTTTTGCTGGGAAAGCATAAGCAAATACCATGGGACACCCACTCCCCAATAATGAGACTTATGTTTGTAATATGCTGTACTGCATGTGATGCACCCCCTGGGCCGTGTGTACACGTGTGTGGGATACCCGGTGCCGGGTCTCTGGGGTCTGTAGTCTCCGTGGCGGTGACCCGGTCCCGTGGCTCAGGCTGGTCAAACCAGTGGCAGTCTTTCTTAGGTTTTGAGGTTAATTGTCTGACTGCGCCACCCGTGGATTGCGGTCAGGGAGTACCACTGCTGCGAGGCCGACCGCTGAGGCTGGTGTTGTGTGCACAGCATAGAATGGGATAACTCCCCTCGGGAGTAGTATAGCCACAAGGCAGTGAGTGTGGATGATGGGGGTGATGGTGCACGAGCGCAGCAGGAATGACTCAGAGTCTTTGCAGTGCAGTTCAGGGTCTTTACTGATGATTATAAGGTAGACCCTCCCAGGAGTACTGGCTAGCATAAGAGGCCTGGTCAGTCTGTGAGCAAGCAGGAGTTCCCCTGGCCAGGTGGAGTTGTAGGCCTCCCATCTGTCTGCACTCTTCCTGGCTACCTTGCTGTAAGCGGGTAGAAGTAGCCCACGTCCCTGAGTGTACCGTGTAGTGCTCACCCGTATGGCTGGTGACTTGGGGCCTTCTGTTAGCCTCCGCTCCACGACGGCGGTGCTGGTCCCTTGCTTGTGACTGAGCCTCCGGGCTCAGCTTCTGCTGCTGGATATATAAGTCCTCACAGCTTCAGACTCCTGTGTCCGGTTCCTTTTGTCTTCTGCCAGGGCGAGCTCTGCTCAGCTTCCAGCCCCTGGTCTTTAGCTCCTAGCTCCTACAGAGCTCCTTGCTGTTACTTTCCCTTGCTCTCACTCTGACTCTGACTGTTCTCTGACTCACTCAACCCCGCCCCAGATCCAGTTTATAAGGGCAGAATTCTCCCCTCCCAGGATTGGGGCAGGAGGATGTTGCATGTTTAAGGGATCCTGACCAGGAAACCTCCCACTTGCTCTCCGACGTAATATCTCTATTACTGTGGTGACCAGACCCCTGGGGTGCCACACATGGCTCTTGTAAGGGGCATTGCAGTTCCTCATAATTTTTGGAAAGCCTTCCATTCACTGCTTAGGCCAACAGTGCACGGGAGACCCAGTGGCTATAAATGGAAAAAAAGGTTTAGTTAACGCCCTCTGACCTCCATGTCATTTCCAAGGGGCATTGGAGTGGCTCGAAATTTTTGGTAGGCATTGCACTCACTGTATGCCCTATAACTGTGTAGCCGAACCTCTCCTTTTGTTACAGAAACATATCCTACAAGACATATCTGGTTGACTGGCCTGATATTGATGTGAATGGTCCCTGTTCCTCCTGCTCTTTCTCCTTTGCCACTACCTCATCCATCATTTATCACCTGAAGCTTTGTTTTAACGGGAGTCATAGAACTTGGATAGTAGCAGGAAAACATCCAGCAATCCTCGGAGGAGGTAGGATATGCGCCAAAACGCTGACCACCTCAGGCCTAGCCGCTACTACATACATGCGCTTGCATTACAACAAAACAAAGCAGATGCTAACTTCTATCATCCTCATCATGCTCCTCACCTTGGCACTCGCAACTCCCCTGATGGAGAAGCCAGGGCCCACCGGAGGAGTCTGATAGTCCGGTGGGCTCGGCCAATGCTGCCCTAAAGCAGGCCAGGCTAAGAAAAGTGTGGGAAAGGTTACCGGGACAAATAGGGGTGGCTGGGGACCGAGTATGGACACCGACCACCCCCTGGAGGCTGGGGAGCAAGCGGGGACACCCGGCCACCAGGCGGCTGGGGACTGAGTATGGATACCAGGCCGCCGACACAGCCATGGCGTGGTGACCAGATTCCGCCTCCACATGCCTAAAAGGCACAATTTAAAGTGCAAGCAAGCAAGCAGTATGGTATTGCAGCCTGGGGGTGGGTGGGTGGCAGGTTGCATACTTGCGCTTGCATTGCAAGGAATGGGAGAGGTACAATTGAACACTGCCCTGGGACAAGGACTTGAATGGGGATAGTTGCAAGTCTGCAATGACAGGTGCAAGGTGGGAGGCATCTTCGCATGTACCATGAACAGGGGTTTGGCATGCACACACTACAGCGGAATAGGCTCTCCTTCCCACTAAATGCACTGGGGAGGGCACAGGTAATGTTTTGGTATACGTGCTTAATCTTATGTATAAGGCACACCAGGACAAATAGGGGTGGCTGGGGACAGAGTATGGATACCTCGCTGCCAAAGCAGCCATGAGGTAGTGGCCAGCTTCGGCCTCCTCCAAACTAAAAGGCCCCATTTCAAGTGCAAGCTAGCAGTATGGAATTGCAGTCTGGGGGTGGGTGGGTGGCAGGCTGCACACTTACACTTGCATTAAAAGAAAACATAGCAGATGCTAACTTCTGTCATCATCATCATGCTCCTCACCTTGGCACTCTCAACTCCACTGATGCAGAAGTCAGGGCCCACCGGAGGAGTCTGGTTCTCTGGTGGGCTCGTCCAATGCTGCCTAAAGCAGGCCGGGCTAAGAAAAGTGTGTGGGGGGATGTTCCAAGGAGAAATAGGGGCGGCTGGGGACCGTTTATGGACACCCGGCTGCCCCCAGGCGGCTGGGGACCGTGTGTGGACACCCGGCCGCGGGGCAGCTGGGGACCGAGCATGGACACCCGGCCGCCGGGCGGCTGGGGACTGAGTATGGATTCCAGGCCGCCAACACAGCCATGACGTGGTGGCCAGATTCCGCCTCCACATGCCTAAAAGGCCCAATTTCAAGTTCAAGCAAGCAAGCAGTATGGTATTGCAGCCTGGGGGTGGGTGGGTGGCAGGCTGCATACTTGAGCTTGTATTGCAAGGAATGGGGGAGGTACAATTGAACACTGCCCTGGGGCTAGAACTTGCATGGGGATAGTTGCAAGTCTGCATCTTCTGATGCGGTAAGGATCACTTATGATGGGCACACTTTTAGACAGTGACCTGGGAGTCAGAGATGCTTCCAGGGGTCTTCCCTATGCTGTTCCCTTGTCTTTCAGCACTTTATGCATGTGTCACACAGCACATGGCCAGATAAGGTTGTAAAATGTTAAAATGACATTTCACGGTGAATGCATTTGTCATAGTTGAAAGCAATACAAAAGTGCAAAAATGCATAAAAAATGCTACTTGTGAACATAGCCGAAGGTGTGGAGGAGTATTTTTGTTTTTGGTCATTTATTTTAACTTATACACAAGTCTTTACCCTGGAAAGGATGTTCCTTAACATATTTCACAGTAAAAAAGTTTCACTTTCGTTTTTGAACGTTTTATTGTGAGCCTGTAAAAGTGGCTTTATACCTCTGACCACGTTGTTGACAGCAGTGACCTGGGGGTCAGAAATGCTTCCTGGGGCGATCCCCATGCTGTCCCCATGTCATTTGAGCACTGTCACTATCGTTTTGGGCACTTGTTAGGCTTTTAAAAGACTGCCGGGGGTGCCACCGCAAAAATGCTCGAGTCTCCCATAGACTAACATTGGGCTCGTTGCTCGGGTCGAGCACCCGAGTATCACGGCGAGCTCGGCCCGAGCTTCGAGCACCCGAGCATTTTAGTGCTCGCTCAACACTAATCTAGACTTACAGAGTTATCGTCATTTACATTTTTATTCCATATATCCATAGTACAAGTGAAAATAAGACACATTGTAAGAGAAATCTGCTTCTTTCTCCACCAGGACTGATCTTTTATTCGCAAAATTCTCAATTCAAGGATAAAATCTGTATTCAGTGAAGACAAATTGTTACATTATTGAGATAGGAGATGACCATTACTACAGACAAGATTCTATTCAGACAGGAGAGGGGAGGAGGAGCACTTCTTCCTATCCTTCCTCCTCCCCGCTGCATAGTTGATAACAGTTGCTACTAATAAGATTCTAGATGAATAATTTAAAATTCTGTCTTCACAGAATACAGTCTTTACTCGTCAATTTATAATTATAAGACAAGATCTCTGACAAGATATATTATAAGATTTGTTCTTTTCATGTGTATTACTGCTTTATGCAATAAAAATTAAAACAACGGTTACTCTTTAAAGATTAACCATTGTTTTATTTTTTTCTGTAAATCGATAGTGCAAGTCAACATAAGAGTTGTGATGTGGAGTCACTTCTTACGGACAAACCGTGAAGCGGTAAACTCAAATAGTCCAAGGTCAAAAGCCAGAAGTGTTCACTGTTCATCAAAGACGAAGGGATAAGACAAACAGATGGTCAAAGGCAAAGTTCGGGGTCAGATAACTAAGGTCAGAGAGCGTCAAAGGCCAAAGAGTTAATACGAAACAAAAAGGCAAATCCAAAGTCCTGCAATAAAGATCAGAGTACAGAGCATAGGAACAAATACTGCACTGAGCAAGGCTACCACTGGCAATGATCTGACCATTGCCAGCCAGCTAAATAGCCAGATAATCACCCTGAATGGGTGATGCCTGGAGGAAGCCCTACAGACCTGGCCAGATTGGACAGCTGGGCTGTCATTCACAATACTGACAGCCACGCATGCCCCTGCCTCAGACTGGACGACTGGGCTGTCACTCACAATACTGACAGGCCAACATGCCCTTTGATCCTATAGGGAGGATGAGCTGTCACTCACAGTATGCTTAAGACACCATGAGTGGTGAAATTGGGGCAGGATTCTTATTAAAGAAGAATTCATTCCTAATTCACAAGTAAAATCAGCATTCAGTGAATGCAGATCTTCATAATATTGATGTATGAAATGATAGCTGCTGCTCATAACAGACTATGGGAGAGAAGAGGGAGAGAAGGAGGGCGAAGCCATAAGAATGCAAAGACATGCTGCTGCAAGTTTGCTTAAAACAACAGTTGACTTTAAATAAGAATATTTTATTATACAATCTAATTTTAACATAAACATTTTACACCTTTAAGAATGAAGCCCAATTTGGCCTTAATGGCGAGACTGGTTATTTTGCATCTTCATCGTCGCATACCATGGGATGTAGTTGTTTAGGGGCTTGTCTTTTGAGGGTTGAGTTGTATTTATGGTACCATACTGGGATACATATAATTTTTTTACTTTTATTAAATCTTTATGGGGAGAATTAGATAAACACGACAAATTAAATTGTACATGTTTTACTGTACAGCTGACATCAATGTACATAAGGGCAGAGAAGATCACGAGCGCGACTGTTCAGACACCTGCCCATGAGTGCCTAGCTTAAAAAAAGAAAAAATGAGAACCACACTCCTGTTTGTACAAAGTACATGAAATTACAGCAAAACTAAAGAAAGGAGCTTTCATATACATAGCTTGAAATGGGCAGGTGTCTGAACAGTTGGGCCCCTGTACTGCTCTGCCCTTATCTGCATTGATGTTGGTTGACACAAGGTGAGGTTTTAATACTAGAAGATAGGACCATCCCGATTAGGTACATCTTGTCGCTGTGGGATAGTTTTTACGCTTTTTTGATCAAAATAATGTTAACTAAGTACCCTATGTTATTTACATGTACTATTACGTGTACTGACACATGACCAGGACCAGCTGCCATTTGAGTTATGTGATGGGGGTCGTTTTATCACATTCTTGGAGCACCCTTTTAAGGTGCTAAATTACAGATGATAAATCAGAAACAGCTTTCTAGGCATTTATAAAAGCCACTAAAGATGAAAAACTTTAATTTGACACTACTCTATTATTCTGCACTGAAAAGGCACTTTGATGGACACAGGCTAAACTTAAAAGTCATATGCCAGTGAAATTATCTGTTTTACCAACTCTAAAATTCTTCAGGGTAACTATCTTTAAAAAGTGGAAAAGCATCAGGTCTTGACTGTCAGTCCTCTATTACAGACTTACCATTACTAAAAAACTATGTAGTCATATTCTTCAAGGAGATTAGGAGATTCATTTGCTCTAAACCTTCTTGGTGCTCTAATTACTGTTACACCAAAGCCTAGTAAAGACATACATTACTAGCCAACTACCGTCCAATATTCTTTCTTAATAATGATCAACTTAAACATTTCCATCTATATCTATGTTTGTATTTCACCCAATAAAATTACTTTGAAAATAAAATTTGAGAATAGGTTAAAATTGTTTTGGCAGCATGACCTGCTAAAACTGTGGATGCCAACTTTCATGAGGAGAATTTCATAAGGAGCCTGCAGTTAGATGATTTGTTTAGTCTCTATACCAAGGTCGGAATGCTGATTGGCACGTTAGGAACACTAAAGACCTCATACCTCAGTTTTTTCTGCCCTACTCATTCTCTATGCTAATGGAGTGCGTGCGAGAGGTCAGTGATGCAGCCGCCATGACTGTGGAACAGTATGCAGGACACAATCTACACTGGGATATCCTGGCCCCCACCTTCATTGTACCACAGGGTTTCCTTTGGGCTATGTGATTTGTGTGCTCATTAGACTCCTTGGTTTGTGTTTGACCATGTGTCCTTGTTCCAGTGACACATACAGAAGGAAATAATTTTGCAAGCTACTCTGATCGACATACCACATGAGCAACCTAAGCAGCTACTCAATGTTGAGTAGCTGTAGGAGACCACTGTCACCTTAAGGGGAATCTGTCAGCAGGATCAATGCTCCTAAGCCGTCTATATGGGAATGTAGGTCATAGGAAGCTAAATAAAATGATACCTTGATATCTGCGATCCAATGTCTTATTCCAGAGAAATCCACGTGTTTCTTATATGCAAATTAAATGTTCAGGACTAGGGGCCGCACATAGATCTCCCTGAGAATCTGCCTCCAGAGATTATTATACATGAAGGTGGAGTTACCAGTGTGATGTGTAACGGCCGCTCTCTGCTCTCCTGATCTCACTGCAGAGCTGTGTGTGATTATACCTGACACATCTGCAGACTCCTCTCAGCTTCCATCTCACAGGCAGACAAGATTGTAATACGGCAGAGCTGTGAGAGCTGCAGCATATGTGTTTATAAGGAGACAAAGTTCAGTCCTACTGTTCTGTGTTAGTTACATGTCACACGCTGATAATGGCTCCTTTTATTTAAAATTATCTCTGGAGGCAGATTCTCCTGCAGATCAGTGTCCGGCCCATCACCCTGAACATCTCATTTACATTTTCTCTGGGATAAGACATCAGATTATAGATATCAACAAATTATTTTATTCACTTCCTATGAATTACAAGCCGATATAGACGGCTTAGGAGGGATGATCCTACTGACAGATTCCCACTAAAAAACAGCTTCCTACAGTCTACAGTACTAGATGCTATGTAAGGGACTGAGCTAATGAATGTCTTACCACAAAATTATCAATGGATTGCACAGGAGGATACATAGAAAGGAGGGATATGTTGGAAAGGGCCTATATATTGATCTTGTAGAGAGATTCTCTGCTATCTATGTCTGAAGCAATGCTACTTTTATGGATCAAGTGTCCTTTGCACATACAATTAATACAGACTACATATACTGTAGAAGTAATGAATTATGACAAGTGAATTACACAGACATTAGCTTTGATTTAATGTTTTTGACCTTTGATGTTGTGTTATTAAATTCGAGATACAAGAAAACTATTTACCCAGCAATAAAAACAAATTAAATTAACAGATATTGGGAAAAAGTAAGAAAATTAAAAATGAAAACTAAGCTATGTAATCTGATTATCAGTGTATTCAACGTTGTAGAAAAATATGGAATATGAAAGTAACTACATTACCTGACAAAAACAAACAAGCTAAAAAGAACAAGCCTAGGGAGCACTGAAAGAAGAAAACATTTTCTAAGAAACGATCAGAGCATCCAGTATGCTGCATCTACACTTTTTCCACAATTATTACTTTTCTAGGACACTGGTGTAATGGCTTCTGGATTTATAGAAATCATGACAGATTTGAAGAATGCATTATAACCAGTTGTGTAATGGAGCCTGAAAGATTTTATATGTGCATACAGGGGCTAAAGTTAGATTCAGCTTTTGGATAGAATACTTAGCTTGGGGTCCTCCAAATGCTGTGTCCAGTACCACTCTTGGAACTGCATGATCTCAAGCTATAAAGAGTTGACTAAGTTAATTTTCCAATATATTTTTCCCAAATGTTGGAAATTTAAATCAAGTTGATGTTTTTAACCCCTTTACCGCCGAGGGTAGTTTGCACGTTAATGACCAGGCCAATTTTTACAATTCTGACCACTGTCTCTTTATGAGGTAAGAACTCTGGAACGCTTCAACGGATTCCACTGATTCTGAGAATGTTTTTTCATGACATATTGTACTTCATGACAGTGGTAAAATTTCTTCGATGTGACTTGCGTGATGTGCTTCACAGAAGTTTATAACATTGAGCCGTAAAAATAAAATTTTCACATTTTCCCCACAAAAATGTTTTTCAGCCCCCACTTTTGCATTTTCAAAAGGGTAACAGGAGAAATTGCGCCATACCATTTGTTGTGCAATTTCTCCTGAGTACGCCAATACTTCATATGTGTGGGAAAACCACTGTTTGGGAAGGAGCGCCATTTGACTTTTTGAATGTAAAATTTGCTTGAATAATTAGCGGATACCATGTTGCGTTTGGAGTGCCCTTGATGTGCCTAAACAGTGGAAACCCACCACAAGTGACACCATTTTGGAAACTAGACTCTTCAGGGAACTTATATAGATGTGTGGTGAGCACCTTGAACCCCCAGGTGCTTCACAAAAGTTTATAACATGGAACCGTGAAAATAAAAAAATCTAACTTTTTCCACAAAAATTATGTTTTAGCCCCAAATTTTTTTTATTTTCACAATGGTAAGAGGAGAAAATGGACCCCAAAAACCTTTGTGCAATTTCTCCTGAGTAGGCTGATACCCCATATGTGGGGAAAATACACTGTTTGGGCACACGGCAGGGTTCAGAAGGGAAGGAGCACTGTGTGACTTTTTGAACGCAGAATTGAGAGAGGACGTCATGTCACGTTTGGAGAGCCACTGATGCGCCTAAATAGTGGAAACCCCTCACAAGTGACCCCATTTTGGAAACTAGACCCCTCAAGGATTTTATCAAGGGGACTAGTAAACATTTTAAACCCAGAGGTATGACAGAAAAATTGATAACATTAGGTCATCATATTGAATAAGTTGTCTTTAGTCTTGAATGCAAGTGCTCGCTACTTGAGTTTCCATTGGGTACTCAGGTATGCACCATGTATCGCTGGTGCTCGAATGACATGCTCGAGTCCCCGCCACGCATGTTTCACGGTTGTTAGACACCGAAAAAAAAACATGCGGGATCGCTCGTGCATGGCAGGCAATCCCTGCCAGGTTTTTTTGGGCGCGAAGCATATGGGGCGGAGACTCGATCATGTAACTTGAGCACCCGCGTTACTCGGTACACTTGTGCTCAACACTAGTCGCCATATCGTCATTTTTTTTCTTTACTTTTGAAAAACTCCCAACCCCAACACAACCATAACTCTAGCACAAGCCTAACCCGAGCACAACCCTAATTCTAACCCTAGCACAACCCTAACACAACCATTACCCTAGCACAACCCTAACCCTAGCACAACCCTAACCCTATCACAACCCTAACTCTAGCACAACCCTAACTCTAGCACAACCCTAACCCTAGCACGACCTTAACCCTAACCCTAGCACAAGCCTAACCCTAGCACAAGCCTAACCCTAGCACAATCCAAACCCTAGAGTTGAATTTTTACGCCTTTCCTCGTGCCGTATAAGTGATTAGACGACTTTATTCTTTGGGCCGGTGCGATTACAGCGATACCAGATTTATAGCAGGTTTTTATGATTGACAGCTGTCACACACTAAAAGACGCTTTTTTTTTTGCAAAGACTAGTTTTTGCATCGCCATATTTTGAGAGCTATAATTTTTCATATTTCAGCCAAAAGAGTCATGTGACAGCTTGTTTTTTGCGGGACAAGGTGACGTTTTTATTGGTACCATTTTCAGGCACGTGACATTTTTTGATCGCTTTCTATTCCGATTTTTGGGAGGCAGAATAAACAAAAACCAACAATTCAGGAATAGTTTTTTTGTTGTTTTTTTTATGCCGTTCTGCGTATGGTAAAATTGATAAGGCAGCTTTATTCTTTAGGTCAGTACATTTACAACGGTACCACATTTATATAGTTTTTTATGTTTTGCCGCTTTTACACAATAAAAACTATTATATAGAAAAAAGAATATTTTTTGCATCCCTTTATTTTGAGAAATAATTTTTTTTATTTTTTCGCCTGATGGAGCTGTATGGCAGCTTGTTTTTTGCGGGAAAAGATGAAGTTTTCAGCGGTACTATTTTTACTTACATTTGTCTCTTTGATCGCATTGTATTCCATTTTTTGTTTGGTGATGATGATAAAGCATTGTTTTTTGCTTAGTTTTTATTTATTTTTTTTACCGTGTTCACTAAAGGGGTTAACTAGTGGGTCAGTTTTATAGGTCAGGGCGTTCCGAACATGGTGATACCAAATATGTGTATTTTTATTGTTTTGTTTTTTTCCAAATACTATTTATTGATGGGTACATTATATTTTTGTTTTTTAGGGATTATTTTTTAATTTTTTTTTTAAATTTTAACAATTATTTTACATTTTTTTTCCACTTTCTGATCCTTTTTTAACTTTTGCACGTTGTCCCATTATGAGACTTTCACTTTTTTCAGGCTGATTGCCTGTATAGCACAGGAATGCAGCACCATCCCTGTGCTATACAGGCTGTTAGCCCTGCAGAGGGAGAAGATACTGTGATTGTGCACTGCACATGATCAAAGTATCTTCCTGGTGTCAGGTGACATAGATGTCGTCATGACGACGTCCGGGTCACATGACAACCACGGGACCCGGCCACAGACACCGTGGGACGCCAGAAAGGAGGTAAGTACCGGCGCTTACATCTTCTTGCCATCTGAATGCTGTGATCGATTTCGATCGCAGCATTTCGGGGGTTAATGTGCTGGGAGCGGTGCAGGACCGCTCCCAACGCATAGCACCGGATGTCAGCTGTGACAATCAGCTGACACCCGGCGGTGATTCCGCCCGCACAGCTTGTGTGCGGGCGGAATCGCCGATGCGTACTAATACGTATCTGGCCCATAAGGCCCAAGGCGCAGATGTGTATATGGACTTTTCAAAAGCTTCTGATACGGTTCCACACAAAAGGTTGATACATAAAATGAGAACAATGGGGATAGGGGAAAATATATGTATCTGGGTTAAGAACTGGCTCAGTGATAGGAAACAAAGGGTGGTTATTAATGGAACACACTCAGACTGGGTCTCAGTTAACTGTGGGGTACCACAGGGGTCTGTATTGGGCCCGCTTCTTTTTAACATATTTATTAATGACCTTGTAGGGGGCATACAGAGTAGTATTTCAATATTTGCAGATGACATTAAACTCTGCAGGGTAATCAATACAGAGGAGGACAATTTTATATTACAGGAGGATCTATGTAAACTAGAAGCTTGGGCTGATAAATGGCAAATGAGCTTTAATGGGGATAAATGTAAGGTAATGCACTTGGGCAGAGGAAATAAAATGTATAACTATATGCTTAATTGTAAAACACTGGGCAAACCTGTCACTGAAAAAGACCTGGGTGTATTGGTGGACGACAAGCTCACGTTTGGTGGCCAGTGTCAGGCAGCTGCTGCAAAGGCAAATAAAATAATGGGATGCATTAAAAGAGGCATAGATGCTCATGAGGAGAACATCATTTTACCTCTATACAAGTCACTAGTACGACCACACTTAGAATACTGTGTACAGTTCTGGTCTCCGGTCTATTAGAAAGACATAGCTGAACTAGAGAGGGTGCAGAGAAGAGCGACCAAGGTTATTAGAGGACTGGGGGGGGTCTGCAATACCAAGACAGGTTATTGCACTTGGGGTTATTTACTGTGGAAAAAAGAAGGCTTAGGGGTGATCTTATTACTATGTACAAGTATATGAGGGGACAGTACAAAGACCTTTCTACTGATCTTTTTACTCTGAGGCCTGAGACGGGAACAAGGGGGCATCTTCTATGTCTGGAGGAAAGAAGGTTTAATCATAATCACAGACGGGGATTCTTTACTGTAAGAGCAGTGAGACTATGAAACTTTCTGCCACATGATGTTGTAATGAGTGATTCACTACTAAAATTTAAGAAGGGCATGGATGCCTTTCTTGAAAAGTATAATATTACAGGTTATATATACTAGATTCCTTGATAGGGCGTTGATCCAGGGAACTAGTCTGATTGCCGTATGTGGAGTCAGGAAGGAATTTTTTTCCCCACTGTGGAGCTTAGTGTTTCCACATGGTTTTTTTTTGCCTTGCTCTGGATCAACATGTTAGGCTATGGGTTGAACTAGATGGACTTAGTCTTCCTTCAACCTTAAAAACGATGTTACTATGTTACTATGTATGTATTAGTGCGTATCATGTCGGAAAGGGGTTAATATCTGTAAGAGACATAGAACTTATACTATGTTATAACTCCTATAGAAAAATGCCTTATGAGTATAAATCTGCAATACCTTTCCACAGCCCATCAACTCTCAGTGCTATAAATTTGTAAACAATTGAATGCTCTAGAAAATAATTAGCAGTTAATATCTCATTTTCATTCCCACGTGCATTAAAAATAACTTATAGTGTCAATTAAAAAGATAATTATTTTGGCTTTATTGATTTGTTCATTGTGACTTTAATTAATTGGTAGACAAATATGTGCTGTTAATATCTTTGCTGTCAATATTATCATTTGTTACCTTTAAAAGGCATCTGTCACCGAAAAAACTCAAATTAAACCATTTATCATTCATACAGGGGACTTAGCCGCTATAAAAATCATATGGGTACTGTAGATTTTATTTAATTTGTTTTACATAAAAAAAAAAAGTTTTATTGACTATTAAAATGCAGGGTTCTTAGTGCACTCTTGGTGTGGCCAAGGGATCCGTGTACCAATCCAACCCCTTAATTACATTCTTACACACCTGAATTGAATCATTAGTCCTGCACACACTGACCATGCAGGAGCCGAGAGCACCCACAGTGTCAGTGAGTACAGGTACATTCTCATCCCCCTCTCTACAGTCTGCAGTGGCCATTTGCTGCACACAGGATCACACAGTAGCAGACGGCCGATGCTGAGAGAAGAGGGAGATGAGAGCACACATACACTGACACTGTGTGTGTGCCCTCATCCTCTGCAGTGTCATTGTGGGTGTAGCGCCCCGAGGGCTCGGTTGCCACAGGGGTATTGCACCTCATCCAGAGATGTGATATTCCACTCCCAGGTAAGGATGGAGTGTGGACCAGGGCTCAGTTAGCTGCACACACACACACCCCATTTCCGGGGGACAGCTCGACGGTACTCCCAGCTGCGGGCACAACTGACCATGTCCCTGGCTGGAGTGGGGAAGGGGGAAAAGAACCCAGTGGTGTAGGAGCAGGAAGGGGGCGGTTTCTGGAGCACAGGAAGGAGCTCATTGGGTGCAGGTCACCTGAGCTCAGACACTGGGAAGCAGATAAAAGGAGGGGAGCCATCTTAAGTCAGAGAGTAGTTCAGTCAGAGCAGAAGGGAGAGAGAGCTGACAGGGAGCAGCGGCTCAGGCTGAGCTCGGCTCCACGAGGCAGGCCTAGAGAAAAGGTCGGGGCCAGAGAGGAGAAGAGGAGAAGGAGAAGGAAGGAAGGAGAAGAGGCAGAGGAGTGGAAGGGCTCTGGAAACAAGAAGGCAGAAGGGACCCTAAGAGTGCAGAACGGTCAGCAACCGTTGCATACCCCATTATACCGGGTGAAAGGGTCAGACTGTAGAAAGGTACCGGATCCCTAAGTTGGTGGAGGCGAATCTACCCTCAACCAAGAACCGGAGGTTGTGACCATTTATTGGTGCGACCCCCCGCTAAACCTGCTAGGAAGGCACCATATAGGATAGCGGGAAGTGAAGGCCAACGCTTACCTGACACGGTCCGCGGTAGCCGGACAGAAGTCAGGACACTGGTGGGGCACGAGAGGCCAGAGAAAGGACAGAAGGGGGTCCTGTGCCATACTCCTGAATTGCCTGGGGGTTGACCGAGCTCCTCACCTGATGGACGCAGCACGGTCGGGCAGTCCTTGCTGACAGAAGTGACTTGGATAACAACTGTGAGTAAAAGACCCTGGACTTCATCATTGGACTCTGTGTGATTTCGGCTGCGCCGGCACCATCACCCCCAGCATCCACCTACACTGCCTTGAGGCTACACTCTTCCCGTGGGGAGTTATCCTACCCCTCTGCTGCACACCAACACCAGCCGTAGCGGTCTGCCTCGCAGCGGCGGTTATCCCTGACCGCAATCCACGGGTGGCGTAGTCGGATATTCACAAATCTATAAATAGACTGCCACAACATTGGTCTGACCGCCCTGAGCCACGGGACCAGGTTGCCACTACTACCCCCATCAGCACCGTACACCAGAAGGCCCGGTCCCGGGTACCCCACGGCCCAGGGGGCGAGTCATGGGCAAGCTCTCATCTCCCTCTCCTGTCAGCTTCAGCCACCAACTACTTTGTTATCCTGTGTGCAGCAATCGGTACACACTGACACTGCCTGCTTTCGTCTCCTGCAATGTCAGTGCGTGCAGGGCTGCGTATTCAATACAGCCAGCATAACAAAGCGAGCACTGTCAATATCAATAAAAGTGAGGTACAAAGGATTGTAACTGAGGGGGTGGAATAGTGCACTGAGCCTTTGGCCACACCATAGGTGCACTGAGAACCTCTCATTTACATGTCCAATAGAACTGTTTTTATGTAAAATAAGTAAAATCTACACAACAATAATGATTGTTATAGGGGCTGCATGAATGTATAAATAATTTAATTTGAGTTTTGCATGTGAGAGACTCCATTTAAGTGAGTTCAAACTATTATATTTAAAGGGTTTTTCTTTTTTCACCAATCTTCTGTTATCAGCCACATTTCGGTATAAAAAATGAACATTACTTTTCCCCCTCAGCTCGAGTCCTGTGTCTCCCCTACTGCAACCCCGCATGTCTTTGCATGATGATGATATTGTTGATCCTCAGTAGTAGATTTGTAGAATTCTGATTGTTATATATGAAGTCCTATGGTTCTCATGGAAGTAGATGTAGAAGCTTTCATTCATTCCCTGAAGAACAACAAATGTAACATTGATAATAAGAATATTAACAACTTTAATCTATCTTCCAATTAACTGGAGTCACAATGAGAAAGGCAATAAAGTGGAAATAATCGTCTTTTTAATTGCCAGTATGAGATTTCTTAATGAAGTTTGTCCAAAGAAAACTAAAGATGTCCATAAATCATGCTCTGTTCACCTATCACTGGTTCATTATAATGTTATTTTCAGTTAGAGGACAATTTCAGACACATACATACATTGCTTCTGTCTTCTAGTCCAGGTCCTCATTAGCACTTGGACACCATATTATAGTTGCTGAATACATTGTCTTCCCCTAGCTACATTAGAGCTTGTTCACAATCTGCGTTTTTGAAACTTTTTTGGTGCATTTTACAGCACCAGCAAAGTGAATGAGATTTCTGAAATTTCCTGCACATGCTGCTTATTTTGTCCTTCTGGACTGGAATCACCAAAGCATTTTTTCAAATCAGCCACATGTCAACTCTTTCAGCATTTTTGCAGCGTTTTTCACCCATTCAAAGAAATCGGAAAAAAAATGCATCAAGAACACACGAAAAATCGCATAAAAAATGCACGCTTTTTATGCAATGTTTTTCCTGCCAATAGTCTGGGTTTTTTACAGGAACATCAACTGCAAATAATCAATTTGTGCACATACCCTTATTTGTTTAAAAGACCTATTTAACATTGAAATCTGAGCTGTGCTGTTAGAGTACAGACAACAGCGTCCATATTGTTTAATGCTGATGAAAATGACAGCTTTACTGCATCTAGTAAAGTAAAACAGTTACACTAGGACCAGACTGGGACACTGCACCTCACTGGTTCTGCAAACTGGCTTCATTTTAACAACCGACTAGATCCCACCCCTAGTTTTGCCTTTTCTAGGTGTGTCCTGGCTGTAGGACTCTCGGGTTGGTTGATCTTACTGTTATTGGGAGGGTATTGATTCGGAAACTATGTGCTATTATGGGAGAACATGGGTTTTTATATGGCCGCACTGGTTGAGGTGCTTATGCTATTATGTGAGCAGGCTGGCCAAGGCACTTTCTCGTTATCAGATTTGTGGGTACGGTTGTAATCTTGCTAAAACATTTTGGTAAATATTCATAGATTTGTTAATTCAAGTCTTAGCTCCTCAAAGATGGAATAATATTTTGAGATGACTCTGCTGGTCCACTCTTAGTCTAAATAGAAAAGCTTAAAGTGTAAGTTAAATTTTGTTTTGTGTTTTTTTTTTTGCTTGTTTTAGGCTATTTAAAGGGAACCTGTCACCAGAAATAATGCTATCAACCTGCAGATATGCGGTTAATCTGCAGGGTAACAGAGTTATTATGCTGCCCGGCGCCTTCACGCAGTCAAATGCAGTGAGCAGAAAACTAACTTTATTCTCCCCGCCAGCATTCGGTTTCAGTTATGGGGGCAGGGGCGGCGCCGATTCAATCATCACTCTGAGTATACAGAGAGGCAGCTGTAACCGCGCCCCCGTCCCTTATTGACAGCTGGCCGCAATGCAGAGCGAGTGTCAGTCAGGGCCAGGAGCGCAGTTACAGCCGCCTCTCTGTATACTCAGAGCGGTGATTGAACCAGCACTGTCCCTGCGCTTATAACCTGCAGATTAACCGCATATCTGCAAGTTAATAGCATTATTTATGGCGACAGGTTCCCTTTAACTCTGAGCAGATTGGTGGTGAACTAGGTCATGAGAGCCCCATCTTTTGAAAGACCTTTTAGAAGTGTAAAAGTCTATGCCTTCCTATTGCATCTGTATTCTGCAGTATTTACACTCAGGCATGAATTGTGCACTTCTTAAAGGTCTTTTTAGCGATTACTGGGGGTCTCAGGACACCCACCAATCTGCTCAGAATTAAAGGGTCTAAAACATATGAAAAAATAACCAACAGTTTACTTACTCTTAGTTTGCTAGGTAGAGCAAAAAATGTCAATTTATTGTGTGCTGTAATTGCTAATGTGAAAATTGATTATTTAAGGGATCTTTCAGAAGACCTGTTTCAAAAAGAAAGAAGAAAAAAATCTAAAGAAAAATATTTATAATAAAAGTGTAATTCAGATGTAACTTTCTGCCATTTTTTTCCTCAGTAAGGTCTGCTGTACCTGGAGTTGCACTCATCTACCTGACATAGCATATAACCAAACCAATCCACATATACAGTTGAAATCAGAAGTTTACATACACTATATAAAAAGACACATATGCATGTTTTTCTCAATATCTGACATGAAATCAGAATAAACCTTTCCCGTTTTAGGTCAATTAGGATTACTATAATTTTTAATATTTGCCAAATGCCAGAATGAGAGAGAATGTTTTAAGGCATTTTTATTACTTACTGCAAAGTCAAACGTTTACATACATTTCATTAGTATTTGGTACCATTGCCCTTAAACTGAATGACTTGGGTCAAACATTTGGGATATCCTTCTACAAGCTTCTCACAATAGTTGGGCAGAATTTGGGCCCATTCCTCCTTAAAAAACTGGTGTAACTGATCCAGGTTTGTAGGTGGCCTTGCTCGCACCTGCCTTTTCAACTTTGCCCATAAATTTTCAATAGGATTGAGATCAGGGCTTTGTGATGGCCATTCCAAAACATTGACTTTGTTATCCTTAAGCCACTTTATTACCCTTTGGGCAGTATGCTTTGAGTCATTGTCCATTTGGAAGACCCATTTCCGCTCAAGCTTTAACTTCCTGACTGCTGTCTTGAGATGTTGCTTCAGTATTGCCACATAATCTTCTGTTCTCATGATGCCATCTATTTTGTGAAATGCACCAGTCCCTCCTGCAGCAAAACAACCCCACAACATGATGCTGCCACCCCCGTGTTTCACAGTTGGGATGGTTTTCTTAGACTTCCAAGCTTCTCCCTTTTTCCTCCAAATGTAACAATGGTCATTATGCCCAAAAAGTTAAATTTTTTGGACATGGCTCCAAATATTAAGGTCTTTGTTCCTGTGTGCATTTGTAAACATTAATCTGGCTTTTTTATGTTTTTTTGGAGTAATGGCTTCTTCCTGGCAGAGTGGCATTTCAGCCCATGTTGATACAGCCCTTGTTTCACTGTGGTTATTGACAAAATCTTACCAGCTTCTGCCATCATCTTCACAAGGTCTTTTGCTTTTGTCCTTGGGTTGATATGCACATGTCGGACCAAAGCACGTACATCTCTGTGACACAAAACCCGTCTCCTTCCTGAGCAGTATGATGGCTGGACATTCCCATCTTGTTTGTACTTGCATATAATTGTTTGTACAGATGAACGAGGCACTTTCAGGTATCTTGAAATTGTACCCAAGGATGAGCCAAACTTGTGCCAGTCCACAATTCTCTTCCTTATATCTTGGCTGATTTCTTTAGACTTTCCCATGATGCTACACAAAGAAGCAGTGTGTTTCAGGTGTGCATTAAAATACATCCACAGGTGTGTCTCTAATTAACTCAGATGTTGCCAAAAAAACTATCAGAAGCTTCCAAACACATGACATCATCATATGGGCAGTTCAGATTTTTTAAAGGCATAGTAATCTTAGTGTATGTAAACTTTTGACTTTGCACTAAGTCATAAAAATGACATGAAACATTTCTCGCTCTCGTTATTTTGGCATTTGGCAAATATTAAAAATTATTGTAATCCTAATTGACTTAAAACGGGAAAGGTTTTTTCTGATTTCATGTGAGATATTGAGAAAAACATGCATATGTGTCTTTTTATATAGTATATGTAAACTTCTGGTTTCAACTGTAAATGATACATGTTGTTTTTTTAAAAAAATATGTCTCCTTTGGATATTGCTGGAACTACTTGTATTTGTATATACAGCCTGATTGAGATGTATATTATGGATCATACATTGGTGCAGGCTGCCTCGCTGATTACAGTTTACCCATTTTTTCTATCAGTGACCTGAACAATTAGATTTTCCAGCAAGTCCCAGTTGACAACGCAGTTGTATGAAAGTAGTAAATTATCTGCTTATGTGATACAAATAAGATCAATTCAGCATGTTCGAAGTGTGAAATGTGGCCTCACGTGTACACAGACAGGGTGAGGATGAAGTGTGGCCGGGCAAAATTCATTATTTACCAATATAACTTCTCCATAAATATTTGGCCGGAATCTGACGCCTGCTTTCTGGTTCAGCACTTTGGGAATGTTCTTTCAATTAGTTATTTTAACTGTTTTAACACCTTCCTCCAACCTCAAACTTTCCAGTTCTGATGCCGAGCTGTGGTCTGTAGTAAATTCTTTTACTCTAGCTAAATAAAGAAAAATCAATTGGTATCGCCTGGAGTTGAAAGTCATAGCCAGGCACCAATATTTATAGTAATAACAATTAGTGATGGGTGAATTTATTCAAGTGGAATTGAATTCTACTCCAATCTGATAAAAATCTGTATTCTCTGTACAAATTCGCAAAATGGCGGCAGAGAGCATTCGGCAAAATGTTAAAAAATTCTCACCTCACCGCTCAAAATTCGCACATTTTTTGTACTACAATTAGCTGTGCAAAAAATGTGTGATATTTCAAGCAATTTTATACCAGAGTTCTGTTGAAAACTGTTTTGTGAATTGCTTGGAACCAAAACAAATGAGACCTAGAAGAAGACCTATACGGTTGAAACGTGTAGTCTGTTCCTAGACAGCTGTGTCCTTTATACTGCCATAAAGTGCCCACTGTATGTACATACCTGGTCCGAAAAGGAATGATGTTCTTTTAAGGATTGTTGAAGAATAAAAAGATTTTAAGAAAAATGCCAACATAAGGGCTCCTCCGCTGGACTTTATTTGTTTTGGTTCCAATCGATTGCAGAAGGGTGTGCCTCCCTCATTTCCGTGCAGATCCCTGGCAAATGATCGGACCAAGGAGAAACTACGATCTGGGTAAGCTGGCTACTATTGACTTTTTGTTTTGTGAATTGGGCCCTCTCAGTGCAGAATACAAAGGTTAGTGCTGTAAAGCATTATGAACTTGATTCATCATTTTACCAATTATCGACCTGGCTAAACAAGCCGGTAATCACCCGACAAATGAGCAAAGGGCTTAATTATCAGGTGGGTTGATCTTTAAACAAACTTAAAAATGAGTGTTCTTGGCGGCACATTGTCCTGTGTACACAGGAGATATGCTGTATGAATAAATGCGGGACAGATAGCCAAACAATATGAAACATATATATTCACCCTCTGAGGAAGGCTGGACCTGAAACACTGGTTAGGATCTGGTTCAACTCCAGCAGGCCACATACTGTTTGGCATGTAGTTGTATGCTTATGATTTCTTGCTATGTTTAACACTTTGATAACCTATGTATCTCTTTTTAGTCCATGTATAGATTTATGGTTTCAGCTTCACCATTGTGTGTTTGTTACTATTTGGCGAACGCGCGTTGGTCACAACATTCCTGCATAGGGATTTGTACCAATCATGATGACAAAGACAGAAAAAGCAATAGAGGTCAGGGCCCCTGTAATAATATATACCGAGAAAAAGAGGAAAAAATCCTAAAATGTAACTTTTATTATGTATATAGTTAAAAACTCTCAACCACTATTAAAAATATAAGGGTGTGCTGAACAGTAGAATATGGGAGGGATGAAAACTATACAATGCACAATTAAGGAAGAATAACTTGCTCACTAGATGGCCCTAATTGGCCCTAGCAGCAACTCTACCTAACAGCGGAGGTTGGCACCCTACTTTGATATGTTATGGCGCCCTCGCTCCACGGCGACTGTCCCTCAGGTCCCTCACACACAATAAAGTGCATAGTTAATAGAGAAGAATACACATGACAGAATAAACCCACAGGTAATTACTGGGATATAAGTTCTCAATTGGATATTAACATTAGTGTAATCAAATATAGACACTTAGGCTAAGTGCCCACGATGTAGAAATGCTGCATATTTTTTCACATGACTCAATGACGTCATGGCAGGTCCTTTCACACCACCGCGAGCCATACAACAGACTGGACACAGCGGAGAAAACACCGGGGGCCATCGGAAGGTAAGTATAATCTTTATTTTTTATTTTCAATTCTTTTTTTTAACAGGTTCTATGGTACCCGAGTCTGGATGAGAGTCTCCTCTTCTCCAGATGCACACATTGAATCGTATAATATCCGCCGCTTGTGCACATGTGCTCATACGGATATTATGCGATTCAATGCAAGTCAATTGCGGCAATTACGCTGCGTGTCCGCAAAATTAATGGACATTCTGCGTATTTTTCCGCAATGATAATCCGCAGTGGAAATTTCCGCAGCATGTGCACAGCACATGCGGATTATCATTCGTGACCATGGGGCACGTATTACCAAGCATTCTTTAAGTGTTTTCGCTGCGGAAATTCCGCGGCAAAACGCTTGAAAAACGCATAGTGGGCATGCAGCCTTAGGCTTTGTGTCCACGATGCAGAAATGAAGCAGAAATTTTCCTGAGCATCTCTGCATCTCCTTGGCAGAAAAACGCATGCGGTTTTTACATGCGTTTTTGACGCGTTTTTGATGTGTTTCTCCAATGCATTGTATAGGAAAATATGCATGCAGAAACGCACAAGAATTGGTCATGTCCATATTTTTTCTGCGAGTAAAATCCGCACTGAAAAAATCCTGACCATGTGCACAGAACTTGCAGAATGTCATAGGAAGTCATGGGATAAGGTATGCAATGCGTTTCTGGAGCGTTTCCATGCTGCAAATCTGCACCAAAAACGCATCGTGGGCACACAGCCTTATTTTAATCAAAATCCCAAGTAAAACAGTACTATTGTCTTAAATAAGAAAGTACTTAGCTAAGTATCCCATTGGGATGGGATAAGGGAGTTCTGTGATGGGATTCCCTAAGTTGATCACCGGCTACTTAGCTAAGTACTTTCTTATTTAAAACAATAGTACTGTTTTACTTGGGGTTTTGATTAAAATAAGTGTCTATATTTGATTACACTAATGTAATGTTCTCCTTTACTATATTTCTTACTTGAAAGGTGGCCTGAGGGCCAGAAATGAGCGACACTAGGTCATAAATGAATAAATATAGTCAGTTGGGAACTGAGAGTAGCTGTGAGGGGCCGTAGCGTTACATCTCGACCTCTGTGGACCTCACAGGCGAAGGCAGAGCTTCCCATAAGAGTTTGCTGGACTGTCGTGAGATGCAGGATTGTGAATTGCAAGGAAAGAGAAATGTCATTGAATGTAACCGAGAAGTGCCCATGCCTGCTTAATGCAAGGGAAACATATGTGAAATAGTCTACCTGTTATCTGATATACATAGTTGTTACAAAGTTACTGTCTAGTAAAAAGAAGTTTATCTTTGGACTTTGAGCTCCCTCACTCTTCTCCGTAACATTTGGTCCTAGAAGAGCGTAGAAGGACGTAGAAGATGAGTACCTCGCTCACGGCTACCGCCATGCACCACTTAACACTATGTGCTCACAACGATCTTAGTAATGATCGTTCTGTTTGCTTAGAATGTTCTTTGGCCAATCTAAACAGGCCATTGCCAAATCCTGATTGGCATGCAAGTAGTTAATAAGCCTCGGTTAGCACTTGAAAATGTGCTTAAAAGAGGCAATCTTGAAATATTATTCTAAATATTGTTTTATTTATAATGTACAGAGATACATACAGTAACTGTATGCCTTCAATGTCATATTACTGCCATTGGCTCAGATGTAAAAAAAATATGTACTGGATTGGATATTATTTTACAGGGTCCTTTAGTAGAGAAAAGTGTAGGTGATTAGTCTTTAGTACATTCATTTGATATAAGTTTAGGGGCACTTTCTTGCCATATTCTCTGCAGCACAAATATAGCACAGAATGATTGGGTTTGATGCCAGCTCAGAAAGGTTAGACATCAAATGTCCTATTATCTATATTAGGAACACTTTCATAACCGGAAAAGAAAAAAGTGAATTTGTGTGAGACATTTCAGTAATTTGTTCTCTGTGTAATTTTCCTTCATCTTTGAGATTTCTCTTTCAGCTGTTGGGTCATTTTTCCTTTGCTATCACTTTTCCTTAGACAGCTCTTATTAGGAGCAACAAGAAGAAAAGTTCAGAGGTAGAAAGTTTTAATGTAGAAACTTTTTATTCATCATCAAAGCTGTAACAAGCTGGTGACGGAAAACTTTGGATTTGTCTGGCCTCTTTGAAAAGAAGCCAAACAGTTAGACCGACTTTATAAGCTTAGAAAAAAAATGTCTATCCAGCTTCACTCTTTGGGCCGCTCTTCTGGGTTGTATTTTATATGATGCACATTAGACAATAGCCTTTATAAAAAAAAAAAAGGACTTGACTTACCCTGACTTGCTTTGTCACACAGTAGCAAAACTAAAAATGGATTATACTCAATAGATTGGTATAAGCTTCCAGCTCAACTCGTTGTATATTATGTAATACCACATTTCCATCTCTGGAGCTTGTAGGGGCAGATTATCTGGTGCGTTAGACCCCCGCTATGAAGTCGACAGGACTTAAGCTATGAAGAAGAACATTGCAGTGTGTTACTTATAACATCTGGCGCTTTCTTAGCACCATAACTCTAATTTGTATATAATAAGTCAGTAAATCCAGGACTCCAAATATAACATGAGTGGTATATATTTTATTGGTACAGGTTCATCCACTGTATAAACAATATGATGTTTCGGCCGGTTACATGTCCTTCATCAGAACTGGAGAACCATCATAGTTGAGCCTAGAACGGCACTGAGAATCTGCACTGCTGTGCAAGTAGTATGACGCAAACACAAGGAGAACATACAAGCTCTTTGCAGATGTTGTCTTTGGGGGGATTTGAACCCAGGACTCCAGCACTGCAAGTTAATTTTTTTACTTAATACTTTATAATGGGAATTCAAACATAAAAGGAGACATCAACGTTGATGTCTGCCACTGACACGCAAATCACAATCAACTACCTGGATACAAGCTTTGGAAATCCAGCTGCCCCAAGAGTATTCTCTCTGCTATTTGTCTTAGTTTGGTTGAAGTAAAAACTAACCTAAAATATTAAGACAGTTTGGAAAATAAATTAATTTATCTATGACAGATTTGCAGACTCTACTTATGCAGTATGCTGATTAGTTTGTGAGGAACCATAACTCTGCTATCCACCATTTTGTCACCTCTATTGACCACCAGAGATGGCATTCCTTTTATTTGACATCCGAAGTTTAGAAGTGGAACCTTTGCTCGAAACTTACTGAGTTGTCTATTGATAGAGGGCAGTACTGGATATCATGTACTGGATATTAAAATACTAGACATCAGGAACTAGACATGAAAAAAATAGATGCAAGACAGAAAGCGGACACTAAATCTTAAGGACTCTAGACAACTCCCATAAACACAAGACTTAAGACCAGCTAAAGTTATAAAGTCTAGGCAAATGGCAAAGTAACAGACTGACCTTCATACCATGCAATTAAACCCAAAGAAGAGGTGCTACAAAATTGGCTCTAAATCACAATCTTTAATAATGTATACAAATTACATAGAAAAACAGAGTAGCTCAATGAAGAGCTAAAGAAACAACACTGAGGGGCTGAAGAGCATATTATGTTATGATTATTATAATACAGTAAAGAAGTTAAACATATTAAGGCATATTGTTAAGGTATAGTCCACAGTGGGTTGCATAAAAACCAAAAGAAAAGCAATTTGTAACAAAATTACATGATGTGAGTTTAGAGCCCTTCCAGTATCCCGCCCCCCGATGAAGCTGGGTGAAACGTATGTTGGGGTGCCGGGCTACACACAGGTAGGACTCTAAACTCACATTATGCAAGTTTCTTATAAATAGCTTTTCTATTGGTTTGTATGCAATCTACTGTAGACTACACCTTAACAATGCATCTTAATATGTTTAACTTTTTTTACTTATGCTTTATTACAATATAATATGCTCTTCACCCCCCATCCCATGTTATTTCTTTAGCCCTTCAATAAGCTACTCTGTTTTTTTTATTTATTTTTTTCCTTTGGACTTTTTATACATTAATAAAGATTGTGATTTAGAGACATTTTTGTAGCAACCTTTCTTTGGGTTTAATTAACTGCATATACATGAAGAAAATAGGCATAACCAGATAAAAATGTCTAATTTAATCCACCTGAAGGAAGTAGGAAAAGTGAAATGTATCATTTTATTATCTTCGTCCTAAACCACCATCGCTTGTATTGATCAAACTTCTCTTTATAAAAGCTAGAAAAAAAAAACATAAAACGACATGTTATATAATCAATATTGTCGATTTTCTCTACCGCTGCACCAGAAACTGGTTAAACGTGGCATTTCGTACAGAATATTGCTGAGGTAAAAACAAAGTTAATCCTCAACTTGAAATTTGAAGAAGTGCATGGAGCCGTGCCTCGTAATTGCATATTTGCTGGATTTCAGGATTAGGGGAATTTATTCTCTCATTTCAGACTAGTCACACGTCTGAGAGTGTGCTTACAAATCCAACTCACTGATCCATGCTTCTCAAGCCTCTGTAATAAGGACGGGCTTTGCACAGCCACTCTCCTTGTGCCAATTAATCATGTTCCTTAAACAATGTCGACAGAAGATTGTTTCTCATTAAGCTATCTGAAATCAGATCTAGAATTTTCTCCCATGGGAGACATAAGATAGAAAACCTTCTAGTTTTCTTAAATAGTTCAAAGCCATAGACAGAGGAATCACCAAGACTGAAACAATTAAAACATTCATTTCTCCCATGGGTGTTGTCCATACATTCAACTGCCTGGTCACATGGGTACTTTATAATAGCATAATATGCATTGGACATGAATCTTGCAATACCAGTGGAGTAGTTGCATTCAGACAGAACCTTTCGTGGTGTAGAAGACTTTCTTGTGCTTACATTGGAGGTTCTGTAATATCAGCAAGAAATAGCAATACAGAATATAGAACAGAGTAAAATAATGGTAACCGTACTATTATTGCATACTGGGTGACTATCATTTCTTCGTTGGAGCAGTTATCATGTTTTTTTAGAGAGATCAATGCTCCTGCAGATCATGTAGATGTTAAGAGGCTCTTGCAGAAAGGACCTGGTTGGTCTTTTGGTCTATGCTATATAGTTGGAAAACTTGGGCGAGAAACTGCTTTTAAGTAAAAAATGGACAATTGGCTCAAAGGTCATGGGAAGGGTGCAGAAGGGAACACAAAAATCAGGCCTTTGGTAATTAGACTACTACTACATTCGAGAGAGAAAAAGAAGATACACCAATAAGTATACAATTCAATGCCAAATGAAGCATAATGGACTTTCTCAACTTACTTAAATGATTTTACCATCCCCGTGAATCTGGAGATGGGATCCAACTCTGCCATACAAAATGCATGTCCTGTGGCAAGCTGTGCTCCTGTTATGATAGTGTAGCAACTCACTAGGGAAAATAGGTAGCACAGTAAAAACTGCAAATGACCCTGTCAGTTCCAGTAAAGACTAGATATTCTAACTCGCATTTCCTAGTAGTTCCTGCATGAGCTGATATAGCCCTAACCACAGACTAGACAATGGCAACTCAGACCTATGCTGTCTGAAAGGCCGTCGAGCGCTTCACGTTCCTCCTAAAGAACCGGAGAGTAGAGCAGAGTGTGAATTACCTACAGAAGGGAAAGTGTGCTGAAATAGAAAGAGATCCCAGAATTAGTAAAACAACCATGAAATACAAAATAAAGGATTAAGTATGTACAGTTAGAGAACATGTCCGGCAGCACACAGTGAAGCTGGGAACTTCACTGGTCACGCGTGGGGAGCCGCTCATCGCAGCGCATGCACTGTGAAGCTGGGAACTACACAGCCTCACTGCACACGTGTGGGGAGCCACGGCTGGCTATGTCATACTGCGCAAGTGCCCCACTTACATCAGCGCTAGCCGGGAGCAAAATTCAAATGCGGTGCCAGCCCTGATTGAATGCGGTGCTGACCCTAACTGAATGCAAGGATCACACCCCTATGACTAAATGAGCAGGTAGGATGTAAGTGTATAAAATGTTATAGACTCATGATATAAGTACCAATTTTAATGAAAAAAACATGTTAGTGATGCACATTGCATTACTAACAACGCAATGGGGGCAGTTTACATAGTAGATAAGACATGACAGGTTCCCGTTAAGTGGCCAGATGTACCATGCTGGGACAGACATACCATTGGTGCAACCTGTGGAGCTGCATAATGGGCCCCAGAGGGAAGGGGGCCATCTTCTACCTTCAAAACATTGTGGAATTATGCAATATGATGAGTTGTTGAACTGGAGAGGGCCCAAATACTGTCCTTGCACAGGGACCCTTTTTTGTCTGCTAGAGGTACCATGTGTGAGCCACCAAGCTTTCTACATAGCTCTGTTCATCAAATGTGGGCCTATAGGTTCCCCTGGAAAGTGGCCAGTAAGGTTTCTAAACAACGATGTCTTTTAAAATAAAATGTGCTCAATTTCTTTTTCTAATGAATATCCCATTGTAATTCCCATCTAAAAATATATTTTTCTACCTAACTCTCCATTATTAACATGGCTGATATTGCACACAGTATAAGTTTACTATTTCATATGGGTTTACTCATTAAGTAGGAAATAACATGAACAGGAAATAAAAGAGCGTGAACCGGAGTATGAGCTGAGGTAGACCCTCCATAGTGTACAGATCTGCTACAAGAAAGAAGCAGCGCTGGGCAACACTTCAGATAGAATATGTCCCTAAAACTGCTGCAATCAAAATCTTATTAAATGTCAGCTGTGACTCGATGTGAACAATACATGGGGTAAAGCCACAAATAATAACGGACCAGAATAAAAGTGCATGAGACCATGTAAATGTATCCTCAAATTTCACTACGAGTACAAAGCACAAGTCTTCATTCATTCTTCTATTACTGCTCTGCGTATCAGCTGTCACTTTTATTATGCCAAATGTATTGGAATGAATTACTGTAAGTATTCCATTACATTACACAGGACACATTTTCTGCTAAATGGAGGTCCCAGAAAGTTATCCATCTAAATTTTACAACCCTTGTGATTTGGTTTTGGTTTTGATTGCACCATTCTTTTGGATCCACTCTGGTTTCTGGTTTGAGGTTTTGGTTTTGGGTTCTGACTGAAGCCAAAAAGTTTCTTTAATAGGAAAAAAAAATGAAATGTAAGTGCTAAAACTAATAACAAACACATTATAGAAGTTTCTGCTCCTGATATTTTTTTTTATCTTACATTGCCATGATTTTAGAATAAGGGTAATATTCTGCTTTTTCTATTTCATGCTACATTTGCAATACCAGACTACTGGTACAGTAATACAGTAATGTGAATATTCATATTATTTCTCAATTTAAAGACAAATGCAAAAAATACAAAGTGATATCTTAAAAAAGACCACAAAGGATCAAAGTGATTTTATTCTTTGGTGTGAGTGGGGATCTGTAGAAGCTTGGTGCTAGATTAGTATGGACACCGTGGAACTCAGCACGTGAACTCTTCTGTAGGGTTGTAGAAGTCATGATTGATGTCTCCACTGCTTTATCTTGCTTCCTTGTGATTTAAAAAAAAAACTGCTTTACAAAAAAATATATTACTGGTTCCAGATTATACCAATTACCAACCACATGGATCTGCTCCATAGATCTTTACAGTCATGGCCAAAAGTATTGACACCATAGAAATTGTTCCAGAAAATGAAGTATTTCTCCCAGAAAATTATTACAATTACACGTTTTGTTATACATATGTTTATTTCCTTTGTGTGTATTTGAACAACACAAAAAAACTGAGAAAAAAGGCAAATTGGCCATAATTTCACACAAAACCCCCAAAAATGGGCCAGACAAAATAGTTGACACCCTCAACTTAATATTTGGTTGCACACCCTTTGGAATAAATAACTGCAATCATTCGCTTCTTATAACCATCAACAAGCTTCTTACACCTCTCAACTGGAATTTTGGACCATTCTTCTTTTGCAAACTGCTCTACTGCTCTCATATTTGAAGGGTGCCTTCTCCCAGCAGTAATTTTAAGATCTCTCCACAGTGTTCAATGAGATCTACAGTAAATCTGGACTCATTGCCGGCCACTTCAGAACTCTCCAGGGCTTTGTTTCCATCCATATATGGGTGCTTCTTAAAGTATGTTTGGGGTAATTGTCTTGCTGGAAGACCCATGACGTAGGATGCAAACCCAGCTTTCTGACACTGGGCAGTACATTGCTACTCAAAATCCATTGGTAATCTTCATATTTCATGATGCCTTGCACACAGTCAAGACACCCAGTGCCAGAGGCAGCAAAACAGCCCCAAAACATCTTTGATCCTCCACCATATTTGACTGTGTTTTTATTATGTAGGCTTCATTTTGTTTTCGGTAAGCAGTAAAATGATGTGCTTTACAACTGCAGTCTAGCTTTTTTATGTCTCTGTGTCAGCAGTGGGATCCTCCTGGGTCTCCTGCCATAGCGTTTTATTTAATTCAAATGTCGACGGATAGTTTGCGCTGACGCTAATGCACCCTGACCCTGCAGGTCAGTTTGAATTTCTTTGGAACTTGATTCAGGCTGCTTATCCACAATCTGGACTATCCTGTGTTACAACCAGTCATCTATTTTTATCTACCGTCCATGTCCAGGGAGATTAGCTACAGTGCCATGAGTTGTAAACTTTTTGATTATGTTGCGCACCATAGATAAAGGAACATTAAGATCTCTGTAGATGGACTTGTAAGCTTGAGATTGCTGATATTGTTCAACAATTTTGGTTCTCAAGTCCTCCGACAGTTCTCTTCTCCTCTTTCTCTTTACCATGCATAGTGTGGAACACATAGACACACAATGCAAATATTGAGTCAACTTCTCCCCTTTTTATCTGGTTTCAGGTGTGATTTTTATATTGCTCACACCTGTTACTTGCCACAGGTGAGTTGGAACGAGCATCACATGCTTGAAACAAAGTTGTTTACCCACAATTTTGGAAAGGTGTCAACAATTTTTTTGGCCCATTTTGGGGGTTTTGTGTGAAATGATGTCCAACTTGCCTTTTTTTCAGTTTCTTTTGGGGCTGTTCCAATACACACAAAGGCAATAAATGTGTATAACAAAACATGTATAATTGCAATCATTTTCTGGGAGAAATACTTCATTTTCTGGAACAATTTCCAGGGTGCCAACACGTTTGGCCATGACTGTATATGGCACAGGTTTGTTGTTAAAGGGACTATGTCACCAAGTTTTTGCTACCCTATCTGAGAGCAGCATGATGCAGAGTCCAGTGACGTGTCATGTTCTGGTCTACATGTTATATTTTTAATAAAATCTCAGTCTTATTTGCTGCATATCTATCCGTTCTCTGAATGCTGAGCTCTATATAACCCCGCTTACACCACTGATTGGCAGCTTTCTGTGTACACTGTGCATAGGCAGAAAGTTGCCAATCAGTGGTTGAGTTGTGGTTGGACTACCTGCCAGCAAGCCAAGTACTCCTCTAATGATAATCTCTTGCAGATAAATCAATGGTTTTATGAAATCTACACTAAGCAGACCTGTAAGTGACACATTGCTGGACTCAGGGTCTTTGTCTCTACATCATGCTGATCTCAGACTAGCTAGCAAAATTCGAGTGACATATTCCCTTTAAATCCGGGAAATCCAAAGCTGTAAAGTGAGAGGCATAGTTGCATTCCATCAGCCTATACAGTTATATGAAAAAGTTTGGGCACCCCAATTAATCTTAAGCTTAATGTTTTATAAAAATTGGTGTTTTTGCAACAGCTATTTCAGTTTGATATATGTAATAACTGTTGGACACAGTAATGTTTCTGCCTTGAAATGAGGTTTATTGTATTAATAGAAAATGTGCAATCTGCATTCAAACAAAATTTGACAGGTGCATAAGTATGGGCACCCTTATCATTTTCTTGTTTTAAATACTCCTACCTACTTTTTACTGACTTGCTAAAGCACTTTTTTTGGTTTTGTAACCTCATTGAGCTTTGAACTTCATAGCCAGGTGTATGCAATCATGAGAAAAGCTACTTAAAGTGGCACTTGCAAGTTGTTCTCCTGTTTGAATCTCCTCTGAAGAGTGGCATCATGGGCTCCTCAAAACAACTGTCAAATGATCTGAAAACATAGATTATTCAACATAGTTGTTCAGGGGAAGGATCCAAAAAGCTGTCTCCGAGATTTAACCTGTCAGTTTCCACTGTGAGGAACATAGTAAGGAAATGGAAGAACACAGGGACAGTTCTTGTTAAGGCCAGAAGTGGCAGGCCAAGAAAAACATCAGAAAGGCAGAGAAGAAGAATGGTGAGATCAGTCAAAGACAATCCTCAGACCACCTCCAGAGAGCTGCAGCATCAACTTGCTGCAGATGGTGTCACTGTGCATCGGTCAACTATACAACGCACTTTGCACAAGGAGAAGCTGTATGGGAGAGTGATGCGAAAGAAGCCGTTTCTGCAAGCACGCCACTAACAGAGTCGGCTGAGGTATGCAAAAGCACATTTGGAGAAGCCAATTTCTTTTTGGAAGAAGGTCCTGTGGACTGATGAAACCAAAATTGAGTTGTTTGGTCATACAGAAAGGCGTTATGCATGGCGGCAAAAAAACACAGCATTCCAAGAAAAACACTTGCTACCCACAGTAAAATTTGGTGGAGGTTCAATCATGCTTTAGGGCTGTGTGGCCAATGCCGGCACCGGGAATCTTGTTAAAGTTGAGGGACGCATGGATTCCACTCAGTATCAGCAGATTCTTGACAATAATGTTCAAGAATCAGTGACAAAGTTGAAGTTACGCAGGGGATGGATCTTTCAGCAAGACAATGATCCAAAACACCGCTCCAAATCTACTCAGGCATTCATGCAGAGGAACAATTACAATGTTCTGGAATGGCCATCCCAGTCCCCAGACCTGAATAACATTGAACATCTGTAGGATCATTTGAAGAGGGCTGTCCATGCTCGGCCACCATCAAACTTAACTAAACTGGAATTGTTTTGTAAAGAGGAATGGTCAAAAATACCTTCATCCAGGATCCAGGAAATCATTAAAAGCTACAGGAAGAGACTAGAGGCTGTTATTTTTGCAAAAGGAGGATCTACTAAATATTAATGTCACTTTTCTGGTGAGGTGCCCATACTTATGCACCTGTCAAATTTTGTTTGAATGCAGATTGCACATTTACTGTTAGTACAATAAACCTCATTTCAAGGCAGAAACATTACTGTGTCCAACAGTTATTACATATATGAAACTGAAATAGCTGTTGCAAAAATACCAATTTTTAAAAAACATTAAGCTTAAGATTAATAGGGGTGCCCAAACTTTTTCATATAACTGTATATTATATTGTTTTATACACTGCTCAAAAAAATAAAGGGAACACTTAAACAACAGAATTATACTGTAACTCCAAGTGAATCAAACTTCTGTGAAATCAAACTGTCCACTTAGGAAGCAAAACTGATTGACAATCAATTTCACATGCTGTTGTGCAAATGGAATAGACAATAGATGGAACTTATTGGCAATTATCAAGACACTCTCAATAAAGGAGTGGTTCTGCAGGTGGGGACCACAGACCACATCTCAGTACCAATGCTTTCTGGCTGATGTTTTGGTCACTTTTGAATGTTGGTTGTGCTTTCACACTCGTGGTAGCATGAGACGGACTCTACAACCCACAGAAGTTGATCAGGTAGTGCAGCTCATCCAGGATGGCACATCAATGCGAGCTGTGGCAAGAAGGTTTGCTGTGTCTGTCAGTGTAGTGTCCAGAGGCTGGAGGCGCTACGAGGAGACAGGCCAGTACACCAGGAGACGTGGAGGGGGCCGTAGGAGGGCAACAACCCAGCAGCAGGACCGCTACCTCCACCTTTGTGCAAGGAGAAACAGGAGGAGCACTGCCAGAGCCCTGCAAAATGACCTCCAGCAGGCCACAAATGTGCATGTGTCTGCACTAACAGTTAGAAACCGACTCCATGAGGGTGGTATGAGGGCCCGACATCCACAGATGGGGGTTGTGCTCACAGCCCAACACCGTGCAGGACGCTTGGCATTGGCCACATAACACTAGGATTGGCAAAGTCGCCACTGGCGCCTTGTGCTCTTCACAGATGAAAGCAGGTTCACACTGAGCACATGTGACAGACGTGACAGAGTCTGGAGACGCCATGGAGAGCGATCTGCTGCCTGTAACATCCTTCAGCATGACCGGTTTGGCAGTGGGTCAGTAATGGTGTGGGGGGGCATTTGTTTGGAGGGCCGCACAGACCTCCATGTGCTTGCCAGAGGTAGCCTGACTGCCATTAGGTACCGAGATGAGATCCTCAGACCCCGGGTGAGACCATATGCTGGTGCAGTTGGCCCTGGGTTCATCCTAATGCAGGACAATGCCAGACCTCATGTGGCTGGAGTGTGTCAACAGTTCCTGCAAGATGAAGGCATTGAAGCTATGGGCTGGCCCACCTGTTCCCCAGACCTGAATCCAAATGAGCACATCTGAGACATCATGTCTCGCTCCATCCACCAACGTCACGTTGCACCACAGACTGTCCAGGAGTTGGCGGATGCTTTAGTCCAGGTCTGGGAGGAGATCCCACAGGAGACCATCTGCAACCTCATCAGGAGCATGCCCAGGCGTTGTAGGGAGGTCATACAGGCACGTGGAGGCCGCACACAATACTGTGCCTCATTTTGACTTCTTTTAAGGACATTACATCAAAGTTGGATCAGCCTGTAGTGTGTTTTTCCACTTTAATTTTGGGGGTGACTCCAAATCCAAGCCTCCGTTGGTTAATAAATTTGATTTCCCATGATGATTTTTGTGTGATTTTGTTGTCAGCGCATTCAACTTTGTACAGAACAAAGTATTCAATGAGAATATTTCATTCATTCAGATCTAGGATGTGTTATTTGAGTGTTCCCTTTATTTTTTTGATCAGTGTATATTAATTTGTCATTTCTGTATCTACTATATAATCGGCTTATCCCGTCTGTCTGTCTGTCCAGGAAATCCCGTGTCGCTGATTAGTCCGGCCGCGGCCAATCAGCGACGCGGGATTTCAGAACATGATGGCGGCCGTTAGCGGCTCATCTGCCGCACGGAGGTCAGCGGCGATGCAGCCGGGAGATGACCGGCTCTCGCAGCAGAAGTACCCCGACCGGCGGCCTAGGCGGCGCCGCTCCCCGGTCCTCCCTTCACACTTGCTGTCGGGAGATCCGGGGCCCTAGCCGCTGATCTCCCGATGGTAGCCGCATGGAGGTCAGCGGCGATGCAGCCAGGAGATGACCGGCGCCAGCCGGTCATCTCCCGGCTGCTTGCAGCGGAAGTACCCGCACAGGCAGCGCCGCTCCCCAGTCCTCACTAACACGGCTCACTGATTGGCGTGAAATTTAAAACACCGCTGTCCTGATCGGTCGCTGCCGGCGGCCGCCACCAATCAGCAACGAGCGCAGTCCGGCCGCGAATTGCCGCCGGATTTGAAAGACGCTTTGCTGATTGGTAGCACCTGCCCGGCCACGTCCAATCAGTGATATTGGCGCGAAATGTAAAACACCGCTTCTCTGATTGGTCGCGGTCATTTCCCAGCTGCTCGCAGCGGAAGTACCCCGACCGGCGGCCTCGCTCCCCGGTCCTCCCTTCACACTTGCTGCGTGGTCAGCGATGTTTTCACAAGCAGTATTGACAACATGACTTAATTACAAAATTCATTAGGGACCCCGGGGGGATACATTGGGGGGTTAATTTAAAGTAGTGCACAACCCATTTAAACACTGCTTCGCTGATTAGTCGCACCCGGTCGGCCACATACATATTCTAGAATACCCGATGCGTTAGAATCGGGCCACCATCTAGTATAAATATAATAAGGCAGATTTTGTAATTTTTATAAGTGCCTCCTATGCTGTTGTTCTTTGTAGATGTTATATTAAAAAGTACCTATCAACAGTCTGAGGCTGCCATTTTTTTTAAATAAAAGAGTGGGCAGTTTCTCAGTAGTGATTTTTCAAAATATAAATTATTAATAAAACTGAATAGAACACTACATAACGTCTCTCAAAAGGGTCCGACTTTCTAGCAAAAGTCAGGTCTGAATTTATGCATTGTGTAAGCCCAGCATGTACAGCAAGATCTCACAACACTCCATGGCTCCTCTCGTAGTCAAAGAATAAGATCATCCGCATGATCTCTAAATATCTCTCTTGGCAGTAACCAATCGCTGCCGCATTGTTTACTAAACAGTAACTTAACAGTAACCTCTTTAGAGCAGTTACCATTGGGTCACCACCAGCATTGGGTCGGGTTAATGCGGAGAGCAAAATTTTGTTTAGGTCTCTATCATTAACAATTACCTCATCTGGTCCTGGCATGTCATGTCAAGTGGCATTATGTTATCTCCAGAGGTGTATCGCCAAGGTAATGGCAGCACACACCCCCAGGCACGACCCCCATTTTTTTGTAGCGCAGTGGGGCATGGATAATGCTCACCTCACCCATGACTATGGCCCTACCCACATTACACTTTCAGTCAGAGAGGGGCCCCGGATGGGTTGTGGAATCCTGCTCTGCATGCTGGGAACCCACAACTTGGAAGTGCCAGCACGGCTTACTCTCGAGCATCCTTCTTCAAAACTGTTGTACAAAATATCCGTTTTGATTAATCAAAGACAACATCTTTGCAAACATGCTCCTGTATGCTAAATTAAATGTAGCCAAACATCAAAAATCACTTTTTTAAGCTTGGCACGCTGTATGTATATTACTTTTAAATAAAGAGTCATACAATGCTTGCTCCAACATCAAAATTTGACAAACCTTTATACATCAACGAAACCTGCAACCAATTCTTCAGCATGTGCTGTTGACATTTAGCACACGAGCATGTGCAGATTAGCAAGTTGCACAGTAATGTTAGGTAGCTGGTGACAAGGTGTGAAGGAACGGCAGCAGGGAGATCCCGCAGAATCCCGCTGTCGCCGCTTCTTCCGGTGGATCCACACCCCGCCACCCTCCTGACGTCACACTACACCAGATGGAGCACGTGATACGGATCTACCCTTTGCACCAATGAGACGTTCCGCACCCCCTCAAGGACGCGTAAGGTCAGATCGGCACAGTTCTACACCGTCACCTCCTGTCCACACAGGTACAGAGAGGCACCAGGGGGTGTGACAAGGTGGTCCACTCAGATGCTGACGTGACCCTACAATCTCCCACACTCCTGACAGGCTGATAGGCTCTTTCACTACTCCAGTGAAGCAGAGCCTTGTCGGCCTTGATAGAGCTGCCACCAGTTTCTATTTGATATAACAGACTTATATCGGCTAGAAACCAGCCCGGTAGCGCATCGCTGACCAAACAACAGACGTGAGGTTCGTAGTTCGAGATAAAAGACCAGCAAAATATTAAATGATATATTTAATCGCCATAAGGGCTCGCTAAACAATCTACTATATACACAATGTTATATATATACAGTGGTCTGTGTTACAAATACAAAAGCATAGTACATCAAGCATCACAGATCTTAAAGTCAATTACCGGAAGATGGAAAGCATGGCTGGGGGGTTAGGCGACCACATGGAGAAGAATGTGGGCCCTGCTTGGTTGTTGGACTTGTCCCTCACATCTGCATGTCAGGAGCTTCCACAGGGAAGCTTTTGCTACACAGACCTTTCAACTCTCTGGGAACTCCCACTACCTGCCACCTGTTCTGCCCAAGTCTCCACCCCCTGTTCCTTCAGGACTGAGAGACTCCCAGAATTAACATGGCCCATATCTCCTTACTGGATAGTCCCAGGGAACTGGTTCTGGGGTCAATGGACCCGGCAGGGCCCCTGCTACGTGTGGGTACCAAGCACAGCAGTTGTAGGAGGTTCCAAAAGGCTGGAACGTGTATCTCCTCGTCCCTACATGCTAGTGTGGGCTAGGATGCAGTCGGACATTCGCTATCTTTCCCTGAGCTATAAAATCCTTTTTGTGAAGAGCTGGGACATATAGTTCTTCCACAGCTCGGTATAGAAATATAGAACCTTACACAACAGAGCACATGTTGCTGAACAAAGGAAAGGATCACAGCAAGGGGCTTGCTCACTCATGCTGCAGAGGGACACTCACACTGAAGTCTCCCTCCCTTCTCTCTTACAGCTGGGAGTCGGGTTAGGCTGTGCTTTGAGACCTGACAACCAGGGAACATGTGATTATTCTAGAATATCCTTCACACAAGGCGAAAAGGATCATGGGATGAATCAAAAAAGTACTGAACAAAAGAGCAGCTCACTGGCACCAGCTCTGCCTTCAGCCTTTTCTAACACACAGTCCTATATTGCAGGAAATCCTGAGTTATCCACTACGGGTGGCGCTGCATCAGTTGAAACAAATGATCATGAGGCACACATAAGAAAAATGAAATGATCGCACTCAAGTACCTGCACCTGTGATCACACGCCAGATCTGAAATAAAGGATCGTTCACAAGGCATCCTGTGGTGAGTGCGATCATTTCCATTTTCTTATGTGTGCCTCATGAATCGAAAAAGGCATGGCTTTACACAGAACACAGGGGAGAATTTATTAACAGACGTGCGCTGTGAAAAATTAATAGGGCTTTGTGTACGAAGGCGGGACCTTCTAAGGCTGAAAAAGAAGAAAAGGTGGCACTCATCAGGCCTTTTAAGAAAAAAAAAAGTTTTATTCAAACATCACATTAAAACTGGCAGCAGGGACAAGTGTGGTACATGGTACATAGAAAGGACGATGGCTATTTCCTGCCTGTCTGCGCTTCAACGGGTCCTAGAATACTCCAGGACTCATTGAAGCGCAGACAAGCGCGAAACGACCGTCATCCACATCACGTTAAAACTAGTAGCAGGGACGAGTGTGGTACATACTCCAGGACCCATTGAAGTGCAGACAGGTGCGAAACGGCTGTCGTCCTTTCTATGTACCACACTTGCCCCTGCTACCAGTTTTAACGTGATGTTTGAATAAAACTCTGGATTTTTTAAAAGGCCTGGTGAGTGCCACCTTTTCTTCTTTTTCGGCCTTAGAAGGTCCCGCCGTCCTACACAAAGCCTTATTAATTTTTCACGGCACACATCTGTTAATAAATTGTCCTCTGTGTTCTGTGTGAAACCATGCCTTTTTTGATACATCCCATGATCCTTTTTGCCTTGTCACCAGCTACCTAACATTACTGTATGGGAAGTACACCTTTAGAAAGAAGTACAGTGGTGAAGCTGCGCAAGGTACAACTTGCTAGACTGCTAGACCAAGTCTATTACATAGAAAGGACGATGGCCATTTTGCACCTGTCTGCTCTTCAACGGTTCCTGGAGCATTCTAGAACCCGTTGAAGTGCAGACAGGCAGAAACAGCCGGCGTCCTTTCAATGTACCACACTCATCCCTGCTACCAGTTTTAACTGGATGTTCAAATAAAACTTTGTTTTTTTTAAAAGGACAAGTGAATGCAACCTTGTCTTCTTTCTTCACATGTTATAGACTAATTCTGGTTGAGCACCCGGTTCCTGATGATTGGCGATCAGATCCATATTCGGCACACACAGAACTTCATTTGTTCATGGTGCCAGTTTTTCCTCCTCATATTTTCCTGTGCTATAATTTAGCCCAGACATTAGCGTATAGTATAATGCAAGTACATGACACTGTATAGCTGCTGGATATTTGACTTTCTTGTCCAAGGATGGTCAAGATTTTTTATTGGTACATTTTAGATTAAAACTGGCATGAAAAAGAAACAGCTTTAATGAATTCTCTCTATGGTTCTACCATTTTACAAATTATTAGATCAATATTGATATCAACATAAACTATATGGACTTTTATCTTTTTTTTAACGTTACAAACTATGTTACAATTCTTATAGTTGCTACTAGAAACAGTTAACAAGGTTATTACCAGCTTAGCTGCCCACCTATAATTTATTGTGACTTGGTTTGTCTTATGTAACACCTGTAGTAACATTTGTGTACAGAGAATGGAATTGCTAGTATTACACAGCCATTCACAGCAGCAGACATTGGTGCATCTTATGCTGCACTGTCTTGGACTACAACTCCCAGTGGACATTGCTCCTCTCTGCATCATGGGGGAGGAAGTGCAGCAGAGGAAGAGACTGATTGGCTTAACATGTTGAAGAAGAAGGGTGGAGCTAAGAGAAGTGGGAGAGAAGCCTGGAATCCACCATGTCAGACATGGGAGAGTCTGATCCTGGAGAGCAGGGGACAGAGGCACAGAGTGAGTGCTAAACGTCCAGCCCCAAAGTGTGTGAGGGGAGAAGATGATCCTGCAGGCGAACCACATCTGCAGACCAGTCAGCTTATCAGGAGATGTCTGTCGCCACCTGGCCTAACTAAGGGACCGATTCTGCCATCCATCCTCAGTGTCCAAGACATCCGGGCCCTGCAGCCCTAAGACTGGCAACGGTGTGACTATAGAACAGCTACAGCGAGAAGTAAGTAGCTATTATGGGACTTGTGGTTCCGCTGTTGAGTTAATAAGAGAACTGTTGCTGAGCTATTATGAGACTTGTGGTTCTACACACTTGAAGCTATAAAATGACTATCTGTGAAGGATATTCTGCTTCTTTGCTATGTGCACCAACCAAGAGCTCACACAACCGGCGGCAACCGGGCCCCAACCATGAACTTTGTTGCTGTCCTAGGCAGCAGCCATTTATAGTTTAGTAGTGTTAGCTAGGAGTGTGTTGTTGCTGCTTAAAGGGAAAGTCCCTATTTTTCAGGTTAACTGCAAAGCCTAATTCTATGTATGTGTCAGTTGTAAATACTGTTTGTTCATTATTACCTGCCATTCCACCTACCATATTTAACATTTACCTAACTGCACAATAAACCTGTTTAAGTTTTCTACCTCATCTCTTTGTGAGTGTATACGGAGTGTGTACAGGGGTTTCCCGAGTTGACCCCTGGCAGAAGAGGCCCGGCATCCCACTACTACTCCCAACAAGATTCGGGTGGAGGCACTGCTCTATATTGAGGTGAGAACTACTAAACACCATGCCCACGGAGGTGGTTTAAAGGGGTGTTACACTTATAAATTAAAATTACCAGCGCAAGTTGTGTATAAAAGACACACAGTCATTACTGACAGATTTCAGCTCTGAAGCCTATTGAATTATGAATGCAGCTCTAATCTACAAGTGGTAACTCAGGACTAATACAAGATAAGTAATGCAATGAATTTAGTAGGTTGTTCACGTTTTAATGTGGCTTAGTTCTTTATGTATAGTGTAAAAACGCTGAACATATGCTATAAACAAGAGAATGCTACATGCTTTGTAATATCAGGTAACACTTGACATGTGTGCCAAAACTCACAGGCACTGTAAATCTGACAGTGACCTTTACAATGGAGACTGTCTAGGAGTGCCTGGTAAATTTCAAGCTACTCACACATGTCAACAATTTTATATATCATGTCATGGACGCATTAATTGGTGCTCGTTCCGACATTGTAGTGTACTTACTACTTCAATTCATGTCATTAAGTGTTTGAGTTATTATAGATAAATGTACTGTTTAGGAAATTGTGTTATTACAGCAGAAATGTATGCATTCGGGACAAATCATTAGCTTGCTTGTCTCCACAAACATTCCCCAGAACACCCTTAAATATTAGAAGCCTTGGCCAGCTCAGAGAATAATCCCACATCCCCAACAAAAACTACAGTCCAGTGTTAGTAATTGGTCCTGTCTGTGCGTAAATATTGGATATTTCCTACTTACCATTTCTGATTTTTTGATGGAAACTTTTAGTGAGGTGCCTAAGCTCATCAAAACTTTAAAGGTTATCCTAAGGCCAGGGCCGGCGTCAGCACCCGGCACACCCGGGCAAGTTCCGGGGCTCTGAGCAGGCGAGGGGGCCCACTCACCGTTGGGCACCCCGCCGCACTATGGGACCTGTGAGCGGAGGAAAGCGGTGCCAGTGCCCGCTCCCCCCCGCTTGCTCAGGGCCCCGGCAGCTGAGCAAGCACAATACTTACCTCTCCCAGTGCCTCCGCAGCAGACTGTGACGTCTCAGGCCAGAGGGCACAGCGACGTCTTTCCACTGCGCGCTCTCCTGAGCTGTCACAGGCAGCGCAGAGCGGGAAGATGCTGGTGACGCTGGAATCCAGAGCTGAGCAGCGGCAGCAGGTGAGAAGTGAGGTGAGTATTTGATTTTTTTTTTTATGTATGGAGAGGCATGGGGCATTATAAGGGAGGGTGTGACATCCTGCATGAGGCATTATAAGGGAGGGGGTGACATCCTGCATGGGGCATTATATGGGAGGGGGTGACATCCTGCATGGGGCATTAAAAGGGGGGGTGACATCCTGCATGGGGCATTATAAGGAATGGGGGGTGTGACATCTTGCATGGGGCATTAAAAGGGGGGGAGTGACATCCTACATGGGGCATTATATGGGGGGAGTGACATCCTGCATGGGGCATTATAAGGGGGTGACATCCTGCATGGGGCATTATAAGGGGGGTGACATCCTGCATGGGGCATTATAAGGGGGGGAGTGACATCCTGCATGGGGCATTATATGGGGGGGAGTGACATCCTGCATTCATGGGGGGTGACATAATGCATGGGGCATTATAAGGGGGGTGGCATCCTGCACGGGGCATTATAAGGGGGGGTGACATCCTGCATGGGGCATTATAAAGGGGGGTGACATCCTGCATGGGGCAATATAAGGGGGGTGACATCCTGCATGGGGCATTATAAGGGGGGGTGACATACTGCATGGGGCTTTATAATGGGGGGTGACATAATGAATGGGGCATTATAAGGGGGGGTGACATCCTGCATGGGGCATTAAATGGGGGGAACAGCCTGCATGGGGCATTATAAGGGGGGAACAGCCTGCATGGGGCATTATGTGGGGGGAACAGCCTGCATGAAGCATTATGTGGGGGCACAGTCTGCATGGAGCGTTATATGGGGGCCAGTATCCTGTATGGAGTGTTATATGGGGGCCAGTATTCTGTATGGAGCATTATATGGGGGCCAGTATCCTGTATGGAGCACTATATGGGGGCCAGTATCCTGTATGGAGCGTTATATGGGGGCCAGTATCCTGTATGGAGCATTTTATGGAGTCCAGTATTCTGTTTGGAGCGATTCGCCGGTTTCTAAACTATTGTGGAATTTACAATAGATATCAGTCATGTAATGTAAGAAGTGAAATCTTTGGCATTGTACTATATATATATTTCTCTGCGGTATCTGTGCATCAATAATTGTGGTATGTGTTAACGGGGCCCAATGAGACTCTTTCGCCCAGGGCCCACAAAAATCTGGAGCCGGCCCTGCCTAAAGCTACATTCACATGTCCAGTAATCATCAGTTAGAACAGATCCAGCAGCAATCCATTAACAAAAAAGATGCGCAGACATAACTTTTTTGTTCAGCTAAAAAACTGATATCAACTGGATCCATTTTTTTAATATTGAACTCTATGGAAAACTGATGAGTTAACTAGCAATCTGTTTTGTTCCAATTGAAACTGATCCAGTAAGCAAAAAACGGATCCTTTTCAAATGAAATAAAAACTGATAGCTGTCTAACGGATGCGTTTTCCATAGACTTCAATGTTAAAAAAATGGATCCAGTTGAAATCAGTTTTTTTGTAGCTGGACAAAAAAGCTGATGATTACTGGACATGTGAACATTAATGATGAGCGAGCATACTCGCAAGTACTCGGTACTCGCCCGAGCATCTCAGTACTCGAGATGCTAGGAGCTCGCTGAGTACTTGCGAGATGCCCGGGCGGATGCTCGGGTCCCCTCCCTGCATGTTTGGTGCTCTTTAGAGCGCCAATAAACATGCAGGGATTGCCTGCCACTCATTGTATTGCCACAGCTATGCTGGTTGTGGCATTACAGTGATTGGCTTGCCATACAGCGTCATCAGGTCTATATCAGACCTGGCGCCGCTGTGCTCGTCACAGTCAGTCCAGAATCAGGCAGTGTAGGGAGAGGTGCTGCTGCGTCAGGGAGAGATTTGGTTGTGCATTAGGTAGTGTATGGAGAAAAAACGTACATTACAAAAATCCATCTTAACAAACAGTCCTTCTGAGGACTAATCCATCTGCAGAGATATCAGGCAGGCAGGGTATATAGGCAGGAAGTGTATATAGCAGACTGCAGTGCATATAGCACAAGAGGCTCCATTCCAATTCTGTCTTCTGCTGCTGTTAGATATTTCTAGACAAAGGTCTTAGAAGCCAGGAATACTTTTTTTTTGGATTTTAATCCTCATTATTTGCTTAAAAGGCAATCCAGAGAACACCATTTTTCTGCGCTATTTGCTTGTTGGCACTGCAGAATACAGCCAGGTCCTTTCCATATTACAGCGCTAAAAATCCAGCTATTTAAAACTGTGTTTTTTCCGTCACATGGATCACATATACGTTGTCAGAAAATACTGCCATTTCTAACCTCCATTAAATATTTATTTCAGTGTGTCAGTGAAGCAATTGACACCAGTTTGCTGTTCAAACTAGTTACCTACAGGCCAGGTATTTAAAACTCTGTTTTCTCCGTCACACGGATCACATATAAGTTCGCTCCAAACTCAGTCATTTGTAGTGAGCGTGGAAGATACTGTCCTCCATTTAAAATGGGCAAGGGACGGGGAACTGGACGTGATGGTGATGGTGCATGCAGAGGCCGAGGACAAGGCCGTGGGCATACCAAAATTGTTCCACAACAAACACCCACATCTTCTTGCCCGACCTTCCTTTCCCAAGTCCTAGGGGACCCCAGCACACCACTATTGAACCCAGAGCAGTGTCAAAAGGTTGTTGGTTCGATAGCGGATAATGCTTCCAGTCACTTAGCCACAACCACCACCCTGTCATCCACTTGGTCAAGTCTCAGAAGCTGTGAGTCTTGACCGCATAATCCGGCCCCTGATCCTCCTTCCTCCCACCATGCTGAGTGCCCAGAGACAACTGATCCCACACTTGGACACTCTGAAGAGCTGTTCACTTTTCCATTTATAGATTCGGGCCTCTCGCCCGGGTCCACTTGAAGCGGGGCAAGAGGAGATCGCGTGTAGCGATGCCCAAATATTTGAGCAGCCACGGTCACACGAAGGCGACGGTGGGAAAGTGTCACAAGAGGCGGATGATGATGAGACACAATTGCCAGAAAATCAGGAAGAGGACCAGGGTGCGGAAATGGAAGACGAGGTGGTGGATGATATAGTAACTGACCCAACCTGGCAGGGGGACATGCAGAGCGAGGACAGCAGCACACAGGGGGAGGGAAGCAGAGCACCCCAACAGGCAGGAAGAAGCAGTGTGGTGGCCGCAGACAGAAGGCAGGCAACCATTCCCCGTAACACCAACACAAAGGAAGTTGCCAGTACAACGACCAGCCTGACCACAACCAGCATGATCAGGCACATGGCAGCAAAGCACCCGACTTTGTGGGCCGAACGCCATCGTCCAGGAACAGTGTCTGCGGGTGGCACCATTGCTTCCTTCGCTGTTGTGCATGCAAGCCAATCCCCTGGTCCATGGTGCATGCGAAGATGCCTCCTACCCTGCACCTGTCGTTGCACACTCTCAAGTAGCAGCATCAGGAAGCACGTCCATGTCCTTGTCCCAGCGCAGCTTTCAGTTGTCCATACCACAGTCCTTGGAACACAAGCGCAAATATGCAGCCAACGCCCCACAGGCCACACTACTAAATTCTCACATTTCACGACTGCTTGCGCATGAAATGTTGCCTTTTAGGCTCGTGGAGACGGAAGCATTCCGCAACTTGATGGCGGCAGCCGTCCCTTGGTACTCGGTCCCCAGCCACCACTATTTCTCCCGGTGTGCCGTCCCCACATTACACAAGCACATGTCCCAAAACATTAGCCGTGCCCTCAACAACGCAGTTACTTGTCCACCTAACCACGGACACGTGGACAAGTGCATGTGGGCAGGGACAGTATATCTCGCTGACGGCACACTAGGTTAACATAGTGGAAGCCGGGACCCAGTCGGGGACCCAGTTGGACCTTGGGACGGAACACATCCTCCCGACGCCAAGGATTGCGGGCCCTAGATCAATCATGGTTGCCCCCACGGTCTACAGCTCCTGCACCTCATCCTCCTCAGCCTCCTCCTCTTCAGCCTCCATCTCTGAAATGACCACATCAGTCACAAGCTGGAAGCACTGCAGCACTGCCTCGGCCAAGCGGCAACAGGCTGTGCTGAAGCTAATATGCTTAGTTGACAAACCGCACAATGCTGAAGAGTTGTGGACAGCTCTGAAAGAGCAGGCAGATCTGTGGCTCACACCGCTGAACCTACAGCCAGGCATGGTTGTGTTTGACAATGGCCGGAACCTGGTGGCGGCTCTGAGGCGAGGTGAGCTCACACACGTACCATGCCTGGCCCATGTGCTTAACCTCGTGGTTCAGCGGTTTCTCAAATCCTACCCGGAGCTGTCGGATCTGCTTGTTAAAGAATGCCGCCTGTGTGCCCATTTTATAAAGTCACCTACAGCTTCCGCCGCCCTTGCCGTGTTTCAGCAGCGTTTGCAGCTTCTGGCTCACAGACTGGTGTGTGATGTCCCCACGCGTTGGAACTCTACACTGCAGATGTTGGGAAGGATTTGTGAGCAGAAGAGGGCAGTTGTTGAGTACCGGCACCAACAAGGCTGTCGGTATTCAGTTCAGACTCCACACATAAGACCTCAGGACATGGATGTTACACATATGTACCATCCTCCAAAACTTTGAGGACTCCACCAAGATGGTGAGCGGCGATGACGCCATAATTAGCATCACCATCCCGCTTCTCTGTCTTCTGAAACGCTCTCTGCTCACAATCAAAGAGGATGCATTGCTGGCGGAGCACGATGAGATGGAGCAAGGTGATTACACACAGCCCAGCCTCATCTCATCCCAACGTGGATTGGGTGACAATGAGGAAGAGGAGGAGGAGGAGGAGGAAGAACAGGAGCTAGTTTCATGCGCTATAGACGGTACTACCTGCACTGCTGTCATACCGTCTGTTCTGCATGGATGGCCAGAGGACAGAGAGGAGGAGAGCATGGTCAGTCATCCTTTTGGTGAGGACATGGAAGTCTTGCCTGTTAGTAGTCTGGCACGCATGGCTGAGTTTATGTTACGCTGCCTTTCCCATGACCCTCGCGTTCTCAAAATTTTGGGTGACAGTCATTACTGGTTGGTGACACCTGTAGACCCACGCTACAAGGAGAACTTTATATCTCTTATTCCTGAGGCGGACAGGTTTACAAAAATGGGACTGTACCAGAAGGCCGTTGTTGCGGAACTATTAAAAAAATTCCCATCTGAAAACGCTGCCGGCAGAGGGCACACTTCAATGGACAACAAAGCAGTACAGACGAGAGAGACACAACTTCAATCTAGCAGGGGCAGGGGCACACTGTCAAAGTTCTGGGAGAATTTTCTCAGACCCTCCCATCGCACATGCCCTGAGGCGCGGGGTACTCTCACAAGGAGTGCAAAGTTTGGGAAGATGCTGAGGGAGTACCTTGCCGACGGTACCAACGTCTTCCGTGATTCCTCTGTGCCTTCTAATTATTGGGTATCCAAGATGGATACGTGGAATGAACTGGCTCTCTATGCCTTGGAGGTCCTGGCCTGCCCTGCCACCAGCGTTTTATCAGAGCGGGTTTTTAGTGCTGCTGGTGGAATTATAACTGATAAGCGCATCCACCTGTCAACTGAAAATGCTGACAGGCTGACTCTTATAAAAATGAACAAGGGCTGGATTAGGCCAGACTTCTCAACACCACCGAATGATAGCACCATAATATAAACTCAAATACAGTGTCTTTTCTTGAGAGGTGTATTCCCATGCACCTTTTCACACCCAGACATGGGTATACGCTTCCAGATTTTGGCTATTTGCTCTTATCCTCCTCCTTCTCCTCATCCTCCATCACCATATCACCAGGGTGACCGTGGTCCGTGATGCAACACCCACATAATTTTTTTAAAGGGTGTTTATGATGCCCGTAAAAAAAAAAAAATCATACAGTATGTTCATGTATACCCCCAGGGGTAAATGTTTGTCAGCCCATACACTTAGTGCATGGGCATTACAAGTATAGGAGGCCCGCTCCTTTCTAATGGGAACATTTTTTTATGAGGCCCTCCTCCACGTCTCTTCCAAGGGGCATTGGAGTGCCTCCCAATTTTTGGCAGTTCTTGCATTCACTGCATAGGCAAACACAATGGGAGACTCACTTCCTAATAATGGGAACATTGTTTTCAGGAGGCCCTCTGACCTCCACGTCTCTTCCAAGGGGCATTGGAGTGCCTCCAAATTTTTGGCAACCCTTGCATTCACTGCATAGGCCAGCACTATGGGAGACTCACTTCCTAAAAATGGGAACATTGTTTTGAGGAGGCCCTCTGACCTCCATTTCTCTTCCAAGGGGCATTGAAGTGCCTCCAAATTTTTGGCAACCCTTGCATTCACTGCATAGGTCAACACTATGGGAGACCCACTTCCTAATAATGGGAACATTTTTTCAGGAGGCCCTCTATGTCTCTTCCAAGGGGCATTGGAGTGCCTCCAAATTTTTGGCAACCCTTGCATTGACTGCATAGGCAAACACAATGGGAGACCCACTTCTTAATAATGGGAGCATTGTTTTCAGGAGGCCCTCTGACCTCCACGTCTCTTCCAAGGGGCATTGAAGTGTCTCCAAATTTTTGGCAACTTTTGCATTCACTGCATAGGCAAACACAATGGGAGACCTACTTCCTAATAATGGGAACATTGTTTTCAGGAGGCCCTCCTCTAAGTCTCTTCAAAGGGGTATTGGGGTGCATCCAAATTTTCAAAGTGGTATTGGGGTGCGTCCAAATTTTGGGCAGCCCTGGCACTCACTGCATACGCAATAACAGTATTGGAGACCCACTCTTTAGTAATGGGAACAATAAAACATAGCCGGCTGATGGCTCTCTAAGAATAGTGAGGGCCGACTGCTGGTCCTTTAAGAATAGTAAAGGCCGCCTGATGGCCCTATAAAAATAGGCTTTGTGACTTTCAGAGTCTCTCCTTCATAAATGAAACACGATGTGTCTGATGACATCTCACACACCACATGGCCAGATAAGATTGTAAAATGTTAAAATGACATTTCCTGTTGAATGCATTTGTCACGGTTGAAAGCAATGCAAAAGTGAAAAAATGCATCAAAAACACTACGTGTGAACATAGCCCAAGGTGTGGAGGAGCATTTTTGTTTTTGGTTATTTATTTTGCTTTATATACAAGTCATTACCCAGGAAAGGATGTTCCTTAACATATTTCCCAGGAAAATCCATCTTGGTTTCGTTTTGGTATGTTTTATTGTGAGTCCGTAAAAGTGGTACAATACTCTGACAACGTTGTTAACAGAAGTGACCTGGGAGTCAGAAATGCTTCCAGGGGTCTTCCCCATGCTGTCCCCATGTCATTTGAGCACTGTTCCCATCGATTTGGGCAATTTTTAGGCCCTCTGCAGACCGCCGGGGGGAGCCGCCTGAAAAATGCTCGAGTTTCCCATAGACTTATATTGGGCTCGTTGCTTGGGTCGAGCACCCGAGTATTCCAATGTGCTCGACCCGAGCATTGAGCACCCGAGCATTTTAGTGCTCGCTCATCACTAGTGAACATAGCCTTAGTTTTGGTAATATCGGTGTAAAGGTTGTGAGCCATGGAGCCTTAACGTGCCCATGTTACATCAATGTTGTCTTCATTGTCCAACAACTGCTTCTCCTGACCCACAATACATAAGCATGTGTTTTCAAAATTGAGAGGGGAGTCAGCTACTGCCAGACACCTATAAGCTTGGCCTATCTCCAGTGAGAACAAAGGATCAGGCATATGGAAATTCAACATGCCCAACCCTGAATTCCACCAACATCATCTTTCAAGCAACAGTCCCTGTATACAAGCATAACTATAATGTGTTAGGCTCATTTTCAAAATGAGATGGTCCCCAGCATGTAATGACAAGAAATTGAAACCAGCATAGAACCAATTATTAAAGAGGACCTGTCACTTGCCAAAACTATTATTTTTTTTAACTGGTGAAAATATCGCTCTTCTCCTGAATTTGGTTTTATATTTTCTTTTGTGTCTTTCTTATTCTGAGATATGGGCTTCCAGTTCCCTATATGTATATGACGCGCCCCCAGGGCCGTGGGGTACTCGGCAGCCGGGCCTCCGGTAGCCGGGGGATATCATGGTGGCTGGCCCAGTCCGTGGCCCCGGGCGGTCACTGAAAAGGGAACTTATCGGTTGGGGAAAATTGTCACGACGCCACCTGTGGTGTCTGGTGAGGATCACCAGCGCTGCAACAGTCCTCTGAGGCAGATGTCAGGGCAGCTTGTGATGGTACGGCTCCCCACAGGTGGAGCAGGCCTCAGGGCAGTATAGGGGAAAATGGAGGAGGTGCGCTGGGCGTTGTAGTGCAGGGAGGGAAAAGGTACCGGCGAAATGAAGGAGCGGAGGCAGTTCAGTGCAGTCATCCGAGTTTACTCACAGTTCTGTTCAAGTTCCTCAGGTACACAGTACTGGTGCAAGCCTCCCGCGTCGCACTGCGTTCACTGGGCAGGGGTTCAGTCAGCTCGGGTGTACCTGGCAGAACCCCACTTTCATATGTACCTTCCTAGACCGACTTCACGCTGGGTCTTTACTCCCTCCTGCCCTGCGCTTCTCACTGTGAATCCTATTCGGGTGCTGCGAGGTCCCCCCTGTCCGTCGGAGTTACACAGACCTGCTTGACCTTACTTTTGGATTGAAGTGAGGGTTTGGCTGGTGGCTATAGAAGCCAGAAGCCACCGGTTTTTCCAGCCGAGGCTTGAAGCTGCACGACTGGGCCAGGGGCCGGTCCCCTTCTTGCGGCCTAGATCCTCCTGACACTTGGCAGGTTCGGGGTGTACGGGTTCCGCCTGCACTCGCCGTACCCCCAAGGATCCCTTCTGTAGAACGGAGCTTACTCCCTGCTCCCCTCCTGAGCCTCAGTCCTGGGCCCTTGTAGTAGAGCAGAGCTCCTAGAGAGACTCTGCTCCCAAACTGTTCTCCAACTACTAGACTGCCACCCAAAGATGGCTTCCCTATTTTATATCTTTACTGTATGAGTGCTCCCATGAACTACTTCCTCCACCCACACCCACTACTGGTACCCCCTAACTTTGGGTTCCCCCCCACCCCAACCAGGGTCAGGGCTCAGCAGCTGCGCTCTGCATGTTGCCCCTCCAGCCGGCCTGGGGTAGTGTAGTGTTGGATGCAGGTGTTTGGGGTTCCGTGCAGCACTCCCTCCTTACCTGAGAGAAGGGAGACACCACACCTCTGGCTGAGGTGCAGTACCTCTGTGGCGACAGAACCCTCAGGGGCGCCACATTCCCCACCGGTAAAACACAGCACGTCCGCGGGCTGGAACAAAGCAAAAACAAGGATACTTGACATACAAAATTTTTGAATGCATTCACATATAAGACTGTAAAACATTCTTCCCTTTATGGGAGGCACATAATTTTTTTTTTAAACGTTACATTTGTAAAACATTATAAGAGCACTTTTCATATAAAACATTTTCAAGAGAGTTTCTGCACCAGGGTGCAACAGCAGCAGAATGAGGGACCCGTCCGCAAACCCTCAGCGTAGGCCCTGGGCGTAGCTGCAGGGCATAGATGATCCAGGTACTGGACCTCGTCTTCCGCCACGCCAAACGGGTTTTTGTTCTGAGGTAAGGATTGCACTTATAAAACCAATAGGGTGCACTTTAAGAAGTGCTAAACTTATTTACAATGGAAAGTTTGTAGGGAGATCACTGTCCTCTTCCCTATTGTCTCTATACCTTTACGGGTACCTAAGGAAACATATTATAAAACCAACATGGTAAACTCAGCACCCGGACGGGTGACTATATTCAGTTATATGCAGTCCCAGTACTACGCCTAGTATTGGGGACCCCTCCTGGGGTACTCTTCGTTCTTCCCTCACCCAGCCAGGTCATGAGGGACTTCCTGCAGCGGTACGTCCTTGCTGGCATGGTACACTTGCAGGGCATACCAGCCACGCTCACCATGGTGCCGGGTGAACATGACACGGTCTCCCGGATACTCTCCTCCAGCTCAGGCTCCACATCCCGCCGGTTGACGAAAATGTCCTTGTTGAACTCGGGACTACGGATGAAGCCCCACCCAGCCTTGAGCTTAAACTTGACAATGAGGCCTTCCTCACGAGGGCTGGGGTTGGCTTTCTCCGCCAGGCGGACTTGCGCCTTGGCGGCTTTGTCACGGACCTCCAGGCGTTCACTGCACGCTTCACTCACGCGTCGCTCCCGCTCCAATTGCCGGAGCTCCAGCCGGCAGAATTACTTCCTCTGCTGGGCGGCGGCCTTGGTCTCCTGGGAGAACCCCATCAGATCCCCCCCCTCCGGTTGTCCCAGCATAACTCCTCTCCGCCGGGGCAGGCAACCGGGGGCGCTGGTATTGGGAGGAGCGGGCACGGCTGCTGATCCTCGAAGCGGGCGGACCAGTCGAAGACCGGCACGCCGTAGATCCACTCAAATGACGGAGGCGGAGGTGGCGGGAGGGCTCCCAGCAACAGGCCCGTTGCTTCAGCGCCCGAAATCAGAGGTTCCGGAAGGACACTGTATGGGGAACCCTCCGGTGCAGCGCTCAGAGGCGGGGGTTCCGGGAAGGCCCTTGGTTGGGGGTTTTCGGGTTCCGCGCCCGGGGGTGGAGGTTCCGGGCTGCATAACGGTTCCGGCCAGAGTGCGGCAGCATATGGCGGAGGCTGGGGCAGGAGGCTCAGGAGCAGGTCGAGTATGGCAGTGCCCGGGGCTGGGGATTCCCTCCTACCTGCTCCTGTGTTCCACACAGCCTCCTGGTCTCCCGCAATCTCCGCCGGGACTGGTGTGCGGCTGCTGGCATCCGGTCTCGCTTTCCGGCAGGCTGCCAGTTTCTACAGCAGCTCACTTTTCCACCGGGTGACCGCTGCCTGCTGGGCTCGCTCCACTTGCTGGCCCAGCTCGAGGACCTCGCTCTCGAGGAACTCCACATCCTCCGGGGACAGCTTCTCTATATCTTCCTCCATGGTGGAGGGGGTGGCTTGGTGCAGCGGCAGGCCAGAGGCAGAGGCTTGGTTTTTGCTCCCTTCCATCTTGGCTGCCGGGTGCGGTCTGGCTAGACGGGTTGAGATCACACCCTGTATCCATTCCTTTTCTCCTCCTCCTCTCCTCTTTTGGGGGCAGTCCCATGGCGATTTGCTGTCGGTCACTCCCTGTGACGGCCTTACTGCCTTGACGGACACATCTATGCGGACAGTCACAGTTGCAAGGGGCAGGGTATGCTTTTGGTGCCATTCTGGGACCCGGCCCACGATGGGAGGTTCCATATTGTTGTCTTTGATCACGCACATAATGGCGCCAGTTCTTCTGGGGTGGGCGCCATATTCAATGTAGTAAAGCAGTCCTTAGGCACACAATACCCGTTGATAACGGGCTGGTCACGCATCCTATTTGTGACGCCAAGAAGATGACACGCCCCCAGGGCCGTGGGATACTCGGCAGCCGAGCCTCCGGTAGCCGGGGGATATAACGGTGGCTGGCCCGGTCCGTGGCCCAGGGCGGTCACTGAAAAGGGAACTTATCGGTTGGGGAAAATTGTCGTGACGCCACCTGTGGTGTCTGGTGAGGATCACCAGCGCTGCAACAGTCCTCTGAGGCAGATGTCAGGGCAGCTTGTGATGGTACGGCTCCCCACAGGTGGAGCAGGCCTCAGGGCAGTATAGGGGAAAATGGAGGAGGTGCGCTGGGCGTTGTAGTGCAGGGAGGGAAAAGGTACCGGCGAAATGAAGGAGCGGAGGCAGTTCAGTGCAGTCATCCGAGTTTACTCACAGTTCTGTTCAAGTTCCTCAGGTGCACAGTACTGGTGCAAGACTCCCACTTCGCACTGCGTTCACCGGGCAGGGGTTCAGTCATTCCTCAGGCAGCTCTGGTGTACCTGGCAGAACCCCACTTTCATATGTACCTTCCTAGACCGACTTCACGCTGGGTCTTAACTCCCTCCTGCCCTGCGCTTCTCACTGTGAATCCTATTCGGGTGCTGCGAGGTCCCCCCTGTCCGTCAGAGTTACACAGACCTGCTTGACCTTACTTTTGGATTGAAGTGAGGGTTTGGCTGGTGGCTATAGAAGCCAGAAGCCTCCGGTTTTTCCAGCCGAGGCTTGAAGCTGCACGACTGGGCCAGGGGCCGGTCCCCTTCTTGCAGCCTAGATCCTCCTGACACTTGGCAGGTTCGGGGTGTAAGGGTGCCGCCTGCACTTGCCGTACCCCCTAGGATCCCTTCTGTAGAACGGAGCTTACTCCCTGCTCCCCTCCTGGGCCTCAGTCCTGGGCCCTTGTAGTGGAGCAGAGCTCCTAGAGAGACTCTGCTCCCAAACTGTTCTCCAACTACTAGACTGCCACCCAAAGATGGCTTCCCTATTTTATATCTTTACTGTATGAGTGCTCCCATGAACTACTTCCTCCACCCACACCCACTACTGGTTCCCCCTAACTTTGGGTCCCCCCCCCCACCCTAGCCAGGGTCAGGGCTCAGCAGCTGCGCTCTGCATGTTGCCCCTCCAGCCGGCCTGGGGTAGTGTAGTGTTGGATGCAGGTGTTTGGGGTTCCGTGCAGCACTCCCTCCTTACCTGAGAGAAGGGAGACACCACACCTCTGGGTGAGGTGCAGTACCTCTGTGGCGACTGAACCCTCAGGGGCGCCACATATATCTGGTCTTGTAAGCCAAAGTGGTCATGGTCCTCATCTCTTCTCTATGGGAGTTTTCTTGAAGAACTAGAGGAGAATTTGGATTAACAAACAGGGAGTAAGGGGCGAAATATCAGGAATGGAGAGGTTCAAAAACAAAAAATAAAAAAGATAAATGCATTTACATTCGGTTAAAATATTACATATTTATGCCAAGTAACAGGCCTTTTTTAAAGGTATGGATTATAGCACCAGTTAAGGATCAGCCATTGAAATTCAACAGGCAAGATCCTTCTTTTCCCCAACATCATCTATCGGAGATATCATAGGGCCCCATACACATTACACTGTCGGCAGCTCCTGCCGATATTACCTGGTTCAGCTGATTTTAGTTTAATGTGAAAGATGACCTTAAATAGACTACAGAGATGCCAGGGAAAAAGGATTAGTTAAAAGTTGCATCATTCAGCAGATTGCTTTAGAATAGTTGGTAGTCTGCATGTTACAGACTATTATTCTTTTTTTTTCTTTTTTTTTAAAACCTGGATAAACTTCACAAAAGTTGTATTGGAATATTTTCTTATATTTTTTTGATATTTTTGTCAATTCACTATAAGTTTCTGATATGTAGAACTGCTCCTGAAAACCACACATGATACATCTGGAAGGAGCTTGTCATCTGCAGCGAAAATCTTACACGGCTGGTGTTTTTCCTACATCTTAAACTGTCTAGCAGATCTTGCAGGTTCAGACACTTTTTATCTAATATGTAAACTTTAATTTTGTGGTTAAGAGACTCCCCCATCACTTATTTTACAAAATGGAAACATTAAAAAGGTAAATTTTGCCATACGCTGCATTAGTAAATCAGAAGATAGGGCAGCAGCCAAAGTTTAATCATTGTGTTTTTTTCTTTATTTTGCCATTTTTTGAGTAATTGCAGCCTTCAATTTGGGTGAAATACTAATTTTGTCACCTCCAATAAGCAAAAATGTGACCACTTTAACAAAAAATATAATGAAAGGTTAAAAAACAATTTGGACTTACCGTTGGTACTAATTTCATGCCAATGGGCACCACAACATAACAGAAATGGACATCTCACAGCAGGAAGCCACAGCAAAATCCACTGCAGTATTTATCATGGTGGACTTCATGGTGGAAATGGTGCAGGTGAAATCTGAGATGACATTAGTAGCATAAATTGACATGCTACGGCTGTTCTCCACAATATCTGAAAGGGATTTCTTAAAATATTTTGAATCTTTCATCCACGTATAATATATCCACGGGCTATTCACGACAATGTTATGGTATGACATGGTATGGAAATGGACAACACAGCCCAAAAATATCTCAAAAACTAAGAGATATTTTTTATCTCTGTACTTGTTCTAGTTGATAAAACCAATCTACTTGATTTGCAAGTGAGTAATAAAACTTTCTTACCTAATTGAATAGTAGGAATAAATGAATTATGAGTTTCATCTGGATATTTGGTAATATGATTCCAATTATACTTTAATTAAACGACTCATTAAATTGGGTTTTCAGAGCTTTGATTTACAAAGTTATTAAAAATGCATCCGGAAGGCTCTAATTAACTAAGCCGCAAAGAAGGAGTTTCAGTATTTTCTTATATCCAATATTGTTCTCATCTCCTAGTCACCGATACAATCGTTCTACGGGGATAGTGCTATCCAAACTTTTGGAAACATATTTTAAAGTGGAGATTCTGACAACAATCAGGAGTTATTTTCTATACATTTCAAAGAGCAATCTCTGTAGAAATATCATTCAAAAATTCACCATTAAGTAACATGGAAAAAAGTCATTTTCAGCTGATGCAATTTGCAAACATTGGCATTTTCTATTTAATTAGCTTCCTATGATTCACAGCTTTCTGATACAGTGGGTATGGAAAGTATTCAGACCCCTTTAAATTTTTCACTCTTTGTTTCATTTCAGCCATTTGGTAAATTCTAACAAGTTCATTTTTTTTCTCATTAAAGTACACTCTGCACCCCATCTTGACTGAAAAAAAACAGAAATGTAGAAATTTTTGCAAATTTATTAAAAAAGAAAAACTGAAATATCACATGGTCATAAGTATTCAGACCCCTTGCTCAGTATTGAGTAGAAGCACCCTTTTGCGCTAGTACAGCCATGAGTCTTCTTGGGAGTGATGCAACAAGTTTTTCACACCTGGATTTGGGATCCTCTGCCGTTCTTCCTTGCAGATCCTCTCCAGTTCCGTCAGGTTGGATGGTGAATGTTGGTGGACAGCCATTTTCAGGTCTCTCCAGAGATGCTCAATTGGGTTTAGGTCAAGGCTCTGGCTGGGCCAGTCAAGAATTGTTCTGAAGCCACTCCTTTATTTTATCTGTGTGCTTAGGGTCATTGTCTTGTTGGAAGGTGAACCATCGGCCAAGTCTGAGGTCCAGAGCACTGTGGAAGAGGTTTTCACCCAGGATATCTGTATACTTGGCTGCATTCATGTTTACTTCAATTGCAACCAGTTCTCCTGTCCCTGAAGCTGAAAAACACCCCTATAGCATGATGCTGCCACCACCATGTTTTACTGTTGGGATTGTATTGGGCAGGTGATGAGCAGTGCCTGGTTTTCTCCACACATACCGCTTAGAATTATCACCAAAAAATTCTATCTTCGTTTCATCAGACCAGAGTGTTACGGGTCCAGGTGGTGGGTGGAACCTCTGTGCTGCAGTGCAAGGAGGGACCCAGAGGGGTGTAACTAGGTATCCACTCAGTGCGACCTAGGTCGTACGGTGGCTCAATCTACTCCGTGACCAGGGAGGATCCGAGCAGAGGGACCAGGTGCTACTCTGGGGACGACCTTGTAAGGGATCAGGTGACTCCCATGGTACAGACGGCAGGGACTGACCGGAATAGCAGATGGGCACAGCAGGCAGGCTGACGAGTGGTCCTGGTGGATGGACTGGCAGACACGGCAGGCGACAGGCAGGAGCCTCTCGGTAGGCTGACAGGTGGTCACGGCAAGTGACAGGCAGGAGCCTCTAGGTAGGCTGTCAGGCGGTCACGGCAAGTGACGGGCAGGAGCCTCCAGGTAGGCTGACAGGTGGTCACAGCAAGTGACAGCAGGAGCCTCCAGGTAGGCTGACAGGTGGTCACAGCAAGTGACAGCAGGAGCCTCCAGGTAGGCATGGCAGGTAGCAAGCAGGAGCCTCCAGGTAGGCACGGCAGGTAGCGGGCAGGAGCTTCCAGGTAAGCAGGCGGGCAAAGCCCATAAACAGACTGGCGGACTGAACGGAAGACAGACTGTCTGGCTGGAGAGTAGTCAGGCTGGCGGACTGGACTGGTAGTCAGGCTGGCGGGCAGGACTAGTAGTCAGGCTAGTAGCGGGACTTGAGGGCTGAAGCAGAGGTAAGTACACTGTGCATCAACTATTGCTCGGGCACCTCCATTTTGGAGGAGGTGCCTTATATACGAGAGGACCTCCGGCAATTGGCCGGGGACTCCTTAGGGCGGGGCGCACGCGGCCCCTTTAAGAGGGAGGGAGCGTGCGCGCGCCCTAAGCACAGTGCCCGGGAATCTGCGCGCGCCGACAGCAGCAGGAATAGGAGCGCTGGAGAACGCCGGGCAGGGAGCGCGGCGGTGAGAGGGACGGCGTCTCTGCCTGGCAGGGGGCAGAGACGCCGATGCTACACAGAGAGTCTTATTACTCATAGTCTGGGAGTCCTTCAGGAGTTTTTGAGCAAACTCTATGTGGACTTTCATATGTCTTGCACTGAGGAGAGGCTTCCGTCATGTCACTCTGTCATTAAAGGCCCGACTGGTGGAGGGCTGCAGTGATAGTTGACTTTATGGAACTTTCTCCCATCTCCCTACTGCATCTCTGGAGCTTAGCCACAGTGATCTTGTGGTTCTTCTTTATCTCTCTCACCAAGGCTCTTATCCAACAATTGCTCTGTTTGGCTGGATGGCCAGGTCAAGGAAGACTTCTGGTGGTCCCAAACTTCTTCCATTTAAGGATTATTGAGGCCACTGTGCTCTTAGGAACCTTGAGTAATGCAGAAATTCTTTTGTAACCTTGGCCAGATCTGTGCCTTGCCACAATTCTGTCTCTGAGCTCCTTGGACAGTTCCTTTGAGCTCATGATTCTCATTTGGTCTGACATGCACTGTGAGCTGTGAGGTCTTATATAGACAGGTGTGTGCCTTTCCAAATCAAGTCCTATCAGTTTAATTAAGCACAGCTGGACTCCAATGAAGGAGTAGAACCATCTCAAGGAGGATCACAAGGAAATGGACAGCATGTGACTCAAATATGAGTGTCTGAGCAAAGGGTCTGAATACTTATGACCATGTGATATTTTAGTTTTTCTTTTTTAATAAATTTTCAAAAATTTCTACATTTCAGTTTTTTCAGTCAAGATGGGGTGCAGAGTGTAGTTTAATGAGGAAAAAAATGAACTTTTTAGAATTTATCAAATAGCTGCAATGAAACAAAGAGTGAAACATTTAAAGGGATCTGAATACTTTCCATACCCACTGTACATGCTGGGCTTGGCAACATGGCACCTGAAAAATGTCCTTTCCCTTTTATGTGTCTATCCAGCAAAATTTGACCACATATGGGGTATTTCTGTGCACAGTATAAATTGTGTAATAGATTGGGGGGGTGCTTTTTCTTTAGGGCTAAAATAACATATTACAGGCCAAATTAAATTTTTCATTTTTATTGCCCAATGGTATATTAATATAATGCTCACTGTATCCCTAGAAAATTCTTTTGATGGATGTCGTTTCCAAAATTGTGTCACTTTTTCCACTACATTGGTATATTTGGGGCTCTGCAAATGTATTATGGCTACCAAAAAATATTCTAATATAACCAAATGGCACGCTTTTTTTCCAAGCCCTGCTATGTGTCCAAACAGTAGTTCCACACAACAACCACATATGGGATAGATTCTTTCAGAGGAGTTGTTTACAAAATGGGGGATTTCTTTTGTTTTCACACTTTAAGGCAGCGGTCCCCAACCTTTCTTACCTTAACCCCTTCACCACCTTGGGATTTTCCCTTTTCGCATTTTCATTTTTTGCTCCCCTTCTTCACAGAGCCATAACTTTTTTTTATTTTTCTGTCAATATGGCCTTGTGAGGGCTTGTTTTTTGCTGGACAAGTTCACATCACATCTAATGTAGTGTATTTAATTATATGCACCAAATGTCCAGCTGGGGGTCTTTATGTAGGGGAGACAGGACAAGGATGAATCATCATCGCCACATAATAAAAGAAAAAAGAACAGATCTACCTGTTGCCAATCATTTTTGTCTCTCTGATCTCAACACCACGGACATGAAATTACTGGTATTAAAAGGTAATTTCAGATCTCAGAGAGACAGAAAAGTCTGGGAATATAAACTTATTACATCCTTTAACACACTCAATGCTGAAATGAATGCGTCACATGGATTTATGTCATTCTACATCAACTAAGGAATGTGCACTTCAGACCTGTGGGGTCATCACTAGTGATGAGCGAGCACTAAAATGCTCGGGTACTCGTTGCTCGGGTCGAGCAAATTGGAATACTCGGTTGCTCGACCCGAGCGACGAGCCCAATGTAAGTCTATGGAAAACGCGATCATTTTTCAGGCTGATCCTCCGGCAGGCTGCAGAGGGCCTAAAAATTGCCCAAATCGATGGGAACAATGCTCAAATGACATGGAAACAGCATGGTGAAGACATTTCTGACTCCAAGGTCACTGCTGTCGACAACGTTGTCAGAGTATTACGCCACTTTTACGGATTCACAATAAAACATACAAAAAAAAACAAAATGGATTTTCCTGGGAAATATATTAAGGAACATCCTTTCCAGGGTAATGACTTGTATATAAGGCAAAAAAAATAACCAAAACCAAAAATACTCCTCCACACCTTGGGCTATGTTCACACGTGGTGTTTTTGATGCGTTTTGCACTTTTGCATTGCTTTCAACAAAGCCAAATGCATTCACTGGGAAATGTCATTTTAACATTTTACAACCTTATCTGGCCATGTGGTGTGTGACATATCATCAGACACATGCATGCAGTGCTGAAAAGACATGGGAACAGCATGGGGAAGACCTCTGGAAGCATTTCTGGCTCCCAGGTCACTGCCTAAAAGTGTGCCCATCATAAGTGATCCTTGGCGCATGCGAAGATGCCTCCTGCCATGCACCTGTCATTGCAGACTTGCAACAATCACTGTCCACGTCCTCGTCCCAGTGCAGCGTTCAGTTGTCCCTACCCCATTCCTTGGAATGCAAGCACAAGTATGCAGCCAGCCACCCTCCCAACCACAGGCTGCAATACTATACTGCCAAATTTTTGACAGCTGCTTGCACTTGAAATGTGGCCTTTTAGGCTCGTGGAGGCAGAAGCTTTTCATAACCTCATGCTGGCGGCGGCCGGGTGTCCATACTCGGTCCCCAGCCACAACTGTTTCTCCCGGTGTCGTCTCCGCCTTCCACACGCACGGGTCCCACAACATTACCCGTGCCCTCCCCAGTGCACTTACTGGGAAGGACTGCCTAACCACAAACACGTGGACAGGTGAATGTGGCCAGGGACGGTACGGAGCCAGTCCACAGCTTTTTTTGCTGAGTTGTATTTCACCACAGCCATATTCTTTAGGTTGGTGAAAGGACTTGGGAAACCATATCTACCCAGCTGTCATATCTCCCAGAAAGTCCTCTAAAGCTGCTTTCTCTTGAAATGTGGCCTTTTAGGCTTGTGGAGGTGGAAGCCTTTCATAACCTCATGTCGGTGGCAGCGGCGGCCGGGTGTCCATACTTGGTCCCCAGCCACCACTATTTCTCCCGGTATCGTCTCCCCCTTCCACAAGCACGGGTCCCACAACATTACCCATGCCCTCCCCAGTGCACTTACTGGAAAGGACCACAAACACGTGGACAGGTGAATGTGGCCAGGAACGGTATGGAGCCAGTCCACAGCTTTTTTTGCTGAGAGTTCTATTTAGCTCGGTGAAAGGACTGGCATAGAGGGAAACCGTATCTATCCTGGGTGTCATTTCTCCCAGGAAGTCCTCTAATGCAGCTTGTTGCAGAAGCAATGGCAGCCCGTCCAACATCAACTCGCACTTGTCGGTGGTGCTTTGCCACACACACATCTTTCTTTGCGCATTTAATTTCATGACTACAGAGTTGGGCAATGGCCTGATCTCCAATGCGGTTTGGGAAAAAACATGCATAAGCACGTCTGATCCGCAATAAAAAAGCAGCCATAGAGTGTCCGGGAACCTTCCCCCACACTTTTCTTAGCCAGGACTGCTTCTCGGTAGGGTTGGACGGTCCCACCAGAGAATCCTCTGGTGTGCCTTGGTTTCTACCTCAGCAGAGTTCATGATAGCACTAACTTTGCAGCTGCTATCATGAAAAACATTGTGCCCACAAGAGGATTTGATTCTGAGGGCTCTTGAGCGGGGGGAGAAAGGTGAGCCCTCAGAATCAAATCCTCTGGTGGGCACAATGTTTTTCAATCTGAAACAGCTTCTCAGTGGAAGTTGTATTTCACCACAGCCATATTCTTTAGCTCAATGAAAGGACTGGCATAGAGGGAAACCGTATCTACTCCGGCTGTCATTTCTCCGTCACCAGGTTCCACCCATTGTCACACACGACCATGCCTGGCTGTATGTTCAGCGGTGAGAGTCACAGATCAGGCTGCTGTGTTACAGCTTTCAAAAACTCCGCAGCGCTGTGCGTTTTGTCAATTAAGCATGTTATCTTCAGCACAGCCTGTTGCCGCTTGGCCAAGGCAGTGCTGCAGTGCTGTCAGCTTGTGACTGATGTGATCATTTCGGAGATGGAGGAGGATGCGCAGGAGCTGAACAATGTGATTACATTGAGGTTAAATTGGTGACGCTGTTTTTTATACTAAAGAAAGATCCTATTGTTTTGTTTTTTTATGTTATTTTTTAAGACAAATGCATTCACCGGGAAATGTCATTTTAACATTTTACAACCTTATCTGGCAATGTGGTGTGTGACACATTATCAAATACATCCTGTTTTATTTATGATGGAGGGACTCTGAAAGTCATAAAGCCTATTTTTATAGGGCCATCAGACGGCCCTTACTATTCTTAAAAGGCCAGCTATTGTTAGGGAGCCATCAGCCAGCTATACTTTGTTGTTCCCATTATTAACAAGTGGGTCTCCTATACTGTTATTGCGTATCCAGTGACTGCAAAGGCGCAATCCAATACCCCTTTGAAGAGACAAAGAGGAGGGTCTCAGTAAAAAAACTGTTGCCATTATAAAGGAGCGGGTCTCCTATAGTGGTAATGCCCATGCTGTGACTGCAAGGGCTGCCAAAATTTGGGAAAATCCCCACTAAGAATTTAAAGACACATAGAGTAGGCCACAGTAATGACAAATTCCCATTGGAAAGGAGAGAGTCTGCTATACAGTTATAGGGTATGCAGTGAGTTCAACGGCTGGCCAATTTTAGGAAAAACACCACTAAGAATTTAAAGACACATAGAGCAGGGCCACAGTAACAAGTACGACATGTTCCCATTAGAAAGGAGAGGGTCTGATAAACAGTTATAGGGTATGCAGTGAGTCCAACGGCTGACTAATTTTAGGAAAACCCCACTAAGAATTTAAAGACACATAGAGCAGGGCCACAGTAACGACAAATTTGCATAAGAAAGGAGAGAGTCTGCTATACAGTTATAGGGTATGCAGTGAGTCCAACGGCTGAACAATTTTAGGAAAAGCCCCACTATGAATTTAAAGACACACGGAGCAGGGCCACAGTAACAAGGTACGACATGTTCCCATTACAAAGGAGAGGGTCTGATAAACAGTTATAGTGTATGCAGTGAGTCCAACGGCTGACCAATTTTAGGAAAAACCCCACTAAGAATTTAAAGACACATAGAGCAGGGCCACAGTAACGACAAATTTGCATAAGAAAGGAGAGAGTCTGCTACACAGTTATAGGGTATGCAGTGAGTCCAGAGGCTGAACAATTTTAGGAAAAGCCCCACTAAGAATTTAAAGACACACAGAGCAGGGCCACAGTAACGCCAAATTCCCATTAGAAAGGAAAGAGTCTGCTATACAGTTATAGGGTATGCAGTGAGTCCAACGGCTGACCAATTTTAGGAAAAACTCCACTAAGAATTTAAAGACACACACAGCAGGGCCACAGTAACAAGTACAACATGTTCAGATTAGAAAGGAGAGGGTCTGCTATACAGTTATAGGGTATGCAGTGAGTCCAAAGGCTGAACAATTTTAGGAAAAAACCCACTAAGAAATTAAAGACACATAGAGCAGGGCCACAGTAACGACAAATTCCCATTAGAAAGGAGAGAGTCTGCTATACAGTTATAGGGTATGCAGTGAGTCCAACAGCTGACCAAATTTAGGAAAAAACCCACTAACAGTTTAAAGAGACATAGAGCAGGGCCACAGTAACGACAAATTCCCATTAGAAAGGAGAGAGTCTCCCATAGTGTTAGCCTATGCAGTGAATGAAAGGCCTGACCTAAAATTTGGAGGCACTTCAATGGCCCTTGGAAGAGACGTGGAGGAGGGCCTCATAAGTGTATTGGCTGACAAACATTTACCCCTGGGGGTATACATGAACATACTGTATAAAAAAAAAATTTTACGGGCATCATAAACACTCTTTAAAAAAATTATGTGGGTGTTGCATCACGGACCACGGTCACCCTGGTGATATGGTGGTGGAGGATGAGGAGAAGGAGGAGGACAAGAGCACATAGCCAAAATCTGGAAGCGTATACCCATGTCTGGGTGTGAAAAGGTGCATGGGAATACACCTCTCAAGAAAAGACACTGTATTTGAGTTTATATTATGGTGCTATCATTCGGTGGTGTTGAGAAGTCTGGCCCAATCCAGCCCTTGTTCATTTTTATAAGAGTCAGCCTGTCAGCATTTTCAGTTGACAGGTGGATGCGCTTATCAGTTATAATTCCACCAGCAGCACTAAAAACCCGCTCTGATAAAATGCTGGCGGCAGGGCAGGCCAGGACCTCCAAGGCATAGAGAGCCAGTTCATTCCACGTATCCATCTTGGATACCCAATAATTAGAAGGCACAGAGGAATCACGGAAGACGTTGGTACCGTCGGCAAAGTACTCCCTCAGCATCTTCCCAAACTTTGCACTCCTTGTGAGAGTACCCCGCGCCTCAGGGCTTGTGCGATGGGAGAGTCTGAGAAAATTCTCCCAGAACTTTGACAGTGTGCCCCTGCCCCTGCTAGATTGAAGTTGTGTCTCTCTTGTCTGTACTGCTTTGTTGTCCATTGAAGTGTGCCCTCTGCCGGCAGCGTTTTCAGATGGGAATTTTTTTAATAGTTCCGCAACAACGGCCTTCTGGTACAGTCCCATTTTTGTAAACCTGTCCGCCTCAGGAATAAGAGATATAAAGTTCTCCTTGTATCGTGGGTCGAGAAGTGTCACCAACCAGTAATGACTGTCACCCAAAATTTTGAGAATGCGAGGGTCATGGGAAAGGCAGCGTAACATAAACTCAGCCATGTGTGCCAGACTACTAACAGGCAAGACTTCCGTGACCCCACCAAAAGGATGACTGACCATGCTCTCTTCCTCCTCCTCCTCTCTGTCCTCTGGCCATCCACGCTGAACAGACGGTATGACAGATGTGCAGGTAGTAGCGTCTATAATGCATGAAACTAGCTTCTGTCCTTACTCCTCCTCCTCTTCCTCATTGTCACCCAATGTTAGGGGGACAGTTGCAAACAACTTTATTAATAATGGAAAGCAACCGAACCCGGGGTCCGCGATGCAGCCTGGAGGACTGCGGCCGAACACCTTCCGGGTAAGAAGGTAAAACAACCAACTGAAATAATGTATCCATAGCCCTGTTTACTGCACAGGGACTATGCAGCAGGCGCTAGGATGCGTGTGTGATTCACGCCGGCGTATACGTGCTCCCAGCCGGCGTGCTACCGGATTGAGGATTATCTCTCCACGTGGCTAACAGGCGGTGCCGGGAATACGGCGTCTGCAGACTGCTCGGGGTGTATGGCGACCCCTTTGTCAGAGCCAGACTGTCAGATGAAGCTACCTGCCTCCCTCCATCTAAGGCTGCCTATCCCCTCTAAACCTACCTGTCAGGAGCTATAGCAGCAATAGCACACGTGGAGCCCAAACAACCAAGCGTCCACACAATAACACCATCTCAGCTCAATGATCAGAGCGCGCCGCCATGTTTGTGGGCGGGCTATTTAAAGATTAAGCCCTGCCCACCATCGCATTATTGGTGACGTCACCCGCGACCAATCAGGCGGTGCCAGGCCACCGGATCAGCTGACTCCCAAACCACCAATCACGGTCCGCCATGTCACAGGCATGCTCAGTGCAGTGTATCCTGGACTTAGGCTGTAGCAGCCCTGTTTCCCTCTGCAATCTATGCTTCTTGTTGCTAGGAACAAAGACCCGAGAGACAACTTATACATCTTGTGCACCAGCTAGGCGTTGGGACTGACGACGATGCTGAGCAGCATCTCAACCGGAATGGGAGACCACAGAATCCACTGATGGTTCTGAACCCATTTTGGATCCAGCAAACGCCCGACGCCTAACATTATCCCCCTCCACTTGACGCTCATATGCCTCAACACGCAGGGGAGCATGAATGTGGTCAACCGGTTCCCAGGAACGATCCTCAGATCCATGGCCCCTCCAGTGTACTAGGTAACATTTTTTTCCACGAACCATCTTAGACCCCATAATAGCCTGCATCTCGAGATCATCACCCCCAGTGTCTGTAGCAGGTTGGGGTTCAGCGAGTTTTGTCAGGCAAACGGGCTTTAGGAGCGACACATGAAAAGTGTCGTGACTCCTCAGGTGACGTGGTAACTGTAAACGGTACATTACTGGGTCTACTTGGGCCAAAATTTTGAAAGGACCAATAAAGCAGGAGGCAAACTTAGCAGATTCCCCGCGTACTTTAATATTGCGAGCCGTGAGCCACACTCTGTCTCCCGGATAGAATACGGGAGCTGGACGATGAAGAGTGTCAGCCAACTCTCTCATTCGATTCTTGGAGGCCAATATAGCATCCTGGGTATGGTCCCAAACCTCCCGCGCCTCCAGAGCCAAATCTCTGACCCCAGGTTCCATAGAGGGAACTGGCATAGGAACCAGAACGCGCGGATGTTGGCCATTATTCAGAAGAAGCGGAGTCAGATCTGTGGAATCCGCCACGGGTAACGGACGGAGAAGACCAGCCGGACTTTGACGGGATAATTTATCTCTCGCACAGGAGACACACGCTAGAACATATTCCTTAACGTCCTGGCGCCACCGAGGCCACCAATACGACCGTTGAAGAAACTTTGTGGTACGTTTGACCCCAAAATGACCTCCGATCTTAGGGGCATGTGCCCAGGAGAGCACCTCATTTTGTAGATTAGGGGGGAACGAACGTCCTCCCAGAAGGAACCTGGTTTAAGGACACTGGAGCCACCATCCGCATACTTCCCGAAGGAACGGTGAGCCTGGGCTCGTCATCGTCCTCAGCCGTATCCATGGACCGGGACAAAAGGTCTACCCGAGGGTTCTTTTTGATATAATCTGACAAGACCTGGGTCTCGGGGACAGACAGAGGATCTGTGCCGGGGGCCAAATCAATAGGACAACCATACGGTCGGTGGCGAGGTAAAGTGCCTGCAGCCTTTTTGGGAAAGACATCCGCAAAGGTCTGATATTGCACAGGGAGAGAGGTCAAGTCGATAGAAGGCTCAGAGACTACCCTCCGGGTGGCTGTAACCATACACTGAGACACACAATTCTCACTCCAGGAAGAAATTCTCCCCGTATTCCAGTCAATGTGTGGAGTGTGACAACGTAACCATGGAAGACCCAATAGCACCTCATCTAATCCACCGGGAATAACAAGAAAGGAGATAACCTCCCGGTGACCCTGAGGAAATGACATGTTGAGGGGAATCGACTGGTGGGTGATTTGCGTGTCCAGTAGTGAACCGTTGACTACCCTAATTTTCATTGGTTTTGGCAGTAACTCCATAGGAATAGCGTACTTCTGGACAAACGTAGATGACAAAAAATTGCCATCGGCGCCAGAATCCACCCACGCATTGGCAGTAACCGTGGTTGTTCCGAAGAACAATGTCACCTTATACAATAATTTGGAGGAAGGAGCCCAGGAATCTAACACACCTCCTCCAACGGCGGTTAGACACATTCGTTTTCCCGACTGCTTGGAACCCTTATTAATGGGGTACTCCAAGAGATGTGCAGGTCGGGGACGAGAGGGGCTAGACTCAGTCCGGGATATATCCATAGCCTCAGGCTCTGGGTCGGGAGTCGCGGGTTTGGAAATGGGTCTAGAGAATGAAGGTGCCAACCGACACTGAGGTCTGGGGACCTCCAGCTCTAACTTGTGTTCTGAATAACGCAAATCTATTCGGTTAGCGAGAGAGATTAACTCCTCCAGGGAGGTTGGAATCTCTCTGGTAGATAAAGCATTTTTAATATGCCCAGCCAGACCCTTCCAGAACACCTGGATTAAAGACCGCTCAGACCAATCCAATTCAGCTGCTAAGGTTCTGAACTGGATGGCATAGTGGCTGGCAGTGACCGAACCCTGGACCAACGCAAGAAGCTTAAGAGCCGTATCATGCGTGACCTGAAGACCTAGAAAAACATTTTTTAGGGCTGTAAGAAAGAGACCCGCATTAGCCACTACCGGGTCACTCCGCTCCCACAGAGGTGTAGCCCACTCCAAGGCCCTGTGAGAAAGTAACGAGATGACAAAACACACTTTGGCCCTTTCGGAGGGGAACCATGCCTCCATCATCTCCAACTGAATGGAGCACAGATTAATAAAACCTCTGCAGGATCTGCTATCGCCAGAAAATTTTTCCAGGAGAGCAAACCGGGGTAATGGGGCGATTGCAGCTGCCGCAGCATTCACCGCAGCCGAGTTAACCAGATTGGCCGCTTGAGAAGCTGCCTGGGAAGCTACTGCAGTGATATCAGCCACCGGGGCAGCTTGTTCCAGAGTCCTAAGTCTGGCCTCAAGTTACTGTATATAGCGCTGCAGTTGCTGGTTGTCAGCCATGTTCGGCAAGACCCTGGTGCTCTGATAGTGTTAAGGGGATGGTTGCAAACAACTTTATTAATAATGGAAAGCAACCGAACCCGGGGTCCGCGATGCAGCCTGGAGGACTGCAGCCGAACACCTTCCGGGTAAGAAGGTAAAACAACCAACTGAAATAACAATCCCTTCCGTGTTACTGCACACCGGAACGGGAATAGGGATTCGCACTATCTCCGTTAACTGCACGAGAGATGTGCGACAAATAATGTATCCGTAGCCCTGTTTACTGCACAGGGACTACGCAGCAGGCGCTAGGATGCGTGTGTGATTCACGCCGGCGTATACTTGCTCCCAGCCGGCGTGCTACCGGACTGAGGAGTATCTCTCCACGTGGCTAACAGGCGGTGCCGGGAATACGGCGTCTGCAGACTGCTCGGGGTGTATGGCGACCCCTTTGTCGGAGCCAGACTGTCAGACGAAGCTACCTGCCTCCCTCCATTTAAGGCTGCCTATCCCTCGCTAAACCTGCTTGTCAGAAGCTATAACAGCAATAGCGCACGTGGAGCCCAAACAACCAAGCGTCCACACAATAACACTATCTCAGCTCAATGATCAGAGCGCGCCACCATGTTTGTGGGCGGGCTATTTAAAGATTAAGCCCTGCCCACCATCGCATTATTGGTGACGTCACCCGCGACCAATCAGGCGGTGCCAGGTCACCGGATCAGCTGACTGCCAAACCACCAATCAGGGTCCGCCATGTCACGGGTATGCTCAGTGCAGTGTATCCTAGACTTAGGCTGTAGCAGCCCTGTTTCCCTCCGCAACCTATGCTTCATGTTGCTAGGAACAAAGACCCAAGAGACAACTTGTACATCTAATGTAACAGCTAGGCCTTGGGACTGATGACGATGCTGAGCAGCATCTGCCCCAGCTGGACTGGAATGGGAGACCATAGAATCCACTGATGGTTTTGAACCCATTTTGGATCCAGCAAACACCCAACGCCTAACACCCAATCCACATTGGGATGAGATGAGGCTTGGCTGTGTGTAATCACCCTGTATGGTTCCTTGCTCCATCTCATCGTGCTCCGCCTGCAATGCATCCTCTTTGATTGTGAGCAGAGAGCGTTTCAGAAGACAGAGAAGCGGGATGGTGGTGCTAATTATGGTGTCATCGCTGCTCACCATCTTGGTGGAGTCCTCAAAGTTTTGGAGGATGGTACATATGCCTGACATCCATGTCCACTCCTGAGGTCTTATGTATGGAGTCTGAACTGAATACTGAAGGCCTTGTTGATGCTGGTACTCAACAATTGCCCTCTTCTGCTCACAAATACTTCCCAACATCTGCAGTGTAGAGTTCCAACGCGTGGGGACATCACACACCAGTCTGTGAGCCGCAAGCTGCAAATGCTGCTGAAACACGGCAAGGGCAGCAGAAGCTGTAGCTGACTTTCTAAAATGGGCACACAGGCGGCGTACTTTAACAAGCAGATCCGGCAGCTCCGGGTAGGATTTGAGAAACTGCTGAACCACGAGGTTAAGCACATGGGCCAGGCATGGTACGTGTGTGAGCTCGCCTCGCCTCAGAGCCACCACCAAGTTCCAGCCATTGTCACACACGACCATGCCTGGCTGTAGGTTCAGCGGTGTGAGTGACAGATCTGCTTGCTCTTTCAGAGCTGTTCACAACTCTTCAGCATTGTGCGGTTTGTCACCTAATCATATTAGCTTCAGCACAGCCTGTTGCCGCTTGGCCGAGGCAGTGCTGCCAGCTTGTGACTGATGTGGTAATTTCGGAGATGGAGGCTGAAGAGGAGGAGGAGGCTGAGGAGGATGAGGTGCAGGAGCTGTAGACCATGGGGGCAGCCCTGATTGACCTAAGGCCCACAATCCTTGGCGTCGGGAGGACGTATTCTGTCCCAAGGTCTGACTGGGTCCCGGTCTCCACTATGTTAACCCAGTGTGCCGTCAGCGAGATGTACCGTCCCTGCCCACAAGCACTTGTCCACGTGTCCATGGTTAGGTGGACTTTCCCGGTAACTGCGTTGTTGAGGGCACAGCTAATGTTTTGGGACATGTGCTTTTGTAATGGGGGACGGCACACCAGGAGAAATAGTGGCGGCTGGGGACAGTACAGAGGGACGGCCGCCGCCATCAGGTTGCGGAATGCTTCCGTCTCCACAAGCCTAACGGGCAACATTTCGAGCGCAAGCAGTCGTGAAATGTGAGAATTTAGTAGTGTAGCCTGTGGGGCATTGGCTGCATATTTGCGCTTGCATTCCAAGGACTGGGGTATGGACAACTGAACGCTGCGCTGGGACAAGGACATGGACATGCTTCCTGATGCTGCTACTTGAGAGTGCGCAATGACAGGTGCAGGGCAGGAGGCATCTTCGCATGCACCATGGACAGGGGATTGGCTTGCCAGCACAACAGCGGAAGAAGCAATGGTGCCACCTGCAGACACTGTTCCTTGGACCCTGGGGTTCGGCCCAAAGTCGGGTGCTTTGCTGCCATGTGCCTGATCATGCTGGTGGTGGTCAGGCTGGTCGTTTTGCCACCCCTGCTGATGCTGTCCTGGCAGGTGGTGCAAATGGCCTTTTTGGGGTTATCGGCAGAGTCTTTAAAAATCAACCAGACTCAGGAAGACCTAACAGTTGTACTGGCAACTTCCTTCGGGTTGGTGTTATGGGGAACGGTTGCCTGCCTTCTGTCTGCGGCCACCACACTGCTTCTTCCTGCCTGTTGGGGTGCCCTGCCTCCCTCCCCCTGTGTGCTGCTGTCCTCGCTCTGCATGTCCTCCTGCCAGGTTGGGTCAGTTACTATATCATCCACCACCTTGTCTTCCACTTCCGCACCCTGGTCCTCCTCCTGACTTTCTGGCAATTGTGTCTCATCATCGTCCACCTCTTGTGACACTTTCCCACCGTCGCCTTCGTGTGACCGTGGCTGCTCCAATATTTGGGCATCGCTACACGCGATCTCCTCTTGCCCCGCATCAAGTGGACCAGGCGAGAGGCCCGAATCTATAAATGGAAAAGTGAACAGCTCTTCAGAGTGTCCAAGTATGGGATCAGTTGTTTCCAGGCACTCGGCATGGTGGGTGGAAGGAGGATCAGGGTGAGGAATATGCGGTCCAGACTCACGGCTACTGAGACTTGATCATGTGGAAGATAGGGTGGTGGTGGTGGTGGTGGCTAAGTGACTGGAAGCATTATCCGCTATCCAACCAACAACCTTTTGACACTGCTCTGGGTTCAATAGTGGTGTGCTGCATTCCCCTAGGAATTGGGACAGGAAGGTCAGGCGAGAAGATGTGGGTGTTTGTTGTGGCATAATTTCAGCTTGCCCACGGCCTTGTCCTCGGCCTCTGCATGCACCATCACCATCACGTCCAGTTCCCCGTCCCTTGCCACATGCCTTGCCCATTTTAAATGGAGGACAGTATCTTCCACACTCACTACCAATGACTGAGTTTGGAGCGAATTTATATGTGATCCGTGTGACGGAGAAAACAGAGTTTTAAATACCTGGCCTGTAGGTAAGTAGTTTGAACAGCAAACTGGTGTGAATTGCTTCACTGACACACTAAAGGAAATTTTTAATGGAGGCCAGAAATGGCAGTATTTTCTGACAACTTATATGTGATCCGTGTGATGGAGAAAACAGAGTTTTAAATACCTGGCCTGTAGGTAACTAGTTTGAACAGCAAACCGGTGTCAAAAATGTCGCTGACACAGTGAAAAAAAATTGGAATGGAGGCCAAAAATGGCAGTATTTTCTGAAAACGTGTATGTGATCCGTGTGATGGAGAAAACACAGTTTTGAATAGCTGGATTTCTAGTGCTGTAATATGGAAAGGACCTGGCTTTATTTTGGAGTGCCAACAAGCAAATGGCGCAGAAAAACGGTGTTCTCTGGATGGCTTTTTAAGCAAATAATGAGGATTAAGATCCAAAAAAAGTATTCCTGGCCCCTGAGACCTGAGCCTTTGTATAGAAATATCTAACAGGAGCAGAAGGCAGAATTGTAATAGAGCCTCTTGTGCTATATGCACTGCAGTCTGCTATATACCCTGCCTGCCTATATACACTGCCTGCCTGATATCTCTGCAGATGGATTAGTTAGTCCTCAAAAGGACTGTTTGTTAAGATGGATATGTGTAATGTACGGTTTTTCTCCCTACACTACCTAATACATAAGCAAATCTCTCCCTGACGTAGCAGCACCTCTCCCTACACTGTCTGATTCCGGAGTGACTGTGACGAGCATGGCGGCACCAGGTCTGATATAGACCCGATGACGCTGTGCAGCCAGCCAATCACTGTAATGCCACAACCAACATGGCTACGGCATTACAGTGAGTGGCAGGCAATCCCTGCATGTTGATTAGCGCTCTAAAGAGCGCCAAACATGCAGGGAGGGGACCCGAGCTCCCGCCAAGCAACCCCGGAAATACTCGGCGAGCGCCGAGCATCTCAAATAGTGAGATGCTCGGGCAAGCACCGAGCAGTAGCGCGCATGTTCGCTCATCACTAGTCACCACGAAACTCGACCAGATCTCAATAACCGAACAATAAAACTTTCACAGTCCTTATCTATGAACTGCTCCAATATTTACTGCCACAGCTCTTTATCCCCTCTCCTATACTCAAAGTTCTGCTTCGCGTCACTTGTCTCATCTATTGAATTTTTTCTGTGTCCTATTGTGTATAAATATGTGACTCTTCAGATTTCATGTTATACTATGCCTGATGAAGAGACCCGAGTAGTCTTGAAAGCTTGCAATTTGTTACTGTCTTTTCAGTTAGCCATTAAAAGGTATCAACTACTGAGGACTCTCAAATCTAAATAATTTTCCTGAGCATATAAAAAACTGTCCGATATTCATCCAGAAAAAACAGGTGATTTTTAATCTGTATTGTCATCTGTATGCAAGTATGTTATCCGAATGTCTGCATCAACATCTATGTGGCATTCATTTTTAAATGTTAGCAACTAATAACATTTCCAAGAGCATTTAGAGTTTCCTAAGTTTATAATTGCAATATATCTGGAAAAATTGGATGCTATAAGGATGATCTGTATGGGAGACTTTTTTTTGTTCACTCATAGAATTATAGGTGAGTCTCATCTGAAATACAGAAGCGACTATTTTATGAAAAAAAAAACTTCATATGGACAGCCTGATTTAATAATATTGGTCTCAGTGCTTTCTGTGTGAGGTCAGTTTTTTCACGGATAGCACAGGGAACAAACATGTCCTTTAAGCAGAAAAATTCTAATTTTGAAACCCTCAGTACATGTAAAAAGAAAAATACAGGGCGCGCACCATTAGAAGAACCTGTGTGCCAGAAAATAAAGCTATGAGAGCCGGCGGCAAGGCTAACCTGATGAGGTTGTGCAGCCCTGCACAACCCCGGTGTTAAGTGTAGGTATCCGGAGACTAGCACAGCATCCAGCTACTCTTCCTGCTCAGTGACGCGCCCCTGGGCAATGGGGTACTCGGCAGCCGGGCCTATGGATGCTGGGATATCACGGTGGCTGGCCCGGTCCATGGCCCAGGGCGGTCAACCAAAAAGGGAATTTGTAATTTGGATAGGAAAAATAAAATGAATAGTTTGTGACGCCACCTGTGGTACCTGGTAAGGTTTACCAGCGCTGCTGCAGACCTCCGGGGGGTGATGGGATGGCAGCTGAGGTGTTTCTGCTCCCCACAGGTGGAGCGGGCCCCCGGGGCAGGGATGGTGTTTGATGGTGGGTGGTGATTCTGGGGCTTGTAGTGCAGGCGGATGGCGCAGCAGGAGTAATTGAGAGAGACAGGGGATTCGCTTCAATACCTTTACTGATGCGGATGTCAAGTACAGTCCCGGGTACTCAGTAGGATGGGTGCACTTCTGGACTTCTCCCCAGCGAGCGGGTATAAGGCCTCCTGGTCCGTGTCTGCCTCTCTGTATGCTCCTGGCCAGCCTGCAACTGGGCCTAGCTTATGTGTCGTGCTGTTCCTTCACCTGTCGCTCGGTAGTAGGACCTTCTGTTGGCAACCACTCTCCCTGGACGCTGGGGCCTTGTGGTTCCTGGTCCTATAATGGGTCTAGCTTCAGGTCAGCCAGGGACTTGTAGTCCTCCTGGAATGCCGGTGGTCCCTACTGGGTATAAAGGGACCCTGTAGGCGCGGACCCGATGTCCGGTTTGTATACTGGGGTGAGCCTATGATGCTCCTCTGCCCCCTCAACTCCTCTCTCCTTTCTCCTCTCCTTCTTGCCGTCGGCCACACTCGGGGCCCTCAGAACTCAGCAGCAGACGCGCTGTGTCTTCGCTGCTCTCAGCGTCAGCACGCTCTCAGACTCTCTCTTAGTCTGACTACTAACTCTCACTGACTGCCTGGCTCCACCCTCCATATATATCTGTCCCTAACGGGCTCCCTCTGGTGGTATGAGGTGGAAGGGTGGAGGTGTTTGTTTGTAATGAGGGCCTCTTGTGGAGAAGTCCATCCATGCATCCTGGGTCCTGTAGTACCTGTGCACAGCAAGGTGCCACATTCAGCATCACGTGACCATATGGAGGGCATCGCCAGAAGTCACATGTGAAGGTCCTTGCACCACAGAGGTTAAGACTAACCCAACGCTGCTCCACCGCGTACCCTCAAGGAGGGAAAGATACAAGGCAGATAAATGTGAACTGTGGCAAAGGAGCGCTAGGGTAGGAAAGTGATATTAAAGAACGGACCTTTATTTTAGTAGCAATATGCTCCACAACGCGTTTCGATGGTCACCCTACCCTATGGACAATACTGGCGAATACGTAAAAATTGCACCAGTGACTCTGATTTTATCAGCGTCAAAAATCCTGAAGGAACGGTTTAGACAAAAGGGTGTCCCCAAAAAATTATTATATGATGCATTTCGGAGAACGAGCTCTCTCTCCCAGGATTGTTGTATTAATAAAATTGAAGCAGCAGAGTGTAATAAGAAAAAGCAGAATTTAAAATGGAGTAGGTGGAGTTGTATAACTACATATAACCAGTCTCGGGTTATTATTCAAAATATGCTTAATAAATTTTGGTTTATCCTGAAAGGTGATCCTATTCTTGCTAGCCATCTCCCAGAGAAACCCAGAATCATTTATAGAAGGAATCGTAACTTTCATAATTTAGTTGCACGTAGCAACACCACCATTAAGCCCCTTCATGGGACATGCACTGTTGCTAATGCGGGGTGTTTTTCATGTCGGACCCCCAAATGTCTGTGCTGTGGCACCATCGAGAATGGTGCTAAATCATTTTATTCTCAAACACCGGGCAAAACATTTGTGATTAATTGCCATGTAGATTGTCAGTGCACTCATGTGGTATATTTATTGCATTGTACGTGCGGTCTGCAGTATGTAGGCCGCACGATTCAAACATTGCATGCTCGACTTAATAAGCATAGACATAATATCCGTACTGGATACCTATTACACAGTGTTTCTAAACACTTCAGTGAGGTTCATCAAAAAAAACACATTTTTTTTGAGGCTTACCATAATTGACCAGGTAGCTGACACTGTATCTGATTGATTGGGTATTCTTATTAAAAAAGAGAGTTATTGAATCTTCAAATTGGGTACGTTGGCTCCTGAAGGGTTAAACTTAACCACAGAAAATGTGTTATAGGTCATTAGCAACCCTTAATCATTGATTATTGCAATCCTATTTTTTATTTGTCAATATAGGTTTTTATCTAGTTTTTTAATCGTGTTCAGTTTCCATGTCAGTCTCTTTATGACGTTTTTGTGGTATTTTTAATGTTTTTTTAAATTATAATGTGGCACCCCAGAGGGTCTGGTTGCCACAGTGGTAGTAATACCATGTCTGGGAGCAAAACAGGAGTTTCCTGGTCAGGAACACATTACATGCAACACCTCCTGCCCCAGACCAGAAAGGGGAGGATCCTGCCCTATATAACTGGATCTGGAGGCGGGGTTAGTCAGTCGGAGTCTGAGTCTAGAGCTCAGTGTGTGGAGTCAAGTAGGACACGAAGGAGTAAAGAGCCAGGGACTGGAGCTGGAGTTAGCTCGTCCTGGATAGTATCCACCAGACTCCGGAGTCCGAGGCTGTGGGGATTGCATACCCAGCAGCAAATACCGCAGGGCAGGAGATTGCAGGTCTCCTGGCCCAACAGAAGCCCGGAGGCTCAGCCACACGAAAGGACCCGTACCGCCACAGAGGAGCGAGGAACCCACAAGGTCCGAGTCGCCAGCCATACGGGTGAGCGCAGCACGTTACACTCAGGGACGTGGGCTACAACACGACTATAAGCGGGATAGCCAAAGAGTATAGTCAGAACGGCAGGCCTACAACTTCACCTGGCCAGGAAGACTCTAGGATTGTTCCCAGACTGATAAGGCCCTCATCACTAGCCGGTACTGCCGTTAGGGCCCATATAATTGCCAACAGTAAAGACCCTGGGACTGCACTGCAAAGACTCCGTGTTGTCATTACTGATACCTTGCACTACCATCACCATCATCCATACACGCTGTCCTGAAGCTCCACTCTTCCTGTGGGGAGTTACATCACCTTGCTGCACATACCACCAGCTTCAGCGGACTGCTCCGCAGCGGCGGTTCCCAATAACCGCATTCTACAGGTGGCGTAGTCGGACTATACATAACAGATATACATAAACTACCCTTAGATTGACCACCTGGGTCACGGACCGGGTCACCGCCACGGTGACTACAACCCCCAGCATCTAAAGGCCCAGCTCCGGGTACCCCACGGCCCAGGGGGCACGTCAGTAATGTTTTATGCCGCCCCTTGCATTTCATTGGTGTAATCATTCTATATAGTATGTCACTTCCCTTCTGTCAATTATACCAACTGATGAAGATGGCTGTGACCATTGAAACGCGTTGTGGAGCATATTGCTACTAAAATAAAGGTCCGTTCTTTAATATCACTTTCCAACCCTAGCGCTCCTTTGCCGCGGTTCACATTTATCTGCCTTTAATTTTGAAAGCCTGGACTTCTTCCACATCTCCTGTAAGATTTCCTAAGTACAAAATATTTTTGACCAAAATTTACCATTAAAATGAAGTACCGTATATTCCGGCGTATAAGACGACTTTTGAAGACTGAAAAATCTTCTGTCTAGTCTGGGGTCGTCTTATACGCCGGTAATGCTTTTAAACTTTCAGAAATTGACATGCGGGGATACTCTGGGGGTGTTAATAAGCTGCCGTGGCCGTATCCCTGCCATGTCGGAGTTAATATAAGGTGGAGGGAGTTAAAATACGGCGGCGGTAGGTCCAGACAGTCAGCGCTTCTGTGCTGAAACTGACACATCGCTGCGTATTCCCAGCTCCGGACACAGCGCAGGGCTTCTGTGCCGACAGCTTTCACTTGTCACAGAAGCGGTACGCTGTGTCCGGAGCAGGGAAGTTCGCATCGCTTCTGTGACAATATATGAAAAGCCGGCAATTCAGCAGAGGCATAAGCCGGCACCCGACAATTTAGAATAGAAAGAATAGAGCTTCACACATAGATTAGATAGATAGAAACATGTCAGTCACACATATATGAAGTACAGTGACAGTATTGCTTACTGTACTTGTCATTTAGTGTAAAGGATTTATTAAAACAAATAATAGTGTTTTCATGCACCGTCTCTTTAAAAAAGCCGGCCGGCAATTCAGCATCTGTACCCGACAATTTATAACAGAAAGATAGAGCATCACACATAGATTAGATAGATAGAAACATGTCAGTCACATATATATGAAGTACAGTGATAGTGTTGGTTACTGTACTTGTCATTTAGTATTAAAATAAAGGATTTATTATTAAAAAAATTGGCGTGGGGTTCCCCTTAATTTTAGGCTCTAGCGGAGGTTAAGCAGACAGCTGGGGCAGATGTTTGAAGCCTGGGAAGGGGGTAATACCCACGGAGCTTCCCAGGCTACTAATATCAGCCCCCAGCTGAATACCTAGTCTTTACTAGCTATTAAAATGGGGGACCCCCCAAAAAAAATGACGTGGGGTCCCCCCTAATTTAATAGCTAGCAAAGGCTAGGCAGACAGCTGGGGGCTGATATTAATAGCCCAGGAAGGGAGCCATGAATATTGGCCCCCTCCCAGGCTAGAAACACCAGCCGTCAGCCGCCCCAGAAATGGCGCATCCATAGGATGCGCCAATTCTGGCACTTAGCCTCGCTCTTCCACGCTGCCCTGGTGCGGTGGCAGGGGGTAATAGGGTTGGGGTTGATGTCAGCTTATAATGCCAGCTGACATCAAGCCCAGGTTAGTAATGGAGAGGCGTCTATAAGACACCCCCATTACTAACCCCATAGTCAAAGTTAAAAAAAACACAAACACCCAGAATAAAGTCCTTTAATTGAAATAAAGACACAATTCTTTATTGTTCTAAATTAAACCATACTTACCATCACGCCCATTCCAGCTGAAGCCAACGATCTCCTGCAATAAAAGAAAAATAATAAAGCAACCTCATCCTTACCTTTCCATGGTTCCCACGACAGCTCCAGCTCTGCTACATCGAGATGACAGGCTGGACCGCAGCAGAACGCTGCCATCCAGCCTGTCATCCCGCAGACACTGAGAAGCGCAGGCATGCTTGCGCTCCTCAGTGTCTCGCTGTGACGGCATCCAGATGAGCCGACAATGAACTCGGCTCACCTCCTGGACGTCCGTCACTGACAGCGTGGGAAACTTCTACTGCGCATGCGGGGAGCAGGAGAATTTTCCCACGCTGTCAGTGACGTGCATGAGGTGAGCCGAGTTCATTGGACATGATCTCGGCTCATCTGGATGCCGTCACAGTCAGACACTGAGGAGCACAAGCATGCCTGCGCTTCTCAGTGTCTGCCGCATGGCAAGCTGAACGGCAGCGTTCTGCTGCGGTGCAGCCTGTCATGTGAATGTAGCAGAGCTGGACCGGTCCTGGGAACCATGGAGAGGTAAGGATGAGGTTGCTTTATTATTTTTCTTTTATTGCAGGAGATCGTTGGCTTCAGCTGGAATGGGCGTGACGGTAAGTATGGTTTAATTTAGAACATTAAAAAATTGTGTCTTTATTTCAATTAAAGGACTTTATTCTGGGTGTTGTGTTTTTTTTAATTACTTTACTAGAAATTCATGGTGGTCATGTCTAATATTGGCGTGACCCCATGAATTTCGGGCTTAGGGCCAGCTGATAATGCCAAGCTGGCCCTAACCCCTTTATTACCCAGTGAGCCACCGCACCAGGGCCCTGGATGAGTTGGGTACAGCGCCAGAAGATGGCGCTTCTATGAACGCGCCATTTTCTGGGGCGGCTGCGGACTGCAATTTGCAGCGGGGGTGGCCCAGAAAGCTTGGGTCTCCCTGCGCTGCAGATTCCAGCCCCCAGCTGCCTAGTTGTACCTGGCTGGACACAAAAATAGGGCGAAGCCCCACGTCTTTTTTTTTTAATTATTTCATGAAATAATTAAAAAAAAAAGGGCTTCCCTATATTGTTGTGTCCGGCCAGGTACAAATAGGCAGCTGGTGGTTGGGGGCAGCCCGTTCCTGCCTGCTGTACCTGGCTGGACACAAAAATATGGCGAAGCCCACGTCAACATTTTTGGGAAAAATTAATTACAAAATTAATAATAATTTAGGGACTGCATCTTTATTAACCCCTCAATTGTCATTTAGTGTTAAAATAAAGGATTTTTTAAAAAGAAAATTGGCGTGGGGTCCACCATCATTATAGTCTCTAGCGGAGGTTAAGCAGACGGCTGGGGCAGATGTTTGAAGTCTGGGAAGGGGGTAATACCCACGGAGCTTCCCAGGCTACTAATATCAGCCCCCAGCTGAATACCTAGCCTTTACTAGCTATTAGAATGGGGGACCCCCCCAAAAAATGACGTGGGGTCCCCCCTATTTCAATATGTTTATGAGTGACAGTTTTCCTGCTATATACCTGCATGTCATAAGAATTTAAATTAAAAAAGGACCATGTTAAATTCAAATCTGTTTTTTTTTAATTTTTACCGGTGTTTGGTATGCGTTGGAAAAGGGGTAGTCTTATACGGTGAATATATCCTAAACTCTATATTTTAACAGGAAAGTAGGGGGGTCGTCTTATACACCAGGTCGTCTTATACGCCGGAATATACGGTATAACATGTGACAAAAAAAACTTTTTCAGAATCAATTAAATAAAGTAAAGTCAATGGCATAGCTTGGGTTTTAAGCACCCTGGGCAAGGCAAGTATTTAGTTTTACATTATTACTTTTTTTTAACTTTACTTTTTTGAACTTTTTTTGAACCTGAACTTTACATACCCTCACAGGTCAGGAGGGGTGTCCCCACCGCTGCACCAGTCTTTGTTGTTTGTGTGCAGCAATAACGTCAAATCAACAGTGCTGCAGCCAATCACTGTGCTTAGTGGCTCTGCTAATATAGCAGACACAAGACTATGAGCTCAGTGATTGCCTGTAGCGGTCATGGCAGGAACTATGAAACAGCATGGTTGGGATTGAATCAATAGGTAATAGGTATTTTATTATTTCACCACATTTACAGACATTTTTGATATTTAAATTTGAGGACCACCTGTATATCGGCTTACACCATCTTGCCACGGTTGATTAATAGTTTTAGAGTTGATGTTCTTTGTTAACACTGACGATTGCTTAGAAATTAGTGTATCATGACAGTAATTAGCAAGTACGAATGAGCCTTTAAACTAAGACTTGGCTTTTTTTGGATTTAAAAACCAGAGGGATATTTTTATTTTTGTGTGCCCGTGTTCTGTGGATGTAATATTTTTTGTTAGAAATGAGTTTTTATTAAAGATTCACACAGAAAAACAGCAGGAAATAAAACTATTGTGCCAACATATATCTATTGATGCAGCAGTAAATTTAGCCATTTAGCACAAACATATCGGACACAGAAGCAAATCTATTTTCTTAACCCCTTCACCCAGGCCAAATTGTACAATTCTGACCAATGTCGCTTAAAGTGGTGACAACTCTGGAAAGCTTCAACGTATCCCAGTAATACTGTGAATGTTTATTTCGGGACACATAATACTTCATGTTAGTGGTAAATGTATGCCGATATTTTTGGCATTTGTTTGTGAAAATATCAACATTTTGATGAAAATTTTGAAAATGTTCGCAATTTTCAAACTTTTATGACCTTAAAACAGAGAGTTATGCCATACAAAATAGTTAATAAATAACACATGTCTACTTTACATCAGCATCATTTTTTAAACATCATTTTTTTTCAGGGAGTTAGAAGGGTTAAAAGTTAATCAGCAATTTCTCAATTTTCCAACAAAATTTACAAAACCATTTTTTTAAGGACTACATTACCAAAACCACATTCAATAAGTTTATTAATTCTTCAAGTGCGTCACAGAAATTAAAGCAATGTGGCAGGAAAAAACTGAGCCCCAAATCTTGCATTTTCTCAAAGGTAACAGAAGAAAATGGACCATACAACTTGTGCAATTTCTCCTGAGTATACCGATACCCCATATGTGATGGAAAACTAATGTTTGGGCAAACGGCAGGGCTTTAAATGGAAGGAGCACCATTTGACTTTTGGAGTGCAAAATTGCCTGAAATGGACAGCGGACGCCATGTTGCATTTGTAGAGCCAATGATCTGCCTAAACAGTGGAAAACCCCCAAAAGTGACCCCATTTTTGAAACTACACCTCTCAAGGAACTTATCTATAGGTATGGTGAGCATCTTGAACCCATAGATGTTTCATAGAATTTTATAACGTTAAGCCGTGAAAATGAAAATATACATTTTTCCAGCAAAAATGTTGGTTTTTCCCCAAATTTTTCATTTTTACAAGGGTAGCAGGTGAAAATCGATCATTCAATTTGTTTTGCAATTTCTCTTGAGTACACCAATACCCCATATATGGGTGAAAACTACTGTTTGGGCACACAGCTGGGCTCGGAAGGGAAGAAGCGCCAACTGAATTCTGGAGCGCAATTTCAGCAAGAATAGATTGCGAATGACATGTCACATTTGAAGGGCCCGTGACATGCGAAAATAGGACAAACCCTCATAAGTGACCCCATTTTGGTAACTACACTTCTCAAGGAATTCATCTAGGGATGAAGTGAGCATTTTTAACCTTCAGGTGATTCACAGAATTGTATAATATTAGGCTGAGTAAATGGAAAATTAAAATTTTTCCACTAAAATGTTGTTTTGGCCCCAATTTTTTAATTTCCAAATGGGATAATACTGGAAAATGAACAGTACAATTGCTCCTGCCCATACCCCATATGTGTGCCAATACCCGATATAGTGACGATTTTGACTCCATGGGTGTTTTCTAGAAACAAGAAGCAGTGGCTGTTGCTGAGTGAAAATTGCAAATCTGCCATTATACAGTAGTTCCTGTACGTTGTAGTGACCAATATGTTGTAGTGCACATACATTGTACTGTACATATCGTTTTAGCCTACAATGGGCATGTCTTACTGTGTTTGGGGGGAACTTTTGTTTGGTATCATACTTTATTATCTGTAATATTCAAGGTTTTTATCCTTGTTATTACTTATTTAAATTAGGCCATTGGGCCTCATGCTTTTTTTTACTGCTCTTACATAACATATTATTACAATATACTAAAATCTATTATTAATTAAAATGTATTTTGTTCGCGTTTCCATATGAAAAGATTCATTGTTATATTTGATGATAAGGAAAAACTTCCTCAATTGTAGACATATTTTTAATATCAAGGATATTGATGACTTTGTCGAAGCTTTTAATTTTGGACCTCTGTGTATTTGAGTTTGACATCCCTGCTTTATGATAACATATTCACTAATGGCAGTGGTCTTGTTTATCAGGAGAACGTGTCCCGCCACAATGAAAAAATTGTTCAGGAATGAATCAAGGAACATGACAGAGAGCTCAAGGTGCTGTCTAAGGCTATGTGCACACAGTGCGGTTTTTTTTATGCGTTTTTGATGCGGTAAATCCACGCTGAATTGGCCCCAAAAATGCATTGCAAGCCATATCCCACCATTTTCTATGAGATTTTGCAAGATCTGTGCACATGATCAGGATTTTTCCTTACAGAATTTCATGTACGGTAAAAGAAGCAGCATTTCCATTCTTTTTGTTTTTTTGCCTGCGTTTTTCCTATACAATGCATTGGAAAAAAATGCATGGAAAATCCACAGGCATGAGCGAGCGTGCACACCACTGCTCGATACTTGATCGACCATCATGGTGCTCAGGTACGCTCTTTACTCGATCATATATCGCGAGTGCTTGAGCGCCATGCTTGAGTCCAAGCTTCGCATGTTTCTCGGCTATTAGACAGTAAATAATCATGTGGGGATTGCCTGCCATACACGGTAATGCTGTAGCCATGTTGGCTACTGGCATTACTGTGATTGACTGGCCGCATCACGTTATCAGTCTTATATAAGACCCGGTGACGCACACTCTCCCCTGGAAGCAGTTCAGAGAGGTTGTTCTAGGAGGGAGAGCTTAGATTAGAGCAGGCATATAGGAAGTGTTTAATTAATTAAGTACTTGTATACTGATGCTGCACCATTAAAACAAAAGTCTTTTTCGAGGTTATATAATGTCCTTTCTCTAGTAAAACCGCTGTTCCCTGCATTCAGAGTAGGGATAGCTAGTGGAGGAGGGATAGTTTTGGATCAGGGTACGTTCCCACGATCAGTGTTGGTTCACGCTTTCATGCAGCTGAATTTCCTCATGAATCCCGCATCTCAGCTCACTTGTGTTTTTCCATGTGCTTTCGTATGCGTTTTTGCCATATGCATTTTGTTTCTCTTCGGTATGTTATTAGAGGTGCAAATATATAAATAGATAGATATGGGGTAAATAGATATGGTGTAGATAGATATCTAGAGATGTCCATGAGATAAATAATTAGCGTAGTGCGTGTGTAATTTACTGTACATAGAAACCTAATAAATGAAAAAAACGACGAGGGGTCCCCATTTTTGATAACCAGCCAAGGCAAAGCAGACAGCTGTGGACTTATATTATCAGGCTGTGAAGGTCCATGTTTATGTGGCGCCCCTGAGGGTTCGACCGCCACAGGGATGCTGCACTTCTCTAATGGAGTGTGGTGTTCCTCCTCTGAGGTAAGCCCAGTGCGATGGTTGTGACCTAACCTTTTGCATCCAACACCACACTTCTCCACCAGAGGGAGCTAGTATGCACTAGGTGCTGCTCCCCTGGTTACAGGGAGACTGGGGAACACAAAGTGGTAGGAACCAGTTAGTGGGTGAGGGTGGAGGACTTACCAGTAAGTTACACTTTAGATTTCATATTTAATAGGAAGCCATCTTTGATCTTGGTCTTTGGTTGTCGGTCTTGGTTGCTGTAAAACTACTGTATGTAATGTGACTCCCGCCTGGGAGTGCAGATCCTGTGTGGGCCTGCGCCGGCAAGGGACACAGCCCTCGTACCCTGGCCTTGGGACGAGAGGTAGGTTGTAGACAAGGAATGTCTCAACCCGGCCAAGGACCAGGATCAAGAAGGCCCCGGGAGCTTTAGAGTGTGGCTCCCTAGCAAATGGGTCCCAGGGAGGATGCAGATGGAGCGGAGCTCGCCACCTGTCCTGGCCTACCTGATCTATTCAGAGGGATCCCGGCTGCAAGAGGGGTACCGGCCCCCGACACCCGACCTTGTACTCTATGTCCTGGATGGGAAAGCCCGGTTAGGCCCTGAGGATCCCACCGGGCATCGGATGGAGAGGAATTGCCACCCGTGCCCTAGTCCTGAGAGGAGCTCAGAGGGAGACCTGGCCTATCCACACATGCACAGACGGGAAAGGGTGAAGTCTGTAGTGCAGGAACACTCTGGTGTAGGGTCGCTACCGAACACTGGACTTCCTCGGAGGTAGTCGGACCCCCGTCCCTGGTGGCCGCAGGACTCCGCGGGGAGCAGGGAGTCGCCTTCCCGCTGTCATCTCTGAGTGAGTAAAAGCCTTGGAAGTTCACCCCTATGGCCTCCGGACTGTTCATTACGCGCCATACCATGCGACGTGGTGCCTGTACTCCCCGCACTACTACCCCCTCTCTTTCCTGTTTGCCTGCCCTGAGGCCTTGCTCCGCCTGTGGGGAGCAGTGAGAACTTTGGCCGCCATGACACCTGGCCTCAGCGGACTGTAGCGGCGCTGGTGACCCTTCACCAGGCACCACAGGTGGCGTAGTCGTTAATCAGCCACTCAGCCCGGACAAGCCCACACTATCTCTTTCTAATGTGATGGCCCTGAGCACAGGTCGGGCCCGGGCCACGGTTGCATCCCATCTCTCCAACAGGGCCCGACACCAAGTCCCCCAACACCCAGGGTAAAACGCGGGCTTTACGAGTAGAGGCGTCACAACCTGGCGTAGTCGGCAGGATCCGCGTGCCCGCATCCTGGCGTAGTCGGCAGGATCGCGTGCCCACAGCAAAGGAAGAAGTGCCCATTGCTATCGGGTACTGTGTGCCTTACACCTTGAACTGTTGTTTTACACTTAAAATGGCGCCCACCCAAGAAGAACAGATGCCATAACGCTGTAAAAAGTCTGTCTTTGAACGCCTCCCATCGTGGGCTGGGCTCCCGCTTGGCGCCAAAAATGTAGACTGCCCCTTCCATTAGAGACTGTCCGCGGGGTAATGCCCGCCAAACTAGATGGGCTGAACGAAGGCGGGCCTGTCAGCATTCCGCCCAGGAACCGCTCCGAAAGAGGAGGAAGAAGCAAAGCAACAAGGTGCGGCCATTGCAGTCGGAGCTTGGCAGTCAACGGAGGCAGACATGGATGCCTCTGGGGACCATGCGTCTACTGAACCCGGTTTAGGCCCTTCACCCGGCAGAGAGCAAGGCGGCAGCGTATTGACCCCGGGAGATATTGCATTTCTCAAGCAGGAAGCTCCGGAACTCCTAAGAAGGCAGAAAGAGGCCCAGGAGGCGGCGACGGCTGCGTGGCGGGAGGAGATGCTGCTGCGTATCCGGGACTGCCGCCAAGGAGTTGAAGGCCCAGGACAAGTCGACTCGGTGACAGAGGTCGAGAGCGGTCCAGAGGCGGGTGAGTGTGCAACCCCTGCCCCGGCTGCAGAGCCTACTGTGACTATCCTGGACCTCATGACGGAGTACCTAATTCCCCACGTGGTCACCTGGGAGCAAGCGTTGGCTCCAGAGCTGCAATCGGCAGCCATGGGTGGGGACATGCGATGCTGCCCAAACCCTGATACGGAGGTTACTGAAGCTGCGGAGGAAACTACCGGCTCCAACCTGGATTGGTCCGCGTCTACAGAGGATTCGCAGCAACCCGTTCTAACCCTGCTACCTGCACCGGCAGTAACCTGGCCCGAGGCTGAAGAGTGGGCCTGGGAAAACCAGGGGGGCGACCTAATGGGCTTCCCCCGGGAGACCCGGGCTGAAGCGCGGAGGAGGAGCCAGTGGTGCAGCGACCAGATATTCCAGCTTGCATGGGAGCAGCGTCGGCGGGAGCAACGCTGCGAGCGCCTCGAGGCCCGGACCATTGCTGCAAAGACTCGGGCGCATCAGGAGGAGGCCACCCGTCCCAGTCCCCAGTACGAAGGCCAAGTCGTACGTTTTCATCATGAGGCGGGGTGGGGGTTCATCCAGTGTCCCCAGTTCCAGGACGATGTGTTCGTCAGCCGGCGGGACGTCGAGCAGCGCCTTAAGAAAGGACACCCCGGTCGAAACCTCTTCCCGGGCGACACAGTGACTTTCACTCGCCACCAGGGGGAGCGTGGGTGGTACGCCCTGGACGTGCACAAGGTGTCCGGGAGCGACGCCACCCCGCGCTCAGCCTCAGGGGACCGGCTAGCCTCCGTCGGGAGGAATGAGCCCTTTCCAAGAAGGCAGCCCGAAGTTTAAAGCAGCCCCCGGCTGTTGTTGCAGTTTTGTTTACAAGTTTAAAAGTTTACTTTTTCTATTATGACTGATTTCTAACCCCGTTTTCCTAGAGACACGTGTCCCTGCGGACTGGCAGCAGACAGACTCCTTCCCCATGTATATAGTTTGCATCTCTTTAGGTGCTCCATATTGGTTTTATACAAAACCGCGGATATTTCTACCTCAACTGACTCTGCGTCTTTGCACCTTAACTTGTCTGTTTGCACTAATGTCTCTGGAAAAATGCTAGCACTTTTATAATTTTATACTTTTGTACTTTTATACTATGCACCTTGTTATGCAACGTTTAAGAAATGTGCCTCCCATAAAGGGAAGATAGTTGTGTTATTATAAAAAGAAAATTTCCTGGGTGTTACTTCTTTTGCAGCCTGCGGACGTGCTGTGTTTTACCAGGGGGGAATGTGGCGCCTCTGAGGGTTCGACCGCCACAGGAATGCTGCACTTCTCTAATGGAGTGTGGTGTTCCTCCTCTGAGGTAAGCCCAGTACGATGGTTGTGACCTAACCTTTTGCATCCAACACCACACTTCTCCACCAGAGGGAGCTAGTATGCACTAGGTGCTGCTCTCCTGGTTACAGGGAGACTGGGGAACACAAAGTGGTAGGAACCAGTTAGTGGGTGAGGGTGGAGGACTTACCAGTAAGTTACACTTTAGATTTCATATTTAATAGGAAGCCATCTTTGATCTTGGTCTTTGGTTGTCGGTCTTGGTTGCTGAGAGGAGCTCAGAGGGAGACCTGGCCTATCCACACACGCACAGATGGGAAAGGGTGAAGTCTGTAGTGCAGGAACACTCTGGTGTAGGGTCGCTACTGAACACTGGACTTCCTCGGAGTTAGTCGGACCCCCGTCCCTGGTGGCCGCAGGACTCCGCGGGGAGCAGGGAGTCGCCTTCCCGCTGTCATCTCTGAGTGAGTAAAAGCCTTGGAAGTTCACCCCTATGGCCTCCGGACTGTTCATTACGCACCATACCATGCGACGCGGTGCCCGTACTCCCCGCACTACTACCCCCTCTCTTACCCGTTTGCCTGCCCTGAGGCCTTGCTCTGCCTGTGGGGAGCAGTGAGAACTTTGGCCGCCATGACACCTGGCCTCAGCGGACTGTAGCGGCGCTGGTGACCCTTCACCAGGCACCACAGGTGGCGTAGTCGTTAATCAGCCACTCAACCCGGACAAGCCCACACCATCTCTTTCTAATGTGACGGCCCTGAACACGGGTCGGGCCTGGGCCACGGCTGCATCCCATCTCTCCAACAGGGCCCGACACCGAGTCCCCCAACACCCAGGGTAAAACACGGGCTTTACGAGTAGAGGCGTCACATTTACTTGGCCCTTCCCAGCCTAAAAATACAAGCTCGCAGCCGCCCTGAAATTGGTGTATCACATTAGATGCACCAATTCTGGCGCTTTGCCCAGCTCTTCACGATTGCCCTGGTGCGGTGCAAATCGGGGTAATGGTAGTTGGGTTTGATGACAGCTGTGATTTGACAAAAATCACATCTGCCATCAAGCTCTGAAGTTAGTAATGGAGAGGTGTCTCCAGTACATGTGAAAACTGTCACCACACGTACTGGAAACACTGACGTGTGAAGGGGGTGTAATTTAGGGTGTTTCGGAGTCCCTCGTCCTTCTAATTTTTGGCAGTTCATTGTCTGTATAGGATTTGTTAGTTTCAGAATCCCTCCTTCATAATTTAAACAGGATGTGTCTGACCATGTCACACACCACATGCCCAGATAAGGTAGTAAAATGTTAAATTTACATTTGTCGGTAACTACCAGTGGTTGTAGTTTTATTTCCCCCTTTACCATGTCATCTACTGTAGTCATAGGTGAGGGGGAAATACGGTGAGAGATGGCCCGACTATAAAGGGGTGGAGGTGGCTTTTTTTTTTCTCTTTTTAATTTTGCCTTATATATAAGTCATTATATAGAAAAGAATGTTTTCTAACATCTTTTCCTATAAAATCCATTTTATCTTCTGTTTTGTAAGTTTTATTGTCAGTCCACAAAAGTGGCGTAATACTTTGACAACATTGTTCCCAGCAGCAACCTGGGAGTCAGAAATGCATCCAGGTGTCTTCCCTATGCTGTTCCGATTCCAATTAAGTGCTATTTCCATCCATTTCAGCAATTTTCCAGCCTCCCCAGCCCTCCTGTTAATGCTCGAGTTTCCCATTGACTTCCATTATGCTTGGTACTCTAGTTGAGCCTATCTGAGCGTCCGACCTGCTCGATCATCACTACTGATGAATTGGTCCGTACTAACATCGGGCTGAATATTCCACACGGGATCTAGCTCAGAGGACAATAATTATTTCCTGTTCTCAAAAATATCTGGTCATGTCTTTCATTGTGTGAGACATTTCTAGGACGACTTTTTTTCACAAATTAGCAACTTTGATTCTGTAAAATATGTTTGTTGTGAAATAAGAACAAATTCTTATGGAAACAGCATTCCAACTACTGTATGATAGTAGTTTATCTGTACCTGGATCTTTAACTACAGTCGTGGCCAAAAGTTTTGTGACCGACACAAATTTAGGTTTTCACAAAGTTTGCTGCTTCAGTATTTTAAGTCGGATGTTTCTATAGTTACAGCCAGGCTTGGACTGGCCCAGAGGAGGACAGGAGAATCCTCCGGTGGGCCCCTGTGCAGGAGCGGCCCACCACCCTCTTATATGATCAGTACTTGGCACTATATACTTGAATTACTTTGTACAGACAAAGGAGCATCTTATTCATGTAACAATCTACACAGCTCATTGTTATATACATTTGTGATTGAGGATAATGTCACATTTTCATGTAGCTGGACAGTGGGGCTCTCGAGTTGGTTACTGGTGGGCTCTTGGCACCCCAGTCTGACACCCCTTGTGTCTCTTTATTCGGCGGCTCTGTGTCCGGGTCTTCAGTCTTCTATCAGGTAGTTTGTTATGTAGGCCATACACTATTTTAGTGCCCTGCCCCCATCACAGAGATCGGCCCCCATAACACTTGTAATGTAACTTGGGACAGGAGCTGACATTATGATACCACAATGGGTGGAGATATATGTGGTCTGCCGTCTGTAAATGACACCCCCATAACTCCTGGTTCTACTTGTGGAATATTGAGGGTAGTAATGATCACTCCCATCATTGTAACTGTGTAAAAAAAAAGTCAAGACTAAAAACCTCACATGACACTTTTCTTTTCTTTCTTTTTATATTTTATTGGAATAGCAATAAGCAACATTGTAATACAAATATTACTGGCCCTTTAAGAAATTAAACTATGATCGCAATGACTCTCAAGTCAGGCCCCATAGAGACCACAGAACTGGCTGTGGTCATTGAGGACCGGCTGAGAGCCACTGGACCCAAAGATCCAGAGGAAGGCGAAGAAACCCCCCGGAGAGTTCTGCCTCAGGGGGGAAAAAAATTCCTTCCTGACCCCAGTTGTGGCAATCGGATATTTCCCTGGATCCTGTCTGTCCTGCTGCATATTGCTGTATATCTGAATGTATTATAAGCTCAGGAGAGCCGACCCTGGGAAGGAAAAGACAAATACACCCTGCTCAAGAGGAGCTTACAATCTAATATACAATATACAGGCTGCTCATGAGGGCATACAGAATAATCTACACCCTGTCCTAGGAGCTTACACTCTAATATACAATATACAGGCTGCTCCTGAGGGCATACAGAATAATGTACACCCTGTCCTAGGAGCTTACACTCTAATATACAATATACAGGCTGCTCCTGAGGGCATACAGAATAATGTACACCCTGTCCTAGGAGCTTACAATCTAATATACAGTATACATGCTGCTCCTGAGGGCATACAGAATAATGTACACCCTGTCCTAGGAGCTTACAATCTAATATAAAATATACAGGCTGCTCTTGAGAGCAAAACAGAATAATGTACACCCTGTCCTAGGAGCTTACAATCTAATATACAATAAACAGGCTGCTCCCGAGGGCATACAGAATAATCTACACCCTGTGCTAGGAGCATACACTCTAATATACAATATACAGGCTGCTCCTGAGAGCATACAGAATAATCTACACCCTGTCCTAGGAGCTTACACTCTAATATACAATATACAGGCTGCTACTGAGGGCATACAGAATAATCTACACCCTGTCATAGGAGCTTAAACTCTAATATACAATATACAGGCTGCTCCTGAGGGCATACAGAATAATCTACACCCAGTCCGTGGAGCTTACACTCTAATATACAATATACAGGCTGCTCCTGAGAGCATACAGAATAATCTACACCCTGTCCTAGGAGCTTACACTCTAATATACAATATACAGGCTGCTACTGAGGGCATACAGAATAATCTACACCCTGTCATAGGAGCTTAAACTCTAATATACAATATACAGGCTGCTCCTGAGGGCATACAGAATAATCTACACCCAGTCCGTGGAGCTTACACTCTAATATACAATAAAAAGGCTGCTCCTGAGAACATACAAAATAATCTACACCCTGTCCCAGGAGCTTACACTCTAATATACAATATACAGGCTGCTCCTGAGGACATACAAAATAATCTACACCCTGTCCCAGGAGCTTACACTCTAATATACAATATACAGGCTGCTCCTGAGAGCATACAGAATAATGTACACCCTGTCCTAGGAGTTTACAATCTAATATACAGTATACATGATGCTCCTGAGAGCATACAGAATAATCTACACCCTGTCCTAGGAGCTTACAATCTAATATACAATCTACAGGCTGCTCGTGAGAGCATACAGAATAATCTGCACCCTGTCCTAGGAGTTTACAATCTAATATACAATATACAGGCTGCTCCTGAGAGCATACAGAATAATGTACACCCTGTCCTAGGAGCTTACAATCTAGTATACAAAAAACAGGCTGCTCCTGAGAGCATACAGAATAATCTACACCCTGTCCTAGGAGTTTACACTCTAATATACAGTATACATGCTGCTCCTGAGGGCATAGAGAATAATCTACACCCTGTCCTAGGAGCTTACACTCTAATATACAATATACAGGCTGCTCCTGAGAGCGTACAGAATAATGGACACCCTGTCCTAGGAGCTTACAATCTAATATACAATAAACAGGCTGCTCCTGAGAGCATACAGAATAATGTACACCCTGTCCTAGGAGCTTTCACTCTAATATACAATATACAGGCTGCTTCTTAGGGCATACAGAATAATGTACACCCTGTCCAAGGAGCTTATAATCTAATATACAGTATACAGGCTGCTCCTGAGAGCATACAGAATAATGTACACCCTGTCCTAGGAGCTTACACTCTAATATACAATATACAGACTGCTCCTGAGGGCATGCATAATAACCTACACCCTGTCCGAGGAGTTTACAATCTAATTTACAGTATACATGCTGCTCCTGAGGGCATACAGAATAATCTACACCCTGTCCTAGGAGCTTACAATCTAATATACAATATACAGGCTGCTCCTGAGAGCATACAGAATAATCTACACCCTGTCCTAGGAGCTTACACTCTAATATACAATATACAGGCTGCTCCTGAGGGCATACAGAATAATCTACACCCTGTTCTAGGAGCTTACACTCTAATATACTATATACAGGCTGCTCCTGAGGGCATACAGAATAATGCACACCCTGTCCTAGGAGATTACACTCTAATATGCAGTATACAGACTGCTCCTGAGAGCATACAGAATAATCTACATCCAGTCCGAGGAGTTTACACTCTAATATACAATAAAAAGGCTGCTCCTGGGGGCACACAGAATAATCTACACCCTGCCCTAGGAGCTTACAATCTAATATACAATATACAGGCTGCTCCTGAGAGCATACAGAATAATCTGCACCCTGTCCTAGGAGATTACAATCTAATATACAATATACAGGCTGCTCCTGAGAGCATACAGAATAATGTACACCCTGTCCTAGGAGCTTACAATCTAATATACAATAAACAGGCTGCTCCTGAGAGCATACAGAATAATCTACACACTGTCCTAGGAGTTTACACTCTAATATACAGTATACATGCTGCTCCTGAGGGCATAGAGAATAATCTACACCCTGTCCTAGGAGCTTACACTCTAATATACAATATACAGGCTGCTCCTGAGAGCATACAGAATAATGTACACCCTGTCCTAGGAGCTTACAATCAAATATACAATATACAGCCTGCTCCTGAGAGCATACAGAATAATTTACACCCTGTCCAAGGAGCTTATAATCTAATATACAGTATACAGGCTGCTCCTGAGAGCATACAGAATAATCTACACCCTGTCCTAGGAGCTTACACTCTAATATACAATATACAGACTGCTCCTGAGGGCATACAGAATAATGTACACCCTGTCCTAGGAGTTTACAATCAAATTTACAGTATACATGCTGCTCCTGAGGGCATACAGAATAATGTACACCCTGTCCTAGGAGCTTACAATCTAATATACAGTATACATGCTGCTCCTGAGAGCATACAGAATAATCTACACCCTGTCCTAGGAGCTTACACTCTAATATACAATATACAGGCTGCTACTGAGAGCATACAGAATAATCTACACCCTGTCCTAGGAGCTTACACTCTAATATACAATATACAGGCTGCTACTGAGGGCATACAGAATAATCTACACCCTGTCCTAGGAGCTTACACTCTAATATACAATATACAGGCTGCTCCTGAGGGCATACAGAATAATGCACACCCTGTCCTAGGAGATTACACTCTAATATACAATATACAGGCTGCTCCTGAGGGCATACAGAATAATCTACATCCAGTCCAAGGAGCTTAAACTCTAATATACAATAAAAAGGCTGCTCCTGGGGGCACACAGAATAATTAACGCCCTGTCCTAGGAGCTTACAATCTAATATACAATATACAGGCTGCTCCTGAGAGCATACAGAATAATCTACATCCAGTCCGAGGATCTTACACTCTAATATACAATATACAGGCTGCTCCTGGGGGCATACAGAATAATCTACACCCTGTCCTAGGAGTTTACAATCTAATATACAATATACAGGCTGCTACCGAGGGCATACAGAATAATCTACACCCTGTCCTAGGAGCTTACACTCTAATATACAATATACAGGCTGCTCCTGAGAGCATACAGAATAATGTACACCCTTTCCTAGATGCTTACAATCTAATATACAATATACAGGCTGCTCCGGAGAGCATACAGAATAATGTACACCCTATCCTAGGAGCTTACAATCTAATATATAATATACAGGCTACTCCTGAGGACATACAAAATAATCTACACCCTGTCCCAGGAGCTTACACTCTAATATACAATATACAGGCTGCTCCTGAGAGCATACAGAATAATGAACACCCGGTCCTAGGAGTTTACAATCTAATATACAGTATACATGCTGCTCCTGAGAGCATACAGAATAATGTACACCCTGTCCTAGGAGCTTACAATCTAATATACAATATACAGGCTGCTCCTGAGGGCATACAGAATAATGTACACCCTGCCCTAGGAGCTTACAATCTAATATATAATATACAGGCTGCTCCTGAGAGCATACAGAATAATCTGCACCCTGTCCTAGGAGCTTACACTCTAATATACAATATACAGGCTGCTCCTGAGAGCATACAGAATAATCTGCACCCTGTCCTAGGAGCTTACAATCTAATCTACAATATACAGGCAGCTCCTGAGAGCATACAGAATAATGTACACCCTGTCCTAGTAGTTTACAATCTAATTTACAGTATACATGCTGCTCCTGAGGGCATACAGAATAATGTACACAATGTCCTGGGAGCTTACAATCTAATATACAATAAACAGGCTGCTCCTGAGAGCATACAGAATAATCTACACCCTGTCCTAGGAGTTTACACTCTAATATACAGTATACATGCTACTCCTGAGGGCTTAGAGAATAATCTACACCCTGTCCTAGGAGCTTACACTCTAATATACAATATACAGGCTGCTCCTGAGAGTATACAGAATAATGTACACCCTGTCCTAGGAGCTTACAATCTAATATACAATAAACAGGCTGCTCCTGAGAGCATACAGAATAATGTATACCCTGTCCTAGGAGCTTTCACTCTAATATACAATATACAGGCTGCTCCTGAGAGCATACAGAATAATGTACACCCTGTCCTAGGAGTTTACAATCTAATATACAGTATACATGCTGCTCCTGAGGGCATACAGAATAATGTACACCCTGTCCAAGGAGCTTACAATCTAATATACAATATACAGGGTGCTCCTGATAGCATACAGAATAATCTACACCCTGACCTAGGAGCTTACACTCTAGTATACAATATACAGACTGCTCCTGAGGACATACAGAATAATGTACACCATGTCCTAGGAGCTTACAATCTAATATACAATATACATGCTGCTCCTGAGGGCATACAGAATAATCTACACCCTGTCCTAGGAGTTTACACTCTAATATACAGTATAAATGCTGCTCCTGAGGGCATAGAGAATAATCTACACCCTGTCCTAGGAGCTTACAATCTAATATACAGTATACATGCTGCTCCTGAGAGCATACAGAATAATCTACACCCTGTCCTAGGAGCTTACACTCTAATATACAATATACAGGCTGCTCCTGAGAGCATACAGAAAAATGTACACCCTGTCCTAGCAGCTTTCACTCTAATATACAATATACAGGCTGCTCCTGAGAGCATACAGAATAATCTACACCCTGTCCTAGGAGATTACAATCTAATATACAGTATACATGCTGCTCCTGAGAGCATACAGAATAATCTACACCCTGTCCTAGGAGCTTACACTCTAATATACAATATACAGACTGCTCCTGAGGGCATGCAGAATAATCTACACCCTGTCCTAGGAGTTTACAATCTAATTTACAGTATACATGCTGCTTCTGAGGGCATACAGAATAATGTAAACCCTGTCCTAGTAGCTTACAATCTAATATACAATAAACAGGCTGCTCCTGAGAGCATACAGAATAATCTACACCCTGTCCTAGGAGTTTACACTCTAATATACAGTATACATGCTACTCCTGAGGGCATAGAGAATAATCTACACCCTGTCCTAGGAGCTTACAATCTAATATACAATATACAGGCTGCTCCGGATAGCATACAGAATAATCTACACCCTGTCCTAGGAGCTTACAATCTAATATACAATATACAGGCTGCTCCTGAGAGCATACAGAATAATGTACACCCTGTCCTAGGAGGTTACAATCTAATATACAGTATACATGCTGCTCCTGAGAGCATACAGAATAATCTATACCCTGCCCTAGGAGCTTACAATCTAATATACAATATACAGGCTGCTCCTGAGAGCATACAGAATAATGTACACCCTGTCCTAGGAGTTTACACTATAATATACAATATACAGGCTGCTCCTGAGAGCATACAGAATATTGTACACCCTGTCCTAGGAGCTTACACTCTAATATACAATATACAGGTTGCTGCAGAGGGCATACAGAATAATCTACACCCTGTCCTAGGAGCTTACACTCTAATATACAATATACAGGCTGTTCCTGAGAGCATACAGAATAATGTACACTCTGTCCTAGGAGCTTACACTCTAATATACAATATACAGGCTGCTCCTGAGAGCATACAGAATAATATACACCCTGTCCTAGGAGCTTACACTCTAATATACAATATACAGGTTGCTCCAGAGGGCATACAGAATAATCTACACCCTGTACTAGGAGCTTACACTCTAATATACAATATACAGGCTGCTTCTGAGAGCATACAGAATAATGTACACTCTGTCCCAGGAGCTTACACTGTAATATACAATATACAGGCTGCTCCTAAGGGCATGCAGAATAATGTACACCCTGTCCTATGAGCTTGCACTCTAATATACAAAATACAGGTTGCTCCAGAGGGCATACAGAATAATCTACACCCTGTCCTAGGAGCTTACACTCTAATATACAATATACAGGCTGCTCCTGAGAGCATACAGAATAATGTAAACTCTGTCCTAGGAGCTTTCACTCAAATAAACAATATACAGGCTGCTCCTGAGAGCATACAAAATAATCTACACCCTGTCCTAGGAGCTTACAATCTAATATACAATATACAGGCTGCTCCTGAGAGCATACAGAATAATCTACACCCTGTCCTAGGAGCTGACACTCTAATATACAATATACAGGCTGCTTCTGAGAGCATTCAGAATAATCTACACCCTGTCTTAGGAGATTACACCCTAATATACAATATACAGGCTGCTCCTGAGAGCATACAGAATAATCTACACTCTGTCCTAGGAGCTTACACTCTAATATACAATATACAGGCTGCTCCTGAGGGCATACACAATAATCTACACCCTGTCCTAGGAGCTTGCACTCTAATATACAACGTACAGGCTGCTCCTGAGAGCATTCAGTATAATGTACACTCTGTCCTAGGAGCTTACACTCTAATATACAATATACAGGCTGCTCCTGAGAGCATACAGAATTATGTACACCCTGTCCTAGGAGTTTACAATCTCTTATACAGTATGCATGCTGCTCCTGAGGGCATACAGAATAATCTACACCCTGTCCTAGGAGTTTACAATCTAATATACAATATACAGGCTGCTCCTGAGGGCATACAGAATAATGTACACCCTGTCCTAGTAGCTTACACTCTAATATACAATATACAGGCAGCTCCTGAGAGCATACAGAATAAGGTACACCCTGTCCTAGGAGTTTACAATCTAATAAACAATATACAGGCTGCTCCTGAGAGCATACAGAATAATCTACACCCTGTCCTAGGAGCTTACAATCTAATCTACAATATTCAGGCTGCTTCAGAGGGCATACAGAATAATCTACACCCTGTCCTAGGAGCTTACACTCTAATATACAATATACAGACTGCTCCTGAGAGCATACAGAATAATCTACACCCTGTCCTAGGAGCTTACACTCTAATATACAATATACAGGCTGCTCCTGAGGGCACACAGAATAATCTACGCCCTGTCCTAGGAGCTTACAATCTAATATACAATATACAGGCTGCTCCTGAGAGCATACAGAATAATCTACACCCTGTCCTAGGAGCTGACACTCTAATATACAATATACAGGCTGCTCCTGAGAGCATTCAGAATAATCTACACCCTGTCCTAGGAGATTACACCCTAATATAAAATATACAAGCTGCTCCTGAGAGCATACAGAATAATCTACACCCTGTCCTAGGAGCTTACACTCTAATATACAATATACAGGTTGCTCCAGACAGCATACGGAATAATCTACACCCTGTCCTAGGAGCTTACACTCTAATATACAATATACAGGCTGCTCCTGAGAGCATACAGAATAATCTACACCCTGTCCTAGGAGCTTACACTCTAATATACAATATACAGGCTGCTGCTGAGGGCATACAGAATAATCTACGCCCTGTCCTAGGAGCTTACAATCTAATATACAATATACAGGCTGCTCCTGAGAGCATACCGAATAATCTACAACCTGTCCTAGGAGCTGACACTCTAATATACAATATACAGGCTGCTCCTGAGAGCATTCAAAATAATGTACACCCTGTCCTAGGAGTTTACAATCTAATATACAGAATACATGCTGCTCCTGAGAGCATACAGAATAATGTACACTCTGTCCTAGGAGCTTACACTCTAATATACAATATACAGGCTGCTCCTGAGAGTATACAAAATAAACTACACCCTGTCCTAGCAGTTTACAATCTAATATACAATACACAGGCTGCTCCTGAGAGCATACAGAATAATGTACACCCTGTCCTAGGAGCCTGCAATCTAATATACAATATACAGACTGCTCCTGAGAGCATACAGAATAATCTACACCCTGTCCTAGAAGCTTATACTCTAATATACAATATACAGTCTGCTCCTGAGAGCATACAGAATAATGTACACTCTGTCCTAGGAGCTTACACTCTAATATACAATATACAGGCTGCTCCTGAGAGTATACAAAATAAACTACACCCTGTCCTAGCAGTTTACAATCTAATATACAATATACAGGCTGCTCCTGAGAGCATACAGAATAATGTACACCCTGTCCTAGGAGCCTGCAATCTAATATACAATATACAGACTGCTCCTGAGAGCATACAGAATAATCTACACCCTGTCCTAGAAGCTTATACTCTAATATACAATATACAGTCTGCTCCTGAGAGCATACAGAATAATCTACACCCTGTCCTAGCAGCTTACAATCTAATATACAATATACAGGCTGCTCCTGAGAGCATACAGAATAATGAACACCCTGCCCTAGGAGCTTACCATCTAATATACAATATACAGGCTGCTCCTGAGAGCATACAGAATAATCTACACCCTGTCCTAGGAGTTTACAATCTAATATACAGTATACATGCTGCTACTGAGAGCATACAGAATAATCTACACCCTGCCCTAGGAGCTTACCATCTAATATACAATATACAGGCTGCTCCTGAGAGCATACAGAATAATCTGCACCCTGTCCTAGGAGATTACAATCTAATCTACAATATACAGGCAGCTCCTGAGAGCATACAGAATAATGTACACCCTGTCCTAGTAGTTTACAATCTAATTTACAGTATACATGCTGCTCCTGAGGGCATACAGAATAATGTACACAATGTCCTAGGAGCTTACAATCTAATATACAATAAACAGGCTGCTCCTGAGAGCATACAGAATAATCTACACCCTGTCCTAGGAGTTTACACTTTAATATACAGTATACATGCTACTCCTGAGGGCATAGAGAATAATCTACACCCTGTCCTAGGAGCTTACACTCTAATATACAATATACAGGCTGCTCCTGAGAGCATACAGAATAATGTACACCCTGTCCTAGGAGCTTACAATCTAATATACAATAAACAGGCTGCTCCTGAGAGCATACAGAATAATGTATACCCTGTCCTAGGAGCTTTCACTCTAATATACAATATACAGGCTGCTCCTGAGAGCATACAGAATAATATACACCCTGTCCTAGGAGTTTACAATCTAATATACAGTATACCTGCTGCTCCTGAGAGCATACAGAATAATGTACACCCTGTCCAAGGAGCTTACAATCTAATATACAATATACAGACTGCTACTGATAGCATACAGAATAATCTACACCCTGACCTAGGAGCTTACACTCTAGTATACAATATACAGGCTGCTCCTGAGAGCATACATAATAATGTACACCCTGTCCTAGGAGCTTACAATCTAATATACAGTATACATGCTGCTCCTGAGAGCATACAGAATAATCTACACCCTGTCCTAGGAGCTTACACTCTAATATACAATATACAGGCTGCTCCTGAGAGCATACAGAATAATGTACACCCTGTCCTAGGAGATTACAATCTAATATACAGTATACATGCTGCTCCAGAGGACATACAGAATAATGTACACCCTGTCCTAGGAGCTTACAATCTAATATACAATATACAGACTGCTCCTGAGGGCATTCAGAATAATCTACACCCTGTCCTAGGAGTTTACAATCTAATATACAATATACAGACTGCTCCTGAGGGCATACAGAATAATCTACACCCTGTCCCAGGAGCTTACTCTCTAATATACAATATACAGGCTGCTCCTGAGGGCATACAGAATAATGCACATCCTGTCCTAGGAGCTTACACTCTAATATGCAGTATACAGACTGCTCCTGAGAGCATACAGAATAATCTACATCCAGTCCGAGGAGCTAACACTCTAATATACAATAAAAAGGCTGCTCCTGGGGGCATACAGAATAATCTACGCCCTGTCCTAGGAGCTTACAATCTAATATATAATATACAGGCTGCTCCTGAGGACATACAAAATAATTTACACCCTGTCCCAGGAGCTTACACTCTAATATACAATATACAGGCTGCTCCTGAGGGCATACAGAATAATCTACACCCTGTCCTAGTAGCTTACACTCTAATATACAATATACAGACTGCTCCTGAGGGCATGCAGAATAATCTACACCCTGTCCTAGGAGTTTACAATCTAATTTACAGTATACATGCAGCTCCTGAGGGCATACAGAATAATGTAAACCCTGTCCTAGGAGTTTACAATCTAATATACAATATACAGGCTGCTCCTGAGAGCATACAGAATAATGTAAACCCTGTCCTAGGAGCTTACACTCTAATATACAATATACAGGCTGCTCCTGAGAGCATACAGAAAAATCTACACCCTGTCCTAGGAGCTTACACTCTAATATACAATATACAGACTGCTCCTAAGGGTATGCAGAATAATCTACACCCTGTCCTAGGAGTTTACACTCTAATATACAGTATACATGCTGCTCCTGAGAGCATACAGAATAATCTACACCCTGTCCTAGGAGCTTACACTCTAATATACAATATACAGGCTGCTCCTGAGAGCATACAGAATAATGTGCACCCTGTTTTAGGAGATTACAATCTAATATACAATAAACAGGCTGCTCCTGAGACCATACAGAATAATGTACACCCTGTCCTAGGAGTTTTCACTATAATATACAATATACAGGCTGCTCCTGAGAGCATACAGAATAAGGTACACCCTGTCCTAGGAGTTTACAATCTAATATACATTATACATGCTGCTCCTGAGGGCATACAGAATAATGTACACCCTGTCCTAGGAGCTTACAATCTAATATACAATATACAGGCTGCTCCTGAGAGCATACAGAATAATCTACACCCTGTCCTAGGAGTTTACAATATAATATACAATATACAGGCTGCTCCTGAGAGCATACAGAATAATGTACACCCTATCCTAGGAGGTTACAATCTAATATACAATATACATGCTGCTCCTGAGGGCATACAGAATAATGTACACCCTGTCCTAGGAGTTTACACTCTAATATACAATATACATGCTGCTCCTGAGAGCATACAGAATAATGTACACCCTGTCCTAGGAGTTTACACTCTAATATACAATATACATGCTGCTCCTGAGAGCATACAGAATAATCTACGCCCTGTCCTAGGAGCTTACAATCTAATATATAATATACAGGTTGCTGCAGAGGGCATACAGAATAATCTACGCCCTGCCCTAGGAGTTTACAATCTAATATACAATATACAGGTTGCTGCAGAGGGCATACAGAATATTCTACACCCTGTCCTAGGAGCTTACACTCTAATATACAATATACAGGCTGCTCCTGAGAGCATACAGAATAATCTACGCCCTGTCCTAGGAGCTTACAATCTTATATATATAATATACAAGCTGCTCCTGAGGACATACAAAATAATCTACACCCTGTCCCAGGAGCTTACACTCTAATATACAATATACAGGCTGCTTCTGAGAGCATACAGAATAATCTACACCCTGCCCTAGGAGCTTACAATCTAATATACAATATACAGGCTGCTCCTGAGAGCATACAGAATAATGTACACCCTGTCCTAGGAGTTTACACTATAATATACAATATACAGGCTGCTCCTGAGAGCATACAGAATAATGTACACCCTGTCCTATGAGCTTACACTCTAATATACAAAATACAGGTTGCTGCAGAGGGCATACAGAACAATCTACACCCTGTCCTAGGAGCTTACACTCTAATATACAATATACAGGCTGCTCCTGAGAGCATACAGAATAATGTACACTCTGTCCTAGGAGCTTACACTCTAATATACAATATACAGGCTGCTCCTGAGAGCATACAGAATAATATACACCCTGTCCTAGGAGCTTACACTCTAATATACATTATACAGGTTGCTCCAGAGGGCATACAGAATAATCTACACCCTGTCCTAGGAGCTTACACTCTAATATACAATATACAGGCTGCTCCTGAGAGCATACAGAATAATGTAAACTCTGTCCTAGGAGCTTTCACTCTAATATCCAATATACAGGCTGCTCCTGAGAGCATACAGAATAATCTACACCCTGTCCTTGCAGCTTACAATCTAATATAATATACAGGCTGCTCCTGAGAGCATACAGAATAATCTACACCCTGTCCTAGGAGCTTACACTCTAATATACAATATACAGGCTGCTCCTGAGGGAATACAGAATAATCTACACCCTGTCCTAGGAGCTTACACTCTAATATACAATATACAGGCTGCTGCTGAGAGCATACAGAATAATGTACATTCTGTCCTAGGAGCTTACACTCTAATATACAATATACAGGCTGCTCCTGAGAGCATACAGAATAATCTACACCCTGTCCTAGGAGCTTACACTCTAATATACAATATACAGGCTGCTCCTGAGAGCACACAGAATAATCTACGCCCTGTCCTAGGAGCTTACAATCTAATATACAATATACAGGCTGATCCTGAGAGCATACAGAATAATCTACACCCTGTCCTAGGAGCTGACACTCTAATATACAATATACAGGCTGCTCCTGAGAGCATTCAGAATAATCTACACCCTGTCCTAGGAGATTACACCCTAATATACAATATACAGGCTGCTCCTGAGAGCATACAGAATAATCTACACTCTGTCCTAGGAGCTTACACTCTAATATACAATATACAGGCTGCTCCAGAGGGCATACAGAATAATCTACACCCTAACGTACAGGCTGCTCCTGAGAGCATTCAGTATAATGTACACTCTGTCCTAGGAGCTTACACTCTAATATACAATATACAGGCTGCTCCTGAGAGCATACAGAATTATGTACACCCTGTCCTAGGAGTTTACAATCTCTTATACAGTATGCATGCTGCTCCTGAGGGCATACAGAATAATCTACACCCTGTCCTAGGAGTTTACAATCTAATATACAATATACAGGCTGCTCCTGAGGGCACACAGAATAATCTACGCCCTGTCCTAGGAGCTTACAATCTAATATACAATATACAGGCTGCTCCTGAGAGCATACAGAATAATCTACACCCTGTCCTAGGAGCTGACACTCTAATATACAATATACAGGCTGCTCCTGAGAGCATTCAGAATAATCTACACCCTGTCCTAGGAGATTACACCCTAATATAAAATATACAGGCTGCTCCTGAGAGCATACAGAATAATCTACACTCTGTCCTAGGAGCTTACACTCTAATATACAATATACAGGCTGCTCCTGAGGGCATACACAATAATCTACACCCTGTCCTAGGAGCTTGCACTCTAATATACAACGTACAGGCTGCTCCTGAGAGCATTCAGTATAATGTACACTCTGTCCTAGGAGCTTACACTCTAATATACAATATACAGGCTGCTCCTGAGAGCATACAGAATTATGTACACCCTGTCCTAGGAGCTTACACTCTAATATACAACGTACAGGCTGCTCCTGAGAGCATTCAGTATAATGTACACTCTGTCCTAGGAGCTTACACTCTAATATACAATATACAGGCTGCTCCTGAGAGCATACAGAATTATGTACACCCTGTCCTAGGAGTTTACAATCTCTTATACAGTATGCATGCTGCTCCTGAGGGCATACAGAATAATGTACACCCTGTCCTAGGAGCTTACACTCTAATATACAATATACAGGCAGCTCCTGAGAGCACACAGAATAAGGTACACCCTGTCCTAGGAGTTTACAATCTAATAAACAATATACAGGCTGCTCCTGAGGGCATACAGAATAATCTACACCCTGTCCTAGGAGCTTACAATCTAATATACAATATACAGGCTGCTCCTGAGAGCATACAGAATAATGTACACCCTGTCCTAGGAGCTTACACTCTAATATACAATATACAGGTTGCTTCAGAGGGCATACAGAATAATCTACACCCTGTCCTAGGAGCTTACACTCTAATATACAATATACAGGCTGCTCCTGAGAGCATACAGAATAATGTACACTCTGTCCTAGGAGCTTACACTCTAATATACAATATACAGGCTGCTACTGAGAGCATTCAGAATAATGTACACCCTGTCCTAGGAGTTTACAATCTAATATACAGAATACATGCTTCTCCTGAGAGCATACAGAATAATGTACACTCTGTCCTAGTAGCTTACACTCTAATATACAATATACAAGCTGCTCCTGAGAGCATACAGAATAATCTACACCCTGTCCTAGGAGCTTACACTCTAATATACAATATACAGGTTGCTCCAGACAGCATACGGAATAATCTACACCCTGTCCTAGGAGCTTACACTCTAATATACAATATACAGGCTGCTCCTGAGAGCATACAGAATAATCTACACCCTGTCCTAGGAGCTTACACTCTAATATACAATATACAGGCTGCTGCTGAGGGCATACAGAATAATCTACGCCCTGTCCTAGGAGCTTACAATCTAATATACAATATACAGGCTGCTCCTGAGAGCATACCGAATAATCTACAACCTGTCCTAGGAGCTGACACTCTAATATACAATATACAGGCTGCTCCTGAGAGCATTCAAAATAATGTACACCCTGTCCTAGGAGTTTACAATCTAATATACAGAATACATGCTGCTCCTGAGAGCATACAGAATAATGTACACTCTGTCCTAGGAGCTTACACTCTAATATACAATATACAGGCTGCTCCTGAGAGTATACAAAATAAACTACACCCTGTCCTAGCAGTTTACAATCTAATATACAATATACAGGCTGCTCCTGAGAGCATACAGGATAATCTACACCCTGTCCTAGGAGCTTACAATCTAATATACAATATACAGGCTGCTCCTGAGAGCATACAGAATAATGTACACCCTGTCCTAGGAGATTACAGCCTAATATACAATATACAAGCTGCTCCTGAGAGCATACAGAATAATTTACACCCTGTCCTAGGAGCTTACAATCTAATATACAATATACAGGCTGCTCCTGAGAGCATACAGAATAATGTACACCCTGTCCTAGGAGCCTGCAATCTAATATACAATATACAGACTGCTCCTGAGAGCATACAGAATAATCTACACCCTGTCCTAGGAGCCTGCAATCTAATATACAATATACAGACTGCTCCTGAGAGCATACAGAATAATCTACACCCTGTCCTAGAAGCTTATACTCTAATATACAATATACAGTCTGCTCCTGAGAGCATACAGAATAATCTACACCCTGTCCTAGCAGCTTACAATCTAATATACAATATACAGGCTGCTCCTGAGAGCATACAGAATAATGAACACCCTGCCCTAGGAGCTTACCATCTAATATACAATATACAGGCTGCTCCTGAGAGCATACAGAATAATCTACACCCTGTCCTAGGAGTTTACAATCTAATATACAGTATACATGCTGCTACTGAGAGCATACAGAATAATCTACACCCTGCCCTAGGAGCTTACCATCTAATATACAATATACAGGCTGCTCCTGAGAGCATACAGAATAATCTGCACCCTGTCCTAGGAGATTACAATCTAATCTACAATATACAGGCAGCTCCTGAGAGCATACAGAATAATGTACACCCTGTCCTAGTAGTTTACAATCTAATTTACCATATACATGCTGCTCCTGAGGGCATACAGAATAATGTACACAATGTCCTAGGAGCTTACAATCTAATATACAATAAACAGGCTGCTCCTGAGAGCATACAGAATAATCTACACCCTGTCCTAGGAGTTTACACTCTAATATACAGTATACATGCTACTCCTGAGGGCATAGAGAATAATCTACACCCTGTCCTAGGAGCTTACACTCTAATATACAATATACAGGCTGCTCCTGAGAGCATACAGAATAATGTACACCCTGTCCTAGGATCTTACAATCTAATATACAATAAACAGGCTGCTCCTGAGAGCATACAGAATAATGTATACCCTGTCCTAGGAGCTTTCACTCTAATATACAATATACAGGCTGCTCCTGAGAGCATACAGAATAATATACACCCTGTCCTAGGAGTTTACAATCTAATATACAGTATACCTGCTGCTCCTGAGAGCATACAGAATAATGTACACCCTGTCCAAGGAGCTTACAATCTAATATACAATATACAGACTGCTACTGATAGCATACAGAATAATCTACACCCTGACCTAGGAGCTTACACTCTAGTATACAATATACAGGCTGCTCCTGAGAGCATACATAATAATGTACACCCTGTCCTAGGAGCTTACAATCTAATATACAGTATACATGCTGCTCCTGAGAGCATACAGAATAATCTACACCCTGTCCTAGGAGCTTACACTCTAATATACAATATACAGGCTGCTCCTGAGAGCATACAGAATAATGTACACCCTGTCCTAGGAGATTACAATCTAATATACAGTATACATGCTGCTCCAGAGGACATACAGAATAATGTACACCCTGTCCTAGGAGCTTACAATCTAATATACAATATACAGACTGCTCCTGAGGGCATTCAGAATAATCTACACCCTGTCCTAGGAGTTTACAATCTAATATACAATATACAGACTGCTCCTGAGGGCATACAGAATAATCTACACCCTGTCCCAGGAGCTTACTCTCTAATATACAATATACAGGCTGCTCCTGAGGGCATACAGAATAATGCACATCCTGTCCTAGGAGCTTACACTCTAATATGCAGTATACAGACTGCTCCTGAGAGCATACAGAATAATCTACATCCAGTCCGAGGAGCTAACACTCTAATATACAATAAAAAGGCTGCTCCTGGGGGCATACAGAATAATCTACGCCCTGTCCTAGGAGCTTACAATCTAATATATAATATACAGGCTGCTCCTGAGGACATACAAAATAATTTACACCCTGTCCCAGGAGCTTACACTCTAATATACAATATACAGGCTGCTCCTGAGGGCATACAGAATAATCTACACCCTGTCCTAGTAGCTTACACTCTAATATGCAATATACAGACTGCTCCTGAGGGCATGCAGAATAATCTACACCCTGTCCTAGGAGTTTACAATCTAATTTACAGTATACATGCAGCTCCTGAGGGCATACAGAATAATGTAAACCCTGTCCTAGGAGTTTACAATCTAATATACAATATACAGGCTGCTCCTGAGAGCATACAGAATAATGTAAACCCTGTCCTAGGAGCTTACACTCTAATATACAATATATAGGCTGCTCCTGAGAGCATACAGAAAAATCTACACCCTGTCCTAGGAGCTTACACTCTAATATACAATATACAGACTGCTCCTAAGGGTATGCAGAATAATCTACACCCTGTCCTAGGAGTTTACACTCTAATATACAGTATACATGCTGCTCCTGAGAGCATACAGAATAATCTACACCCTGTCCTAGGAGCTTACACTCTAATATACAATATACAGGCTGCTCCTGAGAGCATACAGAATAATGTGCACCCTGTTTTAGGAGATTACAATCTAATATACAATAAACAGGCTGCTCCTGAGACCATACAGAATAATGTACACCCTGTCCTAGGAGTTTTCACTATAATATACAATATACAGGCTGCTCCTGAGAGCATACAGAATAAGGTACACCCTGTCCTAGGAGTTTACAATCTAATATACATTATACATGCTGCTCCTGAGGGCATACAGAATAATGTACACCCTGTCCTAGGAGCTTACAATCTAATATACAATATACAGGCTGCTCCTGAGAGCATACAGAATAATCTACACCCTGTCCTAGGAGTTTACAATATAATATACAATATACAGGCTGCTCCTGAGAGCATACAGAATAATGTACACCCTATCCTAGGAGGTTACAATCTAATATACAGTATACATGCTGCTCCTGAGAGCATACAGAATAATCTACACCCTGTCCTAGGAGTTTACAATATAATATACAATATACAGGCTGCTCCTGAGAGCATACAGAATAATGTACACCCTATCCTAGGAGGTTACAATCTAATATACAATATACATGCTGCTCCTGAGGGCATACAGAATAATGTACACCCTGTCCTAGGAGTTTACACTCTAATATACAATATACATGCTGCTCCTGAGAGCATACAGAATAATGTACACCCTGTCCTAGGAGTTTACACTCTAATATACAATATACATGCTGCTCCTGAGAGCATACAGAATAATCTACGCCCTGTCCTAGGAGCTTACAATCTAATATATAATATACAGGTTGCTGCAGAGGGCATACAGAATAATCTACGCCCTGCCCTAGGAGTTTACAATCTAATATACAATATACAGGTTGCTGCAGAGGGCATACAGAATATTCTACACCCTGTCCTAGGAGCTTACACTCTAATATACAATATACAGGCTGCTCCTGAGAGCATACAGAATAATCTACGCCCTGTCCTAGGAGCTTACAATCTTATATATATAATATACAAGCTGCTCCTGAGGACATACAAAATAATCTACACCCTGTCCCAGGAGCTTACACTCTAATATACAATATACAGGCTGCTTCTGAGAGCATACAGAATAATCTACACCCTGCCCTAGGAGCTTACAATCTAATATACAATATACAGGCTGCTCCTGAGAGCATACAGAATAATGTACACCCTGTCCTAGGAGTTTACACTATAATATACAATATACAGGCTGCTCCTGAGAGCATACAGAATAATGTACACCCTGTCCTATGAGCTTACACTCTAATATACAAAATACAGGTTGCTGGAGAGGGCATACAGAACAATCTACACCCTGTCCTAGGAGCTTACACTCTAATATACAATATACAGGCTGCTCCTGAGAGCATACAGAATAATGTACACTCTGTCCTAGGAGCTTACACTCTAATATACAATATACAGGCTGCTCCTGAGAGCATACAGAATAATATACACCCTGTCCTAGGAGCTTACACTCTAATATACATTATACAGGTTGCTCCAGAGGGCATACAGAATAATCTACACCCTGTCCTAGGAGCTTACACTCTAATATACAATATACAGGCTGCTCCTGAGAGCATACAGAATAATGTAAACTCTGTCCTAGGAGCTTTCACTCTAATATCCAATATACAGGCTGCTCCTGAGAGCATACAGAATAATCTACACCCTGTCCTTGCAGCTTACAATCTAATATAATATACAGGCTGCTCCTGAGAGCATACAGAATAATCTACACCCTGTCCTTGCAGCTTACAATCTAATATAATATACAGGCTGCTCCTGAGAGCATACAGAATAATCTACACCCTGTCCTAGGAGCTTACACTCTAATATACAATATACAGGCTGCTCCTGAGGGAATACAGAATAATCTACACCCTGTCCTAGGAGCTTACACTCTAATATACAATATACAGGCTGCTGCTGAGAGCATACAGAATAATGTACATTCTGTCCTAGGAGCTTACACTCTAATATACAATATACAGGCTGCTCCTGAGAGCATACAGAATAATCTACACCCTGTCCTAGGAGCTTACACTCTAATATACAATATACAGGCTGCTCCTGAGAGCACACAGAATAATCTACGCCCTGTACTAGGAGTTTACAATCTAATATACAATATACAGACTGCTCCTGAGGGCATACAGAATAATCTACACCCTGTCCCAGGAGCTTACTCTCTAATATACAATATACAGGCTGCTCCTGAGGGCATACAGAATAATGCACATCCTGTCCTAGGAGCTTACACTCTAATATGCAGTATACAGACTGCTCCTGAGAGCATACAGAATAATCTACATCCAGTCCGAGGAGCTAACACTCTAATATACAATAAAAAGGCTGCTCCTGGGGGCATACAGAATAATCTACGCCCTGTCCTAGGAGCTTACAATCTAATATATAATATACAGGCTGCTCCTGAGGACATACAAAATAATTTACACCCTGTCCCAGGAGCTTACGCTCTAATATACAATATACAGGCTGCTCCTGAGAGCATACAGAATAATCTACACCCTGTCCTAGGAGCTTACACTCTAATATACAATATACAGGCTGCTCCTGAGGGCATACAGAATAATATACACCCTGTCCTAGGAGCTTACAATCTAATATATAAAATACAGGCTGCTCCTGAGAGCATACAGAATAATGTACACCCTGTCCTAGGAGCTTACAATCTAATATACAATATACAGGCTGCTCCTGAGGGCATACAGAATAATGTAGATCCTGTCCTAGGAGCTTACAATCTAATATACAATATACAGGCTGCTCCTGAGGGCATACAGAATAATCTACACCCAGTCCGTGGAGCTTACACTCTAATATACAATAAAAAGGCTGCTCCTGGGGACATACAGAATTATCTACGCCCTGTCCTAGGAGTTTACAATCTAATATATAATATACAGGCTGCTCCTGAGAACATACAAAATAATCTACACCCTGTCCCAGGAGCTTAAACTCTAATATACAATATACAGGCTGCTCCTGAGGACATACAAAATAATCTACACCCTGTCCCAGGAGCTTAAACTCTAATATACAATATACAGGCTGCTCCTGAGAACATACAAAATAATCTACACCCTGTCCCAGGAGCTTACAATCTAATATACAATCTACAGGCTGCTCGTGAGAGCATACAGAATAATCTGCACCCTGTCCTAGGAGCTTACAATCTAATATACAATCTACAGGCTGCTCGTGAGAGCATACAGAATAATCTGCACCCTGTCCTAGGAGCTTACAATCTAATATACAATATACAGGCTGCTCCTGAGAGCATACAAAATAATGTACACCCTGTCCTAGGAGCTTACAATCTAGTATACAATAAACAGGCTGCTCCTGAGAGCATACAGAATAATCTACACCCTGTCCTAGGAGTTTACACTCTAATATACAGTATACATGCTGCTCCTGAGGGCATAGAGAATAATCTACACCCTGTCCTAGGAGCTTACACTCTAATATACAATATACAGGCTGCTCCTGAGAGCGTACAGAATAATGGACACCCTGTCCTAGGAGCTTACAATCTAATATACAATAAACAGGCTGCTCCTGAGAGCATACAGAATAATGTACACCCTGTCCTAGGAGCTTTCACTCTAATATACAATATACAGGCTGCTTCTGAGGGCATACAGAATAATGTACACCCTGTCCAAGGAGCTTATAATCTAATATACAGTATACAGGCTGCTCCTGAGAGCATACAGAATAATGTACACCCTGTCCTAGGAGCTTACACTCTAATATACAATATACAGACTGCTCCTGAGGGCATGCATAATAACCTACACCCTGTCCGAGGAGTTTACAATCTAATTTACAGTATACATGCTGCTCCTGAGGGCATACAGAATAATCTACACCCTGTCCTAGGAGCTTACAATCTAATATACAATATACAGGCTGCTCCTGAGAGCATACAGAATAATCTACACCCTGTCCTAGGAGCTTACACTCTAATATACAATATACAGGCTGCTCCTGAGGGCATACAGAATAATCTACACCCTGTTCTAGGAGCTTACACTCTAATATACTATATACAGGCTGCTCCTGAGGGCATACAGAATAATGCACACCCTGTCCTAGGAGATTACACTCTAATATGCAGTATACAGACTGCTCCTGAGAGCATAAAGAATAATCTACATCCAGTCCGAGGAGCTTACACTCTAATATACAATAAAAAGGCTGCTCCTGGGGGCACACAGAATAATCTACACCCTGCCCTAGGAGCTTACAATCTAATATACAATATACAGGCTGCTCCTGAGAGCATACAGAATAATATGCACCCTGTGCTAGGAGATTACAATCTAATATACAATATACAGGCTGCTCCTGAGAGCATACAGAATAATGTACACCCTGTCCTAGGAGCTTACAATCTAATATACAATAAACAGGCTGCTCCTGAGAGCATACAGAATAATCTACACACTGTCCTAGGAGTTTACACTCTAATATACAGTATACATGCTGCTCCTGAGGGCATAGAGAATAATCTACACCCTGTCCTAGGAGCTTACACTCTAATATACAATATACAGGCTGCTCCTGAGAGCATACAGAATAATGTACACCCTGTCCTAGGAGCTTACAATCAAATATACAATAAACAGGCTGCTCCTGAGAGCATACAGAATAATGTACACCCTGTCCAAGGAGCTTATAATCTAATATACAGTATACAGGCTGCTCCTGAGAGCATACAGAATAATGTACACCCTGTCCTAGGAGCTTACAATCAAATATACAATAAACAGGCTGCTCCTGAGAGCATACAGAATAATGTACACCCTGTCCAAGGAGCTTATAATCTAATATACAGTATACAGGCTGCTCCTGAGAGCATACAGAATAATCTACACCCTGTCCTAGGAGCTTACACTCTAATATACAATATACAGACTGCTCCTGAGGGCATGCAGAATAACCTACACCCTGTCCTAGGAGTTTACAATCAAATTTACAGTATACATGCTGCTCCTGAGGGCATACAGAATAATGTACACCCTGTCCTAGGAGCTTACAATCTAATATACAGTATACATGCTGCTCCTGAGAGCATACAGAATAATCTACACCCTGTCCTAGGAGCTTACACTCTAATATACAATATACAGGCTGCTACTGAGAGCATACAGAATAATCTACACCCTGTCCTAGGAGCTTACACTCTAATATACAATATACAGGCTGCTACTGAGGGCATACAGAATAATCTACACCCTGTCCTAGGAGCTTACACTCTAATATACAATATACAGGCTGCTCCTGAGGGCATACAGAATAATGCACACCCTGTCCTAGGAGATCACACTCTAATATACAATATACAGGCTGCTCCTGAGGGCATACAGAATAATCTACATCCAGTCCAAGGAGCTTAAACTCTAATATACAATAAAAAGGCTGCTCCTGGGGGCACACAGAATAATTAACGCCCTGTCCTAGGAGCTTACAATCTAATATACAATATACAGGCTGCTCCTGAGAGCATACAGAATAATCTACATCCAGTCCGAGGATCTTACACTCTAATATACGATATACAGGCTGCTCCTGGGGGCATACAGAATAATCTACACCCTGTCCTAGGAGTTTACAATCTAATATACAATATACAGGCTGCTACCGAGGGCATACAGAATAATCTACACCCTGTCCTAGGAGCTTACACTCTAATATACAATATACAGGCTGCTCCTGAGAGCATACAGAATAATGTACACCCTGTCCTAGATGCTTACAATCTAATATACAATATACAGGCTGCTCCGGAGAGCATACAGAATAATGTACACCCTATCCTAGGAGCTTACAATCTAATATATAATATACAGGCTACTCCTGAGGACATACAAAATAATCTACACCCTGTCCCAGGAGCTTACACTCTAATATACAATATACAGGCTGCTCCTGAGAGCATACCGAATAATGAACACCCGGTCCTAGGAGTTTACAATCTAATATACAGTATACATGCTGCTCCTGAGAGCATACAGAATAATGTACACCCTGTCCTAGGAGCTTACAATCTAATATACAATATACAGGCTGCTCCTGAGAGCATACAGAATAATCTGCACCCTGTCCTAGGAGCTTACAATCTAATCTACAATATACAGGCAGCTCCTGAGAGCATACAGAATAATGTACACCCTGTCCTAGTAGTTTACAATCTAATTTACAGTATACATGCTGCTCCTGAGGGCATACAGAATAATGTACACAATGTCCTAGGAGCTTACAATCTAATATACAATAAACAGGCTGCTCCTGAGAGCATACAGAATAATCTACACCCTGTCCTAGGAGTTTACACTCTAATATACAGTATACATGCTACTCCTGAGGGCTTAGAGAATAATCTACACCCTGTCCTAGGAGCTTACACTCTAATATACAATATACAGGCTGCTCCTGAGAGTATACAGAATAATGTACACAATGTCCTAGGAGCTTACAATCTAATATACAATAAACAGGTTGCTCCTGAGAGCATACAGAATAATGTATACCCTGTCCTAGGAGTTTACACTCTAATATACAGTATACATGCTACTCCTGAGGGCTTAGAGAATAATCTACACCTTGTCCTAGGAGCTTTCACTCTAATATACAATATACAGGCTGCTCCTGAGAGCATACAGAATAATGTACACCCTGTCCTAGGAGTTTACAATCTAATATACAGTATACATGCTGCTCCTGAAGGCATACAGAATAATGTACACCCTGTCCAAGGAGCTTACAATCTAATATACAATATACAGGGTGCTCCTGACAGCATACAGAATAATCTACACCCTGACCTAGGAGCTTACACTCTAGTATACAATATACAGACTGCTCCTGAGGACATACAGAATAATGTACACCATGTCCTAGGAGCTTACAATCTAATATACAATATACATGCTGCTCCTGAGGGCATACAGAATAATCTACACCCTGTCCTAGGAGTTTACACTCTAATATACAGTATAAATGCTGCTCCTGAGGGCATAGAGAATAATCTATACCCTGCCCTAGGAGCTTACAATCTAATATACAATATACAGGCTGCTCCTGAGAGCATACAGAATAATGTACACCCTGTCCTAGGAGTTTACACTATAATATACAATATACAGGCTGCTCCTGAGAGCATACAGAATATTGTACACCCTGTCCTAGGAGCTTACACTCTAATATACAATATACAGGTTGCTGCAGAGGGCATACAGAATAATCTACACCCTGTCCTAGGAGCTTACACTCTAATATACAATATACAGGCTGCTCCTGAGAGCATACAGAATAATGTACACTCTGTCCTAGAAGCTTACACTCTAATATACAATATACAGGCTGCTCCTGAGAGCATACAGAATAATGTACACTCTGTCCCAGGAGCTTACACTGTAATATACAATATACAGGCTGCTCCTAAGGGCATGCAGAATAATGTACACCCTGTCCTATGAGCTTGCACTCTAATATACAATATACAGGTTGCTCCAGAGGGCATACAGAATAATCTACACCCTGTCCTAGGAGCTTACACTCTAATATACAATATACAGGCTGCTCCTGAGAGCATACAGAATAATGTAAACTCTGTCCTAGGAGCTTTCACTCTAATATACAATATACAGGCTGCTCCTGAGAGCATACAAAATAATCTACACCCTGTCCTAGGAGCTTACAATCTAATATACAATATACAGGCTGCTCCTGAGAGCATACAGAATAATCTACACCCTGTCCTAGGAGCTGACACTCTAATATACAATATACAGGCTGCTCCTGAGAGCATTCAGAATAATCTACACCCTGTCCTAGGAGATTACACCCTAATATACAATATACAGGCTGCTCCTGAGAGCATACAGAATAATCTACACTCTGTCCTAGGAGCTTACACTCTAATATACAATATACAGGCTGCTCCTGAGGGCATACACAATAATCTACACCCTGTCCTAGGAGCTTGCACTCTAATATACAATATACAGGCTGCTCCTGAGAGCATTCAGAATAATGTACACCCTGTCCTAGCACCTTACAATCTAATATACAATATACAGGCTGCTCCTGAGAGCATTCAGAATAATGTACACCCTGCCCTAGGAGCTTACACTCTAATATACAACGTACAGGCTGCTCCTGAGAGCATTCAGTATAATGTACACTCTGTCATAGGAGCTTACACTCTAATATACAATATACAGGCTGCTCCTGAGAGTATACAGAATTATGTACACCCTGTCCTAGGAGTTTACAATCTAATATACAATATACAGGCTGCTCCTGAGAGCATACAGAATTATGTACACCCTGTCCTAGGAGTTTACAATCTCTTATACAGTATGCATGCTGCTCCAGAGGGCATACAGAATAATGTACACCCTGTCCTAGGAGCTTACACTCTAATATACAATATACAGGCTGCTCCTGAGAGCATACAGAATATGGTACACCCTGTCCTAGGAGTTTACAATCTAATATACAATATACAGGCTGCTCCTGAGGGCATACAGAATAATGTACACCCTGTCCTAGTAGCTTACACTCTAATATACAAAATACAGGCAGCTCCTGAGAGCATACAGAATAAGGTACACCCTGTCCTAGGAGTTTACAATCTAATAAACAATATACAGGCTGCTCCTGAGAGCATACAGAATAATCTACACCCTGTCCTAGGAGCTTACAATCTAATCTACAATATACAGGCTGCTTCAGAGGGCATACAGAATAATCTACACCCTGTCCTAGGAGCTTACACTCTAATATACAATATACAGACTGCTCCTGAGAGCATACAGAATAATCTACACCCTGTCCTAGGAGCTTACACTCTAATATACAATATACAGGCTGCTTCTGAGGGCACACAGAATAATCTACGCCCTGTCCTAGGAGCTTACAATCTAATATACAATATACAGGCTGCTCCTGAGAGCATACAGAATAATCTACACCCTGTCCTAGGAGCTGACACTCTAATATACAATATACAGGCTGCTCCTGAGAGCATTCAGAATAATCTACACCCTGTCCTAGGAGATTACACCCTAATATAAAATATACAGGCTGCTCCTGAGAGCATACAGAATAATCTACACTCTGTCCTAGGAGCTTACACTCTAATATACAATATACAGGCTGCTCCTGAGGGCATACACAATAATCTACACCCTGTCCTAGGAGCTTGGACTCTAATATACAATATACAGGCTGCTCCTGAGAGCATTCAGAATAATGTACACCCTGTCCTAGCACCTTACAATCTAATTTACAATATACAGGCTGCTCCTGAGAGCATTCAGAATAATGTACACCCTGTCCTAGGAGCTTACACTCTAATATACAACGTACAGGCTGCTCCTGAGAGCATTCAGTATAATGTACACTCTGTCCTAGGAGCTTACACTCTAATATACAATATACAGGCTGCTCCTGAGAGCATACAGAATTATGTACACCCTGTCCTAGGAGTTTACAATCTCTTATACAGTATACATGCTGCTCCTGAGGGCATACAGAATAATGTACACCCTGTCCTAGGAGCTTACACTCTAATATACAATATACAGGCAGCTCCTGAGAGCACACAGAATAAGGTACACCCTGTCCTAGGAGTTTACAATCTAATAAACAATATACAGGCTGCTCCTGAGAGCATACAGAATAATCTACACCCTGTCCTAGGAGCTTACAATCTAATATACAATATACAGGCTGCTCCTGAGAGCATACAGAATAATGTACACCCTGTCCTAGGAGCTTACACTCTAATATACAATATACAGGTTGCTTCAGAGGGCATACAGAATAATCTTCACCCTGTCCTAGGAGCTTACACTCTAATATACAATATACAGGCTGCTCCTGAGAGCATACAGAATAATGTACTCTCTGTCCTAGGAGCTTACACTCTAATATACAATATACAAGCTGCTACTGAGAGCATTCAGAATAATGTACACCCTGTCCTAGGAGTTTACAATCTAATATACAGAATACATGCTTCTCCTGAGAGCATACAGAATAATGTACACTCTGTCCTAGGAGCTTACACTCTAATATATAATATACAGGCTGCTCCAGAGAGCATACAGAATAATCTACACCCTGTCCTAGGAGATTAGACCCTAATATACAATATACAGGCTGCTCCTGAGGGCATGCAGAATAATGTACACCCTGCCCTAGGAGCTTGCACTCTAATATACAATATACAGATTGCTCCAGAGAGCATACAGAATAATCTACACCCTGTCCTAGGAGCTTACACTCTAATATACAATGTACAGGCTGCTCCTGAGAGCATGCAGAATAATCTACACCCTGTCATTGCAGCTTACAATCTAATATATAATATACAGGCTGCTCCTGAGGGCATACAGAATAATCTACACCCTGTCCTAGGAGCTTACACTCTAATATACAATGTACAGGCTGCTCCTGAGAGCATGCAGAATAATCTACACCCTGTCATTGCAGTTTACAATCTAATATACAATATACAGGCTGCTCCTGAGGGCATACAGAATAATGTAAACTCTGTCCTACGAGCTTACACTCTAATATACAATGTACAGGCTGCTCCTGAGAGCATGCAGAATAATCTACACCCTGTCATTGCAGCTTACAATCTAATATATAATATACAGGCTGCTCCTGAGGGCATACAGAATAATCTACACCCTGTCCTAGGAGCTTACACTCTAATATACAATGTACAGGCTGCTCCTGAGAGCATGCAGAATAATCTACACCCTGTCATTGCAGCTTACAATCTAATATATAATATACAGGCTGCTCCTGAGGGCATACAGAATAATGTAAACTCTGTCCTACGAGCTTGCACTCTAATATACAATATACAGATTGCTCCAGAGAGCATACAGAATAATCTACACCCTGTCCTAGGAGCTTAAACTCTAATATACAATGTACAGGCTGCTCCTGAGAGCATTCAGAATAATGTACACCCTATCCTAGGAGCTTACACTCTAATATACAATATACAGGCTGCTCCTGAGGGAATACAGAATAATCTACACCCTGTCCTAGGAGCTTACACTCTAATATACAATATACAGGCTGCTGCTGAGAGCATACAGAATAATGTACACTCTGTCCTAGGAGCTTACACTCTAATATACAATATACTGGCTGCTCCTGAGAGCATACAGAATAATCTACACCCTATCCTAGGAGATTACACCCTAATATACAATATACAGGCTGCTCCTGAGGGCATATAGAATAATCTACACCCTGTCCTAGGAGCTTACAATGTAATATACAAAACACAGGCTGCTCCTGAGAGCATACAGAATAATGTACACCTTGTCCTAAGAGATTACACCCTAATATACAAAATACAGGCTGCTCCTGAGAGCATACAGAATAACCTACACCCTGTCCTAGGAGCTTACAATCTAATATACAATATACAGGCTGCTCCTGAGAGGATTCAGAATAATGTACACCCTGTCCTAGGAGCTTACAATCTAATATACAGTATACATGCTGCTCCTGAGGGCATACAGAATAATGTACACCCTGTCCTAAGAGCTTACACTCTAATGTACAATATACAGGCTGCTCCTGAGAGCATACAGAATAATGAACACCCGGTCCTAGGAGTTTACAATCTAATATACAATATACAGGCTGCTCCTGAGGGCATACAGAATAATGTACACCCTGTCCTAGGAGCTTACACTCTAATATACAATATACAGGCAGCTCCTGAGAGCACACAGAATAAGGTACACCCTGTCCTAGGAGTTTACAATCTAATAAACAATATACAGGCTGCTCCTGAGAGTATACAGAATAATCTACACCCTGTTCTAGGAGCTTACAATCTAATATACAATATACAGGCTGCTCCTGAGAGCATACAGAATAATGTACACCCTGTCCTAGGAGCTTACACTCTAATATACAATATACAGGTTGCTTCAGAGGGCATACAGAATAATCTTCACCCTGTCCTAGGAGCTTGCACTCTAATATACAATATACAGGCTGCTCCTGAGAGCATACAGAATAATGTACACTCTGTCCTAGGAGCTTACACTCTAATATACAATATACAGGCTGCTACTGAGAGCATTCAGAATAATGTACACCCTGTCCTAGGAGTTTACAATCTAATATACAGAATACATGCTTCTCCTGAGAGCATACAGAATAATGTACACTCTGTCCTAGGAGCTTACACTCTAATATACAATATACAGGCTGCTACTGAGAGCATTCAGAATAATGTACACCCTGTCCTAGGAGTTTACAATCTAATATACAGAATACATGCTTCTCCTGAGAGCATACAGAATAATGTACACTCTGTCCTAGGAGCTTACACTCTAATATACAATATACAGGCTGCTCCTGAGAGCATACAGAATAATCTACACCCTGTCCTAGGAGATTAGACCCTAATATACAATATACAGGCTGCTCCTGAGGGCATACAAAATAATCTACACCCTATCCTAGGAACTTACAATGTAATAAACAATATACAGGCTGCTCCTGAGAGCATGCAGAATAATGTACACCCTGCCCTAGGAGCTTGCACTCTAATATACAATATACAGATTGCTCCAGAGAGCATACAGAATAATCTACACCCTGTCCTAGGAGCTTACACTCTAATATACAATGTACAGGCTGCTCCTGAGAGCATGCAGAATAATCTACACCCTGTCATTGCAGCTTACAATCTAATATACAATATACAGGCTGCTCCTGAGGGCATACAGAATAATGTAAACTCTGTCCTACGAGCTTACACTCTAATATACAATGTACAGGCTGCTCCTGAGAGCATGCAGAATAATCTACACCCTGTCATTGCAGCTTACAATCTAATATATAATATACAGGCTGCTCCTGAGGGCATACAGAATAATGTAAACTCTGTCCTACGAGCTTGCACTCTAATATACAATATACAGATTGCTCCAGAGAGCATACAGAATAATCTACACCCTGTCCTAGGAGCTTACACTCTAATATACAATGTACAGGCTGCTCCTGAGAGCATACAGAATAATGTACACCCTATCCTAGGAGCTTACACTCTAATATACAATATACAGGCTGCTCCTGAGGGAATACAGAATAATCTACACCCTGTCCTAGGAGCTTACACTCTAATATACAATATACAGGCTGCTGCTGAGAGCATACAGAATAATGTACACTCTGTCCTAGGAGCTTACACTCTAATATACAATATACTGGCTGCTCCTGAGAGCATACAGAATAATCTACACCCTGTCCTAGGAGATTACACCCTAATATACAATATACAGGCTGCTCCTGAGGGCATACAAAATAATCTACACCCTGTCCTAGGAGCTTACAATGTAATATACAAAACACAGGCTGCTCCTGAGAGCATACAGAATAATGTACACCTTGTCCTAAGTGATTACACCCTAATATACAAAATACAGGCTGCTCCTGAGAGCATACAGAATAACTTACACCCTGTCCTAGGAGCTTACAATCTAATATACAATATACAGGCTGCTCCTGAGAGGATTCAGAATAATGTACACCCTGTCCTAGGAGCTTACAATCTAATATACAGTATACATGCTGCTCCTGAGGGCATACAGAATAATGTACACCCTGTCCTAAGAGCTTACACTCTAATGTACAATATACAGGCTGTTCCTGAGAGCATACAGAATAATTTACACTCTGTCCTAGTAGCTTACACTCTAATATACAATATACAAGCTGCTCCTGAGAGCATACAGAATAATGCACACCCTGTCCTAGGAGCTTACACTCTAATATACAATATACAGGTTGCTCCAGACAGCATACGGAATAATCTACACCCTGTCCTAGGAGCTTACACTCTAATATACAATATACAGGCTGCTCCTGAGAGCATACAGAATAATCTACACCCTGTCCTAGGAGCTTACAATCTAATATACAATATACAGGCTGCTGCTGAGGGCATACAGAATAATCTACGCCCTGTCCTAGGAGCTTACAATCTAATATACAATATACAGGCTGCTCCTGAGAGCATACCGAATAATCTACAACCTGTCCTAGGAGCTGACACTCTAATATACAATATACAGGCTGCTCCTGAGAGCATTCAAAATAATGTACACCCTGTCCTAGGAGTTTACAATCTAATATACAGAATACATGCTGCTCCTGAGAGCATACAGAATAATGTACACTCTGTCCTAGGAGCTTACACTCTAATATACAATATACAGGCTGCTCCTGAGAGCATACAGAATAATGTACACCCTGTCCTAGGAGCCTGCAATCTAATATACAATATACAGGCTGCTCCTGAGGGCATACAGAATAATCTACACCCTGTCCTAGAAGCTTATACTCTAATATACAATATACAGTCTGCTCCTGAGAGCATACAGAATAATCTACACCCTGTCCTAGCAGCTTACAATCTAATATACAATATACAGGCTGCTCCTGAGAGCATACAGAATAATCTACACCCTGCCCTAGGAGCTTACCATCTAATATACAATATACAGGCTGCTCCTGAGAGCATACAGAATAATCTGCACCCTGTCCTAGGAGATTACACTCTAATCTACAATATACAGGCAGCTCCTGAGAGCATACAGAATAATGTACACCCTGTCCTAGGAGTTTACAATCTAATTTACAGTATACATGCTGCTCCTGAGGGCATACAGAATAATGTACACAATGTCCTAGGAGCTTACAATCTAATATACAATAAACAGGCTGCTCCTGAGAGCATACAGAATAATCTACGCCCTGTCCTAGGAGTTTACACTCTAATATACAGTATACATGCTACTCCTGAGGGCATAGAGAATAATCTACACCCTGTCCTAGGAGCTTACACTCTAATATACAATCTGCTCCTGAGAGCATACAGAATAATCTACACCCTGTCCTAGGAGCTTACACTCTAATATACAATATACAGGCTGCTCCTGAGAGCATACAGAATAATCTACACCCTGTCCTAGGAGCTTACACTCTAATATACAATATACAGGCTGCTGCTGAGGGCATACAGAATAATCTACGCCCTGTCCTAGGAGCTTACAATCTAATATACAATATACAGGCTGCTCCTGAGAGCATACCGAATAATCTACAACCTGTCCTAGGAGCTGACACTCTAATATACAATATACAGGCTGCTCCTGAGAGCATTCAAAATAATGTACACCCTGTCCTAGGAGTTTACAATCTAATATACAGAATACATGCTGCTCCTGAGAGCATACAGAATAATGTACACTCTGTCCTAGGAGCTTACACTCTAATATACAATATACAGGCTGCTCCTGAGAGTATACAAAATAAACTACACCCTGTCCTAGCAGTTTACAATCTAATATACAATATACCGGCTGCTCCTGAGAGCATACAGAATAATGTACACCCTGTCCTAGGAGATTACAGCCTAATATACAATATACAAGCTGCTCCTGAGAGCATACAGAATAATTTACACCCTGTCCTAGGAGCTTACAATCTAATATACAATATACAGGCTGCTCCTGAGAGCATACAGAATAATGTACACCCTGTCCTAGGAGCCTGCAATCTAATATACAATATACAGACTGCTCCTGAGAGCATACAGAATAATCTACACCCTGTCCTAGAAGCTTATACTCTAATATACAATATACAGTCTGCTCCTGAGAGCATACAGAATAATCTACACCCTGTCCTAGCAGCTTACAATCTAATATACAATATACAGGCTGCTCCTGAGAGCATACAGAATAATGAACACCCGGTCCTAGGAGTTTACAATCTAATATACAGTATACATGCTGCTCCTGAGAGCATACAGAATAATCTACACCCTGTCCTAGGAGATTACAATCTAATCTACAATATACAGGCAGCTCCTGAGGGCATACAGAATAATGTACACAATGTCCTAGGAGCTTACAATCTAATATACAATAAACAGGCTGCTCCTGAGAGCATACAGAATAATCTACACCCTGTCCTAGGAGTTTACACTCTAATATACAGTATACATGCTACTCCTGAGGGCATAGAGAATAATCTACACCCTGTCCTAGGAGCTTACACTCTAATATACAATATACAGGCTGCTCCTGAGAGCATACAGAATAATGTACACCCTGTCCTAGGATCTTACAATCTAATATACAATAAACAGGCTGCTCCTGAGAGCATACAGAATAATGTACACCCTGTCCAAGGAGCTTACAATCTAATATACAGTATACCTGCTGCTCCTGAGAGCTTACAGAATAATGTACACCCTGTCCAAGGAGCTTACAATCTAATATACAATATACAGACTGCTACTGATAGCATACAGAATAATCTACACCCTGACCTAGGAGCTTACACTCTAGTATACAATATACAGGCTGCTCCTGAGAGCATACATAATAATGTACACCCTGGCCTAGGAGCTTACAATCTAATATACAGTATACATGCTGCTCCTGAGAGCATACAGAATAATCTACACCCTGTCCTAGGAGCTTACACTCTAATATACAATATACAGGCTGCTCCTGAGATCATACAGAATAATGTACACCCTGTCCTAGGAGATTACAATCTAATATACAGTATACATGCTGCTCCAGAGGACATACAGAATAATGTACACCCTGTCCTAGGAGCTTACAATCTAATATACAATATACAGACTGCTCCTGAGAGCATACAGAATAATCTACACCCTGTCCCAGGAGCTTACTCTCTAATATACAATATACAGGCTGCTCCTGAGGGCATACAGAATAATGCACATCCTGTCCTAGGAGCTTACACTCTAATATGCAGTATACAGACTGCTCCTGAGAGCATACAGAATAATCTACATCCAGTCCGAGGAGCTAACACTCTAATATACAATAAAAAGGCTGCTCCTGGGGGCATACAGAATAATCTACGCCCTGTCCTAGGAGCTTACAATCTAATATATAATATACAGGCTGCTCCTGAGGACATACAAAATAATTTACACCCTGTCCCAGGAGCTTACACTCTAATATACAATATACAGGCTGCTCCTGAGGGCATACAGAATAATCTACACCCTGTCCTATTAGCTTACACTCTAATATACAATATACAGACTGCTCCTGAGGGCATGCAGAATAATCTACACCCTGTCCTAGGAGTTTACAATCTAATTTACAGTATACATGCAGCTCCTGAGGGCATACAGAATAATGTAAACCCTGTCCTAGGAGTTTACAATCTAATATACAATATACAGGCTGCTCCTGAGAGCATACAGAATAATGTAAACCCTGTCCTAGGAGCTTACACTCTAATATACAATATACAGGCTGCTCCTGAGAGCATACAGAATAATCTACACCCTGTCCTAGGAGTTTTCACTATAATATACAATATACAGGCTGCTCCAGAGAGCATACAGAATAATCTACACCCTGTCCTAGGAGCTTACACTCTAATATACAATATACAGACTGCTCCTAAGGGCATGCAGAATAATCTACACCCTGTCCTAGGAGCTTACACTCTAATATACAATATACAGGCTGCTCCTGAGAGCATACAGAATAATGTGCACCCTGTTTTAGGAGATTACAATCTAATATACAATAAACAGGCTGCTCCTGAGAGCATACAGAATAATCTACACCCTGTCCTAGGAGTTTTCACTATAATATACAATATACAGGCTGCTCCAGAGAGCATACAGAATAATCTACACCCTGTACTAGGAGCTTACAATCTAATATACAATATACAGGCTGCTCCTGAGAGCATACAGAATAAGGTACACCCTGTCCTAGGAGTTTACAATCTAATATACATTATACATGCTGCTCCTGAGGGCATACAGAATAATGTACACCCTGTCCTAGGAGCTTACAATCTAATATACAATATACAGACTGCTCCTGAGAGCATACAGAATAATGTACACCCTATCCTAGGAGTTTACAATATAATATACAGTATACAGGCTGCTCCTGAGAGCATACAGAATAATGTACACCCTATCCTAGGAGTTTACAATATAATATACAGTATACAGGCTGCTCCTGAGAGCATACAGAATAATCTACACCCTGTCCTAGGAGTTTACAATATAATATACAATATACAGGCTGCTCCTGAGAGCATACAGAATAATGTACACCCTATCCTAGGAGGTTACAATCTAATATACAGTATACATGCTGCTCCTGAGAGCATACAGAATAATGTACACCCTGTCCTAGGAGTTTACACTCTAATATACAATATACATGCTGCTCCTGAGAGCATACAGAATAATCTACGCCCTGTCCTAGGAGCTTACAATCTAATATATAATATACAGGTTGCTGCAGAGGGCATACAGAATAATCTACGCCCTGCCCTAGGAGTTTACAATCTAATATACAATATACAGGTTGCTGCAGAGGGCATACAGAATATTCTACACCCTGTCCTAGGAGCTTACACTCTAATATACAATATACAGGCTGCTCCTGAGAGCATACAGAATAATCTACGCCCTGTCCTAGGAGCTTACAATCTTATATATATAATATACAAGCTGCTCCTGAGGACATAAAAAATAATCTACACCCTGTCCCAGGAGCTTACACTCTAATATACAATATACAGGCTGCTTCTGAGAGCATACAGAATAATCTACACCCTGCCCTAGGAGCTTACAATCTAATATACAATATACAGGCTGCTCCTGAGAGCATACAGAATAATGTACACCCTGTCCTAGGAGTTTACACTATAATATACAATATACAGGCTGCTCCTGAGAGCATACAGAATAATGTACACCCTGTCCTATGAGCTTACACTCTAATATACAAAATACAGGTTGCTGCAGAGGGCATACAGGATAATCTACACCCTGTCCTAGGAGCTTACACTCTAATATACAATATACAGGCTGCTCCTGAGAGCATACAGAATAATGTACACTCTGTCCTAGGAGCTTACACTCTAATATACAATATACAGGCTGCTCCTGAGAGCATACAGAATAATATACACCCTGTCCTAGGAGCTTACACTCTAATATACAATATACAGGTTGCTCCAGAGGGCATACAGAATAATCTACACCCTGTCCTAGGAGCTTACACTCTAATATACAATATACAGGCTGCTCCTGAGAGCATACAGAATAATGTACACCCTGTCCTAGGAGTTTTCACTATAATATACAATATACAGGCTGCTCCTGAGAGCATACAGAATAAGGTACACCCTGTCCTAGGAGTTTACAATCTAATATACATTATACATGCTGCTCCTGAGGGCATACAGAATAATGTACACCCTGTCCTAGGAGCTTACAATCTAATATACAATATACAGGCTGCTCCTGAGAGCATACAGAATAATCTACACCCTGTCCTAGGAGTTTACAATATAATATACAATATACAGGCTGCTCCTGAGAGCATACAGAATAATGTACACCCTATCCTAGGAGATTACAATCTAATATACAGTATACATGCTGCTCCTGAGAGCATACAGAATAATCTACACCCTGTCCTAGGAGGTTACAATCTAATATACATTATACAGGCTGCTCCTGAGAGCATACAGAATAATGTACACCCTGTCCTAGGAGTTTACACTCTAATATACAATATACATGCTGCTCCTGAGAGCATACAGAATAATCTACGCCCTGTCCTAGGAGCTTACAATCTAATATATAATATACAGGTTGCTGCAGAGGACATACAGAATAATCTACGCCCTGCCCTAGGAGTTTACAATCTAATATACAATATACAGGTTGCTGCAGAGGGCATACAGAATATTCTACACCCTGTCCTAGGAGCTTACACTCTAATATACAATATACAGGCTGCTCCTGAGAGCATACAGAATAATCTACGCCCTGTCCTAGGAGCTTACAATTTTATATATATAATATACAAGCTGCTCCTGAGGACATACAAAATAATCTACACCCTGTCCCAGGAGCTTACACTCTAATATACAATATACAGGCTGCTTCTGAGAGCATACAGAATAATCTACACCCTGCCCTAGGAGCTTACAATCTAATATACAATATACAGGCTGCTCCTGAGGGCATACAGAATAATGTACACCCTGTCCTAGGAGTTTACACTATAATATACAATATACAGGCTGCTCCTGAGAGCATACAGAATAATGTACACCCTGTCCTAGGAGCTTACACTCTAATATACAAAATACAGGTTGCTGCAGAGGGCATACAGAATAATCTACACCCTGTCCTAGGAGCTTACACTCTAATATACAATATACAGGCTGCTCCTGAGAGCATACAGAATAATGTACAATCTGTCCTAGGAGCTTACACTCTAATATACAATATACAGGCTGCTCCTGAGAGCATACAGAATAATATACACCCTGTCCTAGGAGCTTACACTCTAATATACAATATACAGGTTGCTCCAGAGGGCATACAGAATAATCTACACCCTGTCCTAGGAGCTTACACTCTAATATACAATATACAGGCTGCTCCTGAGAGCATACAGAATAATGTACACTCTGTCCCAGGTGCTTACACTGTAATATACAATATACAGGCTGCTCCTAAGGGCATGCAGAATAATGTACACCCTGTCCTATGAGCTTGCACTCTAATATACAATATACAGGTTGCTCCAGAGGACATACAGAATAATCTACACCCTGTCCTAGGAGCTTACACTCTAATATACAATATACAGGCTGCTCCTGAGAGCATACAGAATAATGTAAACTCTGTCCTAGGAGCTTTCACTCTAATATCCAATATACAGGCTGCTCCTGAGAGCATACAGAATAATCTACACCCTGTCCTTGCAGTTTACAATCTAATATAATATACAGGCTGCTCCTGAGAGCATACAGAATAATCTACACCCTGTCCTAGGAGCTTACACTCTAATATGCAATATACAGGCTGCTCCTGAGGGAATACAGAATAATCTACACCCTGTCCTAGGAGCTTACACTCTAATATACAATATACAGGCTGCTGCTGAGAGCATACAGAATAATGTACATTCTGTCCTAGGAGCTTACACTCTAATATACAATATACAGGCTGCTCCTGAGAGCATACAGAATAATCTACACCCTGTCCTAGGAGCTTACACTCTAATATACAATATACAGGCTGCTCCTGAGAGCACACAGAATAATCTACGCCCTGTCCTAGGAGCTTACAATCTAATATACAATATACAGGCTGATCCTGAGAGCATACAGAATAATCTACACCCTGTCCTAGGAGCTGACACTCTAATATACAATATACAGGCTGCTCCTGAGAGCATTCAGAATAATCTACACCCTGTCCTAGGAGATTACACCCTAATATACAATATACAGGCTGCTCCTGAGAGCATACAGAATAATCTACACTCTGTCCTAGGAGCTTACACTCTAATATACAATATACAGGCTGCTCCTGAGGGCATACAGAATAATCTACACCCTGTCCTAGGAGCTTGCACTCTAATATACAATATACAGGCTGCTCCTGAGAGCATTCAGAATAATGTACACCCTGTCCTATCACCTTACAATCTAATATACAATATACAGGCTGCTCCTGAGAGCATTCAGAATAATGTATACACTGTCCTAGGAGCTTACACTCTAATATACAACATACAGGCTGCTCCTGAGAGCATTCAGTATAATGTACACTCTGTGCTAGGAGCTTACACTCTAATATACAATATACAGGCTGCTCCTGAGAGCATACAGAATTATGTACACCTTGTCCTAGGAGTTTACAATCTAATATACAGTATGCATGCTGCTCCTGAGGGCATACAGAATAATGTACACCCTGTCCTAGAAGCTTACACTCTAATATACAGTATACAGGCTGCTCCTAGAGCATACAGAATAATGTACACCCTGTCCTAGGAGCTTACACTCTAATATACAATATACAGGTTGCTCCAGAGGGCATACAGAATAATCTACACCCTGTCCTAGGAGCTTACACTCTAATATACAATATACAGGCTGCTCCTGAGAGCATACAGAATAATGTACACTCTGTCCTAGGAGCTTACACTCTAATATACAATATACAGGCTGCTCCTGAGAGCATTCAGAATAATGTACACCCTGTCCTAGTAGTTTACAATCTAATATACAGAATACATGCTGCTCCTGAGAGCATACAGAATAATGTACACTCTGTCCTAGGAGCTTACACTCTAATATACAATATACAGGCTGCTCCTGAGAGCATACAGAATAATCTACACCCTGTCCTATGAGATTGCACCCTAATATACAATATACAGGCTGCTCCTGAGGGCATACAAAATAATCTACACCCTGTCCTAGGAGCTTACAATGTAATATACAATATACAGGCTGCTCCTGAGAGCATGCAGAATAATGCACACCCTGCCCTAGGAGCTTGCACTCTAATATACAGTATACAGGTTGCTCCAGAGGGCATACAGAAAAATCTACACCCTGTCCTAGGAGCTTACACTCTAATATACAATGTACAGGCTGCTCCTGAGAGCATGCAGAATAATCTACACCCTGTCATTGCAGCTTACAATCTAATATAAATATACAGGCTGCTCCTGAGGGCATACAGAATAATGTCCACCCTGTCCTAGGAGCTTACACTCTAATATACAATATACAGGCTGCTCCTGAGAGCATACAGAATAATGTACACTCTGTCCTAGGAGCTTACACTCTAATATACAATATACAGGCTGCTCCTGAGAGCATACAAAATAATCTACACCCTGTCATTGCAGCTTACAATCTAATATATAATATACAGGCTGCTCTTGAGAGCATACAGAATAATGTCCACCCTGTCCTAGGAGCTTACACTCTAATATACAATATACAGGCTGCTCCTGAGAGCATACAGAATAATGTACACTCTGTCCTAGGAGCTTACACTCTAATATACAATATACAGGCTGCTCCTGAGAGCATACAGAATAATATACACCCTGTCCTAGGAGCTTACACTCTAATATACAATATACAGGTTGCTCCAGAGGGCATACAGAATAATCTACACCCTGTCCTAGGAGCTTACACTCTAATATACAATATACAGGCTGCTCCTGAGAGCATACAGAATAATGTACACTCTGTCCCAGGAGCTTACACTGTAATATACAATATACAGGCTGCTCCTAAGGGCATGCAGAATAATGTACACCCTGTCCTATGAGCTTGCACTCTAATATACAATATACAGGTTGCTCCAGAGGGCATACAGAATAATCTACACCCTGTCCTAGGAGCTTACACTCTAATATACAATATACAGGCTGCTCCTGAGAGCTTACAGAATAATGTAAACTCTGTCCTAGGAGCTTACACTCTAATATACAGGCTGCTCCTGAGAGCATACAGAATAATCTACACCCTGTCCTTGCAGCTTACAATCTAATATAATATACAGGCTGCTCCTGAGAGCATACAGAATAATGTACACTCTGTCCTAGGAGCTTACACTCTAATATACAATATACAGGCTGCTCCTGAGAGCATACAGAATAATCTACACCCTGTCCTAGGAGCTTACACTCTAATATACAATATACAGGCTGCTCCTGAGCACACACAGAATAATCTACGCCCTGTCCTAGGAGCTTACAATCTAATATACAATATACAAGCTGATCCTGAGAGCATACAGAATAATCTACACCCTGTCCTAGGAGCTGACACTCTAATATACAATATACAGGCTGCTCCTGAGAGCATTCAGAATAATCTACACCCTGTCCTAGGAGATTACAGCCTAATATACAATATACAGGCTGCTCCTGAGAGCATACAGAATAATCTACACTCTGTCCTAGGAGCTTACACTCTAATATACAATATACAGGCTGCTCCTGAGGGCATACAGAATAATCTACACCCTGTCCTAGGAGCTTGCACTCTAATATACAATATACAGGCTGCTCCTGAGAGCATTCAGAATAATGTACACCCTGTCCTAGCACCTTACAATCTAATATACAATATACAGGCTGCTCCTGAGAGCATTCAGAATAATGTACACACTGTCCTAGGAGCTTACACTCTAATATACAACATACAGGCTGCTCCTGAGAGCATTCAGTATAATGTACACTCTGTCCTAGGAGCTTACACTCTAATATACAATATACAGGCTGCTCCTGAGAGCATACAGAATTATGTACACCCTGTCCTAGGAGTTTACAATCTAATATACAGTATGCATGCTGCTCCCGAGGGCATACAGAATAATGTACACCCTGTCCTAGGAGCTTACACTCTAATATACAATATACAGGCTGCTCCTGAGAGCATACAGAATAAGGTACACCCTGTCCTAGGAGTTTACAATCTAATATACAATATACAGGCTGCTCCTGAGGGCATACAGAATAATGTACACCCTGTCCTAGGAGCTTACACTCTAATATACAATATACAGGCTGCTCCTAGAGCATACAGAATAATGTACACCCTGTCCTAGCAGCTTACACTCTAATATACAATATACAGGTTGCTCCAGAGGGCATACAGAATAATCTACACCCTGTCCTAGGAGCTTACACTCTAATATACAATATACAGGCTGCTCCTGAGAGCATACAGAATAATGTACACTCTGTCCTAGGAGCTTTCACTCTAATATACAATATACAGGCTACTCCTGAGAGCATACAGAATAATGTACACTCTGTCCTAGGAGCTTACACTCTAATATACAATATACAGGCTGCTCCTGAGAGCATTCAGAATAATGTACACCCTGTCCTAGGAGTTTACAATCTAATATACAGAATACATGCTGCTCCTGAGAGCATACAGAATAATGTACACTCTGTCCTAGGAGCTTACACTCTAATATACAATATACAGGCTGCTCCTCAGAGCATACAGAATAATGTACACCCTGTCCTAGGAGCTTACAATGTAATATACAATATACAGGCTGCTCCTGAGAGCATGCAGAATAATCTACACCCTGTCCTAGGAGATTACACCCTAATATACAATATACAGGCTGCTCCTGAGGGCATACAAAATAATCTACACCCTGTCCTAGGAGCTTACAATGTAATATACAATATACAGGCTGCTCCTGAGAGCATGCAGAATAATGTACACCCTGCCCTAGGAGCTTGCACTCTAATATACAGTATACAGGTTGCTCCAGAGGGCATACAGAATAATCTATACCCTGTCCTAGGAGCTTACACTCTAATATACAATATACAGGCTGCTCCTGAGAGCATACAAAATAATCTACACCCTGTCATTGCAGCTTACAATCTAATATATAATATACAGGCTGCTCCTGAGAGCATACAGAATAATGTACACCCTGTCCTAGGAGCTTACACTCTAATATACAATATACAGGCTGCTCCTGAGGGAATACAGAATAATCTACACCCTGTCCTAGGAGCTTACACTCTAATATACAATATACAGGCTGCTGCTGAGAGCATACAGAATAATGTACACTCTGTCCTAGGAGCTTACACTCTAATATACAATATACAGCCTGCTCCTGAGAGCATACAGAATAATCTACGCCCTGTCCTAGGAGCCTACAATCTAATATACAATATACAGGCTGCTCCTGAGAGCATACAGAATAATCTACACCCTGTCCTAGGAGCAGACACTCTAATATACAATATACAGGCTGCTCCTGAGAGCATTCAGAATAATGTACACCCTGTCCTAGGAGTTTACAATCTAATATACAGAATACATGCTGCTCCTGAGAGCATACAGAATAATGTACACTCTGTCCTAGGAGCTTACACTCTAATATACAATATACAGGCTGCTACTGAGAGCATACAAAATAATCTACACCCTGTCCTAGCAGCTTACAATCTAATATACAATATACAGGCTGCTCCTGAGAGCATACAGAATAATGTACACCCTGTCCTAGGAGATTACACCCTAATATACAATATACAGGCTGCTCCTGAGAGCATACAGAATAATGTACATCCTGTCCTAGGAGATTAAACCCTAATATACAATATACAGGCTGCTCCTGAGAGCATACAGAATAATCTACACCCTGTCCTAGGAGATACAATTTAATATACAATATACAGGCTGCTCCTGAGAGCATACAGAATAATATACACCCTGTCCTAGGAGTTTACACTATAATATACATTATACAGGCTGCTCCTGAGAGCATACAGAATAATGTACACCCTGTCCTAGGAGCTTACACTCTAATATACAATATACAGGCTGCTCCTGAGAGCATGCAGAATAATGTACACCCTATCCTAGGAGTTTACACTCTAATATACATTATACAGGCTGCTCCTGAGAGCATACAGAATAATGTACACCCTGTCCTAGGAGCTTATACTCTAATATACAATATACAGACTGCTCCTGAGAGCATACATAATAATGTACACCCTGTCCTAGGAGTTTACACTCTAATATACATTATACAGGCTGCTCCTGAGAGCATACAGAATAATGTACACCCTGTCCTAGGAGCTTATACTCTAATATACAATATACAGGCTGCTCCTGAGGGCATACAGAATAATCTACAGCCTGTCCTAGAAGCTTATACTCTAATATACAGGCTGCTCCTGAGAGCATACAGAATAATCTACACCCTGTCCTAGGAGCTTACACTCTAATATATAATATACAGGCTGCTCCTGAGAGCATACAGAATAATCTACACCCTGTCCTAGGAGTTTACACTCTAATATACATTATACAGGCTGCTCCTGAGAGCATACAGAATAATGTACACCCTGTCCTAGGAGCTTATACTCTAATATACAATATACAGGCTGCTCCTGAGGGCATACAGAATAATCTACAGCCTGTCCTAGAAGCTTATACTCTAATATACAGGCTGCTCCTGAGAGCATACAGAATAATCTACACCCTGTCCTAGGAGTTTACACTCTAATATACATTATACAGGCTGCTCCTGAGAGCATACAGAATAATGTACACCCTGTCCTAGGAGCGTACAATCTAATATACAATATACAGGCTGTTCCTGAGGGCATACAGAATAATCTACACCTTGTTTTAGGAGCTTACACTCTAATATACAATATACTGACTGCTCCTGAGAGCATACAGAATAATCTACACCCTGTCCTAGGAGCTTACACTCTAATATACAATATACAGGCTGCTCCTGAGAGCATACAGAATAATCTACACCCTGTCCTAGGAGATTGCACTCTAATGTACAATATACAGGCTGCTCCTGAAGGCATACAGAATAATCTACACCCTGTCCTAGGAGCTTACACTCTAATATACAATATACAGGCTGCTCCTGAGAGCATACAGAATAATCTACACCCTGTCCTAGGAGCTTACACTTTAATATACAATATACAGGCTGCTCCTGAGGGCATACAGAATAATCTACACCCTGTCCTAGGAGTTTACAATCTAATATACAATATACAGGCTGCTCCTGAGAGCATACAGAATAATCTACACCCTGTCCTAGGAGCTTACACTCTAATATACAATATACAGGCTGCTCCTGAGAGCATACAGAATAATCTACACCCTGTCCTAGGAGTTTACACTTTAATATACATTATAGAGGCTGCTCCTGAGAGCATACAGAATAATGTACACCCTATCCTAGGAGCTTACAATCTAATATACAATATACAGGTTGCTCCTGAGAGCATACAGAATAATTTACACACTGTCCTAGGAGCTTACACTCTAATATACAATATACAGGCTGCTCCTGAGGGCATACAAAATAATCTACACCCTGTCTTAGGAGCTTACACTCTAATATAAAATATACAGACTGCTCCTTAGAGCATACAGAATAATCTACACCCTGTCCTAGGAGCTTACACTCTAATATACAATATACAGGCTGCTCCTGAGAGCATAGAGAATAATCTACACCCTGTCCTAGGAGCTTGCACTCTAATGTACAATATACAGGCTGCTCCTGAAGGCATACAGAATAATCTACACCCTGTCCTAGGAGCTTACACTCTAATATACAATATACAGGCTGCTCCTGAGAGCATACAGAATAATCTACACCCTGTCCTAGGAGCTTACACTCTAATATACAATATACAGGCTGCTCCTGAGAGCATTCAGAATAATGTACACCCTGTCCTTGGAACTTACAATCTAATATACAGTATACATGCTGCTCCTGAGGGCATACAGAATAATGTACACCCTGTCCTAAGAGCTTACACTCTAATATACAATATACAGGCTGCTCCTGAGAGCATTCAGAATAATGTACACCCTGTCCTAGGAGCTTACAATCTAATATACAGTATACATGCTGCTCCTGAGGGCATACAGAATAATGTACACCCTGTCCTAAGAGCTTACACTCTAATATACAATATACAGGCTGCTCCTGAGAGCATTCAGAACAATGTACACCCTGTCCTAGGAGCTTACAATCTAAAAAACAGTATACATGCTGCTCCTGAGAGCATACAGAATAATCTACACCCTGTCCTAGGAGATTGCACTCTAATGTACAATATACAGGCTGCTCCTGAAGGCATACAGAATAATCTACACCCTGTCCTAGGAGCTTACACTCTAATATACAATATACAGGCTGCTCCTGAGAACATACAGAATAATCTACACCCTGTCCTAGGAGCTTACACTTTAATATACAATATACAGGCTGCTCCTGAGGGCATACAGAATAATCTACACAGTGTCCTAGGAGTTTACAATCTAATATACAATATACAGGCTGCTCCTGAGAGCATACAGAATAATCTACACCCTGTCCTAGGAGCTTACACTCTAATATACAATATACAGGCTGCTCCTGAGGGCATACAAAATAATCTACACCCTGTCTTAGGAGCTTACACTCTAATATAAAATATACAGGCTGCTCCTGAGAGCATACAGAATAATCTACACCCTGTCCTAGGAGCTTACACTCTAATATACAATATACAGGCTGCTCCTGAGAGCATTGAGAATAATGTACACCCTGTCTTTGGAGCTTACAATCTAATACACAGTATACATGCTGCTCCTGAGGGCATACAGAATAATGTACACCCTGTCCTAAGAGCTTACACTCTAATATACAATATACAGGCTGCTCCTGAGAGCATTCAGAATAATGTACACCCTGTCCTAGGAGCTTACAATCTAATATACAGTATACATGCTGCTCCTGAGGGCATACAGAATAATGTACACCCTGTCCTAAGAGCTTACACTCTAATATACAATATACAGGCTGCTCCTGAGAGCATTCAGAACAATGTACACCCTGTCCTAGGAGCTTACAATCTAAAAAACAGTATACATGCTGCTCCTGAGAGCATACAGAATAATCTACACCCTGTCCTAGGAGATTGCACTCTAATGTACAATATACAGGCTGCTCCTGAAGGCATACAGAATAATCTACACCCTGTCCTAGGAGCTTACACTCTAATATACAATATACAGGCTGCTCCTGAGAACTTACAGAATAATCTACACCCTGTCCTAGGAGCTTACACTTTAATATACAATATACAGGCTGCTCCTGAGGGCATACAGAATAATCTACACCCTGTCCTAGGAGTTTACAATCTAATATACAATATACAGGCTGCTCCTGAGAGCATACAGAATAAGCTACACCCTGTCCTAGGAGCTTACACTCTAATATACAATATACAGGCTGCTCCTGAGAGCATACAGAATAATCTAGACCCTGTCCTAGGAGTTTACACTTTAATATACATTATACAGGCTGCTCCTGAGAGCATACAGAATAATGTACACCCTGTCCTAGGAGCTTACAATCTAATATACAATATACAGGTTGCTCCTGAGAGCATACAGAATAATTTACACACTGTCCTAGCACCTTACACTCTAATATACAATATACAGGCTGCTCCTGAGGGCATACAAAATAATCTACACCCTGTCTTAGGAGCTTACACTCTAATATAAAATATACAAGCTGCTTCTGAGAGCATACAGAATAATCTACACCCTGTCCTAGGAGCTTACACTCTAATATACAATATACAGGCTGCTCCTGAGAGCATACAGAATAATCTAGACCCTGTCCTAGGAGTTTACACTTTAATATACATTATACAGGCTGCTCCTGAGAGCATACAGAATAATGTACACCCTGTCCTAAGAGCTTACACTCTAATATACAATATACAGGCTGCTCCTGAGAGCATTCAGAACAATGTACACCCTGTCCTAGGAGCTTACAATCTAAAAAACAGTATACATGCTGCTCCTGAGAGCATACAGAATAATCTACACCCTGTCCTAGGAGCTTACAATCTAATATACAATATACAGGTTGCTCCTGAGAGCATACAGAATAATTTACACACTGTCCTAGGAGCTTACACTCTAATATACAATATACAGGCTGCTCCTGAGGGCATACAAAATAATCTACACCCTGTCTTAGGAGCTTACACTCTAATATAAAATATACAGGCTGCTCCTGAGAGCATACAGAATAATCTACACCCTGTCCTAGGAGCTTACACTCTAATATACAATATACAGGCTGCTCCTGAGAGCATTCAGAATAATGTACACCCTGTCCTTGGAGCTTACAATCTAATACACAGTATACATGCTGCTCCTGAGGGCATACAGAATAATGTACACCCTGTCCTAAGAGCTTACACTCTAATATACAATATACAGGCTGCTCCTGAGAGCATTCAGAATAATGTACACCCTGTCCTAGGAGATTACAATCTAATATACAGTATACATGCTGCTCCTGAGGGCATACAGAATAATGTACACCCTGTCCTAAGAGCTTACACTCTAATATACAATATACAGGCTGCTCCTGAGAGCATTCAGAACAATGTACACCCTGTCCTAGGAGCTTACAATCTAAAAAACAGTATACATGCTGCTCCTGAGAGCATACAGAATAATCTACACCCTGTCCTAGGAGATTGCACTCTAATGTACAATATACAGGCTGCTCCTGAAGGCATACAGAATAATCTACACCCTGTCCTAGGAGCTTACACTCTAATATACAATATACAGGCTGCTCCGGAGAACTTACAGAATAATCTACACCCTGTCCTAGGAGCATACACTTTAATATACAATATACAGGCTGCTCCTGAGGGCATACAGAATAATCTACACCCTGTCCTAGGAGTTTACAATCTAATATACAATATACAGGCTGCTCCTGAGAGCATACAGAATAATCTACACCCTGTCCTAGGAGCTTACACTCTAATATACAATATACAGGCTGCTCCTGAGAGCATACAGAATAATCTAGACCCTGTCCTAGGAGTTTACACTTTAATATACATTATACAGGCTGCTCCTGAGAGCATACAGAATAATGTACACCCTGTCCTAGGAGCTTACAATCTAATATACAATATACAGGTTGCTCCTGAGAGCATACAGAATAATTTACACACTGTCCTAGGAGCTTACACTCTAATATACAATATACAGGCTGCTCCTGAGGGCATACAAAATAATCTACACCCTGTCTTAGGAGCTTACACTCTAATATAAAATATACAGGCTGCTCCTGAGAGCATACAGAATAATCTACACCCTGTCCTAGGAGCTTACACTCTAATATACAATATACAGGCTGCTCCTGAGAGCATTCAGAATAATGTACACCCTGTCCTTGGAGCTTACAATCTAATACACAGTATACATGCTGCTCCTGAGGGCATACAGAATAATGTACACCCTGTCCTAAGAGCTTACACTCTAATATACAATATACAGGCTGCTCCTGAGAGCATTCAGAATAATGTACACCCTGTCCTAGGAGCTTACAATCTAATATACAGTATACATGCTGCTCCTGAGGGCATACAGAATAATGTACACCCTGTCCTAAGAGCTTACACTCTAATATACAATATACAGGCTGCTCCTGAGAGCATTCAGAACAATGTACACCCTGTCCTAGGAGCTAACAATCTAATAAACAGTATACATGCTGCTCCTGAGGGCATACAGAATAATGTACACCCTGTCCTAAGAGCTTACACTCTAATATACAATATACAGGCTGTTCCTGAGAGCATACAGAATAATTTACACTCTGTCCTAGTAGCTTACACTCTAATATACAATATACAAGCTGCTCCTGAGAGCATACAGAATAATCTACACCCTGTCCTAGGAGATTACACTCTAATATACAATATACAGGCTGCTCCTGAGAGCATACAGAATAATCTACACCCTGTCCTAGGAGCTTACACTCTAATATACAATATACAGGCTGCTCCTGAGGGCATACAGAATAATCTACGCCCTGTCCTAGGAGCTTACAATCTAATATACAATATACAGGCTGCTCCTGAGAGCATACAGAATAATCTACAACCTGTCCTAGGAGCTGACACTCTAATATACAGGCTGCTCCTGAGAGCATTCAGAACAATGTACACCCTGTCCTAGGAGTTTACACTCTAATATACATTATACAGGATGCTCCTGAGAGGATACAGAATAATGTACACCCTGTCCTAGGAGCCTGCAATCTAATATACAATATACAGACTGCTCCTGAGAGCATACAGAATAATGTACACCCTGTCCTAGGAGTTTACACTCTATTATACATTATACAGGCTGCTCCTGAGAGCATACAGAATAATGTACACCCTGTACTAGGAGCTTATACTCTACTATGCAATATACAGGCTGCTCCTGAGGGCATACAGAATAATCTACACCCTGTCCTAGGAGTTTACACTCTAATATACATTATACAGGATGCTCCTGAGAGGATACAGAATAATGTACACCCTGTCCTAGGAGCTTACAATCTAATATACAATATACAGGCTGCTCATGAGAGCATACAGAATAATCTACAAACTGTCCTAGGAGCTGACACTCTAATATACAATATACAGGCTGCTACTGAGAGCATTCAGAATAATGTACACCCTGTCTTAGGAGTTCACAATCTAATATACAGAATACATGCTGCTCCTGAGAGCATACAGAATAATGTACACTCTGTCCTAGGAGCTTACACTCTAATATACAATATACAAGCTGCTCCTGAGAGCATACAAAATAATCTACACCCTGTCCTAGCAGCTTACAATCTAATATACAATATACAGGCTGCTCCTGAGAGCATACAGAATAATGTACACCCTGTCCTAGGAGATTACACCCTAATATACAATATACAGGCAGCTCCTGAGAGCATACAGAATAATGTACACCCTGTTCTAGGAGATTAAACCCTAATATACAACATACAGGCTGCTCCTGAGAGCATACAGAATAATCTACACCCTGTCCTAGGAGCTTACAATTTATTATACAATATACAGGCTGCTCCTGAGAGCATACAGAATAATATACACCCTGTCCTAGGAGTTTACACTATAATATACAATATACAGGCTGCTCCTGAGAGCATACAGAATAATGTACACCCTGTCCTATGAGCTTACACTCTAATATACAATATACAGGCTGCTCCTGAGAGCATGCAGAAAAATGTACACCCTGTCCTAGGAGTTTACACTCTAATATACATTATACAGGATGCTCCTGAGAGGATACAGAATAATGTACACCCTGTCCTAGGAGCCTGCAATCTAATATACAATATACAGACTGCTCCTGAGAGCATACAGAATAATGTACACCCTGTCCTAAGAGTTTACACTCTATTATACATTATACAGGCTGCTCCTGAGAGCATACAGAATAATGTACACCCTGTCCTAGGAGCTTATACTCTAATATGCAATATACAGGCTGCTCCTGAGGGCATACAGAATAATCTACACCCTGTCCTAGGAGTTTACACTCTAATATACAATATACAGGCTGCTCCTGAGAGCATACAGAATAATCTACACCCTGTCCTATGAGCTTACGCTCTAATATACAATATACAGGCTGCTCCTGAGAGCAAACAGAATAATCTACACCCTGTCCTAGAAGCTTATACTCTAATATACAATATACAGGCTGCTCCTGAGAGCATACAGAATAATCTACACCCTGTCCTAGGAGCTTACACTCTAATATACAATATACAGGCTGCTCCTGAGAGCATACAGAATAATCTACACCCTGTCCTAGGAGTTTACACTCTAATATACATTATACAGGCTGCTCCTGAGAGCATACAGAATAATGTACACCCTGTCCTAGGAGCTTACAATCTAATATACATTATACAGGCTGCTCCTGAGAGCATACAGAATAATTTACACACTGTCCTAGGAGCTTACACTCTAATATACAATATACAGGCTGCTCCTGAGGGCATACAGAATAATCTACACCCTGTTTTAGGAGCTTACACTCTAATATACAATATACAGACTGCTCCTGAGAGCATACAGAATAATCTACACCCTGTCCTAGGAGCTTACACTCTAATATACAATATACAGGCTGCTCCTGAGAGCATACAGAATAATGTACACACTGTCCTAGGAGCTTATACTCTAATATACAATATACAGGCTGCTCCTGAGGGCATACAGAATAATCTACACCCTGTCCTAGGAGCTTGCACTCTAATGTACAATATACAGGCTGTTCCTGAAGGCACACAGAATAATGTACACCCTGTCCTAGGAGCTTACAATCTAATATACATTATACAGGATGCTCCTGAGAGGATACAGAATAATGTACACCCTGTCCTAGGAGCTTACAATCTAATATACAATATACAGGCTGCTCCTGAGAGCATACAGAATAATCTATGCCCTGTCCTAGGATCTTGCACTCTAATATACAATATACAGGCTGCTCCTGAGGGCATACAGAATAATCTACACCCTGTCCTAGGAGCTTGCACTCTAATGTACAATATACAGGCTGTTCCTGAAGGCACACAGAATAATGTACACCCTGTCCTAGGAGCTTACAATCTAATATACATTATACAGGATGCTCCTGAGAGGATACAGAATAATGTACACCCTGTCCTAGGAGCTTACAATCTAATATACAATATACAGGCTGCTCCTGAGAGCATACAGAATAATTTACACACTCTCCTAGGGGCTTACACTCTAATATACAATATACAGGCTGCTCCTGAGGTCATACAGAATAATCTACACCCTATTTTAGGAGCTTACACTCTAATATACAATATAGAGACTGCTCCTGAGAGCATACAGAATAATCTACACCCTGTCCTAGGAGCTTACACTCTAATATACAATATACAGGCTGCTCCTGAGAGCATACAGAATAATCTACACCCTGTCCTAGGAGCTTACACTCTAATATACAATATACAGGCTGCTCCTGAGGGCATACAGAATAATCTACACCCTGTCCTAGGAGCTTACACTCTAATATACAATATACAGGCTGCTCCTGAGAGCATACAGAATAATGTTCACCCTGTCCTAGGAGTTTACAATCAAATATACAATATACAGGCTGCTCCTGAGGGCATACAGAATAATGCACACCCTGTTCTAGGAGCTTACACTCTAATATACAACATACAGACTGCTCCTGAGAGCATACAGAATAATGTAAACCCTGTCCTAGGAGCTTACACTCTAATATACAATATACAGGCTGCTCATGAGAGCATTCAGAATAATATACACCCTGTCCTAGGAAGTTACACTCTAATAAACAATATACAGGCTGCTCCTGAGAGCATACAGAATAATCTACACCCTGTCCTAGGAGCTTGCACTCTAATATACAATATACAGGCTGCTCCTGAGGGCATACAGAATAATCTACACCCTGACCTAAGAGCTTACACTCTAATATACAATATACAGGCTGCTCCTGAGGGCATACAGAATAATCTACACCCTGACCTAGGAGCTTACACTCTAATATACAATATACAGGCTGCTCCTGAAGGCATGCAGAAGAATCTACACTCTGTCCTAGGAGCTTACACTCTAATATACAATATAAAGGCTGCTCCTGAGAGCATACAGAATAATCTACACCCTGTCCTAGGAGCTTACACTCTAATATACAATATACAGGCTGCTCCTCAGAGCATACAGAATATCGTACACCCTGTCCTAGGAGCTTACAATCTAATATACAGTATACATGCTGCTCCTGAGGGCATACAAAATAATGTACACCCTGTTCTAGGAGCTTACAATCTAATATACAATATACAGGCTGCTCCTGAGAGCATATAGTATAATCTACACCCTGTCCTAGGAGCTTACACTATAATATACAATATACAGGCTGCTCCTGAGAACATACAGAATAATCTACACCCTGTCCTAGGAGCTTACAATCTAATATACAATTTACAGGCTGCTCCTGAGAGCATGCAGAATAATCTACACCCTGTCCTAGGAGATTACACTCTAATATACAATATACAGGCTGCTCCTGAGAGCATACAGAATAATCTACACCCTGTCCTAGGAGCTTACACTCTAATATACAATATACAGGCTGCTCCTCGGAGCATACAGAATATCCTACACCCTGTCCTAGGAGTTTACAATCTAATATACAATATACAGGCTGCTCCTGAGGGCATACAGAATAATCTACACCCTGTCCTAGGAGCTTACACTCTAATATACAATATACAGACTGCTCCTGAGAGCATACAGAATAATCTACACACTGTCCTAGGAGCTTACAATCTAATATACAATATACAGGCTGCTCCTGAGAGCATACAGAATAATGTACACCCTGTCCTAGGAGCTTACAATCTAATATACAATATATAGGCTGCTCCTGAGAGCATACAGAATAATCTACACCCTATTTTAGGAGCTTACACTCTAATATACAATATAGAGACTGCTCCTGAGAGCATACAGAATAATCTACACCCTGTCCTAGGAGCTTACACTCTAATATACAATATACAGGCTGCTCCTGAGAGCATACAGAATAATCTACACCCTGTCCTAGGAGCTTACACTCTAATATACAATATACAGGCTGCTCCTGATGGCATACAGAATAATCTACACCCTGTCCTAGGAGCTTACACTCTAATATACAATATACAGGCTGCTCCTGAGAGCATACAGAATAATGTTCACCCTGTCCTAGGAGTTTACAATCAAATATACAATATACAGGCTGCTCCTGAGGGCATACAGAATAATGCACACCCTGTTCTAGGAGCTTACACTCTAATATACAACATACAGACTGCTCCTGAGAGCATACAGAATAATGTAAACCCTGTCCTAGGAGCTTACACTCTAATATACAATATACAGGCTGCTCATGAGAGCATTCAGAATAATATACACCCTGTCCTAGGAACTTACACTCTAATAAACAATATACAGGCTGTTCCTGAGAGCATACAGAATAATCTACACCCTGTCCTAGGAGCTTGCACTCTAATATACAATATACAGGCTGCTCCTGAGGGCATACAGAATAATCTACACCCTGACCTAAGAGCTTACACTCTAATATACAATATACAGGCTGCTCCTGAGGGCATACAGAATAATCTACACCCTGACCTAGGAGCTTACACTCTAATATACAATATACAGGCTGCTCCTGAAGGCATGCAGAAGAATCTACACCCTGTCCTAGGAGCTTACACTCTAATATACAATATAAAGGCTGCTCCTGAGAGCATACAGAATAATCTACACCCTGTCCTAGGAGATTACACTCTAATATACAATATACAGGCTGCTCCTGAGAGCATACAGAATAATCTACACCCTGTCCTAGGAGCTTACACTCTAATATACAATATATAGGCTGCTCCTCAGAGCATACAGAATATCGTACACCCTGTCCTAGGAGCTTACAATCTAATATACAGTATACATGCTGCTCCTGAGGGCATACAAAATAATGTACACCCTGTTCTAGGAGCTTACAATCTAATATACAATATACAGGCTGCTCCTGAGAGCATATAGTATAATCTACACCCTGTCCTAGGAGCTTACACTATAATATACAATATACAGGCTGCTCCTGAGAACATACAGAATAATGAACACCCTGTCCTAGGAGCTTACAATCTAATATACAATTTACAGGCTGCTCCTGAGAGCATACAGAATAATCTACACCCTGTCCTAGGAGATTACACTCTAATATGCAATACACAGGCTGCTCCTGAGAGCATACAGAATAATCTACACCCTGTCCTAGGAGATTACACTCTAATATACAATATACAGGCTGCTCCTGAGAGCATACAGAATAATCTACACCCTGTCCTAGGAGCTTACACTCTAATATACAATATACAGGCTGCTCCTCGGAGCATACAGAATATCCTACACCCTGTCCTAGGAGTTTACAATCTAATATACAATATACAGGCTGCTCCTGAGGGCATACAGAATAATCTACACCCTGTCCTAGGAGCTTACACTCTAATATACAATATACAGACTGCTCCTGAGAGCATACAGAATAATCTACACACTGTCCTAGGAGCTTACAATCTAATATACAATATACAGGCTGCTCCTGAGAGCATACAGAATAATGTACACCCTGTCCTAGGAGCTTACAATCTAATATACAATATATAGGCTGCTCCTGAGAGCATACAGAATAATGTACACCCTGTCCTAGGAGCTTACAATCTAATATACAATATATAGGCTGCTACTGAGAGCATACACAATAATGTACACCCTGTCCTAGGAGTTTACAATCTAATATACAATATACAGGCTGCTCCTGAGAGCATACAGAATAATGTACACTCTGTCCTAGGAGCTTATACTCTAATATACAATATACAGGCTGCTCCTGAGGGCATACAGAATAATGTACACCCTGTCCTAGGAGCTTACACTCTAATATACAATATACAGGCTGCTCCTGAGGGCATACAGAATTATCTACACCCTGTCCTAGGAGCTTACACTCTAATATACAATATACAGGCTGCTCCTGAGAGCATACAGAATAATGTACACCCTGTCCTAGGAGCTTACACTCTAATATACAATATACAGGCTGCTCCTGAGGGCATACAGAATTATCTACACCCTGTCCTAGGAGCTTACACTCTAATATACAATATACAGGCTGCTCCTGAGAGCATACAGAATAATCTACACCCTGTCCTAGGAGATTACAATCTAATATACAATATACAGGCTGCTCCTGAGGGCATACAGAATAATGTACACCCTGTTCTAGGAGCTTACACTCTAATATACAATATACAGGCTGCTCCTGAGAGCATACAGAATAATGTACTCCCTGTCCTAGGAACTTACACCCTAATATACAATATATAGGCTGCTCCTGAGAGCATACAGAATAATGTACACCCTGTCCTATGAGCTTACACTCTAATATACAATATACAGGCTGCTTCTGAGAGCATACCGAATAATCTACACCCTGTCCTAGCAGCTTACAATCTAATATACAATATACAGCCTGCTTCTGAGAGCATACAGAATAATGTACACCCTGTCCTAGGAGTTTACAATCTAATATACAATATACATGCTGCTCATGAGGGCATACAGAATAATCTACACCCTGTCCTAGGAGCTTACACTCTAATATACAATATACAGGCTGCTCCTGAGAGCATACAGAATAATGTACACTCTGTCCTAGGAGCTTACACTCTAATATACAATATACAGGCCGCTCCTGAGAGCATACAGAATAATTTACACCCTGTCCTAGGAGTTTACAATCTAATATACAATATACAGGCCGCTCCTGAGACCATACAGTATAATGTACACTCTGTCCTAGGAGCTTACACTCTAATATACAATATACAGGCTGCTCATGAGAGCATACAGAATAATGTACACCCTGCCCTAGGAGCTTACACTCTAATATACAATATACAGGCTGCTCCTGACGGCATACAGAATAATGTACACCCTGTCCTAGGAGCTTACACTCTAATATACAATATACGGGCTGCTCCTGAGAGCATACAGAATAATGTACACCCTGTCTTAGGAGTTTACAATCTAATATACAATATACAGGCTGCTCTTGAGAGCATACAGAATAATCTACACCCTGTCCTATTAACTTACACTCTAATATACAATATACAGGCTGCTCCTGAGAGCATACAGAATAATCTACACCCTGTCCTAGGAGCTTACACTCTAATATACAATATACAGGCTGCTCCTGAGAGCATACAGAATAATCTACACCCTGTCCTAGGAGTTTCCACTATAATATACAATATACAGGCTGCTCCTGAGAGCATACAGAATAATGTACACCCTGTCCTAGGAGCTTACAATCTAATATATAATATACAGGCTGCTCCAGAGAGCATACAGAATAATGTACACTCTGTCCTAGGAGCTTATACACTAATATACAATATACAGACTGCTCCTGAGGGCATACAGAATAATCTACACCCTGTCCTAGGTACTTATACTCTAATATACAATATACAGGCTGCTCCTGAGAGCATACAGAATAATTTACACCCTGTCCTAGGAGTTTACCATCTAATATACAATATACAGGCTGCTCCTGAGAGCATACAGAATAATGTACACTCTGTTCTAGGAGCTTACACTCTAATATACAATATACAGGCTGCTCCTGAGAGCATACAGAATAATCTACACCCTGCCCTAGGAGCTTACACTCTAATATACAATATAAAGGCCGCTACTGACGGTATACAGAATAATGTACACCCTGTCCTAGGAGCTTACACTCTAATATACAATATACAGGCTGCTCCTGAGGGCACACAGAATAATCTACACCCTTTCCTAGGAGCTTACACTCTAATATACAATATACAGGCTGCTCCTGAGAGCATACAGAATAATGTACACCCTGTCCTAGGAGCTTACAATCTAATATACAATATACAGGCTGCTCCTGAGGGTATACAGAATAATCTACACCCTGTCCTATTAGCTTACACTCTAATATACAATATACAGGCTGCTCCTGAGAGCATATAGAATAATCTACACCCTGTCCTAGGAGCTTACAATCTAATATACAATATACAGGCTGCTCCAGAGAGCATACAGAATAATCTACACCCTGTAATAGGAGTTTACAATCTAATGTACAGTCTGCTCCTGAGAGCATACAGAATGATGTACACTCTGTCCTAGGAGCTTATACTCTAAGATACAATATACAGGTTGCTCCTGAGAGCATACAGAATAATCTACACCCTGTCCTAGGAGCTTATACTCTAATATACAATATACAGGCTGCTCCTGAGAAGATACAGAATAATCTACACCCTGTCCTAGGAGCTTACAATCTAATATACAATATACAGGCTGCACCAGAGAGCATACAGAATTATCTACACCCTGTAATAGGAGTTTACAATCTAATATGCAATATACAGTCTGCTCCTGAGAGCATGCAGAATAATGTACACTCAGTCCTAGTAGCTTATACTCTAATATACAATATACAGACTGCTCCTGAGGGCATGCAGAATAATCTACACCCTGTCCTAGGAGCTTATACTCTAATATACAATATACAGGCTGCTCCTGAGAGCATACAGAATAATGTACACTCTGTCCTAGGAGCTTATACTCTAATATACAATATACAGGTTGCTCCTGAGAGGATACACAATAATCTACACCCTGTCCTAGGAGTTTACACTCTAATATACATTATACAGGCTGCTCCTGAGAGCATACAGAATAATCTACACCCTGTCCTAGGAGTTTACACTCTAATATACATTATACAGGCTGCTCCTGAGAGCATGCAGAATAATGTACACCCTGTCCTAGGAGCATACAATCTAATATACAATATACAGGCTGCTCCTGAGAGCATAAAGAATAATTTACACACTGTCCTAGGAGCTTACACTCTAATATACAATAAACAGGCTGCTCCTGAGGGCATACAGAATAATCTACACCCTGTTTTAGGAGCTTACAATCTAATATACAATATACAGACTTCTCCTGAGAGCATACAGAATAATTTACACACTGTCCTAGGAGCTTACACTCTAATACACAATTCACAGACTGCTCCTGAGAGCATGCAGAATAATGTACACCCTGTCCTAGAAGCTTACACACTAATATACAATATACAGGCTGCTCCTGAGAGCATACAGAATAATCTACACCCTGTCCTAGCAGCTTACACCCTAATATACAATATACAGGCTGCTCCTGAGAGCATACAGAATAATGTACACTCTGTCCTAGGAGCTTACACTCTAATATACAATATACAGGCAGCTCCTGAGAGCATACAGAATAATCTACACCCTGTCCTAGGAGTTTACAATCTAATATACAATATACATGCTTCTCATGAGGGCATACAGAATAATATACACCCTGTCCTAGGAGCTTACACTCTGATATACAATATACAGGCTGCTCCTGAGAGCATACAGAATAATGTACACCCTGTCATAGGAGCTTACACTCTAATATACAATATACTGGCCGCTCCTGAGAACATACAGAATAATTTACACCCTGTCCTAGGAGTTTACAATCTAATATACAATATACAGGCTGCTCCTGAGAGCATACAGAATAATGTACACTCTGTTCTAGGAGCTTACACTCTAATATACAATATACAGGCTGCTCCTGAGAGCATACAGAATAATGTACACCCTGCCCTAGGAGCTTACACTCTAATATACAATATAAAGGCCGCTACTGACGGTATACAGAATAATGTACACCCTGTCCTAGGAGCTTACACTCTAATATACAATATACAGGCTGCTCCTGAGGGCACACAGAATAATCTACACCCTTTCCTAGGAGCTTACACTCTAATATACAATATACAGGCTGCTCCTGAGAGCATACAGAATAATGTACACCCTGTCCTAGGAGTTTACAATCTAATATACAATATACAGGCTGCTCCTGAGAGCATAAAGAATAATCTACACCCTGTCCTAGGACCTTACAATCTAATATACAATATACAGGCTGCTCCTGAGAGCATACAGAATAATGTACACCCTGTCCTAGGAGTTTACAATCTAATATACAATATACAGGCTGCTCCTGAGGGCATACAGAATAATCTACACCCTGTCCTAGGAACTTACACTCTAATATACAATATACATGCTGCTCCTGAGAGAATACAGAATAATCTACACCCTGTCCTAGGAGCTTACACTCTAATATACAATATACATGCTGCTCCTGAGAGCATACAGAATAATCTACACCCTGTCCTAGGAGTTTACACTATAATATACAATATACAGGCGGCTCCTGAGAGCATACAGAATAATGTACAACCTGTCCTAGTAGCTTACAATCTAATATACAATATACAAGCTGCTCCTGAGAGCATACAGAATAATGTACACTCTGTGTTAGGAGCTTATACACTAATATACAATATACAGGCTGCTCCTGAGAGCATACAGAATAATCTACACCCTGTCCTAGGAGCTTACGCTCTAATGTACATTATACAGGCTGCTCCTGAGAGCATACAGAATAATCTACACCCTGTCCTAGGAGCTTACAATCTAATATACAGTATACATGCTGCTGCTGAGGGCATACAGAATAATCTACACCCTGTCCTAGGAGCTTATACTCTAATATACAATATACAGGCTGCTCCTGAGTGCATATAGAATAATCAACACCCTGTTCTAGGAGCTTACAATCTAATATACAATATACAGGCTGCTCCAGAGAGCATACAGAATAATCTACACCCTGTAATAGGAGTTTACAATCTAATATGCAATAAACAGTCTGCTCCTGAGAGCATACAGAATAATGTATACTCTGTCCTAGGAGCTTATACTCTAATATACAATATACAGGTTGCTCCTGAGAGCATACAGAATAATCTACACCCTGTCCTAGGAGCTTACGCTCTAATGTACATTATACAGGCTGCTCCTGAGAGCATACAGAATAATCTACACCCTGTCCTAGGAGCTTACAATCTAATATACAGTATACATGCTGCTGCTGAGGGCATACAGAATAATCTACACCCTGTCCTAGGAGTTTACACTCTAATATGCATTATACAGGCTGCTCCTGAGAGCATACAGAATAATCTACACCCTGTCCTAGGAGTTTACACTCTAATATACATTATGCAGGCTGCTCCTTAGAGCATGCAGAATAATGTACACCCTGTCCTAGGAGCTTACAATCTAATAAACAATATACAGGCTGCTCCTGCGAGCATACAGAATAATGTACACTCTGTCCTAGGAGATTATACTCTAATATACAATATACAGGCTGCTCCTGAGGGCATACAGAATAATCTACACCCTGTCCTAGGAGCTTATACTCTAATATACAATATACAGGCTGCTCCTGAGAGCATACAGAATAATCTACACCCTGTAATAGGAGTTTACAATCTAATATGCAATATACAGTCTGCTCCTGAGAGCATACAGAATAATGTACACTCTGTTCTAGGACCTTATACTCTAATATACAATATACAGATTGCTCCAGAGAGCATACAGAATAATCTACACCCTGTCCTAGGAGCTTAAACTCTAATATACAATGTACAGGCTGCTCCTGAGAGCATACAGAATAATGTACACCCTATCCTAGGAGCTTACACTCTAATATACAATATACAGGCTGCTCCTGAGGGAATACAGAATAATCTACACCCTGTCCTAGGAGCTTACACTCTAATATACAATATACAGGCTGCTGCTGAGAGCATACAGAATAATGTACACTCTGTCCTAGGAGCTTACACTCTAATATACAATATACTGGCTGCTCCTGAGAGCATACAGAATAATCTACACCCTGTCCTAGGAGATTACACCCTAATATACAATATACAGGCTGCTCCTGAGGGCATATAGAATAATCTACACCCTGTCCTAGGAGCTTACAATGTAATATACAAAACACAGGCTGCTCCTGAGAGCATACAGAATAATGTACACCTTGTCCTAAGAGATTACACCCTAATATACAAAATACAGGCTGCTCCTGAGAGCATACAGAATAACCTACACCCTGTCCTAGGAGCTTACAATCTAATATACAATATACAGGCTGCTCCTGAGAGGATTCAGAATAATGTACACCCTGTCCTAGGAGCTTACAATCTAATATACAGTATACATGCTGCTCCTGAGGGCATACAGAATAATGTACACCCTGTCCTAAGAGCTTACACTCTAATGTACAATATACAGGCTGCTCCTGAGAGCATACAGAATAATGAACACCCGGTCCTAGGAGTTTACAATCTAATATACAATATACAGGCTGCTCCTGAGGGCATACAGAATAATGTACACCCTGTCCTAGGAGCTTACACTCTAATATACAATATACAGGCAGCTCCTGAGAGCACACAGAATAAGGTACACCCTGTCCTAGGAGTTTACAATCTAATAAACAATATACAGGCTGCTCCTGAGAGCATACAGAATAATCTACACCCTGTCCTAGGAGCTTACAATCTAATATACAATATACAGGCTGCTCCTGAGAGCATACAGAATAATGTACACCCTGTCCTAGGAGCTTACACTCTAATATACAATATACAGGTTGCTTCAGAGGGCATACAGAATAATCTTCACCCTGTCCTAGGAGCTTGCACTCTAATATACAATATACAGGCTGCTCCTGAGAGCATACAGAATAATGTACACTCTGTCCTAGGAGCTTACACTCTAATATACAATATACAGGCTGCTACTGAGAGCATTCAGAATAATGTACACCCTGTGCTAGGAGTTTACAATCTAATATACAGAATACATGCTTCTCCTGAGAGCATACAGAATAATGTACACTCTGTCCTAGGAGCTTACACTCTAATATACAATATACAGGCTGCTCCTGAGAGCATACAGAATAATCTACACCCTGTCCTAGGAGATTAGACCCTAATATACAATATACAGGCTGCTCCTGAGGGCATACAAAATAATCTACACCCTATCCTAGGAACTTACAATGTAATAAACAATATACAGGCTGCTCCTGAGAGCATGCAGAATAATGTACACCCTGCCCTAGGAGCTTGCACTCTAATATACAATATACAGATTGCTCCAGAGAGCATACAGAATAATCTACACCCTGTCCTAGGAGCTTACACTCTAATATACAATGTACAGGCTGCTCCTGAGAGCATACAGAATAATCTACACCCTGTCATTGCAGCTTACAATCTAATATACAATATACAGGCTGCTCCTGAGGGCATACAGAATAATGTAAACTCTGTCCTACGAGCTTACACTCTAATATACAATGTACAGGCTGCTCCTGAGAGCATGCAGAATAATCTACACCCTGTCATTGCAGCTTACAATCTAATATATAATATACAGGCTGCTCCTGAGGGCATACAGAATAATGTAAACTCTGTCCTACGAGCTTGCACTCTAATATACAATATACAGATTGCTCCAGAGAGCATACAGAATAATCTACACCCTGTCCTAGGAGCTTACACTCTAATATACAATGTACAGGCTGCTCCTGAGAGCATACAGAATAATGTACACCCTATCCTAGGAGCTTACACTCTAATATACAATATACAGGCTGCTCCTGAGGGAATACAGAATAATCTACACCCTGTCCTAGGAGCTTACACTCTAATATACAATATACAGGCTGCTGCTGAGAGCATACAGAATAATGTACACTCTGTCCTAGGAGCTTACACTCTAATATACAATATACTGGCTGCTCCTGAGAGCATACAGAATAATCTACACCCTGTCCTAGGAGATTACACCCTAATATACAATATACAGGCTGCTCCTGAGGGCATACAAAATAATCTACACCCTGTCCTAGGAGCTTACAATGTAATATACAAAACACAGGCTGCTCCTGAGAGCATACAGAATAATGTACACCTTGTCCTAAGAGATTACACCCTAATATACAAAATACAGGCTGCTCCTGAGAGCATACAGAATAACTTACACCCTGTCCTAGGAGCTTACAATCTAATATACAATATACAGGCTGCTCCTGAGAGGATTCAGAATAATGTACACCCTGTCCTAGGAGCTTACAATCTAATATACAGTATACATGCTGCTCCTGAGGGCATACAGAATAATGTACACCCTGTCCTAAGAGCTTACACTCTAATGTACAATATACAGGCTGTTCCTGAGAGCATACAGAATAATTTACACTCTGTCCTAGTAGCTTACACTCTAATATACAATATACAAGCTGCTCCTGAGAGCATACAGAATAATGCACACCCTGTCCTAGGAGCTTACACTCTAATATACAATATACAGGTTGCTCCAGACAGCATACGGAATAATCTACACCCTGTCCTAGGAGCTTACACTCTAATATACAATATACAGGCTGCTCCTGAGAGCATACAGAATAATCTACACCCTGTCCTAGGAGCTTACAATCTAATATACAATATACAGGCTGCTGCTGAGGGCATACAGAATAATCTACGCCCTGTCCTAGGAGCTTACAATCTAATATACAATATACAGGCTGCTCCTGAGAGCATACCGAATAATCTACAACCTGTCCTAGGAGCTGACACTCTAATATACAATATACAGGCTGCTCCTGAGAGCATTCAAAATAATGTACACCCTGTCCTAGGAGTTTACAATCTAATATACAGAATACATGCTGCTCCTGAGAGCATACAGAATAATGTACACTCTGTCCTAGGAGCTTACACTCTAATATACAATATAAAGGCTGCTCCTGAGAGCATACAGAATAATGTACACCCTGTCCTAGGAGCCTGCAATCTAATATACAATATACAGACTGCTCCTGAGAGCATACAGAATAATCTACACCCTGTCCTAGAAGCTTATACTCTAATATACAATATACAGTCTGCTCCTGAGAGCATACAGAATAATCTACACCCTGTCCTAGCAGCTTACAATCTAATATACAATATACAGGCTGCTCCTGAGAGCATACAGAATAATCTACACCCTGCCCTAGGAGCTTACCATCTAATATACAATATACAGGCTGCTCCTGAGAGCATACAGAATAATCTGCACCCTGTCCTAGGAGATTACACTCTAATCTACAATATACAGGCAGCTCCTGAGAGCATACAGAATAATGTACACCCTGTCCTAGGAGTTTACAATCTAATTTACAGTATACATGCTGCTCCTGAGGGCATACAGAATAATGTACACAATGTCCTAGGAGCTTACAATCTAATATACAATAAACAGGCTGCTCCTGAGAGCATACAGAATAATCTACGCCCTGTCCTAGGAGTTTACACTCTAATATACAGTATACATGCTACTCCTGAGGGCATAGAGAATAATCTACACCCTGTCCTAGGAGCTTACACTCTAATATACAATATACAGGCTGCTCCTGAGAGCATACAGAATAATCTACACCCTGTCCTAGGAGCTTACACTCTAATATACAATATACAGGCTGCTCCTGAGAGCATACAGAATAATCTACACCCTGTCCTAGGAGCTTACACTCTAATATACAATATACAGGCTGCTGCTGAGGGCATACAGAATAATCTACGCCCTGTCCTAGGAGCTTACAATCTAATATACAATATACAGGCTGCTCCTGAGAGCATACCGAATAATCTACAACCTGTCCTAGGAGCTGACACTCTAATATACAATATACAGGCTGCTCCTGAGAGCATTCAAAATAATGTACACCCTGTCCTAGGAGTTTACAATCTAATATACAGAATACATGCTGCTCCTGAGAGCATACAGAATAATGTACACTCTGTCCTAGGAGCTTACACTCTAATATACAATATACAGGCTGCTCCTGAGAGTATACAAAATAAACTACACCCTGTCCTAGCAGTTTACAATCTAATATACAATATACCGGCTGCTCCTGAGAGCATACAGAATAATGTACACCCTGTCCTAGGAGATTACAGCCTAATATAGAATATACAAGCTGCTCCTGAGAGCATACAGAATAATTTACACCCTGTCCTAGGAGCTTACAATCTAATATACAATATACAGGCTGCTCCTGAGAGCATACAGAATAATGTACACCCTGTCCTAGGAGCCTGCAATCTAATATACAATATACAGACTGCTCCTGAGAGCATACAGAATAATCTACACCCTGTCCTAGAAGCTTATACTCTAATATACAATATACAGTCTGCTCCTGAGAGCATACAGAATAATCTACACCCTGTCCTAGCAGCTTACAATCTAATATACAATATACAGGCTGCTCCTGAGAGCATACAGAATAATGAACACCCGGTCCTAGGAGTTTACAATCTAATATACAGTATACATGCTGCTCCTGAGAGCATACAGAATAATCTACACCCTGTCCTAGGAGATTACAATCTAATCTACAATATACAGGCAGCTCCTGAGAGCATACAGAATAATGTACACCCTGTCCTAGTAGTTTACAATCTAATTTACAGTATACATGCTGCTCCTGAGGGCATACAGAATAATGTACACAATGTCCTAGGAGCTTACAATCTAATATACAATAAACAGGCTGCTCCTGAGAGCATACAGAATAATCTACACCCTGTCCTAGGAGTTTACACTCTAATATACAGTATACATGCTACTCCTGAGGGCATAGAGAATAATCTACACCCTGTCCTAGGAGCTTACACTCTAATATACAATAAACAGGCTGCTCCTGAGAGCATACAGAATAATGTACACCCTGTCCTAGGATCTTACAATCTAATATACAATAAACAGGCTGCTCCTGAGAGCATACAGAATAATGTATACCCTGTCCTAGGAGCTTTCACTCTAATATACAATATACAGGCTGCTCCTGAGAGCATACAGAATAATATACACCCTGTCCTAGGAGTTTACAATCTAATATACAGTATACCTGCTGCTCCTGAGAGCATACAGAATAATGTACACCCTGTCCAAGGAGCTTACAATCTAATATACAATATACAGACTGCTACTGATAGCATACAGAATAATCTACACCCTGACCTAGGAGCTTACACTCTAGTATACAATATACAGGCTGCTCCTGAGAGCATACATAATAATGTACACCCTGGCCTAGGAGCTTACAATCTAATATACAGTATACATGCTGCTCCTGAGAGCATACAGAATAATCTACACCCTGTCCTAGGAGCTTACACTCTAATATACAATATACAGGCTGCTCCTGAGAGCATACAGAATAATGTACACCCTGTCCTAGGAGATTACAATCTAATATACAGTATACATGCTGCTCCAGAGGACATACAGAATAATGTACACCCTGTCCTAGGAGCTTACAATCTAATATACAATATACAGACTGCTCCTGAGGGCATACAGAATAATCTACACCCTGTCCCAGGAGCTTACTCTCTAATATACAATAAACAGGCTGCTCCTGAGGGCATACAGAATAATGCACATCCTGTCCTAGGAGCTTACACTCTAATATGCAGTATACAGACTGCTCCTGAGAGCATACAGAATAATCTACATCCAGTCCGAGGAGCTAACACTCTAATATACAATAAAAAGGCTGCTCCTGGGGGCATACAGAATAATCTACGCCCTGTCCTAGGAGCTTACAATCTAATATATAATATACAGGCTACTCCTGAGGACATACAAAATAATTTACACCCTGTCCCAGGAGCTTACACTCTAATATACAATATACAGGCTGCTCCTGAGGGCATACAGAATAATCTACACCCTGTCCTAGTAGCTTACACTCTAATATACAATATACAGACTGCTCCTGAGGGCATGCAGAATAATCTACACCCTGTCCTAGGAGTTTACAATCTAATTTACAGTATACATGCAGCTCCTGAGGGCATACAGAATAATGTAAACCCTGTCCTAGGAGTTTACAATCTAATATACAATATACAGGCTGCTCCTGAGAGCATACAGAATAATGTAAACCCTGTCCTAGGAGCTTACACTCTAATATACAATATACAGGCTGCTCCTGAGGGCATACAGAAAAATCTACACCCTGTCCTAGGAGCTTACACTCTAATATACAATATACAGACTGCTCCTAAGGGCATGCAGAATAATCTACACCCTGTCCTAGGAGCTTACACTCTAATATACAATATACAGGCTGCTCCTGAGAGCATACAGAATAATGTGCACCCTGTTTTAGGAGATTACAATCTAATATACAATAAACAGGCTGCTCCTGAGAGCATACAGAATAATCTACACCCTGTCCTAGGAGTTTTCACTATAATATACAATATACAGGCTGCTCCAGAGAGCATACAGAATAATCTACACCCTGTCCTAGGAGCTTACACTCTAATATACAATATACAGACTGCTCCTAAGGGCATGCAGAATAATCTACACCCTGTCCTAGGAGCTTACACTCTAATATACAATATACAGGCTGCTCCTGAGAGCATACAGAATAATGTGCACCCTGTTTTAGGAGATTACAATCTAATATACAATAAACAGGCTGCTCCTGAGAGCATACAGAATAATCTACACCCTGTCCTAGGAGTTTTCACTATAATATACAATATACAGGCTGCTCCAGAGAGCATACAGAATAATCTACACCCTGTACTAGGAGCTTACAATCTAATATACAATATACAGGCTGCTCCTGAGAGCATACAGAATAAGGTACACCCTGTCCTAGGAGTTTACAATCTAATATACATTATACATGCTGCTCCTGAGGGCATACAGAATAATGTACACCCTGTCCTAGGAGCTTACAATCTAATATACAATATACAGGCTGCTCCTGAGAGCATACAGAATAATCTACACCCTGTCCTAGGAGTTTACAATATAATATACAATATACAGGCTGCTCCTGAGAGCATACAGAATAATGTACACCCTATCCTAGGAGGTTACAATCTAATATACAGTATACATGCTGCTCCTGAGAGCATACAGAATAATGTACACTCTGTCCTAGGAGTTTACACTCTAATATACAATATACATGCTGCTCCTGAGAGCATACAGAATAATCTACGCCCTGTCCTAGGAGCTTACAATCTAATATATAATATACAGGTTGCTGCAGAGGGCATAAAGAATAATCTACGCCCTGCCCTAGGAGTTTACAATCTAATATACAATATACAGGTTGCTGCAGAGGGCATACAGAATATTCTACACCCTGTCCTAGGAGCTTACACTCTAATATACAATATACAGGCTGCTCCTGAGAGCATACAGAATAATCTACGCCCTGTCCTAGGAGCTTACAATCTTATATATATAATATACAAGCTGCTCCTGAGGACATAAAAAATAATCTACACCCTGTCCCAGGAGCTTACACTCTAATATACAATATACAGGCTGCTTCTGAGAGCATACAGAATAATCTACACCCTGCCCTAGGAGCTTACAATCTAATATACAATATACAGGCTGCTCCTGAGAGCATACAGAATAATGTACACCCTGTCCTAGGAGTTTACACTATAATATACAATATACAGGCTGCTCCTGAGAGCATACAGAATAATGTACACCCTGTCCTATGAGCTTACACTCTAATATACAAAATACAGGTTGCTGCAGAGGGCATACAGAATAATCTACACCCTGTCCTAGGAGCTTACACTCTAATATACAATATACAGGCTGCTCCTGAGAGCATACAGAATAATGTACACTCTGTCCTAGGAGCTTACACTCTAATATACAATATACAGGCTGCTCCTGAGAGCATACAGAATAATATACACCCTGTCCTAGGAGCTTACACTCTAATATACAATATACAGGTTGCTCCAGAGGGCATACAGAATAATCTACACCCTGTCCTAGGAGCTTACACTCTAATATACAATATACAGGCTGCTCCTGAGAGCATACAGAATAATGTACACTCTGTCCCAGGTGCTTACACTGTAATATACAATATACAGGCTGCTCCTAAGGGCATGCAGAATAATGTACACCCTGTCCTATGAGCTTGTACTCTAATATACAATATACAGGTTGCTCCAGAGGACATACAGAATAATCTACACCCTGTCCTAGGAGCTTACACTCTAATATACAATATACAGGCTGCTCCTGAGAGCATACAGAATAATGTAAACTCTGTCCTAGGAGCTTTCACTCTAATATCCAATATACAGGCTGCTCCTGAGAGCATACAGAATAATCTACACCCTGTCCTTGCAGCTTACAATCTAATACAATATACAGGCTGCTCCTGAGAGCATACAGAATAATCTACACCCTGTCCTAGGAGCTTACACTCTAATATACAATATACAGGCTGCTCCTGAGGGAATACAGAATAATCTACACCCTGTCCTAGGAGCTTACACTCTAATATACAATATACAGGCTGCTGCTGAGAGCATACAGAATAATGTACATTCTGTCCTAGGAGCTTACACTCTAATATACAATATACAGGCTGCTCCTGAGAGCATACAGAATAATCTACACCCTGTCCTAGGAGCTTACACTCTAATATACAATATACAGGCTGCTCCTGAGAGCACACAGAATAATCTACGCCCTGTCCTAGGAGCTTACAATCTAATATACAATATACAGGCTTATCCTGAGAGCATACAGAATAATCTACACCCTGTCCTAGGAGCTGACACTCTAATATACAATATACAGGCTGCTCCTGAGAGCATTCAGAATAATCTACACCCTGTCCTAGGAGATTACACCCTAATATACAATATACAGGCTGCTCCTGAGAGCATACAGAATAATCTACACTCTGTCCTAGGAGCTTCCACTCTAATATACAATATACAGGCTGCTCCTGAGGGCATACAGAATAATCTACACCCTGTCCTAGGAGCTTGCACTCTAATATACAATATACAGGCTGCTCCTGAGAGCATTCAGAATAATGTACACCCTGTCCTATCACCTTACAATCTAATATACAATATACAGGCTGCTCCTGAGAGCATTCAGAATAATGTATACACTGTCCTAGGAGCTTACACTCTAATATACAACATACAGGCTGCTCCTGAGAGCATTCAGTATAATGTAAACTCTGTCCTAGGAGCTTACACTCTAATATACAATATACAGGCTGCTCCTGAGAGCATACAGAATTATGTACACCTTGTCCTAGGAGTTTACAATCTAATATACAGTATGCATGCTGCTCCTGAGGGCATACAGAATAATGTACACCCTGTCCTAGGAGCTTACACTCTAATATACAATATACAGGCTGCTCCTGAGAGCATACAGAATAAGGTACACCCTGTCCTAGGAGTTTACAATCTAATATACAATATACAGGCTGCTCCTGAGGGCATACGGAATAATGTACACCCTGTCCTAGTAGTTTACAATCTAATTTACAGTATACATGCTGCTCCTGAGGGCATACAGAATAATGTACACAATGTCCTAGGAGCTTACAATCTAATATACAATAAACAGGCTGCTCCTGAGAGCATACAGAATAATCTACACCCTGTCCTAGGAGTTTACACTCTAATATACAGTATACATGCTACTCCTGAGGGCATAGAGAATAATCTACACCCTGTCCTAGGAGCTTACACTCTAATATACAATATACAGGCTGCTCCTGAGAGCATACAGAATAATGTACACCCTGTCCTAGGATCTTACAATCTAATATACAATAAACAGGCTGCTCCTGAGAGCATACAGAATAATGTATACCCTGTCCTAGGAGCTTTCACTCTAATATACAATATACAGGCTGCACCTGAGAGCATACAGAATAATATACACCCTGTCCTAGGAGTTTACAATCTAATATACAGTATACCTGCTGCTCCTGAGAGCATACAGAATAATGTACACCCTGTCCAAGGAGCTTACAATCTAATATACAATATACAGACTGCTACTGATAGCATACAGAATAATCTACACCCTGACCTAGGAGCTTACACTCTAGTATACAATATACAGGCTGCTCCTGAGAGCATACATAATAATGTACACCCTGTCCTAGGAGCTTACAATCTAATATACAGTATACATGCTGCTCCTGAGAGCATACAGAATAATCTACACCCTGTCCTAGGAGCTTACACTCTAATATACAATATACAGGCTGCTCCTGAGAGCATACAGAATAATGTACACCCTGTCCTAGGAGATTACAATCTAATATACAATATACAGACTGCTCCTGAGGGCATTCAGAATAATCTACACCCTGTCCTAGGAGTTTACAATCTAATATACAATATACAGACTGCTCCTGAGGGCATACAGAATAATCTACACCCTGTCCCAGGAGCTTACTCTCTAATATACAATATACAGGCTGCTCCTGAGAGCATTCAAAATAATGTACACCCTGTCCTAGGAGTTTACAATCTAATATACAGAATACATGCTGCTCCTGAGAGCATACAGAATAATGTACACTCTGTCCTAGGAGCTTACACTCTAATATACAATATACAGGCTGCTCCTGAGAGTATACAGAATAATGTACACCCTGTCCTAGCAGTTTACAATCTAATATACAATATACAGGCTGCTCCTGAGAGCATACAGAATAATGTACACCCTGTCCTAGGAGATTACAGCCTAATATATAATATACAAGCTGCTCCTGAGAGCATACAGAATAATTTACACCCTGTCCTAGGAGCTTACAATCTAATATACAATATACAGGCTGCTCCTGAGAGCATACAGAATAATGTACACCCTGTCCTAGGAGCCTGCAATCTAATATACAATATACAGACTGCTCCTGAGAGCATACAGAATAATCTACACCCTGTCCTAGCAGCTTACAATCTAATATACAATATACAGGCTGCTCCTGAGAGCATACAGAATAATGAACACCCGGTCCTAGGAGTTTACAATCTAATATACAGTATACATGCTGCTCCTGAGAGCATACAGAATAATCTACACCCTGCCCTAGGAGCTTACCATCTAATATACAATATACAGGCTGCTCCTGAGAGCATACAGAATAATCTGCACCCTGTCCTAGGAGATTACAATCTAATCTACAATATACAGGCAGCTCCTGAGAGCATACAGAATAATGTACACCCTGTCCTAGTAGTTTACAATCTAATTTACAGTATACATTCTGCTCCTGAGGGCATACAGAATAATGTACACAATGTCCTAGGAGCTTACAATCTAATATACAATAAACAGGCTGCTCCTGAGAGCATACAGAATAATCTACACCCTGTCCTAGGAGTTTACACTCTAATATACAGTATACAGACTGCTCCTGAGAGCATACAGAATAATCTACATCCAGTCCGAGGAGCTAACACTCTAATATACAATAAAAAGGCTGCTCCTGGGGGCATACAGAATAATCTACGCCCTGTCCTAGGAGCTTACAATCTAATATATAATATACAGGCTGCTCCTGAGGACATACAAAATAATTTACACCCTGTCCCAGGAGCTTACACTCTAATATACAATATACAGGCTGCTCCTGAGGGCATACAGAATAATCTACACCCTGTCCTAGTAGCTTACACTCTAATATACAATATACAGACTGCTCCTGAGGGCATGCAGAATAATCTACACCCTGTCCTAGGAGTTTACAATCTAATTTACAGTATACATGCAGCTCCTGAGGGCATACAGAATAATGTAAACCCTGTCCTAGGAGTTTACAATCTAATATACAATATACAGGCTGCTCCTGAGAGCATACAGAATAATGTAAACCCTGTCCTAGGAGCTTACACTCTAATATACAATATACAGGCTGCTCCTGAGAGCATACAGAATAATCTACACCCTGTCCTAGGAGTTTACACTCTAATATACAGTATACATGCTGCTCCTGAGAGCATACAGAATAATCTACACCCTGTCCTAGGAGCTTACACTCTAATATACAATATACAGGCTGCTCCTGAGAGCATACAGAATAATGTGCACCCTGTTTTAGGAGATTACAATCTAATATACAATAAACAGGCTGCTCCTGAGAGCATACAGAATAATGTACACCCTGTCCTAGGAGTTTTCACTATAATATACAATATACAGGCTGCTCCTGAGAGCATACAGAATAAGGTACACACTGTCCTAGGAGTTTACAATCTAATATACATTATACATGCTGCTCCTGAGGGCATACAGAATAATGTACACCCTGTCCTAGGAGCTTACAATCTAATATACAATATACAGGCTGCTCCTGAGAGCATACAGAATAATCTACACCCTGTCCTAGGAGTTTACAATATAATATACAATATACAGGCTGCTCCTGAGAGCATACAGAATAATGTACACCCTATCCTAGGAGATTACAATCTAATATACAGTATACATGCTGCTCCTGAGAGCATACAGAATAATCTACACCCTGTCCTAGGAGGTTACAATCTAATATACATTATACAGGCTGCTCCTGAGAGCATACAGAATAATGTACACCCTGTCCTAGGAGTTTACACTCTAATATACAATATACATGCTGCTCCTGAGAGCATACAGAATAATCTACGCCCTGTCCTAGGAGCTTACAATCTAATATATAATATACAGGTTGCTGCAGAGGACATACAGAATAATCTACGCCCTGCCCTAGGAGTTTACAATCTAATATACAATATACAGGTTGCTGCAGAGGGCATACAGAATATTCTACACCCTGTCCTAGGAGCTTACACTCTAATATACAATATACAGGCTGCTCCTGAGAGCATACAGAATAATCTACGCCCTGTCCTAGGAGCTTACAATTTTATATATATAATATACAAGCTGCTCCTGAGGACATACAAAATAATCTACACCCTGTCCCAGGAGCTTACACTCTAATATACAATATACAGGCTGCTTCTGAGAGCATACAGAATAATCTACACCCTGCCCTAGGAGCTTACAATCTAATATACAATATACAGGCTGCTCCTGAGGGCATACAGAATAATGTACACCCTGTCCTAGGAGTTTACACTATAATATACAATATACAGGCTGCTCCTGAGAGCATACAGAATAATGTACACCCTGTCCTAGGAGCTTACACTCTAATATACAAAATACAGGTTGCTGCAGAGGGCATACAGAATAATCTACACCCTGTCCTAGGAGCTTACACTCTAATATACAATATACAGGCTGCTCCTGAGAGCATACAGAATAATGTACAATCTGTCCTAGGAGCTTACACTCTAATATACAATATACAGGCTGCTCCTGAGAGCATACAGAATAATATACACCCTGTCCTAGGAGCTTACACTCTAATATACAATATACAGGTTGCTCCAGAGGGCATACAGAATAATCTACACCCTGTCCTAGGAGCTTACACTCTAATATACAATATACAGGCTGCTCCTGAGAGCATACAGAATAATGTACACTCTGTCCCAGGTGCTTACACTGTAATATACAATATACAGGCTGCTCCTAAGGGCATGCAGAATAATGTACACCCTGTCCTATGAGCTTGCACTCTAATATACAATATACAGGTTGCTCCAGAGGACATACAGAATAATCTACACCCTGTCCTAGGAGCTTACACTCTAATATACAATATACAGGCTGCTCCTGAGAGCATACAGAATAATGTAAACTCTGTCCTAGGAGCTTTCACTCTAATATCCAATATACAGGCTGCTCCTGAGAGCATACAGAATAATCTACACCCTGTCCTTGCAGCTTACAATCTAATATAATATACAGGCTGCTCCTGAGAGCATACAGAATAATCTACACCCTGTCCTAGGAGCTTACACTCTAATATGCAATATACAGGCTGCTCCTGAGGGAATACAGAATAATCTACACCCTGTCCTAGGAGCTTACACTCTAATATACAATATACAGGCTGCTGCTGAGAGCATACAGAATAATGTACATTCTGTCCTAGGAGCTTACACTCTAATATACAATATACAGGCTGCTCCTGAGAGCATACAGAATAATCTACACCCTGTCCTAGGAGCTTACACTCTAATATACAATATACAGGCTGCTCCTGAGAGCACACAGAATAATCTACGCCCTGTCCTAGGAGCTTACAATCTAATATACAATATACAGGCTGATCCTGAGAGCATACAGAATAATCTACACCCTGTCCTAGGAGCTGACACTCTAATATACAATATACAGGCTGCTCCTGAGAGCATTCAGAATAATCTACACCCTGTCCTAGGAGATTACACCCTAATATACAATATACAGGCTGCTCCTGAGAGCATACAGAATAATCTACACTCTGTCCTAGGAGCTTACACTCTAATATACAATATACAGGCTGCTCCTGAGGGCATACAGAATAATCTACACCCTGTCCTAGGAGCTTGCACTCTAATATACAATATACAGGCTGCTCCTGATAGCATTCAGAATAATGTACACCCTGTCCTAGGAGCTTACACTCTAATATACAATATACAGGCTGCTCCTGAGAGCATTCAGAATAATGTATACACTGTCCTAGGAGCTTACACTCTAATATACAACATACAGGCTGCTCCTGAGAGCATTCAGTATAATGTACACTCTGTCCTAGGAGCTTACACTCTAATATACAATATACAGGCTGCTCCTGAGAGCATACAGAATTATGTACACCTTGTCCTAGGAGTTTACAATCTAATATACAGTATGCATGCTGCTCCTGAGGGCATACAGAATAATGTACACCCTGTCCTAGAAGCTTACACTCTAATATACAGTATACAGGCTGCTCCTAGAGCATACAGAATAATGTACACCCTGTCCTAGGAGCTTACACTCTAATATACAATATACAGGTTGCTCCAGAGGGCATACAGAATAATCTACACCCTGTCCTAGGAGCTTACACTCTAATATACAATATACAGGCTGCTCCTGAGAGCATACAGAATAATGTACACTCTGTCCTAGGAGCTTACACTCTAATATACAATATACAGGCTGCTCCTGAGAGCATTCAGAATAATGTACACCCTGTCCTAGTAGTTTACAATCTAATATACAGAATACATGCTGCTCCTGAGAGCATACAGAATAATGTACACTCTGTCCTAGGAGCTTACACTCTAATATACAATATACAGGCTGCTCCTGAGAGCATACAGAATAATCTACACCCTGTCCTTTGAGATTACACCCTAATATACAATATACAGGCTGCTCCTGAGGGCATACAAAATAATCTACACCCTGTCCTAGGAGCTTACAATGTAATATACAATATACAGGCTGCTCCTGAGAGCATGCAGAATAATGCACACCCTGCCCTAGGAGCTTGCACTCTAATATACAGTATACAGGTTGCTCCAGAGGGCATACAGAAAAATCTACACCCTGTCCTAGGAGCTTACACTCTAATATACAATGTACAGGCTGCTCCTGAGAGCATGCAGAATAATCTACACCCTGTCATTGCAGCTTACAATCTAATATAAATATACAGGCTGCTCCTGAGGGCATACAGAATAATGTAAACTCTGTCCTACGAGCTTACACTCTAATATACAATATACAGGCTGCTCCTGAGAGCATACAAAATAATCTACACCCTGTCATTGCAGCTTACAATCTAATATATAATATACAGGCTGCTCTTGAGAGCATACAGAATAATGTCCACCCTGTCCTAGGAGCTTACACTCTAATATACAATATACAGGCTGCTCCTGAGAGCATACAGAATAATGTACACTCTGTCCTAGGAGCTTACACTCTAATATACAATATACAGGCTGCTCCTGAGAGCATACAGAATAATATACACCCTGTCCTAGGAGCTTACACTCTAATATACAATATACAGGTTGCTCCAGAGGGCATACAGAATAATCTACACCCTGTCCTAGGAGCTTACACTCTAATATACAATATACAGGCTGCTCCTGAGAGCATACAGAATAATGTACACTCTGTCCCAGGAGCTTACACTGTAATATACAATATACAGGCTGCTCCTAAGGGCATGCAGAATAATGTACACCCTGTCCTATGAGCTTGCACTCTAATATACAATATACAGGTTGCTCCAGAGGGCATACAGAATAATCTACACCCTGTCCTAGGAGCTTACACTCTAATATACAATATACAGGCTGCTCCTGAGAGCATACAGAATAATGTAAACTCTGTCCTAGGAGCTTTCACTCTAATATCCAAAATACAGGCTGCTCCTGAGAGCATACAGAATAATCTACACCCTGTCCTTGCAGCTTACAATCTAATATAATATACAGGCTGCTCCTGAGAGCATACAGAATAATGTACACTCTGTCCTAGGAGCTTACACTCTAATATACAATATACAGGCTGCTCCTGAGAGCATACAGAATAATCTACACCCTGTCCTAGGAGCTTACACTCTAATATACAATATACAGGCTGCTCCTGAGCACACACAGAATAATCTACGCCCTGTCCTAGGAGCTTACAATCTAATATACAATATACAAGCTGATCCTGAGAGCATACAGAATAATCTACACCCTGTCCTAGGAGCTGACACTCTAATATACAATATACAGGCTGCTCCTGAGAGCATTCAGAATAATCTACACCCTGTCCTAGGAGATTACAGCCTAATATACAATATACAGGCTGCTCCTGAGAGCATACAGAATAATCTACACTCTGTCCTAGGAGCTTACACTCTAATATACAATATACAGGCTGCTCCTGAGGGCATACAGAATAATCTACACCCTGTCCTAGGAGCTTGCACTCTAATATACAATATACAGGCTGCTCCTGAGAGCATTCAGAATAATGTACACCCTGTCCTAGCACCTTACAATCTAATATACAATATACAGGCTGCTCCTGAGAGCATTCAGAATAATGTACACACTGTCCTAGGAGCTTACACTCTAATATACAACATACAGGCTGCTCCTGAGAGCATTCAGTATAATGTACACTCTGTCCTAGGAGCTTACACTCTAATATACAATATACAGGCTGCTCCTGAGAGCATACAGAATTATGTACACCCTGTCCTAGGAGTTTACAATCTAATATACAGTATGCATGCTGCTCCCGAGGGCATACAGAATAATGTACACCCTGTCCTAGGAGCTTACACTCTAATATACAATATACAGGCTGCTCCTGAGAGCATACAGAATAAGGTACACCCTGTCCTAGGAGTTTACAATCTAATATACAATATACAGGCTGCTCCTGAGGGCATACAGAATAATGTACACCCTGTCCTAGGAGCTTACACTCTAATATACAATATACAGGCTGCTCCTAGAGCATACAGAATAATGTACACCCTGTCCTAGCAGCTTACACTCTAATATACAATATACAGGTTGCTCCAGAGGGCATACAGAATAATCTACACCCTGTCCTAGGAGCTTACACTCTAATATACAATATACAGGCTGCTCCTGAGAGCATACAGAATAATGTACACTCTGTCCTAGGAGCTTTCACTCTAATATACAATATACAGGCTACTCCTGAGAGCATACAGAATAATGTACACTCTGTCCTAGGAGCTTACACTCTAATATACAATATACAGGCTGCTCCTGAGAGCATTCAGAATAATGTACACCCTGTCCTAGGAGTTTACAATCTAATATACAGAATACATGCTGCTCCTGAGAGCATACAGAATAATGTACACTCTGTCCTAGGAGCTTACACTCTAATATACAATATACAGGCTGCTCCTCAGAGCATACAGAATAATGTACACCCTGTCCTAGGAGCTTACAATGTAATATACAATATACAGGCTGCTCCTGAGAGCATGCAGAATAATCTACACCCTGTCCTAGGAGATTACACCCTAATATACAATATACAGGCTGCTCCTGAGGGCATACAAAATAATCTAAACCCTGTCCTAGGAGCTTACAATGTAATATACAATATACAGGCTGCTCCTGAGAGCATGCAGAATAATGTACACCCTGCCCTAGGAGCTTGCACTCTAATATACAGTATACAGGTTGCTCCAGAGGGCATACAGAATAATCTATACCCTGTCCTAGGAGCTTACACTCTAATATACAATATACAGGCTGCTCCTGAGAGCATACAAAATAATCTACACCCTGTCATTGCAGCTTACAATCTAATATATAATATACAGGCTGCTCCTGAGAGCATACAGAATAATGTACACCCTGTCCTAGGAGCTTACACTCTAATATACAATATACAGGCTGCTCCTGAGGGAATACAGAATAATCTACACCCTGTCCTAGGAGCTTACACTCTAATATACAATATACAGGCTGCTGCTGAGAGCATACAGAATAATGTACACTCTGTCCTAGGAGCTTACACTCTAATATACAATATACAGCCTGCTCCTGAGAGCATACAGAATAATCTACGCCCTGTCCTAGGAGCTTACAATCTAATATACAATATACAGGCTGCTCCTGAGAGCATACAGAATAATCTACACCCTGTCCTAGGAGCAGACACTCTAATATACAATATACAGGCTGCTCCTGAGAGCATTCAGAATAATGTACACCCTGTCCTAGGAGTTTACAATCTAATATACAGAATACATGCTGCTCCTGAGAGCATACAGAATAATGTACACTCTGTCCTAGGAGCTTACACTCTAATATACAATATACAGGCTGCTCCTGAGAGCATACAAAATAATCTACACCCTGTCCTAGCAGCTTACAATCTAATATACAATATACAGGCTGCTCCTGAGAGCATACAGAATAATGTACATCCTGTCCTAGGAGACTAAACCCTAATATACAATATACAGGCTGCTCCTGAGAGCATACAGAATAATCTACACCCTGTCCTAGGAGATTACACCCTAATATACAATATACAGGCTGCTCCTGAGAGCATACAGAATAATGTACATCCTGTCCTAGGAGACTAAACCCTAATATACAATATACAGGCTGCTCCTGAGAGCATACAGAATAATCTACACCCTGTCCTAGGAGATACAATTTAATATACAATATACAGGCTGCTCCTGAGAGCATACAGAATAATGTACACCCTGTCCTAGGAGCTTACACTCTAATATACAATATACAGGCTGCTCCTGAGAGCATGCAGAATAATGTACACCCTATCCTAGGAGTTTACACTCTAATATACATTATACAGGCTGCTCCTGAGAGCATACAGAATAATGTACACCCTGTCCTAGGAGCTTATACTCTAATATACAATATACAGACTGCTCCTGAGAGCATACATAATAATGTACACCCTGTCCTAGGAGTTTACACTCTAATATACATTATACAGGCTGCTCCTGAGAGCATACAGAATAATGTACACCCTGTCCTAGGAGCTTATACTCTAATATACAATATACAGGCTGCTCCTGAGGGCATACAGAATAATCTACAGCCTGTCCTAGAAGCTTATACTCTAATATACAGGCTGCTCCTGAGAGCATACAGAATAATCTACACCCTGTGCTAGGAGCTTATAATTTAATATACAATATACAGGCTGTTCCTGAGAGCATACAGAATAATCTACACCCTGTCCTAGGAGCTTACACTCTAATATATAATATACAGGCTGCTCCTGAGAGCATACAGAATAATCTACACCCTGTCCTAGGAGTTTACACTCTAATATACATTATACAGGCTGCTCCTGAGAGCATACAGAATAATGTACACCCTGTCCTAGGAGCTTATACTCTAATATACAATATACAGGCTGCTCCTGAGGGCATACAGAATAATCTACAGCCTGTCCTAGAAGCTTATACTCTAATATACAGGCTGCTCCTGAGAGCATACAGAATAATCTACACCCTGTCCTAGGAGTTTACACTCTAATATACATTATACAGGCTGCTCCTGAGAGCATACAGAATAATGTACACCCTGTCCTAGGAGCGTACAATCTAATATACAATATACAGGCTGTTCCTGAGGGCATACAGAATAATCTACACCTTGTTTTAGGAGCTTACACTCTAATATACAATATACTGACTGCTCCTGAGAGCATACAGAATAATCTACACCCTGTCCTAGGAGCTTACACTCTAATATACAATATACAGGCTGCTCCTGAGAGCAAACAGAATAATCTACACCCTGTCCTAGGAGATTGCACTCTAATGTACAATATACAGGCTGCTCCTGAAGGCATACAGAATAATCTACACCCTGTCCTAGGAGCTTACACTCTAATATACAATATACAGGCTGCTCCTGAGAGCATACAGAATAATCTACACCCTGTCCTAGGAGCTTACACTTTAATATACAATATACAGGCTGCTCCTGAGGGCATACAGAATAATCTACACCCTGTCCTAGGAGTTTACAATCTAATATACAATATACAGGCTGCTCCTGAGAGCATACAGAATAATCTACACCCTGTCCTAGGAGCTTACACTCTAATATACAATATACAGGCTGCTCCTGAGAGCATACAGAATAATCTACACCCTGTCCTAGGAGTTTACACTTTAATATACATTATAGAGGCTGCTCCTGAGAGCATACAGAATAATGTACACCCTATCCTAGGAGCTTACAATCTAATATACAATATACAGGTTGCTCCTGAGAGCATACAGAATAATTTACACACTGTCCTAGGAGCTTACACTCTAATATACAATATACAGGCTGCTCCTGAGGGCATACAAAATAATCTACACCCTGTCTTAGGAGCTTACACTCTAATATAAAATATACAGACTGCTCCTGAGAGCATACAGAATAATCTACACCCTGTCCTAGGAGCTTACACTCTAATATACAATATACAGGCTGCTCCTGAGAGCATAGAGAATAATCTACACCCTGTCCTAGGAGCTTGCACTCTAATGTACAATATACAGGCTGCTCCTGAAGGCATACAGAATAATCTACACCCTGTCCTAGGAGCTTACACTCTAATATACAATATACAGGCTGCTCCTGAGAGCATACAGAATAATCTACACCCTGTCCTAGGAGCTTACACTCTAATATACAATATACAGGCTGCTCCTGAGAGCATTCAGAATAATGTACACCCTGTCCTTGGAACTTACAATCTAATATACAGTATACATGCTGCTCCTGAGGGCATACAGAATAATGTACACCCTGTCCTAAGAGCTTACACTCTAATATACAATATACAGGCTGCTCCTGAGAGCATTCAGAATAATGTACACCCTGTCCTAGGAGCTTACAATCTAATATACAGTATACATGCTGCTCCTGAGGGCATACAGAATAATGTACACCCTGTCCTAAGAGCTTACACTCTAATATACAATATACAGGCTGCTCCTGAGAGCATTCAGAACAATGTACACCCTGTCCTAGGAGCTTACAATCTAAAAAACAGTATACATGCTGCTCCTGAGAGCATACAGAATAATCTACACCCTGTCCTAGGAGATTGCACTCTAATGTACAATATACAGGCTGCTCCTGAAGGCATACAGAATAATCTACACCCTGTCCTAGGAGCTTACACTCTAATATACAATATACAGGCTGCTCCTGAGAACATACAGAATAATCTACACCCTGTCCTAGGAGCTTACACTTTAATATACAATATACAGGCTGCTCCTGAGGGCATACAGAATAATCTACACCCTGTCCTAGGAGTTTACAATCTAATATACAATATACAGGCTGCTCCTGAGAGCATACAGAATAATCTACACCCTGTCCTAGGAGCTTACACTCTAATATACAATATACAGGCTGCTCCTGAGAGCATACAGAATAATCTAGACCCTGTCCTAGGAGTTTACACTTTAATATACATTATACAGGCTGCTCCTGAGAGCATACAGAATAATGTACACCCTGTCCTAGGAGCTTACAATCTAATATACAATATACAGGTTGCTCCTGAGAGCATACAGAATAATTTACACACTGTCCTAGGAGCTTACACTCTAATATACAATATACAGGCTGCTCCTGAGGGCATACAAAATAATCTACACCCTGTCTTAGGAGCTTACACTCTAATATAAAATATACAGGCTGCTCCTGAGAGCATACAGAATAATCTACACCCTGTCCTAGGAGCTTACACTCTAATATACAATATACAGGCTGCTCCTGAGAGCATTCAGAATAATGTACACCCTGTCCTTGGAGCTTACAATCTAATATACAGTATACATGCTGCTCCTGAGGGCATACAGAATAATGTACACCCTGTCCTAAGAGCTTACACTCTAATATACAATATACAGGCTGCTCGTGAGAGCATTCAGAATAATGTACACCCTGTCCTAGGAGCTTACAATCTAATATACAGTATACATGCTGCTCCTGAGGGCATACAGAATAATGTACACCCTGTCCTAAGAGCTTACACTCTAATATACAATATACAGGCTGCTCCTGAGAGCATTCAGAACAATGTACACCCTGTCCTAGGAGCTTACAATCTAATAAACAGTATACATGCTGCTCCTGAGGGCATACAGAATAATGTACACCCTGTCCTAAGAGCTTACACTCTAATATACAATATACAGGCTGTTCCTGAGAGCATACAGAATAATTTACACTCTGTCCTAGTAGCTTACACTCTAATATACAATATACAAGCTGCTCCTGAGAGCATACAGAATAATCTACACCCTGTCCTAGGAGATTACACTCTAATATACAATATACAGGCTGCTCCTGAGAGCATACAGAATAATCTACACCCTGTCCTAGGAGCTTACACTCTAATATACAATATACAGGCTGCTCCTGAGGGCATACAGAATAATCTACGCCCTGTCCTAGGAGCTTACAATCTAATATACAATATACAGGCTGCTCCTGAGAGCATACAGAATAATCTACAACCTGTCCTAGGAGCTGACACTCTAATATACAGGCTGCTCCTGAGAGCATTCAGAACAATGTACACCCTGTCCTAGGAGTTTACACTCTAATATACATTATACAGGATGCTCCTGAGAGGATACAGAATAATGTACACCCTGTCCTAGGAGCCTGCAATCTAATATACAATATACAGACTGCTCCTGAGAGCATACAGAATAATGTACACCCTGTCCTAGGAGTTTACACTCTATTATACATTATACAGGCTGCTCCTGAGAGCATACAGAATAATGTACACCCTGTACTAGGAGCTTATACTCTAATATGCAATATACAGGCTGCTCCTGAGGGCATACAGAATAATCTACACCCTGTCCTAGGAGTTTACACTCTAATATACATTATACAGGATGCTCCTGAGAGGATACAGAATAATGTACACCCTGTCCTAGGAGCTTACAATCTAATATACAATATACAGGCTGCTCCTGAGAGCATACAGAATAATCTACAAACTGTCCTAGGAGCTGACACTCTAATATACAATATACAGGCTGCTACTGAGAGCATTCAGAATAATGTACACCCTGTCTTAGGAGTTCACAATCTAATATACAGAATACATGCTGCTCCTGAGAGCATACAGAATAATGTACACTCTGTCCTAGGAGCTTACACTCTAATATACAATATACAAGCTGCTCCTGAGAGCATACAAAATAATCTACACCCTGTCCTAGCAGCTTACAATCTAATATACAATATACAGGCTGCTCCTGAGAGCATACAGAATAATGTACACCCTGTCCTAGGAGATTACACCCTAATATACAATATACAGGCTGCTCCTGAGAGCATACAGAATAATGTACACCCTGTTCTAGGAGATTAAACCCTAATATACAACATACAGGCTGTTCCTGAGAGCATACAGAATAATCTACACCCTGTCCTAGGAGCTTACAATTTATTATACAATATACAGACTGCTCCTGAGAGCATACAGAATAATATACACCCTGTCCTAGGAGTTTACACTATAATATACAATATACAGGCTGCTCCTGAGAGCATACAGAATAATGTACACCCTGTCCTATGAGCTTACACTCTAATATACAATATACAGGCTGCTCCTGAGAGCATGCAGAAAAATGTACACCCTGTCCTAGGAGTTTACACTCTAATATACATTATACAGGATGCTCCTGAGAGGATACAGAATAATGTACACCCTGTCCTAGGAGCCTGCAATCTAATATACAATATACAGACTGCTCCTGAGAGCATACAGAATAATGTACACCCTGTCCTAAGAGTTTACACTCTATTATACATTATACAGGCTGCTCCTGAGAGCATACAGAATAATGTACACCCTGTCCTAGGAGCTTATACTCTAATATGCAATATACAGGCTGCTCCTGAGGGCATACAGAATAATCTACACCCTGTCCTAGGAGTTTACACTCTAATATACAATATACAGGCTGCTCCTGAGAGCATACAGAATAATCTACACCCTGTCCTATGAGCTTACGCTCTAATATACAATATACAGGCTGCTCCTGAGAGCAAACAGAATAATCTACACCCTGTCCTAGAAGCTTATACTCTAATATACAATATACAGGCTGCTCCTGAGAGCATACAGAATAATCTACACCCTGTCCTAGGAGCTTACACTCTAATATACAATATACAGGCTGCTCCTGAGAGCATACAGAATAATCTACACCCTGTCCTAGGAGTTTACACTCTAATATACAGTATACAGGCTGCTCCTGAGAGCATACAGAATAATTTACACACTGTCCTAGGAGCTTACACTCTAATATACAATATACAGGCTGCTCCTGAGGGCATACAGAATAATCTACACCCTGTCTTAGGAGCTTACACTCTAATATACAATATACAGACTGCTCCTGAGAGCATACAGAATAATCTACACCCTGTCCTAGGAGCTTACACTCTAATATACAATATACAGGCTGCTCCTGAGAGCATACAGAATAATGTACACACTGTCCTAGGAGCTTATACTCTAATATACAATATACACGCTGCTCCTGAGGGCATACAGAATAATCTACACCCTGTCCTAGGAGCTTGCACTCTAATGTACAATATACAGGCTGTTCCTGAAGGCACACAGAATAATGTACACCCTGTCCTAGGAGCTTACAATCTAATATACATTATACAGGATGCTCCTGAGAGGATACAGAATAATGTACACCCTGTCCTAGGAGCTTACAATCTAATATACAATATACAGGCTGCTCCTGAGAGCATACAGAATAATCTATGCCCTGTCCTAGGATCTTGCACTCTAATATACAATATACAGGCTGCTCCTGAGAGCATACAGAATAATCTACGCCCTGTCCTAGGAGCTTACACTCTAATATACAATATACAGGCTGCTCCTGAGAGCATACAGAATAATTTACACACTCTCCTAGGGGCTTACACTCTAATATACAATATACAGGCTGCTCCTGAGGTCATACAGAATAATCTACACCCTATTTTAGGAGCTTACACTCTAATATACAATATAGAGACTGCTCCTGAGAGCATACAGAATAATCTACACCCTGTCCTAGGAGCTTACACTCTAATATACAATATACAGGCTGCTCCTGAGAGCATACAGAATAATCTACACCCTGTCCTAGGAGCTTACACTCTAATATACAATATACAGGCTGCTCCTGAGGGCATACAGAATAATCTACACCCTGTCCTAGGAGCTTACACTCTAATATACAATATACAGGCTGCTCCTGAGAGCATACAGAATAATGTTCACCCTGTCCTAGGAGTTTACAATCAAATATACAATATACAGGCTGCTCCTGAGGGCATACAGAATAATGCACACCCTGTTCTAGGAGCTTACACTCTAATATACAACATACAGACTGCTCCTGAGAGCATACAGAATAATGTAAACCCTGTCCTAGGAGCTTACACTCTAATATACAATATACAGGCTGCTCATGAGAGCATTCAGAATAATATACACCCTGTCCTAGGAGCTTGCACTCTAATATACAATATACAGGCTGCTCCTGAGGGCATACAGAATAATCTACACCCTGACCTAAGAGCTTACACTCTAATATACAATATACAGGCTGCTCCTGAGGGCATACAGAATAATCTACACCCTGACCTAGGAGCTTACACTCTAATATACAATATACAGGCTGCTCCTGAAGGCATGCAGAAGAATCTACACTCTGTCTTAGGAGCTTACACTCTAATATACAATATAAAGGCTGCTCCTGAGAGCATACAGAATAATCTACACCCTGTCCTAGGAGCTTACACTCTAATATACAATATACAGGCTGCTCCTCAGAGCATACAGAATATCGTACACCCTGTCCTAGGAGCTTACAATCTAATATACAGTATACATGCTGCTCCTGAGGGCATACAAAATAATGTACACCCTGTTCTAGGAGCTTACAATCTAATATACAATATACAGGCTGCTCCTGAGAGCATATAGTATAATCTACACCCTGTCCTAGGAGCTTACACTATAATATACAATATACAGGCTGCTCCTGAGAACATACAGAATAATCTACACCCTGTCCTAGGAGCTTACAATCTAATATACAATTTACAGGCTGCTCCTGAGAGCATGCAGAATAATCTACACCCTGTCCTAGGAGATTACACTCTAATATACAATATACAGGCTGCTCCTGAGAGCATACAGAATAATCTACACCCTGTCCTAGGAGTTTACAATCTAATATACAATATACAGGCTGCTCCTGAGGGCATACAGAATAATCTACACCCTGTCCTAGGAGCTTACACTCTAATATACAATATACAGACTGCTCCTGAGAGCATACAGAATAATCTACACACTGTCCTAGGAGCTTACAATCTAATATACAATATACAGGCTGCTCCTGAGAGCATACAGAATAATGTACACCCTGTCCTAGGAGCTTACAATCTAATATACAATATATAGGCTGCTCCTGAGAGCATACAGAATAATCTACACCCTATTTTAGGAGCTTACACTCTAATATACAATATAGAGACTGCTCCTGAGAGCATACAGAATAATCTACACCCTGTCCTAGGAGCTTACACTCTAATATACAATATACAGGCTGCTCCTGAGAGCATACAGAATAATCTACACCCTGTCCTAGGAGCTTACACTCTAATATACAATATACAGGCTGCTCCTGATGGCATACAGAATAATCTACACCCTGTCCTAGGAGCTTACACTCTAATATACAATATACAGGCTGCTCCTGAGAGCATACAGAATAATGTTCACCCTGTCCTAGGAGTTTACAATCAAATATACAATATACAGGCTGCTCCTGTGGGCATACAGAATAATGCACACCCTGTTCTAGGAGCTTACACTCTAATATACAACATACAGACTGCTCCTGAGAGCATACAGAATAATGTAAACCCTGTCCTAGGAGCTTACACTCTAATATACAATATACAGGCTGCTCATGAGAGCATTCAGAATAATATACACCCTGTCCTAGGAACTTACACTCTAATAAACAATATACAGGCTGTTCCTGAGAGCATACAGAATAATCTACACCCTGTCCTAGGAGCTTGCACTCTAATATACAATATACAGGCTGCTCCTGAGGGCATACAGAATAATCTACACCCTGACCTAAGAGCTTACACTCTAATATACAATATACAGGCTGCTCCTGAGGGCATACAGAATAATCTACACCCTGACCTAGGAGCTTACACTCTAATATACAATATACAGGCTGCTCCTGAAGGCATGCAGAAGAATCTACACCCTGTCCTAGGAGCTTACACTCTAATATACAATATAAAGGCTGCTCCTGAGAGCATACAGAATAATCTACACCCTGTCCTAGGAGATTACACTCTAATATACAATATACAGGCTGCTCCTGAGAGCATACAGAATAATCTACACCCTGTCCTAGGAGCTTACACTCTAATATACAATATATAGGCTGCTCCTCAGAGCATACAGAATATCGTACACCCTGTCCTAGGAGCTTACAATCTAATATACAGTATACATGCTGCTCCTGAGGGCATACAAAATAATGTACACCCTGTTCTAGGAGCTTACAATCTAATATACAATATACAGGCTGCTCCTGAGAGCATATAGTATAATCTACACCCTGTCCTAGGAGCTTACACTATAATATACAATATACAGGCTGCTCCTGAGAACATACAGAATAATGAACACCCTGTCCTAGGAGCTTACAATCTAATATACAATTTACAGGCTGCTCCTGAGAGCATACAGAATAATCTACACCCTGTCCTAGGAGATTACACTCTAATATGCAATACACAGGCTGCTCCTGAGAGCATACAGAATAATCTACACCCTGTCCTAGGAGATTACACTCTAATATACAATATACAGGCTGCTCCTGAGAGCATACAGAATAATCTACACCCTGTCCTAGGAGCTTACACTCTAATATACAATATACAGGCTGCTCCTCGGAGCATACAGAATATCCTACACCCTGTCCTAGGAGTTTACAATCTAATATACAATATACAGGCTGCTCCTGAGGGCATACAGAATAATCTACACCCTGTCCTAGGAGCTTACACTCTAATATACAATATACAGACTGCTCCTGAGAGCATACAGAATAATCTACACACTGTCCTAGGAGCTTACAATCTAATATACAATATACAGGCTGCTCCTGAGAGCATACAGAATAATGTACACCCTGTCCTAGGAGCTTACAATCTAATATACAATATATAGGCTGCTCCTGAGAGCATACAGAATAATGTACACCCTGTCCTAGGAGCTTACAATCTAATATACAATATATAGGCTGCTACTGAGAGCATACACAATAATGTACACCCTGTCCTAGGAGTTTACAATCTAATATACAATATACAGGCTGCTCCTGAGAGCATACAGAATAATGTACACTCTGTCCTAGGAGCTTATACTCTAATATACAATATACAGGCTGCTCCTGAGGGCATACAGAATAATGTACACCCTGTCCTAGGAGCTTACACTCTAATATACAATATACAGGCTGCTCCTGAGGGCATACAGAATTATCTACACCCTGTCCTAGGAGCTTACACTCTAATATACAATATACAGGCTGCTCCTGAGAGCATACAGAATAATCTACACCCTGTTCTAGGAGCTTACACTCTAATATACAATATACAGGCTGCTCCTGAGAGCATACAGAATAATGTACTCCCTGTCCTAGGAACTTACACCCTAATATACAATATATAGGCTGCTCCTGAGAGCATACAGAATAATGTACACCCTGTCCTATGAGCTTACACTCTAATATACAATATACAGGCTGCTTCTGAGAGCATACCGAATAATCTACACCCTGTCCTAGCAGCTTACAATCTAATATACAATATACAGCCTGCTTCTGAGAGCATACAGAATAATGTACACCCTGTCCTAGGAGTTTACAATCTAATATACAATATACATGCTGCTCATGAGGGCATACAGAATAATCTACACCCTGTCCTAGGAGCTTACACTCTAATATACAATATACAGGCTGCTCCTGAGAGCATACAGAATAATGTACACTCTGTCCTAGGAGCTTACACTCTAATATACAATATACAGGCCGCTCCTGAGAGCATACAGAATAATTTACACCCTGTCCTAGGAGTTTACAATCTAATATACAATATACAGGCCGCTCCTGAGACCATACAGTATAATGTACACTCTGTCCTAGGAGCTTACACTCTAATATACAATATACAGGCTGCTCATGAGAGCATACAGAATAATGTACACCCTGCCCTAGGAGCTTACACTCTAATATACAATATACAGGCTGCTCCTGAGGGCATACAGAATAATCTACACCCTGTCCTAGGAACTTACACTCTAATATACAATATACATGCTGCTCCTGAGAGAATACAGAATAATCTACACCCTGTCCTAGGAGCTTACACTCTAATATACAATATACATGCTGCTCCTGAGAGCATACAGAATAATCTACACCCTGTCCTAGGAGTTTACACTATAATATACAATATACAGGCGGCTCCTGAGAGCATACAGAATAATGTACAACCTGTCCTAGTAGCTTACAATCTAATATACAATATACAAGCTGCTCCTGAGAGCATACAGAATAATGTACACTCTGTCCTAGGAGCTTATACACTAATATACAATATACAGGCTGCTCCTGAGAGCATACAGAATAATCTACACCCTGTCCTAGGAGCTTATACTCTAATATACAATATACAGGCTGCTCCTGAGAGCATATAGAATAATCAACACCCTGTTCTAGGAGCTTACAATCTAATATACAATATACAGGCTGCTCCAGAGAGCATACAGAATAATCTACACCCTGTAATAGGAGTTTACAATCTAATATGCAATAAACAGTCTGCTCCTGAGAGCATATGTAGCACCCTGAGGATTCGGCTGCTACAGGGGTATTGCACCTCAACCCAGAGGTGTGATATTCCACTCCCGGATAAGGATGGAGAGTGGAACTGAGCTCGGTAGGCTGCATGCACTACACACATCCCATTTCCGAGGAACAGGCCGACGGTACTCCCACTTAGAAATGTGCAGGTACGACCGAGTCTGTTCCTGGCTGGAGTGGGAGGGGGGTGGTACATCCCATGTAGTGTAGGGGCAGATAGGGGGAGCAGCCTGGGTAAAGTTAGGAGCTCATTGGGTGCTGGTCACCTGAGCTCACACATAGAGGGATATATAAGGTGGGCACCAACTAAGATCAGGGTCAGACGCAGAGAGTTAGATGCAGAGAGGATCAGCTGCAGAAAACAAGTTAGGAGAGGAGAGAAGAAAGACCAAGACCCAGAGTGAGAGAGGAGAAAAGAGAAAGACCCAGAGCACAGAAGAGAAGGGACCCAAGAACCCAAATCAGAGCACCGGGTGAGGAGTCAGCATCAGGGTACCGGAACCCAAGCTGGTGGGGGCAGAAAACAATCCCCAGCCAGAGACCGGAGACCGTGGGCAGTGTCTGTCACGGTCACCCACCACATTCACCCCGAAGGCACACCACATGAAGGGTCAGGGAACCCAGGGCCAAGGGTGTCCCAACAGAAGGCCCGAGGGAGCTGGACCTAGGTGGATCACTGGTGGGGACGGCTGAAGAAAGGACAGAGGGAGAGCTCAGGGCCACGCTCCAGACTTGTTTGGGGGTTGGCTGGATCCAGGACCTGGTGGACGCAGCACGGCTCGGGTGGTCACTAGCAGCTGGAGTGACCAGTACAACCTCTGCAGTAAGTAAACACCCTTAACTGCACAACCCGACTCTGTCTTCACTGCCGTCTGCACTACACCACCACAACCCCCATCCTCTGCGCCTGTCCCCTCTGAGGCTATACCCCTCCCGTTGGGGGTTATCTCACCAAGCTGCGCACCCACCATCAGCCTCAGCGGACCCTGCTGCAGCGGCGGCCACAGTGACCGCATCACAACGGGTGGCGTAGTCGACACAAAAGAACTTTTAGTAACATCTGTAGAACTGCCACACAACACTGAGCTTGACGCCCTGGGCACGGGCCGGGTCACAGCCGCTCGGAGACTACAACCCCCCATCTGATCCGGTGCCGGGTATTCCCCTCAAAAAGGAATATGTCCCAGGGGGCGCGTCACATACAGAATAATGTATACTCTGTCCTAGGAGCTTATACTCTAATATACAATATACAGGTTGCTCCTGAGAGCATACAGAATAATCTACACCCTGTCCTAGGAGCTTACGCTCTAATGTACATTATACAGGCTGCTCCTGAGAGCATACAGAATAATCTACACCCTGTCCTAGGAGCTTACAATCTAATATACAGTATACATGCTGCTGCTGAGGGCATACAGAATAATCTACACCCTGTCCTAGGAGTTTACACTCTAATATGCATTATACAGGCTGCTCCTGAGAGCATACAGAATAATCTACACCCTGTCCTAGGAGTTTACACTCTAATATACATTATGCAGGCTGCTCCTGAGAGCATGCAGAATAATGTACACCCTGTCCTAGGAGCTTACAATCTAATAAACAATATACAGGCTGCTCCTGCGAGCATACAGAATAATGTACACTCTGTCCTAGGAGATTATACTCTAATATACAATATACAGGCTGCTCCTGAGGGCATACAGAATAATCTACACCCTGTCCTAGGAGCTTATACTCTAATATACAATATACAGGCTGCTCCTGAGAGCATACAGAATAATGTACACCCTGTAATAGGAGTTTACAATCTAATATACAATATACAGGCTGCTCCTGAGAGCATACAGAATAATCTACACCCTGTAATAGGAGTTTACAATCTAATATGCAATATACAGTCTGCTCCTGAGAGCATACAGAATAATGTACACTCTGTTCTAGGACCTTATACTCTAATATACAATATACAGGTTGCTCCTGAGAGCATACACAATAATCTACACCCTGTCCTAGGAGTTTACACTCTAATATACATTATACAGGCTGCTCCTGAGAGCATGCAGAATAATGTACACCCTGTCCTAGGAGTTTACAATCTAATATACAATATACAGGCTGCTCCTGAGAGCATACAGAATAATCTACACCCTGTCCTAGGAGTTTACACTCTAATATACATTATACAGGCTGCTCCTGAGAGCATGCAGAATAATGTATACCCTGTCCTAGGAGCTTACAATCTAATATACAATATACAGGCTGCTCCTGAGAGCATACAGAATAATTTACACACTGTCCTAGGAGCTTACACTCTAATATACAATAAACAGGCTGCTCCTGAGGGCATGCAGAATAATGTACACCCTGTTTTAGGAGCTTACACTCTAATACACAATATACAGGCTGCTACTGAGAGCATACAGAATAATCTCCACCCTGTCCTAGGAGCTTACACCCTAATATACGATATACAGGCTGCTCCTGAGAGCATGCAGAATAATGTACACGCTGTCCTAGGAGTTTACACTCTAATATACAATATACAGGCTGCTCCTGAGAGCATACAGAATAATCTACACCCTGTCCTAAGAGCTTACACCCAAATATGCAATATAGAGGCTGCTCCTGAGAGCATACAGAATAATCTACACCCTGTCCTAGGAGCTTACACTCTATTATACAATATACAGGCTGCTCCTCAGAGCATTCAGAATAATCTACACCCTGTCCTAGGAGCTTGCACTCTAATATACAATATACAGGCTGCTCCTGACAGCATACAGAATAATCTACACCCAGTCCAAGCAGTTTACAATCTAATATACAATATACAGGCTGCTCTTGAGGGCATACAGAATAATCTACACCCTGTTTTAGGAGCTTACACTCTAATATACAATATACAGGCTGCTCCTGAGAGCATACAGAATAATCTACACCCTGTCCTAGGAGCTTACAATCTAATATACAGTATACATGCTGCTGCTGAGGGCATACAGAATAATCTACACCCTGTCCTAGGAGTTTACACTCTAATATACATTATACAGGCTGCTCCTGAGAGCATACAGAATAATCTACACCCTGTCCTAGGAGTTTACACTCTAATATACATTATACAGGCTGCTCCTGAGAGCATGCAGAATAATGTACACCCTGACCTAGGAGCTTACAATCTAATATACAATATACAGGCTGCTCCTGTGAGCATACAGAATAATCTACACCCTGTTTTAGGAGCTTATACTCTAATATACAATATACAGGCTGCTCCTGAGAGCATACAGAATAATGTACACCCTGACCTAGGAGCTTACAATCTAATATACAATATACAGGCTGCTCCTGTGAGCATACAGGATAATCTACACCCTGTTTTAGGAGCTTATACTCTAATATACAATATACAGGCTGCTCCTGTGAGCATACAGAATAATCTACACCCTGCAATAGGAGTTTACAATCTAATATGCAATATACAGGCTGCTCCTGAGAGCATACAGAATAATGTACACTCTGTCCTATGAGCTTATACCCTAATATACAATATACAGGTTGCTCCTGAGAGCATACAGAATATTCTACACCCTGTCCTAGGAGTTTACACTCTAATATACATTATACAGGCTGCTCCTGAGAGCATGCAGAATAATGTACTCCCTGTCCTAGGAGTTTACACTCTAATATACATTATACAGGCTGCTCCTGAGAGCATACAGAATAATCTACACCCTGTCCTAGGAGTTTACACTCTAATATACATTATACAGGCTGCTCCTGAGAGCATGCAGAATAATGTACACCCTGTCCTAGGAGCTTACAATCTAATATACAATATACAGGCTGCTCCTGAGAGCATACAGAAAAATGTACACCCTGTCCTAGGAGTTTACAATCTAATATACAATATACATGCTTCTCATGAGGGCATACAGAATAATATACACCCTGTCCTAGGAGCTTACACTCTGATATACAATATACAGGCTGCTACTGAGAGCATACAGAATAATTTACACACTGTCCTAGGAGCTTACACCCTAATATACAATATACAGGCTGCTCCTTAGAGCATACAGAATAATCTACACCCTGTCCTAGCAACTTACACCCTAATATACAATATACAGGCTGCTCCTGAGAGCATACAGAATAATGTACACCCTGCCCTAGGAGCTTACACTCTAATATACAATATAAAGGCTGCAACTGACGGTATACAGAATAATGTACACCCTGTCCTAGGAGCTTACACTCTAATATACAATATACAGGCTGCTCCTGAGGGCACACAGAATAATCTACACCCTTTCCTAGGAGCTTATACTCTAATATACAATATACAGGCTGCTCCTGAGAGCATATAGAATAATGTGCACCCTGTCCTAGGAGTTTACAATCTAATATACAATATACAGGCTGTTCCTGAGAGCATACAGAATAATCTACACCCTGTCCTAGGATCTTACAATCTAATATACAATATGCAGGCTGCTCCTGAGAGTATGCAGAATAATGTACACCCTGTCCTAGGAGTTTACACTCTAATATACATTATGCAGGCTGCTCCTGAAAGCATGCAGAATAATGTACACCCTGTCCTAGAAGCTTACAATCTAATATACAATATACAGGCTGCTCCTGCGAGCATACACAATAATGTACACTCTGTCCTAGGAGATTATACTCTAATATACAATATACAGGCTGCTCCTGAGGGCATACAGAATAATCTACACCCTGTCCTAGGAGCTTATACTCTAATATATAATATACAGGCTGCTCCTGAGAGCATACAGAATAATCTACACCCTGTCCTACGAGCTTATACTCTAATATACAATATACACGCTGCTCCTGAGAGCATACAGAATAATGTACACTCTGTCCTAGGAGCTTATACTCTAATATACAATATACAGGTTGCTCCTGAGAGCATACACAATAATCTACACCCTGTCCTAGGAGTTTACACTCTAATATACTTTATACAGGCTGCTCCTGAGAGCATGCAAAATAATGTACACCCTCTCCTAGGAGTTTACACTCTAATATACATTATACAGGCTGCTCCTGAGAGCATACAGAATAATCTACACCCTGTCCTAGGAGTTTACACTCTAATATACATTATACAGGCTGCTCCTGAGAGCATGCAGAATAATTTACACCCTGTCCTAGGAGCTTACAATCTAATATACAATATACAGGCTGCTTCTGAGAGCATACAGAATAATTTACACACTGTCCTAGGAGCTTGCACTCTAATATACAATAAACAGGCTGCTCCTGAGGGCATGCAGAATAATGTACACCCTGTTTTAGGAGCTTACACTGTAATACACAATACACAGGCTGCTCCTGAGAGCATACAGAATAATGTACACCCTGTCCTAGGAGCTTACACCCTAATATACAATATACAGGCTGCTCCTGAGAGCATGCAGAATAATGTACACCCTGTCCTAGGAGCTTACACTCTAATATACAATACACAGGCTGCTCCTGAGAGCATACAGAATAATCAACACCCTGTCTTAGGAGCTTACACTCTAATATACAATATACAGGCTGCTCCTGAGAGCATACAGAATAATGTACACCCTGTCCTAGGAGCTTACACCCTAATATACAATATACAGGCTGCTCCTGAGAGCATGCAGAATAATGTACACCCTGTTCTAGGAGCTTACACTCTAATATACAATATACAGGCTGCTACTGAGAGCATACAGAATAATCTACACCCTGTCCTAGGAGTTTACACCCTAATATGCAATATACAGGCTGCTCCTGAGAGCATACAGAATAATCTACACCCTGTCCTAGGAGCTTACACTCTAATACACAATATACAGGCTGCTCCTCAGAGCATTCAGAATAATGTACACCCTGTCCTAGGAGCTTGCACTCTAATATACAATATACAGGCTGCTCCTGAGAGCATACAGAATAATCTACACCCAGTCCTAGCAGTTTACAATCTAATATACAATATACAGGCTGCTCTTGAGGGCATACAGAATAATCTACACCCTGTTTTAGGAGCTTACACTCTAATATACAATATACAGGCTGCTCCTGAGAGCATATAGAATAATCTACACCCTGTCCTAGGAGATTACACTCTAATATACAATATACAGGCTGCTCCTGAGAGCATACAGAATAATGTACACCCTGTCCAAGGAGCTCACACCCTAATATACAATATACAGGCTGCTCCTGAGGGCATACAGAATAATCTACACCCTGTCCTAGGAGCTTGTACTCTAATATACAATATACAGGCTGCTACTGAGGGCATACAGAATAATCTACACCCTGTCCTAGGAGCTTACACTCTAATATACAATATACAGGCTGTTCCTGAGAGCATTCAGAATAAGGTACACTCTGTCCTAGGAGCTTACACTCTAATATACAATATACAGGCTGCTCCTGAGAGCATCCAGAATAATCTACACCCTGTCCTAGGAGCTTACACTCTAATATACAAGATACAAGCTGCTCCTGAGAGCATTCAGAATAATGTACACCCTGTCCTAGGAGCTTGCACTCTAATATACAATATAATCTACACCCTGTCCTAGCAGTTTACAATCTAATATACAATATACAGGCTGCTCTTGAGGGCATACAGAATAATCTACACCCTGTTTTAGGAGCTTACACTCTAATATACAATATACAGGCTGCTCCTGAGAGCATATAGAATAATCTACACCCTGTCCTAGGAGCTTGCACTCTAATATACAATATACAGGCTGCTCCTGAGAGCATACAGAATAATCTACACCCAGTCCTAGCAGTTTACAATCTAATATACAATATACAGGCTGCTCTTGAGGGCATACAAAATAATCTACACCCTGTTTTAGGAGCTTACACTCTAATATACAATATACAGGCTGCTCCTGAGAGCATATAGAATAATCTACACCCTGTCCTAGGAGTTTACACTCTAATATACAATATACAGGCTGCTCCTGAGAGCATACAGAATAATGTACACCCTGTCCAAGGAGCTCACACCCTAATATACAATATACAGGCTGCTCCTGAGGGCATACAGAATAATCTACACCCTGTCCTAGGAGCTTGTACTCTAATATACAATATACAGGCTGCTACTGAGGGCATACAGAATAATCTACACCCTGTCCTAGGAGCTTACACTCTAATATACAATATACAGGATGTTCCTGAGAGCATTCAGAATAAGGTACACTCTGTCCTAGGAGCTTACACTCTAATATACAATATACAGGCTGCTCCTGAGAGCATCCAGAATAATCTACACCCTGTCCTAGGAGCTTACACTCTAATATACAAGATACAAGCTGCTCCTGAGAGAATTCAGAATAATGTACACCCTGTCCTAGGAGCTTGCACTCTAATATACAATATACAGGCTGCTCCTGAGAGCATACAGAATAATCTACACCCTGTCCTAGCAGTTTACAATCTAATATACAATATACAGGCTCCTCTTTAGGGCATACAGAAAAATCTACACCCTGTTTTAGGAGCTTACACTCTAATATACAATATACAGGCTGCTCCTGAGAGCATACAGAATAATGTACACCCTGTCCTAGGAGCTTAGACCCTAATTTACAATATACAGGCTGCTCCTGAGAGCATACAGAATAATCTACACCCTGTCCTAGGAGTTTACACTCTAATATACAACATACAGGCTGCTCCTGAGGGCATACAGAATAATGTACACCCTGTCCTAGGAGCTTACACCCTAATATACAATATACAGGCTGCTCCTGAGAGCATATAGAATAATCTACACCCTGTCCTAGGAGCTTGCACTCTAATATACAATATACAGGCTGCTCCTGAGGGCACACAGAATAATCTACACCCTGTCCTAGGAGCTTACACTATAATATACAATATACAGGCTGCTCCTGAGAGCATTCAGAATAATGTACACTCTGTCCTAGGAGCTTACAATCTAATATACCATATACAGGCTGCTCCTGAGAGCATCCAGAGTAATCTACACCCTGTCCTAGGAGCTTACACTCTAATATACAATATACAGGCTGCTCCTGAGGGCATACAGAATAATCTACACCCTGTCCTAGGAGCTTACAATGTAACATACAGTATACATGCTGCTCCTGAGGGCATACAGAATAATGTACACCCTGTCATAGGAGCTTACAATCTAATATACAGTATACATGCTGCTCCTGAGGGCATGTAGAATAATGTACACCCTGTCCTAGGAGCTTACACTCTAATATACAATATACAGGCTGCTCCTGAGAGCATACAGAATAATCTCCACCCTGTTCTAGGAGCTTACAATTTAATATACAATATACAGGCTGCTCCTGAGAGCATACAGAATAATCTACACCCTGTCCTAGGAACTTAAAATCTAATATACAATATACAGGCTGCTTCTGAGAGCATACAGAATATCCTACACCCTGTCCTAGGAGATTACAATCCAATATACAATATACAGGCGGCTCCTGAGAGCATACAGAATAATCTACACCCTGTCCTAGGAGCTTACACTCTAATATACAATATACAGGCTGCTTCTGAGGGTATACAGAATAATGTACACCCTGTCCGAGGAGTTTACACTCTAATATACAATATACAGTCTGCTCCTGAGGGCATACAGAATAATCTACACCCTGTCCTAGGAGCTTACACTCTAATATACAATATACAGGCTGCTCCTGAGGGCATACATAATAATCTACACCCTGTCCTAAGAGATTACACTCTAATATACAATATACAGGCTGCTCCTGAGGGCATATAGAATAATCTACACCCTGTCCTACGAGCTTACAATCTAATATACAATATACAGGCTGCTCCTGAGAGCATGCAGAATAATCTACACCCTGTCCTAAGAGCTTACACTCTAATATACAATATACAGGATGCTTCTGAGGGCATACAAAATAATCTACACCTTGTCCTAGGAGCTTACAATCTAATATACAATATACAGGCAGCTCCTGACAGCATACAGAATAATGTACACCCTGTCCTAGGAGCTTACACTATAATATACAATATACAGGCTGCTCCTGAGAGCATACAGAATAATGTACACCCTGTCCTAGGAGCTTACAATCTAATATACAATATAAAGGCTGCTCCTGAGAGCATACAGAATAATATACACCCTGTCCTAGGAGTTTACACTATAATATACAATATACAGGCTGCTCCTGAGAGCATACAGAATAATGTACACCCTGTCCTAGGAACTTACACTCTAATATACAATATACAGGTTGCTCCAGAGGGCATACAGAATAATCTACACCCTGTCCTAGGATCTTATACTCTAATATACAATATACAGGCTGCTCCTGAGAGCATACAGAATAATCTACACCCTGTCCTAGGAGCTTACACTCTAATATACAATATACAGGCTGCTCCTGAGGGCATACAGAATAATCTACACCCTGTCCTAGGAGCTTACACTCTAATATACAATATACAGGCTGCTCCTGAGGGCATAGAGAATAATGTACACCCAGCCCTAGGAGCTTACACTCTAATATACAATATACAGGCTGCTCCTGAGAGCATACAGAATAATGTTCACCCTGTCTTAGGAGCTTACACTCCAATATACAATATACAGGCTGCTCCTGAGGGCATACAGAATATTGTACACCCTCTCCTAGGAGCTTACAATCTAATTTACAATATACAGGCTGCTCCTGAGAGCATACAGAATAATGTACACCCTGTCCTAGGAGCTTACACTATAATATACAATATACAGGCTGCTCCTGAGAGCATAGAGAACAATGTACACCCTGTCCTAGGAGCTTACAATCTAATATACAGTATACATGCTGCTCCTGAGGGCATACAGAATAATGTACACCCTGTTCTAGGAGCTTACAATCTAATATACAATATACAAGCAGCTCCTGACAGCAAACAGAATAATGTACACCCTGTCCTAGGAGCTTACACTATAATATACAATATACAGGCTGCTCCTGAGAGCATACAGAATAATGTACACCCTGTCCTAGGAGCTTACAATCTAATATACAATATACAGGCTGCTCCTGAGAGCATACAGAGTAATGTACACCCTGTCCAAGGAACTTACACTCTAATATACAATATACAGGTTGCTCCAGAGGGCATACAGAATAATCTACACCTTGTCCTAGTAGCTAATACTCTAATATACAATATACAGGCTGCTCCTGAGAGCATAGAGAATAATCTACACCCTGTCCTAGGAGCTTATACTCTAATATACAATATACAGGCTGCTCCTGAGAGCATACAGAATAATGTACACTCTGTCCTAGGAGCTTACACTCTAATATACAATATACCGGTTGCTCCTGAGAGCATACAGAATAATGTACACCCTGTCCTAGCAGCTTACACTCTAATATACAATATACAGTCTGCTCCTGAGAACATACAGAATATCCTACACCCTGTCCTAGAAGTTTACAATCTAATATGCAATATACAGGCTGCTCCTGAGAGCATACAGAATAATCTACACCCTGTCCTAGTAGCTTACACTCTAATATACAATATACAGGCTGCTTCTGAGGGCACACAGAATAATCTACGCCCTGTCCTAGGAGCTTACAATCTAATATGCAATATACAGGCTGCTTCTGAGGGCATACAGAATAATGCACACCCTGTCCTAGGAGCTTACAATCTAATATGCAATATACAGTCTGCTTCTGAGGGCATACAGAATAATCTACGCCCTGTCCTAGGAGCTTACAATCTAATATACAATATACAGTCTGCTCCTGAGGGCATACAGAATAATCTACACCCTGTCCTAGGAACTTACACTCTAATATACAATATACAGGCTGCTTCTGAGGGCATACATAATAATCTACGCCCTGTCCTAAGAGATTACACTCTAATATACAATATACAGGCTGCTCCTGAGAGCATACAGAATAATGTACACCCTGACCTAGGAGCTTACACTCTAATATACAATATATAGGCTGCTTCTGGGAGCATACAGAATAATGTACACCCTGTCCTATGAGCTTACAATCTAATATACAATATATAGGCTGCTCCTGAGAGCATACAAAATAATGTACACCCTGTCCTAGGAGCTTACAATCTAATATACAATATACAGGCTGCTCCTGAGAGCACACAGAATAATGTACACCCTGTCCTAGGAGCTTACAATGTAACATACAGTATACAGGATGCTCCTGAGAGCATACAGAATAATCAACACCCTGTCTTAGGAGCTTACACTCTAATATACAATATACAGGCTGCTCCTGAGAGCATACAGAATAATGTACACCCTGTCCTAGGAGCTTACACCCTAATATACAATATACAGGCTGCTCCTGAGAGCATGCAGAATAATGTACACCCTGTTCTAGGAGCTTACAATCTAATATACAATATACAGGCTGCTCCTGAGAGCACACAGAATAATGTACACCCTGTCCTAGGAGCTTACAATCTAATATACAATATACAGGCTGCTCCTGAGAGCACACAGAATAATGTACACCCTGTCCTAGGAGCTTACAATGTAACATACAGTATACAGGCTGCTCCTGAGAGCATACAGAATAATCAACACCCTGTCTTAGGAGCTTACACTCTAATATACAATATACAGGCTGCTCCTGAGAGCATACAGAATAATGTACACCCTGTCCTAGGAGCTTACACCCTAATATACAATATACAGGCTGCTCCTGAGAGCATGCAGAATAATGTACACCCTGTTCTAGGAGCTTACACTCTAATATACAATATACAGGCTGCTACTGAGAGCATACAGAATAATCTACACCCTGTCCTAGGAGTTTACACCCTAATATGCAATATACAGGCTGCTCCTGAGAGCATACAGAATAATCTACACCCTGTCCTAGGAGCTTACACTCTAATACACAATATACAGGCTGCTCCTCAGAGCATTCAGAATAATGTACACCCTGTCCTAGGAGCTTGCACTCTAATATACAATATACAGGCTGCTCCTGAGAGCATACAGAATAATCTACACCCAGTCCTAGCAGTTTACAATCTAATATACAATATACAGGCTGCTCTTGAGGGCATACAGAATAATCTACACCCTGTTTTAGGAGCTTACACTCTAATATACAATATACAGGCTGCTCCTGAGAGCATATAGAATAATCTACACCCTGTCCTAGGAGATTACACTCTAATATACAATATACAGGCTGCTCCTGAGAGCATACAGAATAATGTACACCCTGTCCAAGGAGCTCACACCCTAATATACAATATACAGGCTGCTCCTGAGGGCATACAGAATAATCTACACCCTGTCCTAGGAGCTTGTACTCTAATATACAATATACAGGCTGCTACTGAGGGCATACAGAATAATCTACACCCTGTCCTAGGAGCTTACACTCTAATATACAATATACAGGCTGTTCCTGAGAGCATTCAGAATAAGGTACACTCTGTCCTAGGAGCTTACACTCTAATATACAATATACAGGCTGCTCCTGAGAGCATCCAGAATAATCTACACCCTGTCCTAGGAGCTTACACTCTAATATACAAGATACAAGCTGCTCCTGAGAGCATTCAGAATAATGTACACCCTGTCCTAGGAGCTTGCACTCTAATATACAATATACAGGCTGCTCCTGAGAGCATACAGAATAATCTACACCCTGTCCTAGCAGTTTACAATCTAATATACAATATACAGGCTGCTCTTGAGGGCATACAGAATAATCTACACCCTGTTTTAGGAGCTTACACTCTAATATACAATATACAGGCTGCTCCTGAGAGCATATAGAATAATCTACACCCTGTCCTAGGAGCTTGCACTCTAATATACAATATACAGGCTGCTCCTGAGAGCATACAGAATAATCTACACACAGTCCTAGCAGTTTACAATCTAATATACAATATACAGGCTGCTCTTGAGGGCATACAAAATAATCTACACCCTGTTTTAGGAGCTTACACTCTAATATACAATATACAGGCTGCTCCTGAGAGCATATAGAATAATCTACACCCTGTCCTAGGAGTTTACACTCTAATATACAATATACAGGCTGCTCCTGAGAGCATACAGAATAATGTACACCCTGTCCAAGGAGCTCACACCCTAATATACAATATACAGGCTGCTCCTGAGGGCATACAGAATAATCTACACCCTGTCCTAGGAGCTTGTACTCTAATATACAATATACAGACTGCTACTGAGGGCATACAGAATAATCTACACCCTGTCCTAGGAGCTTACACTCTAATATACAATATACAGGATGTTCCTGAGAGCATTCAGAATAAGGTACACTCTGTCCTAGGAGCTTACACTCTAATATACAATATACAGGCTGCTCCTGAGAGCATCCAGAATAATCTACACCCTGTCCTAGGAGCTTACACTCTAATATACAAGATACAAGCTGCTCCTGAGAGAATTCAGAATAATGTACACCCTGTCCTAGGAGCTTGCACTCTAATATACAATATACAGGCTGCTCCTGAGAGCATCCAGAATAATCTACACCCTGTCCTAGGAGCTTACACTCTAATATACAAGATACAAGCTGCTCCTGAGAGCATACAGAATAATCTACACACAGTCCTAGCAGTTTACAATCTAATATACAATATACAGGCTGCTCTTGAGGGCATACAAAATAATCTACACACAGTCCTAGCAGTTTACAATCTAATATACAATATACAGGCTGCTCTTGAGGGCATACAAAATAATCTACACCCTGTTTTAGGAGCTTACACTCTAATATACAATATACAGGCTGCTCCTGAGAGCATCCAGAATAATCTACACCCTGTCCTAGGAGCTTACACTCTAATATACAAGATACAAGCTGCTCCTGAGAGCATACAGAATAATCTACACCCTGTCCTAGCAGTTTACAATCTAATATACAATATACAGGCTCCTCTTTAGGGCATACAGAAAAATCTACACCCTGTTTTAGGAGCTTACACTCTAATATACAATATACAGGCTGCTCCTGAGAGCATACAGAATAATGTACACCCTGTCCTAGGAGCTTAGACCCTAATTTACAATATACAGGCTGCTCCTGAGAGCATACAGAATAATCTACACCCTGTCCTAGGAGTTTACACTCTAATATACAACATACAGGCTGCTCCTGAGGGCATACAGAATAATGTACACCCTGTCCTAGGAGCTTACACCCTAATATACAATATACAGGCTGCTCCTGAGGGCACACAGAATAATCTACACCCTGTCCTAGGAGCTTACACTATAATATACAATATACAGGCTGCTCCTGAGAGCATTCAGAATAATGTACACTCTGTCCTAGGAGCTTACAATCTAATATACCATATACAGGCTGCTCCTGAGAGCATCCAGAATAATCTACACCCTGTCCTAGGAGCTTACACTCTAATATACAATATACAGGCTGCTCCTGAGGGCATACAGAATAATCTACACCCTGTCCTAGGAGCTTACAATGTAACATACAGTATACATGCTGCTCCTGAGGGCATACAGAATAATGTACACCCTGTCATAGGAGCTTACAATCTAATATACAGTATACATGCTGCTCCTGAGGGCATGTAGAATAATGTACACCCTGTCCTAGGAGCTTACACTCTAACATACAATATACAAGCTGCTCCTGAGAGCATACAGAATAATCTCCACCCTGTTCTAGGAGCTTACAATTTAATATACAATATACAGGCTGCTCCTGAGAGCATACAGAATAATCTACACCCTGTCCTAGGAACTTAAAATCTAATATACAATATACAGGCTGCTTCTGAGAGCATACAGAATATCCTACACCCTGTCCTAGGAGATTACAATCCAATATACAATATACAGGCGGCTCCTGAGAGCATACAGAATAATCTACACCCTGTCCTAGGAGCTTACACTCTAATATACAATATACAGGCTGCTTCTGAGGGTATACAGAATAATGTACACCCTGTCCGAGGAGTTTACACTCTAATATACAATATACAGTCTGCTCCTGAGGGCATACAGAATAATCTACACCCTGTCCTAGGAGCTTACACTCTAATATACAATATACAGGCTGCTCCTGAGGGCATACATAATAATCTACACCCTGTCCTAAGAGATTACACTCTAATATACAATATACAGGCTGCTCCTGAGGGCATATAGAATAATCTACACCCTGTCCTAGGAGCTTACAATCTAATATACAATATACAGGCTGCTCCTGAGAGCATGCAGAATAATCTACACCCTGTCCTAAGAGCTTACACTCTAATATACAATATACAGGATGCTTCTGAGGGCATACAAAATAATCTACACCTTGTCCTAGGAGCTTACAATCTAATATACAATATACAGGCAGCTCCTGACAGCATACAGAATAATGTACACCCTGTCCTAGGAGCTTACACTATAATATACAATATACAGGCTGCTCCTGAGAGCATACAGAATAATGTACACCCTGTCCTAGGAGCTTACAATCTAATATACAATATAAAGGCTGCTCCTGAGAGCATACAGAATAATATACACCCTGTCCTAGGAGTTTACACTATAATATACAATATACAGGCTGCTCCTGAGAGCATACAGAATAATGTACACCCTGTCCTAGGAACTTACACTCTAATATACAATATACAGGTTGGTCCAGAGGGCATACAGAATAATCTACACCCTGTCCTAGGATCTTATACTCTAATATACAATATACAGGCTGCTCCTGAGAGCATACAGAATAATCTACACCCTGTCCTAGGAGCTTACACTCTAATATACAATATACAGGCTGCTCCTGAGGGCATACAGAATAATCTACACCCTTTCCTAGGAGCTTACACTCTAATATACAATATACAGGCTGCTCCTGAGGGCATAGAGAATAATGTACACCCAGCCCTAGGAGCTTACACTCTAATATACAATATACAGGCTGCTCCTGAGAGCATACAGAATAATGTTCACCCTGTCTTAGGAGCTTACACTCCAATATACAATATACAGGCTGCTCCTGAGGGCATACAGAATATTGTACACCCTCTCCTAGGAGCTTACAATCTAATTTACAATATACAGGCTGCTCCTGAGAGCATACAGAATAATGTACACCCTGTCCTAGGAGCTTACACTATAATATACAATATACAGGCTGCTCCTGAGAGCATAGAGAACAATGTACACCCTGTCCTAGGAGCTTACAATCTAATATACAGTATACATGCTGCTCCTGAGGGCATACAGAATAATGTACACCCTGTTCTAGGAGCTTACAATCTAATATACAATATACAAGCAGCTCCTGACAGCATACAGAATAATGTACACCCTGTCCTAGGAGCTTACACTATAATATACAATATACAGGCTGCTCCTGAGAGCATACAGAATAATGTACACCCTGTCCTAGGAGCTTACAATCTAATATACAATATACAGGCTGCTCCTGAGAGCATACAGAGTAATGTACACCCTGTCCTAGGAACTTACACTCTAATATACAATATACAGGTTGCTCCAGAGGGCATACAGAATAATCTACACCTTGTCCTAGGAGCTAATACTCTAATATACAATATACAGGCTGCTCCTGAGAGCATAGAGAATAATCTACACCCTGTCCTAGGAGCTTATACTCTAATATACAATATACAGGCTGCTCCTGAGAGCATACAGAATAATGTACACTCTGTCCTAGGAGCTTACACTCTAATATACAATATACCGGTTGCTCCTGAGAGCATACAGAATAATGTACACCCTGTCCTAGCAGCTTACACTCTAATATACAATATACAGTCTGCTCCTGAGAACATACAGAATATCCTACACCCTGTCCTAGAAGTTTACAATCTAATATGCAATATACAGGCTGCTCCTGAGAGCATACAGAATAATCTACACCCTGTCCTAGTAGCTTACACTCTAATATACAATATACAGGCTGCTTCTGAGGGCACACAGAATAATCTACGCCCTGTCCTAGGAGCTTACAATCTAATATGCAATATACAGGCTGCTTCTGAGGGCATACAGAATAATGCACACCCTGTCCTAGGAGCTTACAATCTAATATGCAATATACAGTCTGCTTCTGAGGGCATACAGAATAATCTACGCCCTGTCCTAGGAGCTTACAATCTAATATACAATATACAGTCTGCTCCTGAGGGCATACAGAATAATCTACACCCTGTCCTAGGAACTTACACTCTAATATACAATATACAGGCTGCTTCTGAGGGCATACATAATAATCTACGCCCTGTCCTAAGAGATTACACTCTAATATACAATATACAGACTGCTCCTGAGAGCATACAGAATAATGTACACCCTGACCTAGGAGCTTACACTCTAATATACAATATATAGGCTGCTTCTGGGAGCATACAGAATAATGTACACACTGTCCTATGAGCTTACAATCTAATATACAATATATAGGCTGCTCCTGAGAGCATACAAAATAATGTACACCCTGTCCTAGGAGCTTACAATCTAATATACAATATACAGGCTGCTCCTGAGAGCATACAGAATAGTGTACACCCTGTCCTAGGAGCTTACAATCTAATATACAATATATAGGCTGCTCCTGAGAGCATACAGAATAATGTACACCCTGTCTTAGGAGCTTACACTCTAATATACAACATACAGACTGCTCCTGAGAGCATACAGAATAATGTACACCCTGACCTAGGAGCTTACACTCTAATATACAATATACAGGCTGCTCCTGAGAGCATACAGAATAATGTACACCCTGTACTAGGAGCTTACAATCTAATATACAATATACAGGCTGCTCCTGAGAGCATACAGAATAATGTACACCCTGTCCTAGGAGCTTACACTCTAATATACAATATACAGGCTGCTCCTGAGGGCATACAGAATAATCTACACTCTGTCCTGGGAGCTTACAATCTAATATACAATATACAGGCTGCTCCTGAGAGCATACAGAATAATCTACACCCTGTCCTAGGAGCTTACAATCTAATATACAATATACAGGCTGCTCCTGAGAGCATACAGAATAATCTACACCCTGTCCTCGGAGCTTACAATCTAATATACAATATACAGGCTGCTCCTGAGGGCATACAGAATAATCTACACCCTGTCCTAGGAGCTTACACTCTAATATACAATATCCAGATGTAGTTTACCGGGGGTGGCTGCAGTGGAGCGGGGTCACAGAAGGCAGTGTAGCTGCTTCAGGAGGCCGATGTCGGCGGGTCCTGGGCTCTCATAAGATGTTGGTGCCGGTGAGCAGAGTCCCCTTCCCTATTGATTGCCCTGCAATGGGCTTTCGAAAAAAAAGCCACTGGAGGAGGCGCATGTGTCTCCTGAGATCTCAATCTGCGCGTCCGCTGCCTCCAGCGGCCATTTTCCCAAAGCCCACTGCAGGGCAATCAATAGGAAAGGGGACTCTGCTCACCAGCACCCGACATCTTATGAGAGCCCAGGGCCCGCAGTATCGCCCCACTCCTGCCGCCGCTGGCCCCCTGAAGCAACGGCCCTGCCTCCTGTGACCCTGCTCCACAGCCGCCCCCCTGGTAACCTACCGTTAATTAGACTATAAGAGGCACCACCATTTTATTTTAAAAATTATTTTCCACCTCAAAATTTGGGGTGAGTCTTATGGTCCGGTGCGTCTTACAGTCTGCAAAATATGGCAATGGCAATACAAGTCTATGGGTCCATGAAAAAATTGGACCGCACTTTGATGACATCTGAGTGCGGTCCGATTTTCACCAACTGACAGAAGGGAGAAGGTGATAAACCTTTTTTTTCTCATCTCCACGTCGGAGAAAAACTGATGCCGCTCTGATCAAAGTCTGATCAGAGTCTGTAACTCTATTACGCCAGTAGCCGTTGCTTCAATTCTGCTCATGATCTCCTGTGGTTCCAGTCCTGGTCCTCTGGTCAAGCTACTACGTTCTCCGTTGTTTCTGCTCGGCCATCCTGCTGCGCCACCGTCATCTGTCCGTGCTTCATTACAGCTGCTCATCTGAACTAGATGAGACAGAACACCTATCATTACAAAAAAGAGGATTCAATGATAGGTCCTATTTAAGGAATCATCCTGATACACAACAGAGAACACCTCACTCAGATGTTTGCTGAGATTTTTTAGGGGTAAATGTTGCAGTTCTAAACTTCACCACAAACTCCACACAGCTACACAATGTGTGAATGGGGCCTTAGTGTTCAGTGAACAGCTGCCTACCTGGACTTGTCTTCCTCAAGCTGCTGCCTCCAGGACACAAGATGGTTCAGGATTAGAACTTTATACATTCTGTACCAATGTGATGTCATGTGATATCTATGATGTCATGTGCCCTGTGATGCCATGTGATATCTATGATGTCATGTGTCCTGTGATGTCATAATATCTGCCACTGCTGTGTTATGTATCAAGTTTCCAACATCAAGGAAGAGTTGAATTAATAAAATAAAATCACAGGCTGCAAATAACCACCGGCCTCATTTTTAATTGAGTTATGACGCACGTTATAACCTAAACATTTCCACCCTTTTATTCTAATCCACATCACCTACTGCTCTATGACCTAAAGGAAAACACCGGACGCCATACTGCAAATCCTGATCACGATAAACCGTCAGTTCCTGGTCACCCCCGGTCCAACACGACCAAGAGAGCTGACAATGGAGAACTGCAGCGGTCTGCAATTACATTTATGATATGAAAACGTTATGTTTTGACATTAATGGCAAAGCTACCAAAAAATGGAACCAAATGGAGTGGTATCAACTGGCCGACCCCTTTCAATATGCTTTTATTAGAGCACATAGGTGTCATAGAGGGCTAAACCAGCCGATTGCTGAGGGTCTTCAAGACCTCTGACAGATGATCAGTTGATCGCCAGCGAGTCCTCATTTAGGGAAGGGGTTGTACAGATTGGTAACCCCTGTTAGACCGGGCTCACACTGTCTTACTAAAGCACCCAAATGTGCAGATTTTCCTTGGAATCTGGTCAATAACATTTTTTTTTCAATCATAGAATCATTATAACAATCACAGCACAGGACACAGGATCCAGCGCTTTCTGCTGAGATTTTCAGGTGAATGATGCAGTTCTGAATCCCACCACTAACCCCCCATCTATACAATGTATGAGTGAGGACGTAAGTGAGGAGATCCCTACCTGGACTTGTTCCCTTCAAGCTGTCCGGCTCTAATGAAACAAGATGGCTCCGGTGTTACACTCTGTACATTCTACACCAATTGTGATGTCACACGATGTCTATGATGTTTATGTGCTTTGTGATGTCATCAAAACTGCCTGTTTAACCCCTTCCAATCCAATGACATACTTTGATTTTGTGAACAGGTTAATTGGATGCAATAGCGCAGACAATGAAGGGACAATAGTAATCATCCAAAACTATTTATTTTTCTACCACTAAAGGAAATCTAACTATAGGGACACACACATATAATATATATATTATATATATATATATATATATATATATATATTATATATATATTATATATATAATATGTATATATATATTATCTATATATATTATAATATATATATTATATTTATATATATTATAATATATATATATATATATATATATATATATATAACAGAATATAACTCCAAGTAAATCAAACTTCTGTGAAATCAAACTGTCCACTTAGGAAGCAACACTGATTGACAATCAATTTCACATGCTGTTGTGCAAATGGAATAGACAATAGATGGAAATTATTGGCAATTATCAAGACACTGTGGCAAGAAGGTTTGCTGTGTCTGTCAGCGTAGTGTCCAGAGGCTGGAGGCGCTACCAGGAGACAGGCTAGTACACCAGGAGACGTGGAGGGGGCCGTAGGAGGGCAACAACCCAGCAGCAGGACCGCTACCTCCGCCTTTGTGCAAGGAGGAACAGGAGGAGCACTGCCAGAGCCCTGCAAAATGACCTCCAGCAGGCCAAAAATGTGCATGTGTCTGTACAAACGGTTAGAAACTGACTCCATGAGGGTGGTATGAGGGCCCGACGTCCACAGATGGGGGTTGTGCTCACAGCCCAACACCGTGCAGGACGCTTGGCATTGGCCACAGAACACCAGGATTGGCAAAGTCGCCACTGGCGCCCTGTGCTCTTCACAGATGAAAGCAGGTTCACACTGAGCACATGTGACATACGTGACAGAGTTTGGAGACGCCATGGAGAGCAAACTGCTGCCTGCAACATCCTTCAACATGACCTGTTTGGCAGTGGGTCAGTAATGGTGTGGGGTGGCATTTCTTTGGAGGGCCGCACAGCCCTCCATGTGCTCACCAGAAGTAGCCTGACTGCCATTAGGTACCGAGATGAGATCCTCAGACCCCTTGTGAGACCATATGCTGGTGCGGTTGGCCCTCGGTTCCTCCTAATGCAGGACAATGCCAGACCTCATGTGGCTGGAGTGTGTCAGCAGTTCCTGCAAGATGAAGGCATTGAAGCTATGGGCTGGCCCGCCCGTTCCCCAGACCTGAATCCGATTGAGCACATCTGGAACATCATGTCTCGCTCCATCCACCAACATCACGTTGCACCACAGACTGTCCAGGAGTTGGCAGATGCTTTAGTCCAGGTCTGGGAGAAGATTCCACAGGAGACCATCCGCAACCTCATCAGGAGCATGCCCAGGCATTGTAGGGAGGTCATACAGGCACATGGAGGCCACACACAATACTGAGCCTCATTTTGACTTGTTTTAAGGACATTACATCAAAGTTGGACCAGCCTGTAGTGTGTTTTTCCACTTTAATTTTGGGGGTGACTTCAAATTCAGGCCTCCATTGGTTAATAAATTTGATTTCCATTGATGATTTTTGTGTGATTTTGTTGTCAGCACATTCAACTTTGTACAGAACAAAGTATTCAATGAGAATATTTTATTCATTCAGATCTAGGATGTGTTATTTGAGTGTTCCCTTTATTTTTTTAAGCAGTGTATATATATATACACACTGCTTTCAGCAGTATATATATATATATATATATATACACTGCTCAAAAAAATAAAGGGAACACTCACTGTCACGTCTGTCACATGTGCTCAGTGTGAATCAAGGGCGCCAGTGGCGACTTTGCTATTCCTGGTGTTCTGTGGCAAATGCAAGCATCCTGCACGGTGTTGGGCTGTGAGCACAACCCCCATCTGTGGATGTCCGGCCCTCATACCACCTTTATGGAGTCGGTTTCTAACCGTTTGTGCAGACATATGCACATTTGTGGCCTGCTGGAGGTCATTTTGCAGGGTTCTGGCAGTGATCCTCCTGTTCCTTCTTGCACAAAGGCGGAGGTAGCGGTCCTGCAGCTGGGTTGTTGCCCTCCTTCAGCCCCCTCCACGTCTCCTGGTAGGGCCTCCAACCTCCGGACACTACGCTGACAGACACAGCAAACCTTCTTGCCACAGCTCGCATTGATGTGCCATCCTGGATGAGCTGCACTACCTGGGCAACTTCTGTGGGTTGCAGAGTCCGTCTCCTGCTACCACGACTGTGAAAGCACAACCAACATTCAAAAGTGACCAAAACATCAGCCCGAAAGCTTTAGTACGGAGATCTGGTCTGTGGTCCCCACCTGCAGAACCACTCCTTTATTGAGGGTGTTTTGATAATTGCGAATAATTTCCATCTATTGTCTATTCCATTTGCACAACAGCATGTGAAATTGATTGTCAATCAGTGTTGCTTCCTAAGTGGACAGTTTGATTTACTTGGAGTTATATTCTGTTGTTTAAGTGTTCCCTTTATTTTTTTGAGCAGTATATATATATATATATATATATATATATATATATATATATATATATATATATATATATATAAATACAGTACAGACCAAAAGTTTGGACACTTCTTCTCATTTAAAGATTTTTCTGTATTTTCATGACTATGAAAATTGTACATTCACACTGAAGGCATCAAAACTATGAATTAACACATGTGGAATTATATACTTAGCAAAAAAGTGTGAAACAACTGAAAATATGTCTTATATTCTAGGTTCTTCAAAGTAGCCACCTTTTGCTTTGATGACTGCTTTGCACACTCTTGGCATTCTCTTGATGAGCTTCAAGAGGTAGTCACCGGAAATGGTTTTCACTTCACAGGTGTGCCCTGTCAGGTTTAATAAGTGGGATTTCTTGCCTTATAAATGGGGTTGGGACCATCAGTTGTGTTATGCAGAAGTCAGGTGGATACACAGCTGATAGTCCTACTGAATAGACTGTTAGAATTTGTGTTATGGCAAGAAAAAAGTAGCTAAGTAAAGAAAAACGAGTGGCCATCATTACTTTAAGAAATGAAGGTCAGTCAGTCCAAAAAATTGGGAAAACTTTGAAAGTGTCCCCAAGTGCAGTTGCAAAAACCATCAAGCGCTACAAAGAAACTGGCTCACATGAGGACCGCCCCAGGAAAAGAAGACCAAGAGTCACCTCTGATTCTGAGGATAAGTGTATCCGAGTCACCAGCCTCAGAAAGGTTAACAGCAGCTCAGATTAGAGACCAGGTCAATGCCACACAGAGTTCTAGCAGCAGACACATCTCTACAACAACTGTTAAGAGGAGACTTTGTGCAGCAGGCCTTCATGGTAAAATAGCTGCTAGGAAACCACTGCTAAGGACAGGCAACAAGTAGAAGAGACTTGTTTGGGCTAAAGAACACAAGGAATGGACATTAGACCTGAGCTTTGGTCTGATGAGTCCAAATTTGAGATCTTTGTTTCCAACCACCGTGTCTTTGTGCGACGCAGAAAAGGTGAACGGATGGGGATTTATTCAAAATTGAAGGCATACTGAACCAGCATGGCTACCACAGCATCTTGCAGCGACATGCTATTCCATCTGGTTTGCGTTTAGTTGGACCATCATTTATTTTTCAACAGGACAATGACCCCAAACACACCTCCAGGCTGTGTAAGGGCTATTTGACCAAGAAGGAGAGTGATGGGGTGCTACGCCAGATGACCTGGCCTCCACAGTCACCAGACCTGAACCCAATCGAGATGGTTTGGGGTGAGCTGGAGTGAAGGCAAAAGGGCCAACAAGTGCTAAGCATCTCTGGGAACTCCTTCAAGATTGTTGGAAGACCATTTCCGGTGACTACCTCTTGAAGCTCATCAAGAGAATGCCAAGAGTGTGCAAAGCAGTCATCAAAGCAAAAGGTGGCTACTTTGAAGGACCTAGAATATAAGACATATTTTCAGTTGTTTCACACTTTTTTGTTAAATATATAATTCCACATGTGTTAATTCATAGTTTTGATGCCTTCAGTGTGAATGTACAATTTTCATAGTCATGAAAATACAGAAAAATCTTTAAATGAGAAGGTGTGTCCAAACTTTTGGTCTGTACTGTATATATATATAGTCGGACTGGCCCACTAGAGGACAGGAGGGTCCTCTGGTGGGCCCATGTGCCGGCACTGTCAGTTGTCTACAGACTACAGCTACAGGCACACCGGTGATAAAATGCCGGCTGATCAGAACAGTGTTCCGTTCAGTACACATGAGCTGCAGAAGAGAGAGATTCACCGATGGCAGCACAGCTCTCTCTAGTTGTTCCAGGTGAAGTATCGCAGTCCTCAGGATCCAACAGGATTCATCAGTGTTCTGGTCAGTATGAGAAGTGAGCTGCTGTCTGCAACTGCAGAGATTCAGTGACCCGTGCACCGCTCTCCTGGGATGTCTAATGATTGGAGGAACAGTCAGCAGTACTCAGAGGCATTAGCACATAACATGCTGCAAGCACGGCAACTCCCACGTGTCAGTGCTACTGATTACTATTCACAGCTCCTCTCAGCATTAGACATCCTGGCAGAGTTCACAGGTCGCTGAATCTCTTCTGCTGCAGACAGCAGCTCACTGCTTGTACTTACAACGCTGATCAATAATGCTGGATCCTTGTCACTGAGATACTGCACCTGGAACAACCAGGGAGAGCGGTGCTGCTGTTGGTAAGTCTATCAGTGATTGGCAGCAGCGCAGCCAATCAGTGTTAATTTTGTTTGTGGCCTCTTCCCTGCGCTGACTGTACAGCTCAGGTAATGAGCCATGCTGTGCTGAGTAACAGTGCTCCTCTCCCACAGTGTCACAGGCTGACAGCAGGAAGCTCAGGGAGATGGATGGCTGCCTGCTACATCACTCACCAAAGGTTAGATATATGTAGCTGAGCAGGATTATCACCCATAACTAAGTGAGCCACAGCCAACACCTACAATGGGTGTCATCGGGGGCTTTACTGATAGTGACTGAGCCCTCTCATCCTCTATCACCAAAGGGAGGTTTTCCATCATTTTTTTTGTTTCACCCCTGACTGACTGAGCCTCCCCTGTATCACCCCTGACTGAGCCTCCCCTGTTTCACCCCTGCTTGAGCCCCCTGTGTCACCCTTACTGATATAATGTCCCCATTTTGGTATAATGTTCCTCATCTTGGACCCCATGTTATAAACATGTCCCCCTTCTGGTATAATGTCACCTATCCTGGTATATTATCCCCAATTCTGGTATATTGTCCCCATCCTAATATAATATCCCAAGCCTGGTATATTATCCCCTATCCTGATATAATATCCCCCATCATGGTATAATGTCCTCCATCCTGGTATAATGTCCGCCATCCTCGAATAATGTTCTCCATCCTGGTATAATGTCCTCCATTCTGATATAATGTCTCCATTCTGGTATAATGTCTGCCATCCTGTTATAATGTTCCCCCCACAAGCCAAGGGCAGCGCACGACGTCACTGCCATGTGCAATCCATCATTAGCAAGCCGACATCTGCTGCCAGCCTCTGATTGGCCAGCAGCGCATATTGCAGTGCAGGGAGCCGGCGGGTCTCCGTGTCACAATGCATTTCAGCAGAATGTGCGTCAGAGGACAGGTGAAATTGGTGTCAGCAGGCCATGCTCAAGCATGAGTGTGGTCCCGGTTGTACCTTCTATGACAGCTATCATTACGCCCCTGCTTGTTTGGTATGTTTCAATATAATAGTAACAGTATATAGAGGAAATAATCATCTCATGAATCCAGCCTAATGCTGGACTTCACAGGAGTAGTAAGATGGGGGCGCACAGCTGAATGGTAACCATACAGGCACATGGCCGCTGAATAACGCAGTTATCATACTGTATGTTGTGTGTGAATTGGGCTCCACTCGTGAGCCAACTCCACACATGCGGACCCTCCTGTGGACGTACTGTATATCCATCTGTGCAAAGGGATTAATATTTTGAATTGATTTTATGTATGTGCATGGGGAGAGGAGCGCGCTTATTGGCACTGGCTGTCTTAAAAAAGGCTCGGAACAAATGCATTAATATTAGAAACTTTTTTACATGCATAAAAAGTTGCAATTTGTACAAAATTATATAACTATACAACATTTGACACATTGGACGTCATTTCTTTTTTAACATTGAGAAGTGTGCTACCAAGCTTAAAATATTATGCTTAAATAATTTTCACCAAATTTGTCATTAGCGACAAATTATGATAAATATGGAATAATGGAGTTGAAGTGCGAACACAAGATTTAGCTCAAATTTCGGAATTTTTGATAAATGTGAACCATTGTGTTTTTATGTTACACCACAATATTATCACATTTTACCACACAATTGGTGGGCTGATATTATTTCTATGTAGCTACATAGTGGGCCCCAGGAATGATTTTCTCTGGTGGGTCCAAGGCACACCAGTCCGACGCTGGTTACAGCATTTCAAAAATTTCTATACTTGATGTATTTGTCAAAAGTTTAAGTAAAGACTCAATATTTACAATATTAAATCATTTTTTTAAGACTTCGCCCTATCATGTTGGATATCAGCTTCTGGGCCAAATCCAAGCTAATGGTAACCCATTCTGGCATAATCTGCACTAAGGGTTTATCACAATTTCTGTTTTGATTATCCGCCCGCTTTTTGAAGATTAACCACAGGAAGTAAAAGACTCATTGCCAGTTATCGCAAACGCTTGATTGCAGTGGTTGCTGCTAACGGTGGCCCAACCAGTCATTAGGTTTAGAGGAAATCACTTTTTCACACAGGGTCGTGTAGGTTTGGATTTCTTTTTCCCTTAATAATAAAGACCTTCATTTAAAAACTGCATTTTGTGTTTACTTGTGGTTTCTTTGTCTAATATTTACATTTGTTTTGTGATCTGAAACATTTACCGTAAGTGTGACAAACATGCAAAAGAATAAGAAATCACGAAGTGAGCAAACACTTTTTCACGCCACTGTAGCTCTTTCCATGACAAGTCCAGCAATACCTTTACCTATCAGGATCTGGAAAATTTGTGGACACCTTCTGCGTTGCTGATTTATTGAAGATGTCATTTCAAAGAGATTTATTAACTTGCAGTTTTTATTCAGCGTGTTTCGAAGTGACAGACACTTTTCTAGTTATAAAATGTAAATATGTGAAATTTTCTGTTAACAAGCCATTTCCATCATTAACAATTATGCCACGTCCACAGGATATGCCATAGGTGCCCAATACTCTGTGAACCACAACTACTGTGAGCACACCCACAGACATCTATAAGGAATGCAGCAGGCAGGAATGGCCGAACGTTCTGATAATAGGTAGCAGTCTCAGAGGTAGGACCCACATCTATCAGACATATACATCATATTTATAGGATTTAGGGAAGAATATATCTTTAATCATCATTGGTAGTTGGCCTCTTTCTGCACCCATTTATGCTTTTCATGACTTGCAGCTGATTTCTAATTCTCTGTTTTAGAGTCCTCTGAGATAACAGCAGAACTTTTTTATTCCTCGTAATCGATGTGAAGATGTACTAATGACGCGCCCCCTGGGCCTGTGCTGCTGCTGCTGTGCAGGGGGAATACCCGGAACCGGATCGCTGGGATGCTGGGGGTTGTAGTCTCCGTGTGGCGGTGACCCGGTCCGTGCCCAGGGTGGTCAAACCAGTGGCAGTCTAATTGTTGAAATAAGTGTCCGACTACGCCACCCGTGGATTGCGGTCAGTGGGGACCGCCGCTGCGCTGCCGACCGCTGAGGCTGATGTTGGTTGCGCAGCCGAGTATGGGATAACTCCCCACGGGAGGAGTATTGCCTCAGGGCAGCTAATGTGGATGATGATGGGAGTGATGGTGTGAGGGTCCCAGTGCTAATGGTGCTGGAGCGGCAAGGAATCACAGAGACGTGAGGTGCAGTTCAGGGTCTTTACTGATGGTACAAGACAGACCCTCCCGGGAGTACTGGCTAGTATAAGGGGCCTGGTCAGTCTGCGAGCAAGCAGGAGTTCCCCTGGCCAGGTGGAGTTGTAGGCCTCCCCGTTAATCTGCACTCTTCCTGGCTACCTTGCTGTCAGCGGTTACAAGTAGCCCACGTCCCTGAGTATACCGTGTGGTGCTCACCCGTATGGCTGGCGACTTGGGGCCTTCTGTTAGCCTCCGCTCCTGGATGGCGGCGCTGGTCCCTTCTCTGTGACTGAGCCTCCGGGCTTCTATGGCCAAAGGACCTGGAATCCCCTGCCGGCTGGTTTCTGCTGCTGGACCTGGATGTCCCCACAGCCTCGGACTCCTGTGTCCGGTTTTAGTATCTTCGTCCAGGGCGAACTCTGCTCAGCTCCAGCCCCTGGACTTCAGCTACTGCTCCTCCAGAGCTCCTGATCTGACTTTCCCTGTGTCTGCAGCTTCACTCTGACTCTGACTGCTCTAATCCCGCCCAGACCCAGTTTATAAGGGCAGATTCCTCCCCTCCCAGGTCTGGGCGGACCGTGTTGCATGCTTAGGGATCCTGACCAGAGAAACCTCCCACTTGCTCTCAGACATAATATCTCTATTACTGTGGCAACCAGACCCCTGGGGTGTCACACTAACATGTTTAATAAAAAATTATAAGTAAATGATTGCAGACTAGATCTCAAAAGTACAAAAATGTGACCTATGAGTTACTAAGACATTGCAGAGCAGGGGCGGACATATCATTGGTGCAACTTGTGCAGCCGCACAGGGGCCCAAGAGGTAAGGGGGCCCATTTCGACCTCCAAAGCAGGTGCAATTTTGAATTTTGAGGAGATCCTGGGCTGCAAAGGGCCCATATATTGTTCTTGCACAGGGGCCCTTCTCTCTCTGTGTCCGCCCGTGTTGGGAGTATAAGTTATCTGCTGTTATATGGAGCCATCTATGGAGTGATGCTGGTAATATCATCCTTACAGGCTTTGTTTACTTTACACCTGGTGAATTATATTAGGGGCAGACACAAGCTGCCAGGAGAGCCTTTCAAGAGTGATGGGGCACTTTTGGCACACCGTAAGAACATTATAATGTAAAGTTCTAAAGAAATGAAAAAGGTCTTCCAGATTCTTTAGTGGCCAGCGTGAACATGCACTTACATGCTGCATGCACACCATCTTGTATCCCAGTTCATTTCTTTGTTTTTTCTCAGTTTGTTTGCACCCTGTGCATATAAAGGTGTTCCCTGCCTTTTCTTTGAGCTGGACATTATATTGATAAGGTTCCCCATGGCTGCATGCTTACTGCTCAGGTTCAGTCCCTTTCAGCCCTTATCCACATGCATGTCACCTGTACACCTGTCCATGGACCGTAAATTGCATATGTTTGAATATGCATGAAATATAAGGAATTACTAAAACAGTCCATCCAGGAGAGCTTATTGGTCCTCTTCAATAGGTTATCAACATTATTCAGGGTCTAATTTTCGCTTTAGTCCTCTGCCAATTTCTGGCCACAATACTTATGACAGTCAATCACCAGGAGAATGGGGGAATGTGAAAAGTCTGGTCCAGAGAACCATAATTAAATAGATAAAGCAAAATAATATTGAGGCTACAAAAATGTTTGAAAAATATTGAAAAATGTTTTCAGCTTTGTGATAAAACTACAATGAACTAGAATAAAAATCAGCACTACAAACATTTCCTTTGTGTGTTCATGAACAATAATAGCACAGACATTACTGGTGTAGAAGGGCACTGACAAATACGGTTTCTTGAACACAGAGGACATCACGTGGCCAACCTGGGAAGGGAAAAGACAATGCAATGTGCAAAACCGGTAGTATTAAAAAATGATCTTCCGTAATAAAAGCTTCAAGACTAATTCTCTACATAGAATCAAATGAATCTTCTGCACCTTCAACTTACATCTTCTTCATGTAACCATTTTATGCTACTTTTCATTTGTGTAGAAAACATTGCACCATAAAACAAGTGATTTGGATTCATAAAAAAATATGCATGCAATAATTACAAATCAAGAAGCTGGGCAGTGCGACTAGTCAGCTAGGTACACGGAATAATAGCATTAAGAACATTATGGGGGAGATTTAGCCAGTCAAAAAGCAGAGAAAAAAGTGGCAATTTTTGCTACTGTAGAAATTTCGCAGCAGCAATATCTGTACCAAATTGTATGGATATTCCCGCAGTCTCCGCTGAACAAGTGCTGTGGATATACTGTACTTATACCACAGACTTTGCCCAACTTTTGCCTTGTAAAGGGTGAAATAGGTTAATATGCACAGCATAAATTGACAGATTGCAAATGTGAAATCTACAGCGCTGGGGAATTTGCATTCTTGCTTACAATGTATAATTACAGTTTGCTTCACTGTATTGGCCACCAATGCTGCACAATCATTTCATCGGATTTTTAGCAATGTGTAAAGTCAAAACTGCTCACTATCTGTACAGCTTTTCAACAAAAGTGTTTTATTTTTTTGTTTATTAAAAGAATAAAAATAAATAATTTTTAGAATGTATCAACAAGATACAGCGAGTGAAATAATTATTGAATACATTACAAATTTTCTAGGTAAATATATTTCTAAAGGTGCTATTGACATGAAATTCTCACCAGATGTTGGTAACAATCCATCCAATCCACACAGGCAAAGAAATCAAAAAACCATAGATGTCCATAAATTATGTATAATAATGAAAAATGATACAGGGAAAAAGTATTGAACACACTTACTGAAATGTATTTAATACTTTGTACAAAAGATTTTGTTGGTGATGACAGCTTCAAGACACCTGCATGGAGAAACTAGTCGCATGCATAGCTCAGATGTGATTTCGGCCCATTCTCCCAGAATCTTCAAATCCTGAAGGTTCAGTGGGCTCATTCTATGAACTTTTAGCTTTAGTTCCTTTCATAAATTTTCTATTGGATTCAGGTCACGTGATTGACTGGGCCATTCTAGTAGCTATATTTTCTTGCTCTAAAACCTTCTAAGTCTTGGTACATTTGTCCATTCATTCTTCCTTCAATTATATGAAGTTGGCCAGTGCCGTATGCTGAAAAACAGTCTCACATCATGATGTTCCCATGTCCAAAATTCACTGTTGGTATGGTGTTTTGGGGGTGATATGCGGTGCCTTTTTTTGCCTCCAAACATGGTGTGCATTATGGCATCCAAAGAGTTAAATTTTGGTCTCATCTGACTAGACTATATTCTCCCAGTATTTCACAGGCTTGTCTAAACAAACTTTAAAAGCGCTTGAACATGCTTTTTATTCAGCAATGGATTCTTGCGTGGTGAGCAAGCATACAGGCCATGGAGTTTGTGGGCATTACTTATAGCATTTTTGAAACAATTGTACCTGCTGATTCCAGGTCTTTCTGTAGCTCTTCACAGATGGTTGTTGGCTCTTGGACAACCCTTCTGATAATTTTTTTCACTGCTTGAAATCTTGTGAGGAGCACTTGGTCGTGGCCGGTTTATGGTGAAATTATGTTCTCTCCACTTCCGGATTAAAGCCCCAGCAGTGCTCACTGGAACCTTCAGTAGTTTAGAAAATCTTCTGTATCCAATGCCTTCAGTATGTTTTGCCACAATAAGGTTGCGAAGGTCTTGAGACAGCTCACTAGTTTTTCCCATCATGAGATGTTTCTTGTGTGGCACCTTTGTAATGAGACACCTTTTATAGGCCATCAGCTGAACCAGCTGATATTATATTTCACTAAATGCAGTATTGCTTTTGTTATTACTGATGGATTTCAGCTGATGTCAGGAGTTTCCATGGCTTTTGGCACCTCTCTTTCTTAATGTGTTCAATACTTTTTCCTGTCTCATTTCTCATTATTACACATAACTTAATTCATGGACATGTATGGTTTGATTTCTTTGTCTGTGTGGATTGGATGTGTTGTTACCAACATCTGGTGAGAATTTTCATGTCAATAGCACAGAAATATATTTACCGCTACTTTGAAAATTGGTGACGTGTTCAATACTTATTTTACCCACTGTATGTATGGAAGATGTGAGTCCCACTATTGGAAACTGGATCGATCACTAAGATGGGGTCCTGTCACACACTACTGCCATTACAGAAGTGAATGGAATTCCCATGCAAATGAATGGGAATTCTGACCACTTCTTATCTGACAGCAGGGCATATCAGGGCCATAATCTCAAGAAAGATGCAGGTCCCATTGGTGGGACCAACATCTGCTATACATTTATGGCCTATATTGTAGAAATGGCTCTTCATATGAGTAAGTAGATAACCTGGAAGGGTACTCTAATGTATAATTAACTACAAAGGTTATATAATGTGTCAGACTGGGGAGCCAAGGGCCCATCAGTGACCTCAACTCCAGGGCCCCACTTTTAAGCTACATGCAAATATGACTTTATTCTCATTCACTAATTTTTATAGCAATAAACTGGGTAGATTGTTAAATAAATAAGATGCTGCCTTTGTCTATACATAGTGAATCAAATGTATTGTGCCAAGTACTGCCCATATAAAAGGCTGGTGGCCCACTCCTGCACAGGGGCCCACCAGAGGATTCTCCTGTTCTCTTGTGGGCCAGTCTGAGCCTGGTTACACACCCAACAATGGGAAAACTGAAGGGGGAAGTTAAATGAAGCAGACACAATGCTGCCATTAACTAGTGCTGTTATGAGATTGCTCCCTTGCAAAATGAAATAATTGCTTGTCAAACTGTCACTTGCAAAATTGCGCGATTTTGCAAGTAAAGCAGTTGTTATTCCAACTAGCCACCCCATTTGCTTTATTCTAACAGAAAATGTAGGAAACACAAATAAGTTTTACAATTAAAAGGAAAAAGTAAGCAGGGTTTTTTGCTAACCCACCAGAGAGCAGCATGATGTAGGGGCAGAGACCCTGATTTTAGCGATGTGTCACTAACTGGGCTGCTTGCTCAAGTTTTATAAAATCCCTATTATCTGCTGAAGATCTACCCGTTTTCTGCATAGGCACAAAGCTGCCATTCAGTGGTGTGGTCTGGGGTATACAGAGCTCATGAATATGGAGAACTACTTAATTTTATCAGCAGATTATCAAAACTACAGTAAATTGGCCAGAAAGTGACATCTGTCTCTACATTATGCTGCTCTCAGATAAGGTAGCAAAAAGCTGGTAACAGATTTAAGGGTACGTGCACATACCTTTTAGACGCCGGCGCACCCGCTGAGTTCTTCAACCAGAAGATGCTTAAGGAAAACCTAGGTGGTGTGTTTCCTAAAGCTTATTTTCATATTTGACACAGCATAGTTTTAATTATTCGACTATCTAATAACTTTTATGGCAAAGAATGAACCTTTTGAATACTGGGATAATATAAAATTTCTAGAAATTGGTTACAATTCCATAGTCATCTTCTACCTGATTGAGGACAATTTGTTTTGTGTGATATGTATGTACTATTTTAATCTGATTAATAAAATATGTAATTTTAATTTATATATGTGTGTGTGCCAATTATAGGTTCTAAAGCTTATTTTGCAGCATTTTTTTTTTACATTATGTATATAAGTGGAAGACACTTGAAGAATGCTCAGGTCACTTCTATTAACCGATTGGTGGCTTTCAATAGCTTTAAGCTGTTAAAAAAACTCAAAAAGACTGAACACATGCACAGCAAGTCATTAATATAACATTGCAAATGCATATAGAATCCTAGATTTGTAGGGGACCTCCAGGGTCATCGTGTCCAACCCCTCAATGCAGGATTCACTAAACCATCTCAGATACATGTCTGTCCAGCCTCTGTTTGAAGACTTCCGTTGAAGTAGAACTCACCACCTCTCGTGGCAGCCTGCTCCACTCATTGATCACCCTCACTGTCAAAAAGTTTTTTCTAATATCTAATCTGTATCTTCTCCCATTCAGTTTCATTCCATTGCTTCTTATGTTTCCATGTGCAAATGGGAATAAAGCTGATTCCTCTACAGTGTGACATCCCTTGAGATAGTTGTAGACAGCTATTAAGTCTCCTCTCAGTCTTCTCTTTTGCAAGCTAAACATATCCAAATCCTCTAATCGTTCCCCATAGGACATTGTTTGCAGACTGGTCACCATTCTGGTCACTCTTCTCTGAACTTGCTTCAGTTTCTTCATGTCTTTTTTAAGATGTGGTGCCCAGAACTGGACACAGTATTCCAGATGAGATCTAACCAAAGAGGGTTAGAGAAGGATAATTACTTCTCGTGATCTAGACTGTACGCTTCTGTTAATGTAACCCAGAATTGTGTTTGCCTCTTTTACTGCTGCATCACACTGTTGACTCATGTGCAGTCTGTGATCCATTAGTATGCCCAAGTCTTTTTCAGATGTGTTGTTGCTTAGCCCTATTCCTCCCATTCTGTATAAGCTTTTTTTCATTGTTCTTGCCCAGATGTAGGACTTTGCATTTCTTCTTGTTAAAAACCATTCTGTTAGTTACTGCCCACAGTTCCAGTTTGTTTAGATCTTTTTGAATCCTCTCTCTCTTCTCTAGTATTAACTATTCCTCCTAGCTTTGTGTCATCAGCAAATTTAATCAGTTTACCCTCAATTCATACATCTAAATCATTAATAAAGATGTTGAACAACACAGGGCCCGGCCCAGAGCCTTCTGGTACCCCACTTGAGACATTCTTCCAACTGGATGTGCAACCATTTATGACCACTCTTTGGCTCTGTTAGAATTGTAAAAAAGGAAGCACTACATAATGAGCAAGCACACCTCCAATATAGAGAAATGTAAGAAAAAAGTTTATTGGACCACAAAATTGTTTAAAAACATTTTAAAAAAGGGGCCATAGTTGGCCTACAAACTGCTCCCCACATGGCAGACCTCAAAACGATAGTCAATAATATAGGCCCGATCAATAATATCCAAACAATGTAGTAATATATAATTCATAGAGTCCCCACAATTCCACATGAGAGAGGCACATAAACAGCTATGCACAATTATTATACAAAATTTTATCAAACAAGGTGCAAAATGCATCAATATAAGTTAATACATAGCATGAATTCATACATGACATTAAATGAGTGCCAAAAGAAAATATGGTAACCTTTATAAGAAATGCTGTTAGACCGCAAATACCGTCCCATTCAAAGATGGGAAATAACCCATACTACAAAATAGTAGACGTAAGGAGCATCCTATCAGAAGTTTGTATGGTTGCCAACGAATGCAACCAGTATGGAGATGACAAGGGTCTAAATAACCTCAAATAAAGTCAATCTTCATAATAGGAATATCAAGTCATGAAAGGCATCCTACTCAAGGTGGAAAATAATCCACACTACGACAGTATATATGTGAGTCAACGTCCTGTAAGGACACTGAAAGGTTACCTAAGACATCAGCCTATGTGGAGATAGTGGGGGCTTAGATGCCGTCAAGTGGAGAGCAGAGGGAGAAAAGCCCCACGCGTATCGCCGTGACCCACACGGCTTCGTCAGGGGAATGCTATGTACGCACATCAGGTCCGTTTATATACCTTTGTAAGTGATAGTGTTTGCCAATGACAGCGTGTGTCGGTCTCATCAGTATAAGGCGGAAGTCACGTGACCGGAGATGCATGAGGCGTCACATGACCAGATGGCCCTCCCACATAGAGAATACCAGCTCCGTAGCCGCCAACCTGGAACGGAAGTCATGTGTCCAGAAATGTCCCATGGGGTGTTACATGATCAAGTGACCTCCCCAGTATGAAAGGTATGAGACGACAGTCACGTGACCGGAAGTACCATGTAGGGCGTCACGCGATCAGATGTCCCTCCCATAGAGAGAATGCCCGCTGCATTGCCGCCACCATGGGACAAGGTCACGTGACCGAATGCGTCACATGGGGCGTCACATGATCAGATGACCCTCCCAGTATGAAAAAAGGAAGCCAGCTCAGTAACCATGGCTCCCAATGGGCGGTTTACTAAGGTGTCCATACATCATATGATATAGTAGTACCGGTAGTTAATCGAACCATGTGTGGCAATAGATTTATTGTGCATCTGAATATCATGATTACCACATTGCTGTGTGTTGTACAGATAAACAACACACATACAATACCCCAAAAGGTATATGTCTGTATATATGCACATTTCCAACACCATCACAGATAGTCATGTGGAATAAAGGACAGAGACATCCGCCTCTGGATATCAAAAAAATCCCACAATTAACATAAGTCTCTCAATTGAGAAAGATGTACAGATAATACCCTGGAGATATAAGTATACGACTGTAGCCCACACTGTCTCAGTGGCCCCATGGAGCGAGGGATGAGGTCCTCACTACATGAGGACAGGTCGACAGGGTGAGCACATTAGTTGCGAAGATGGAAACCGGGATGTATCACGTCCCATAGTGTCCAACACATGTTGCAACATATGAATATCGAGACCTATTATCAGAAACGAGCCAAATAAAGTAATAGGTATTTGTAGACGTCTAAAGAAGTCAATCAGGCACTCAGTGCCAATACATAGTCAAATAAAGAGAAATGGTAAATCAGAGGTGGAAATAAGTGGATAAATATTTATGAGTGTTAAAGGATCATCAATCGAATGCACATTTCCAACACATCGTGAAGTAAAAGATAGTAAGAAATAACAGACCGGGAATGAAACCCCCCTATTTTGTATATTATGGAAATGGAGAACATCAGGTTAGTGGGACAAGAGTTAAGGCAGATCATCAATATAGTCTTAACCTATATATATTCTATGGGAAATAGGATCAAAAAGGAAGGCGGGCACATTCATCTCAGGGCCAACGAGAAAACCTTTAGTGTCACTAATATTGGTCTCACGAGTACTTATTCAAAAGGTCCTATAGTCCTTCCGATATATCCCCAAACTAGTGGATGTCATTCAAGAGATAGGGCATCCTGAGGTGATATGATCCGAGTCCTAGATGGCCCGTATGCCAATTTCTATGAAGATGATTCAAACAGGTATTTGTTCAGGTGAAGTCATAGATTCATGGTATTGCTCACAAAAATGTTGCTCCTCCAGATGTCTTCTCTTCACACCTAAGATGATAGAATAGGTAATAAGTTTCCTTTTATTTTATTAGAAGAGAAGCCAATATACATGATGCTAAAGGGTCGCCTAAATTATTGGCCTAGGAACCCAGAGAACAAAAGTTCTTCATTAAGACCAAAGGGAGCTACTGAGTGTAATTCATAAATCCACCGCGACTCTATTTGAAGCAGTCTCCTAGTTGGATTATCTCCCCTACCCGATCCGGTGATTCTTTGGAGACCCATAATGCGAGTATCGGTAAGGTTCCCTTGATGGTAATTAAGGTAATGGGAGGCCACTGAAGTGAGTGTTCTCCCCTTCTTGAGATCTATGGCCGCTAGATTAATGGTTGAGAAATGCTTTTCTATGCGTTTCCTCAACTCCTGTGAGGTCTGTCCCACATAGACTTGATGACATGGACAAATGATGGCATATAAAACACACTTCGTTTTGCAGTTGATGTAACTTCTAATATTATATATTTTGTTATCTAGGGGGTTAGTGAATTTATCCCGAGTGGGGTGCATGTATTGACATACATTGCAATACCCACAGGGAAAAGAACCCTTAAGCAAGATACCTCTATTAAGTTTGCATGTGGGTCTCTGGAAGTGGCTTCTGGTCAACATGTCTCTCAAATTGGGGGCCCTTCTTGCTGTCAATAAAGGACGGTCCGTTATGACTGATGATGTCTGGCGATCTATTTTTAATATGCCCCAATGTTTGTTCAGAACATTTCTCACCTCTTTCCATTGGTCCATGTAATTAGTGATGAACCGGAGGTCCATGTTCTGGGGTTTCCTCTTTGGTGTCAGGAGGGTCTCTTGTGTCTGGGATCTAGCCCGTTGATAGGCTCTAGAGATCACTTTTCTTGGATAGCCTCTTTTGGTGAGGCATTTTGTAAGATCTTCAGCTTGATGGCGGAAATCTTCATTCTGTGTGCAATTCCGTCTTGTTCTCAAAACCTGTCCAACAGGGACACCTTTTCTGGTATGGAATGGGTGGAAACTCGTAAATGAAAGAAGATTATTGGTGGCAGTCGGCTTCCGGTATAGATCCGTAACAATCTGGTCCCCATGCATCGAAATCTTGAGGTCCAAGAAGATAGCTGAGGTAGCTGGAGTAGAATAGGTAAGGAAGATGTTAAATGCATTTGTGTTGAGGAATTTGAAAAATTGTTCGCATTCCTCAACACTACCTAACCAAATAAAGAAAACATTGTCAATATATCTATACTAATGACGGATATATTTGGCAAACCAATCTGAAGGGAAAACCACCGTATCTTCCCACCACCCGAAAAAGAGGTTGGCGAAGGCCAGAGCACATCTGGCAGCCATGGCAACTCCAGAAATCTGGTGGTAGTATGACCGATCAAAAAGAAAGTAGTTATGTTGAAGTATGAAATCCAGTAGATCTATGATGAAAGCGTCATGAAGGCGATCAGTAGTCGCCTGTAGATCAAAAAAATACGCCACCGCCTTCATACCGTCTGAATGCGTGATATTGGAATAGAGGGACTCCACATCACAGATAACCAAAAGTGCTGGAGATGTAATGGTGATCTCCCTACATATACGAATGAAATGTGAGGTGTCTTGGACAAAAGATGGAAGTTTGGAGACCAGGGGTTGTAGGAAAAAATCAACAAAAATACCTGCTTTCTCACACAGACTACCAATGCTGGAAACAATTGGACGGCCCGGAGGTTTTATTGCATTTTTGTGTATTTTCGGGAGCATGTAAAATGTGGGAACAACAGGATGTTCTACCCACATGTAGCTCTTTTCTTTGTGATTAATGATACCCATGTTGAGGGCCAAATTTAGCAATCCTCGAAGCTTAGATGTGAAGACCGTGGTGTGGTCCGAAGACAGCTTATGATAAAAATTGCTGTTCATCAGCTGTCTACGGGCTTCCTCCAGGTACATCTCCACTGGCCATAAGACCACGGTTCCTCCCTTGTCTGCCTCCTTTATTAGGAAGGAGTTGTTGTTTTTAGGGAGGAAGCGGCCTGAGTTTCAATCCTGCTTAAGTTTTTGTTCTTGATAGTGCGAGAGGGTAGGTGGTAAATGTCCTCCTTCACTAACTCAAAAAACATCTTAATAGCAGACACCAATGAAAATGATGGTGATGCGGTGGACTTGTTTCTGTGTGGAAAGATTCTCCTACCTGGTTGAGCCTCATTTTCGGTGAGGAGATCCATAAGGTCCTGTAATGCCCTTCGGTCATTGTCCGCCAAACGGTCCACAACCTCTGTTTTTTTGTAGATGACTTTGAATAATAAATTTCTGCAGAAAAGAAAGAGATCTTTGACAAGCAGAAACTTATCCAATGCTTGGGTCGGTGAAAAAGTAAGACCCCTTTGCAGCACCGAAACATCCACAACAGATAGAGTATAATCGGACAAATTAATAATTTGTAAAGTACCTGTCTGAAGTGGAGGGCAGTGCTGCTTGTTCTAAAAGCGCCTCTGTCATCTGTTGGGTGGATATGGTGTCCTTCTGCCCCTGTTCCTCGTGATTCTTGGGAAGATGTCCACTGCGGCTCCTACCTCTTCTGGTCCAGTATCTGTGCCGCTTCCTCCTGAAGATAAAAAATCACTGGAACCTGGTTCTTCTGTAGTAATGTCCTTCCGAGTAATGTTTTGCTGGGTATACTTCTTGTAATTATGAACCCATGAATTTCCTCGATGTTGCCACCTAAATACTTGATGATTTTCAAAATCCAAATGATCCCTATGGAACTTCTTTCTTTTGCCATCCATAATGTCCTGCTCATATTTATCCAAAATGTCTTTAAGTTTGGTGTTGTATCTGCTGAGCATCCATAGTTTGGGATAATTTAGTTTCTAGAGTTTTAATCTGGGATTTGATATTGGATAAGAGTTCCCTGTCATGCTCAAGGAGCATATTGATAATTATCGAGGAACAACGCAATAGACCCTGTTCCCAAGTCTTCCGGAAATTAGGAGTGGGTTCCCAAGCCGGATAAACAGATACTCTCAAACCTCGTGGTACTATATTGGCCTTCATATATTCTTCTAAACTACGAATATTCCACCATAATTTAATACCAGTTTTATGGGAGGCAGTAAGCTCATTTGTAATCTGTATGGAGTCAGAAATGGGTACAGCGCTGGGGGATACTGAGAAAATGTCTGATGATTGTGCCCGCCATAGAGCCTCTCTTGAGTCCCAATCCATGATTGTGTGTAAATGCCGTCCAAATCGACCCACCACGCTTAAGGCAAAAAAATAAGAAAAGAGAAAAAATTAAAAAGATGGTATATATATATATATATATATATATATATATATATAAACAACGTCACAATAGACCGTGTGCTAACCCCAGAAAGTTTCCCTACAAAGAGAAACACAATATGGCAATGTAAGTTAAAGGAAGAGGGGGTTGCACCACCAATACTGATGCTAAATGGAAGAAGCGGGTGCTATGTTATGTAGAGGAGAAACACATATAGAATTGGAAAAAAGGAAGCACTACATAATGAGCAAGCACACCTCCAATATAGAGAAATGTAATAAAAAAGTTTATTGGACCACAAAATTGTTTAAAAACATTTTAAAAAAGGGGCCATAGTTGGCCTACAAACTGCTCCCCACATGGCAGACCTCAAAACGATAGTCAATAATATAGGCCCGATCAATAATATCCAAACAATGTAGTAATATATAATTCATAGAGTCCCCACAATTCCACATGAGAAAGGCACAGAAACAGGTATGCACAATTATTATACAAAATTTTATCAAACAAGGTGCAAAATGCATCAATATAAGTTAATACATAGCATGAATTCATACATGACATTAAATGAGTGCCAAAAGAAAATATGGTAACCTTTATGAGAAATGCTGTTAGACCGCAAATACCGTCCCATTCAAAGATGGGAAATAACCCATACTACAAAATAGTAGACGTAAGGAGCATCCTATCAGAAGTTTGTATGGTTGCCAACGAAAGCAACCAGTATGGAGATGACAAGGGTCTAAATAACCTCAAATAAAGTCAATCTTCATAATAGGAATATCAAGTCATGAAAGGCATCCTACTCAAGGTGGAAGATAATCCACACTACGACAGTATATATGTGAGTCAACGTCCTGTAAGGACACTGAAAGGTTACCTAAGACATCAGCCTATGTGGAGATAGTGGGGGCTTAGATGTCGTCAAGTGGAGAGCAGAGGGAGAAAAGCCCCACGCGTATCGCCGTGACCCACACGGCTTCGTCAGGCGAATGCTATGCACGCACATCAGGTCCGTTTATATACCTTTGTAAGTGATAGTGTTTGCCAATGGCAGCGTGTGTCGGTCTCATCAGTATAAGGCGGAAGTCACGTGACCGGAGATGCATGAGGCATCACATGACCAGATGGCCCTCCCACATAGAGAATACAAGCTCCGTAGCCGCCAACCTGGAACGAAAGTCATGTGACCGGAAATGTCCCATGGGGTGTTACATGATCAAGTGACCTCCCCAGTATGAAAGGTATGAGACGACAGTCACGTGACCGGAAGTACCATGTAGGGCGTCACGCGATCAGATGTCCCTCCCATAGAGAGAATGCCAGCTGCATTGCCGCCAGCATGGGACAAGGTCACGTGACCGAATGCATCACATGGGGCATCACATGATCTTTGGCTCTGATCACTGAGCCAGTTATGAAGCCACAGTTGCCTTGTCCATTCCATTGTTGGTCATTTTTTTCAATAAGGATGGCATGAGATACCTTGTCAAATGCTTTGCTGAAGTCAAGATATGCTATATCTACTGCGTTTCCCTGACCACCCAGACAAATGATTCTGTCATAGAAGGAAATTAAGTTAGACTGACATGACTTCTTAGTTACAAACCCATGCTGGCTCTGCTAATCACTTTATTCTCATAAAGGTACTTGTATACATGTTGTTTAACCCCTTTCTGATGTGTGACCTAATAGTACGTCATGGTGACCAGGGCCGATTGGACCAATGATGTACTATTAGGTCATGGTCTTTAATGCGGTCCCGCGACCAAAGTCGTGGTGATCGCATTAAATTTCCGGCGCCATCTTACCTCAGGGTAGATGGCGCCGACATCCCGGGGGGTGGCGAAGGTCCCCCGCACCCACGATCGCTGTGATTGGCTGTTCAGTTCTGAACAGCCAATCACAGCATTCTCACTGTTTCCGGCAATCAGATTGCCGGAAACAGTGATGTGCAGCCTAGGATTGGTGCTCCTAAGAGCATCGATCCTAAGCTGTTGCTAGGAGACCCCAGCCCTGACCCCAAAGGGCTATGATCGGTGCGATCGCCGATCACATCAATCACACCGATCGTAGCGTGACCACGTGGTGACAGGGCGGTCATGGGGCGGTGACCGGCTTGTGACCTGCCTGTCACCGCCCCATGATCCCCTGTAATGTGATGAAAGCCCCCAGACTGTTCTGATTGGAGCGATCGATGATGACATCGATCATTCCAATCAGAGTACCTGAATACTGGTGACCGGGCGATGTCACCAATCAGATGGCTGGGGCAGAGCATGCACCACAGGGGACATCGATCGCTCCAATCAGATTACCTGACCAAGTGGTGACCGGCCTGTGACCTGGCTGTCACCACCCTTTGACCGCCCTGCAGACCCTCACACTTGGTGAGGATTTCTACAGAGCGGTCACGTCTGATCTTTCTGTCGCTGGGCCTTGTAGTGCCACAGAATCTTCTGTGACACTACAAGACCGTCTTCTCACCTGCTCCAGTCGCTGCTGCGGCTCCTGGATCTTCTGCTCATGACCTGCTGCGATTCCTACTCCAGAGCCTGCTGAAAGAAGAACAAAGAAGACTTTGGTAAGTCCATCTCTGTTCTCCTCTCATCCACCCCAATCCCCCTTCTCCCTCCCCCCTCTTTTTACCCCCCTTCCCACCAGTTTTTTTTTTGTGCGCCCTGCAGTGGCAGAGCGCTGACCAGTGACTATGTCACTGATCAACGTCCGTGCTTGCTGCTTTTCAGGATTTTTTTTTGTTAATTCTCTCGGTTCTGGGCTCCAGTTCCTGCTCCAGGCACTGTCTCCGGCTCCGGGCACCGACTCCTGCTCCAGCAACCGTCTCCAGTTCCTGGGTCTTCTGTGCCGGTCCCGCTCCACAGCCTGCTGCTGAAAGAAGAACAGAGAAGACATTGGTAAGTCCATCTCTGATCTCCCCTCATCCACCCCAATTCCCCTCTTCCCACACATCCGTGCGCACATCCGGCAGCTGCCAAGCGTTGATCGGTGACATAGTTCACCGATCCACACTCGTGCTCACTGTTTGCACCACATACAGTAGTTTCTTTTTCCCTTTTTTTTCAGAAAAAAAAGTTCACACCAAGCACACTATTTAGAGTGTGTCTGTGTCAGTACTTTATTTAAAGTACAGACACACACGCACCACATACATTAAAAAAAGTGGTAGTAATGCCTTGTCTGAGAGCAAACAGGGGTTTCCTGGTCAGGAACACAGTACATGCAACACATCCTGGCTCCAGACCAGAAAGGGGAGGATCCTGCCCTTTATAACTGGGTCTGGAGGTGGGGTTAGGGGAGTCCAGAGTTGCAGTTCAGTGTGAGGAGTCGAGTTTAGGACATCAAAGAGTGAGGAGCTAGGGACTGGAGCTGGAGATAGCTCGTCCTAGCCAGAATACACAGAGAACCGGACACCGGAGTCCGAGGCTGTGGGGGATTCCAGACCCAGCAGCAGATACCGTAGGGCAGGAGATTGCAGGTCTCCTGCCCCCCATCAGACGACCGGAGGCTCAGCAGCACCGAGGGACCAGTACCGCCAAGGAGGAGCGAGGCATCCATAAGGCCCGAGCTGCCAGCCATACGGGTGAGCACAACACGTTACACTCAGGGACGTGGGCTACAACACAGCTACAAGCAGAATAGCCAAAGAGTATAGTAAGAACGGCAGGCCTACAACTCCACCTGACCAGGAGGACTCTTTACTTGCTCCCAGACTGACCGGGCTCTTATCACTAGCCAGTACTCCAGTCCAGGCCTGTTTAAAGTGTCATCAGTAAAGACCCTGGGACTGCACTGCACAGACTCTGTGGTTATTTCTGCACCGCGACACCCTGCACAACCACCATCATCCACACACACTGCCCTGAAGCTACACTCTTCCTGTGGAGAGTTATACCACCCTTGCTGCCAAACCACCAGCTTCAGAGGACTGTTCCCAAGCGGCGGCCTCATTACACTGCGTGCAGAATTATTAGGCAAGTTGTATTTTAGAGGATTATTTTTATTATTGATCAACAACTATGTTCTCAATCAACCCAAAAGACTCCAATAATAATAATAATAATAATAATAATAAAATATCCAAGCTTAATATTTTTGGAAATTGGAGTGGGTTTTTTTTAGATTTGGCTATCTTAGGAGGATATCTGTTTGTGCAGGTAACTATTACTGTCCCGAATTATTAGGCAACTTAATAAAAAACAAATATAATCCCATCTCAATTGTTTATTTTCACCAGGTAAATCAATATCAGTGCACAAAATATAGAAATAAACATTTCTGACATGCAAAAACAAAAACCAAAATAATTAGTGATCAATATAGCCACCTTTCTTTATGATGACACTCAACAGCCTTCCATCCATAGATTCTGTCAGTTGCTTGATCTGTTTTCGATCAACATTGGGTGCAGCAGCCACCACAGCCTCCCAGACACTGTTCCAAGAGGTGTACTGTTTTCCCTCCCTGTAGATCTCACATTTTATGATGGACCATAGGTTCTCTATGGGGTTCAGATCAGGTGAACAAGGGGCCCATGTCATTATTTTTCTTGTTTTAGACCTTTACTGGCCAGCCACACTGTGGAGTAGGTGGATGCATGTGATGGCGCATTGTCCTGCATGAAAACAGGGCCGGCGTCAGCACCCGGCGCACCCGGGCAAATGCCGGGGCCCTGAGCAGGCAGAGGGGCCCACTGGCGGTCGCGCACCCCGCTGGGCTATGGGCGGAGGAGAGCGGTGTCAGCGCCCGCCCTTCTCCGCCGCTTGCTCAGGGCCCCGGCAGCTGGATACTTACCTCTCCTCATGCCTCCGCAGATCCGCTGTCTTCCTGCTCTGCGCTCCCTGTGACGTCTCAGGTCAGAGGGCGCGGTGACGTCCTTACACCGCGCCCTCCCCTGAGCCGTCACAGTGAGCGCTGAGCGGGAAGACACCGACAACGCTGGAGTTCGGACCCGAGCAGTAGTTAGCAGGTGAGGAGAAGGGAGGTGAGTATTTGATTTTTTTTTTTTTTAATGTATGGAGGCATGGGGCAGTATAAAGAGAGAGGGGGGGGGACATCCTGCATGGGGCATTATAAAGAGAGGGGGGGGGGTGACAGCCTGCATGGGGCATTATAAAGTGGGGGGTGACAGCCTGCATGGGGCATTATAAAGAGAGGGGGGGCCATCCTGCATGGGGCATTATAAAGAGGGGGGGTGACAGCCTGCATGGGGCATTATAAAGAGAGGGGGTGGCCATCCTGCATGGGGCATTATAAAGAGGGGGGGGTGACAGCCTGCATGGGGCATTATAAAGAAAGGGGGGCCATCCTGCATGGAGCATTAAAATGGGGGGGGGCCTGTATGGGGCATTATGTGGGGGGGGGACAGCCTGCATGGAGCATTATAAGGGGGGGGGGGCAGCCTGTATGGGGCATTATGTGGGGGGTAACAGCCTGCATGGAGCATTAAAAGGGAGGCCTGTATGGGGCATTATGTGGGGGGTAACAGCCTGCATGGAGCATTATAAGGGGGGGGCTGTATGGGGCATTATGTGGGGGGTAACAGCCTGCATGGAGCATTATAAGGGGGGGGGGCTGTATGGGGCATTATGTGGGGGGTAACAGCCTGCATGCAGCATTATATGGGGGCCAGTATCCTGTATGGAGCGTTATAAGGGGACCGGTATCCTGTATGGAGCGTTATATGGGGGCCAGTATCATGTATGGAGTTTTATAAGGGGACCAGTATCCTGTATGGAGCTTTATATGGGGGCCAGTATCCTGTATGGAGCTTTATAAGGGGACCAGTATCCTGTATGGAGCGTTATATGAGGGCCAGTATTCTGTATGGAGCCTTATATGGGGGCCAGTATTCCGTATGGGGGCCAGTATTCCGTATGGAGCCTTATATGGGGGCCAGTATTCCGTTTTGAGCCTTATATGGGGGCCAGTATTCCGTATGGAGCCTTATATGGGGGCCAGTATTCCGTATGGAGCCTTATATGGGGGCCAGTATTCCGTATGGAGCCTTATATGGGGGCCAGTATTCCGTATGGGGCCTTATATGGGGGCCAGTATTCCGTATGGAGCCTTATATGGGGGCCAGTATTCCGTATGGAGCCTTATATTGGGGCCAGTATTCCGTATGGAGCCTTATATGGGGGCCAGTATTCCGCATGGAGCCTTATATGGGGGCCAGTATTCCGCATGGAGCCTTATATGGGGGTCAGTATTCCGCATGGAGCCTTATATGGGGGCCAGTATTCCGTATGGGGCCTTATATGGGGGCCAGTATTCCTTATGGGGCCTTATATGGGGGCCAGTATTCCGTATGGGGCCTTATATGGGGGCCAGTATTCCGTATGGGGCCTTATATGGGGGCCAGTATTCCGTATGAAGCATTATATGGGGGCCAGTATTCCGTATGGAGGCTTATATGGGGGTCAGTATTCCTCATGGAGCCTATATGGGGGCCAGTATTCCGTATGGGGCCTTATATGGGGGCCAGTATTCCTTATGGGGCCTTATATGGGGGCTAGTATTCCTTATGGGGCCTTATATGGGGGCCAGTATTCCGTATGAAGCATTATATGGGGGCCAGTATTCTGTGTGGAGCGATTCACCGGTTTCTGAGCTATTGTGGAATTTACAATAGATATCACTCATGTAATGTAAGAAGTGAAATCTTTGCATTGTAATATATATATATATATATATATATATATATATATATATATATATATATATTCTCCGCCGTATCTCTGCATCATGAATCGTGGTATGTGTTAAAGGGGCCCACTGAGACTCTTTCGCCCGGGGCCCAGAAAAACCTGGAGCCGGCCCTGCATGAAAATCATGTTTTTCTTGAACAATACTGACTTCTTCCTGTATCACTGCTTGAAGAAGTTGTCTTCCAGAAACTGGCAGTAGGTCTGGGAGTTGAGCTTCACTCCATCCTCAACCCGAAAAGGTCCCACAAGTTCATCTTTGATGATACCAGCTCATACCAGTACCCCACCTCCACCTTGCTGGCTTCTGAGTCGGAGTGGAGCTCTCTGCCCTTTACTGATCCAGCCTCTGGCCCATCACGAGTCACTCTCATTTCATCAGTCCATAAAACCTTTGAGAAATCAGTCTTAAGATATTTCTTGAACCATTCTTGAAGTTTTATCTTATGTTTCTTGTTCAAAGGTGGTCGTTTTTCAGCCTTCCTTACCTTGGCCATGTCCCTGAGTATTGCACACCTTGTGCTTTTTGATACTCCAGTAACGTTGCAGCTCTGAAATATGGCAAAACTGGTGGCGAATGGCATCTTGGCAGCTTCACGCTTGATTTTCCTCAATTCATGGGCAGTTATTTTGTGCCTTTTTTGGCCAACACGCTTCTTGCGACCTTGTTGGCTATTTTCCATAAAACGCTTGATTGTTCGGTGATCACGCTTCAAAAGTTTGGAAATTTCAAGACTGCTGCATCCCTCTGCAAGACATCTCACAATTTTGGACTTTTCAGAGCCCGTCAAAACTCTCTTCTGACCCATTTTGCCAAAGGAAAGGAAGTTGCCTAATATTTAAGCACATCTTATATAGAGTTTTGATGTCATTAGTCAACACTCCTCCTCATTACAGAGATGCACATCACAAGATTTACTTAATTGGTAGTTGGCTCTCAAGCCTATGCAGCTTGGAGTAGGACAACATGTATAAAAAGTATCATGTGATCAAAATACTCATTTGCCTAATAATTCAGAACACAGTGTAGCCGCACTCCACAGGTGGCGTAGTCGGACATTATATATAACCTACACACCTATACTATACTTGGATTGACCGCCTGGGTAACGGACCGGGTCACTGCCACTGTGACTACTACCCCCAGCATCTACCGGCCCGGCTCCGGGTACCCCACGGCCCAGGGGGCGCATCAACTTTGGCGTAGTCGGCAGGATTTCATGCCTGTTGCCACCGGGTACTGTGCGCCTTCACGAACTGTGTCGCATACCGTGGTGAAGTTTTCCCGCCAATTGCCGCTGTTTCCCGCCATTGTCTGCCATTTTCGGGTCGCCGCGTGGGAAGAGGAGGGGCGTAACCGCTGGAAGCGCGCGAAGCCCAAGCCCCGCCTCACGCACTAACGCAGCGCCAGGTCCTGGAAGGAGCCCCAGCGAGCGCTGACATCAGACACATGCGACGCCAGGTCCTACAAGGAGACCATCACCTGCGGAACTGCGGCCTACGGAAGAAAAGTGAAAGAAGGTAGGCCACGGTTCACTAGGGGGGAAGAAGACGCCCAAAATGGAGGGAACTTCAGCCGCAGGTGCGGCCGCTGCCACGGTAATGCCATTCTCCATGCCATATATACCGGGGGTGGCGTGGTTGCCCCAATACTCAGGAGAGTCACACACCCTGAGTGATTTTAAAGAAAGACTGAGCAGCTTATTTAAAGTGTATCCCCTGTCCGAGGAGCAGAAAGTGAGCATCCTCATAGGCCAGTTGATTGGTGCAGCCCAGAGAGAAGTAAAGTCCTGGTCAACCAGGGACAAAGGGACTGTGAAAGAGATACTGGCCCGCCTAAAGGACACTTTTGACACCCGCACTACAGCTGAGATAAAAATGAAGTTTTACGGGTGCAAACAACGGGCGCAGGACAGTGTACGGGACTATGCTTTAAACCAGCAGGAGGCGCTGAGGGCCATCAAACAGGTAGACCCCGACAGTGTGCGAGATGAGAACAGACTGTTAACTGAGCAGTTTATTGAGGGGCTCCTGTCCAGTGCTCACCGGACCCAGCTGCGCATAATGGCTCTCCAAAACCCTGATCTGGACTTTGCACAATTTAAAGACAGTGCCATCCGGGTGCTGCTAGAACCAGCACCAGGCGGCGCTAAATCCCACAGGCGCCCAGCTATCACCTACCACCAGGAGGTGGCTCCCTTTTCCCCAGAGCCTGTAGCAGCTGATGCACAGACTCTGGACAATGCCCCGTCTACAGACCTGCACCATCAGGTGCAAGAACTGACTAAAAGTGTAGCTGCGCTAACCAAAACTGTGCAGTCCTTGCAGGTGTCTCCCAAAGGAAAGATCCAGCTGGCTTCCAGTCCGGAGGACGTCCCGTGGCGCCGACAGAAGAGGATTCCACCATCCAGAGGGAGGAACAGCGACCGCTACGACCAGGACTGACAAGCCATCTGCCGCCGCTGTAACCAGCCAGAACATTATGCAAGGTACTGTAATTTAAACGAGCAAAACCTGGGGCAGAGGGCCAACCCCCAGGCATAAGACCACCAGGCCCACACAGCTGGCGAGACAAGTATGTGGGAGGACGGCCGGTCCTACCTGTCGTGCTTGATGGCATCCCAATGAGCGCGTTGCTGGACACTGGATCCCAGGTGACCACTATCCCCTACATTCTTTACAAACGATACTGGACCGATTCAGACATTACTCGCCGTCCAGATGAACATTTAAGCATCTATGCCAGCAATGGTCAGCCCGTGCCTCAAGTGGGGTTTAAAGAAGTGACCATAAAGGTTGGCAAAGTGGAATTATTCAGAAATTATTGTCTTGTTACAGCAGGTTGCGGAAACCGCCAGTTCCAGTCAGCAGCGGGTTCTGCAGAGAGAGATCAGAGCCCTGATGAGACGACAACAGGTAGAACTGTCTGGTGGTGAAATTGGCAGTGTCAGGATGAGTGACCCATTCTCCATTGCCATGCCCCCAAGAAGTGAGATGATGATATGGTGTCGGGCAGCAATCGGTCTCAGGGGTCGAGATTACCAGGCCCTGGTGGAGCCCGTATACTCTGACAGTAGGCCCACCATCTTGACAGCCAGGGGGGTGGTTGATGTTCGCCATGGGAGGGTGCCCGTCCGCATCCTGAATATTGGGGAAAAAGAAGTCCATTTGCCCCGGTATGCTACCCTGGCCAAACTATTCACCGTCAGCCACAATTCTATAAAGACAGTGGAACCCTTGCCTCCATCCAAACAGGCAGAGGATAATGGCTCCGAGGGACAGATGGAGGACTGGTGTCAGAAGCTACACGTGGGCACTGACTCCACCCCTCAGCACCAAAAACATGGAGTATACCGGGTGTTCCAGGAGTATGAAAGGGTCTTCAGCAAACACCCGCTCGATTTCGGGCAGGTGAAAGGGGTTCAACACCATATCCCCACGGGAGACCATCCACCCATTAAAGAGCGGTACCGGCCTGTACCCCCTGCACACTACCAAAATGCCAAAGGGATGTTACGAGAGATGAAGGAGGCTGGGGTGATAAGAGACAGTTGTAGCCCCTGGGCAGCTCCATTAGTTCTCGTAAGAAAAAAAGATGGCACAATGAGAATGCGTGTAGAGTACAAGCAAATTAACCGCATCACACACAAAGATGCATACCCACTACCCAGGATTGAGGAGTCACTAGCTGCATTAAAATCTGCTAATTATTTCTCTACTTTGGATCTCACTAGTGGGTATTGGCAGGTTCCTGTGGCAGAGGCGGATAAAGAAAAGACCGCATTCACAACCCCGATGGGCCTCAGCGAGTTCAACTGCATGCCATTCGGGCTCTGCAACGCCCCAGGAACCTTCCAGCATTTGATGGAGTGCTGTCTAGGACATAAGAACTTCGAGACAGTCCTGCTGTACCTGGATGACGTCATAGTATACTCTAAGTCCTATGAAGATCACCTGAAGCACCTGGCAGAGGTGTTTGAAGCGCTAGCTGGTTTTGGCCTAAAGGTGAAGCCGTCAAAATGCCACCTGTTGAAGCCCAAGGTACAGTACCTAGGTCATGTGGTAAGTGCTGAAGGTGTAGCACCAGACCCTGACAAGGTCACAGTAATCAAGGACTGGCCAAGACCCTCCACTATCAAGGAAGTGCGGCAGTTCCTCGGGTTGGTGGGCTATTACCGAAGATTTATCGAAGGCTTCACCTAGATGGCGGCACCCATGCAGGACCTCCTAGTAGGCCAGTCCAGGAAGGCCAAAAACCCGAAGCCTCCATTCAAATGGGATAAGCTGGAAGACGAATCCTTCAGCAGGCTGAAGATGGCTCTCACGGGAGACGAGATCCTGGCATACCCTGACTATGGACAACCTTTCATACTCCATATGGACGCGAGCAATGTGGGGCTAGGAGCGGTGCTGTCCCAGATACAGCAAGGCAGAGAAAGAGTAATTGCCTATGCCAGCAGGAAGCTCCGGCCCACAGAAAGGAACCCTGATAACTACAGCTACTTCAAGCTGGAGTTCCTCGCCATAGTCTGGGCTGTGACAGAGCGCTTCAAGCATTATCTCGCCTCCTTCAAATTCACCGTCTTCACGGACAACAACCCGCTGACACACCTGGACACTGCAAAACTTGGTGCCCTGGAACAAAGATGGATGGCCCGACTGTCTAATTATGAATTCACCATCAAGTACCGGGCTGGGCACAAGAATGCAAACGCAGATGCGCTGTCCAGGATGCCTAACTTGCCAGATGGGGGAGAAGACCTGGAGGAGCTGGAAGAGATAGAGATCTCCGCTTTCCACAGCCATGGGATAACTCAGTGCTCCCATTGTGTGAAGAACAGGTGCTCTGCCAACAGGGAGGCCACATTTAATCCATTGCCCCACCATGGATGGGCAGAAACACAAGACAGTGACCCGGCTGACCGCCTAGTCAAGGAGTTGCTGACACGAGCTGACGCGCACCCTGATCCAGATGCTCCTGAGGAGACCAAGCAGCTGTGGAAACAAAAAGGCAAGCTGTTCATCTATGAAGGGAAGCTGTGTTGAAGAGCCATCAACTCTCGGACACATGAGCTGGTCTGGCAGGTGGTAGTCCCGAGGCGGGATGCGTCAATGGACTTGGAAGGGTACCACGATGGAGCAGGACACTTCGGATGGAAGAAGCTGGAAGTCCTGCTACGTGAACGGTTCTATTGGGCTGGCATGAGGAAAGCAATCGAGAGGTGGTGTCGAGAATGCGGACCATGCAACCTGAGAAGAAAAGACCGTGACAGCCAAAGAGCTCCCCTGCAGCCCATCATCACCAAACAGCCACTCGAACTGGTAGCCTTGGACCACGTGAAGCTAGCCCCAGGCTATGTCTAAGCCCTCACCATCGTAGACCACTACTCCCAGTTCCTGGTAGTAGTGCCAGTAAAGGACCAGACGGCTCAGACAGCAGCCAGAGCTTTCCAGCAGCACTTCTGCTGCCCGCATGGTTACCCAGAACGTGTGCTAACTGACCAAGGTCCAGCCTTCGAAGCGGAGGTGTTCCAGGAATTCTGCAACCTATACGGCTGCAAGAAAATCAGGACAACGCCTTATCACCCCCAGACCAACGGGTTGTGTGAGAAGATGAACCAGGTGGTGATAGACCTGTTGAAGACGATGCCCCTGGAAGAATGCAGCCTGTGGCCAGAGAAGTTGCCAGACCTGGTGGACCTATACAACCATATCCCAGTGAATTCCACCAACTGCACACCTGCTTACCTGATGAGAGCAAGACCTGGTAAGCTGCCCATCGACCTGGACATGGGAGTCCTAACACCAGAGACGGCCTCACCAGATGCAGATTGGGATACTGAGTGGCAACAACAATACCGCAAGGTACAGGAAAGTGTTGAAAGAAGTTTGTCTCAAGCAAGACAAAGACAAGAGAAGACTTACAATCAACATGCGCCAGCTGTCCCCTTGTCACCTGGAGAGCAAGTCCTAAAGAGGAAAAGGCGACTCCACAAGTTGGATTACCAGTGGGAGGAAGAACCATACACCATTCTACCCTCCAGCCATGATAACACCAAGGTGTGCCTCATTAGTAAGGATGGAGGGGAAACATCAACAACACTTTCCAGAGACCACCTGAAGAAATGTCCCGAACAGCTGCAACATCCTAAAGAAGACCAAGATAGCCCTCAACCCGCAGAGGAAGTGGAAGAAATGGTCAGCACGGTACTCGGAGAATTTCCCAGGTCGTGGACACAAGTGAACAATGCAATTGTTGTGCCAGTCCTCACCTTTCTCCAACCAGCCCCTCAGGAAGCTGCAGAAGTCCCAGAAGAGTTGGAAAAACAGTTGGCCCCGGAGGCAGAAGTTTCCCCATCAGCAGACCAGGAGAATCTACCCTCTGCTAGTAGCGAACCTGTCGTACCCACGGTGAGCCAAAGAATCCGTAGGAAGTTGCCCAACCTACCAGGGTCACCTCAAAATGCTAGTCACACTGAACCCATCACACCAGGGGTAGATACAGGGGACCAGAGTAGAACACAGACAGACAGTGTGCTACGTAGATCTACCAGAGTTACCAGAGGTCAGATCCCTGCTCGATGGGAGGATTTAAAATGTACAGTATAAATGTATTATTGCCAATGTTGACATGTTTCATATGTGCACTTAACCTGTTTTCTCAGTTACCCGAGAGGGTTCAAAGACTTTTTAGGTTATGGACAGTGAATAACCAAAAACTTTCCCTTATAAATAGTTGCACTTGTAAAAGTGCCCCTTTGTGACAGACCACAGAACAAAAACTCGTGGAGGTGGCTGAAGACGTGGTCCAGCATCCGGATCATCAATGCCCTGCAGCCACCCCAGGGCCTCCGTGGAGGGTTTTGGATGGGTCCCTCAAGAAGCACACCTTGTTTCAGTGGGATGGACACCTGGTTACGGACTATACTGTGACCTATAAAGACTGTAATATTTGTAAATATTCCTAATGTACCTTTATTGCTATTGTTATTGTTACCTGTTGTATTCCTTGAAAAATATGCTCAGTCCCGGAGTACTGAAATTAACTAGGGGGAAATGTGGCACCCCAGAGGGTCTGGTTGCCACAGTGGTAGTAATACCATGTCTGAGAGCAAACAGGGGTTTCCTGGTCAGGAACACAGTACATGCAACACATCCTGGCTCCAGACCAGAAAGGGGAGGATCCTGCCATTTATAACTGGGTCTGGAGGCGGGGTTAGGGGAGTCCAGAGTTGCAGTTCAGCGTGAGGAGTCGAGTTTAGGACATCAAGGAGTGAGGAGCTAGGGACTGGAGCTGGAGATAGCTCGTCCTAGCCAGAATACACAGAGAACCAGACACCGGAGTCCGAGGCTGTGGGGGATTCCAGACCCAGCAGCAGATACCGTAGGGCAGGAGATTGCAGGTCTCCTGACCCCCATCAGACGCCCGGAGGCTCAGCAGCACCAAGGGACCAGTACCGCCAAGGAGGAGCGAGGCATCCACAAGGGCATACGGGTGAGCACAGCACGTTACACTCAGGGACGTGGGCTACAACACAGCTACAAGCAGAATAGCCAAAGAGTATAGTAAGAACGGCAGGCCTACAACTCCACCTGACCAGGAGGACTCTTTGCTTGCTCCCAGACTGACCGGGCTCTTATCACTAGCCAGTACTCCAGTCCAGGCCTGTTTAAAGTGTCATCAGTAAAGACCCTGGGACGGCACTGCACGGACTCTGTGGTTATTTCTGCACCGCGACACCCTGCACAACCACCATCATCCACACACACTGCCCTGAAGCTACACTCTTCCTGTGGGGAGTTATACCACCCTTGCTGTCAAACCACCAGCTTCAGAGGACTGTTCCGCAGCGGCGGCCTCATTAGCCGCACTCCACAGGTGGCGTAGTCGGACATTATATATAACCTACACACCTATACTACCCTTGGATTGACCGCCTGGGACACAGACCGGGTCACTGCCACTGTGACTACTACCCCCAGCGTCTACCGGCACGGCTCCGGGTACCCCACGGCCGAGGGTGCGCGTCACATGGTCATGACCTGGACACGTTTTGAGGCCATCCACAAGTTCTTGCATTACAATGATAATGCAAGGTGTCCTGCACCCGATGACCCGAACTTTGATCGTCTTTTCAAAGTTCGGCAGGTCATCGAACACTTCAACAAGTTTGCTGAAGTGTACGTTCCCCAAAGGGACATCTGTGTGGATGAGTCCTTAATTGCTTTTAAGGGGCGGCTTGGATTCCGGCAGTACCTGCCCAGTAAGAGGGCCAGGTACGGAATCAAGCTGTATAAACTTTGTGAGAGTACCTCAGGGTACACTCACAAGTTTAGAGTTTACGAATGGAAGGACTCCCGGATTGAACCCCCCGAATGTCCCCCTGTTCTGGGAGTGAGTGGGAAAATTGTGTGGGACTTGGTGCATCCACTGCTGGATAAAGGTTATTACCTGTTCGTGGATAACTTTTATACCAGTGTCCCTCCCTGTCCGCAAAAATCAGAGAGGCCTCCCAAAGACGCTAATTGGGCAGTTGCTCAGAAGGGGTGAGAGCAGAGCCCAATGTAGCGACCACCTGCTGGTGGTCAAGTACAAGGACAAGAGGGATGTCCTTCTCATGACCACCATACATGGTGATGGCAGAACCCTCAGCACTGTACGAGGTTCCACTACACAGGTCGTCAAACCAGACTGTGTTGTGGGGTACTACAAGTACATGGGGGGAGTTGATCTCTCTGATCAAGTCCTCCAGCCGTACAGTGCTTTGAGAAATGCCAAGGTGTGGTACAAGAAGATGGCGGTGCACCTTGCACAGATGGCAATGCACTACGCTATCCTTCTGTCACCGTGTGCAGGCCAGACTTCTGCGTCATACCTTCACTTCCAGGAGACAGTTATCAAGGCCCTGATATTTGGCAGCGGTGACGGAGCGGGCCCCTGTACCTCCGGAACTGAAGGACCTCGAATTATACCAGGCCAACAGTTCCCAGGGGAGATCCCTCAAGTTTCAAAAAAAGGTAAGTCACAAAAGAGATGCAGAGTGTGTTATAAAAGGGGAATACGCAAGGACACAATTTATCAATGACACCTGCCCCGACAAGCCTGGCCTGTGCATGAAAGAATGCTTCAGAAGGTACAATACTTCCATGCGCTACTAAATTAATTTCTGACGTATGACAACCTGATGAACACTACACAACTGACGTAGTGTTCGTCAGGTTGTCATAAGTCAGTTGTGTAGTGTTTGTCAGGTTTTCCTACACAACTGACGTATGACGCTACATTATAAACTTCACAAATCAGGTATCAGTTCCAAAAAGGGGTCACTTGTTGGGCATTTCCACTGTTTAGGCCCATCAGGGGCTCTGAGAACGTGACATGACGCCCACAGACAATTCCATCAAAGTCTGCGTTCCAAAGCATCACTCCTTCCCTTCCGAGCCCCGACATGCGCCCAAACAGTAGTTTTCTGCAACACATGCGGTATCGTACTCAGGAGAAATTGGACAACAGATTTTGAGATCCACTTTCCCCTGTTACGCTTGTGAAAATATTTAACATTTTTGTGGAAAAAATGTTTGGTTTTTTTATTTTCACAAGTCAACATTATAATTTTCTGTGAGGCACCTGGGGGTTCAAAGTGTTCACCACACATCTAGATAAATTCATTGGGGGTTTCCAAAATAGGGTCACTTGTGGGGGGTTTCCACTGTTTAGGCACGTCAGGGGCTCTCCAAACGCGACATGGGGTCCGCTGTCAATTCCAGCGAGTTTTGCATTGAAAACGTCAATTGGCGCTCCTTCCCTTCCGAGCGCTGCCGTGCGCCCAAACAATGGCTTTCCCCCACATATGAGGTATAGGCATACTCAGGAGAAATTGCACAACTTTTGGGGTCCAATTTCTCCTGGTACCTTTGTGAAAATAAAAAAAAATGGGGTCTAAAATAAAATTTTAGAGAAAAAAAGTTATATGTTCATTTTTTCCTTTCACGTTCAATTAATTGGTGTGAAGCACGTGAAGGGTTAATAAACTTCTTGAATGTGGTTTTGAGCACCTTGAGGGGTGCAGTTTTTAGAATGGTGTCACTTTTGGGTATTTTCTGTCATAAAGGCCCCTCAAAGTGACTTTAAATGTGATGTGGTCCCTAAAAAAATGGTTTTGTAAATTTTGTTGCAAAAATGAGAAATCGCTGGTCAACTTTTAACCCTTATAGCTCCCTAACAAAAAAAAAAAATTGGTTCCAAAATTGTGCTGATGTAAAGTAGACATGTGGGAAATGTTATTTATTCAGTATTTTGGGACATATCTCTCTGATTTAAGGGCATAAAAATTCAAAGTTTGAAAATTGCCAAATTTCCATTTTTTTCACAAATAAACGCAAATGATATCGAAGAAATTTTACCATTATCATGAAGTACAATATGTCACGAAAAAACAATCTCAGAATCAGGGGGATCCGTTGAAGCGTTCCAGACTCGGTATTACCTCATAAGGTGACAGTGGTCAGAATTGTAAAAATTGGCCTGGTCATTAACGTGCAAAACACCCTCGGGGGTAAAGGGGTTAATAATTTGTTCAAAGATCTTTCCTGGTATAGAAGTAAGACACAGGCCTATAGTTCCCTGGGTCCACCTTCTTCCCCTTTTTGAAGATAGGGACAACATTCGCTCTTCTCCAGTCTTCTGGGACTTATCCTGTTCTCCAAGAATTTTCAAAGATTTTGGAGAGTGGTTCAATAATTTCCTCTGCTATCTCCTTCAGTACCCCAGGATGTAATTCATCTGGACCTAGAGACTTGAATTCATTTATGTTAACCAAGTATTCCCTCGCTATCTCTATGCTTTACTTTACTTTATTAGAGAACACAGAAGCAAAATACCACTTTAAAAGTTTGGTCTTCTCAGCATTATTTTTTACCACTTTCATCCTGCATATGTTCATTCTCTTAATCGTTTCTTTAGCGTTTTTTTCAGGCGGGTTCCTGAGCAGACCTGCCTAAAAATGATGCTGTCTGCACATACTCCATGTCCTAATTGTACTGAACATCTTTAGAGCAAGGTTCCTTGGCCGACCACTGTATATACGGTTCTTAGTGGTGCCCATTTCTTGGTGTCCTTATTGCTGAGAAATACAGGCAACTACTTATTTATCATGTAATACCATCAGGAAGGTATCCAAATTTATTCTGCAGCAGGAGAACATCCCTGTTCATACAGCCAATGACATTAAGAATTTTATTCAGTGTAAAGAAGTGCAAGGAGTCCTGATATCTCAACAGCATCAAGTCTGTCTGGGATTACATGAAGAGACAGAAAGATTTGCACAAGTGATATCCATAGATCTGTGGTTAGTTCTCCAAGATGTTTGGAACAATCTCCCTGCTGAATCTTTTTAAATACTATGTGCAAGACGACCTCTATTACTGATACTGATTTGAAGACAAAGGGCGGTCACACCATAAAATTATTGGATTTATATTTTTCTTTTGTTAATTTATTTTTATCAAATGCAAAGAGAATGAACAACACTACTCCTTTGGAAAGCATTTTGCTTAAACTTTTGCTTTGTACTGTATACATGAGAAAGATTTTAGATTTTGGTTTCCATTTACTTTAGGTAACGCCAGCATCTCTGCCTTCTGCCTCCCTCCCCTGACACGGACACCAATCTTTTCACAGCTACGGCCCCCGGCCAGAAGGTCACGCTCCTGTCCCCTTTCCTGGCCTGGATGCTGCCCAGGGTGCGCAGATCCCCAGGCACTGTGCTTCGGGCGCACGCTCCCCGCCTCTTAAAGAGGCTGCGCACGCCATCCTAAAGTGTTCCCAGCCAATTGCTGGTGGACACATATTATTTAAGGCACCTCCTCCAACATGGAGGTGCCTGTGCAACGTTGAAAGTTTGTTCATAACACTCTAGTTAGTTCTCAGTGCGCGTATTCCGTATAATGGTCTATCCATCAGCTGTGCCCACCTGCCTGTCTGCCTATCCATCAGCTGTGCCCACCTGCCTGTCTGTCTATCCATCAGCCATGCCAGCCTGTGCCTGCCTCTAGTTCCTTGGGGGTCAGCTGCCATCCATCCAAGGTCAGTCCCGGAGAAGCACCTGGTCCGCCTCCCTTAGCTTTCCTCAGATCACGGAGTCGTCTAGCCAACGTACATCCAAGATCGGACTTGGTGAGGTCCCTAGTTACGCCCCTCCGGGCTCTCCTCAGTCCTCAGCACATTGGTTCCACCACCCAGCCCGTTACACTTTATGAAGTTTTCCAGGATTATTTAGGTCCTGCCTAAGGTTACTAGAAATATCATTATTGATGAAACAAACAGCACACAGACACGATTTTGATATAAATATAATTGTACATTTCCCAAAACACTACAATGAGCAGATATTCGGCACATAGATTATCTATACAAAAAATGAGAACTCTGAAAACAACATCAAGATGTAGTGCAATTCTTTCTTATAATCTCCATAACTATACAGACATTTTTTTCTGAATATTGTAGTGGAAATTAGGCATAAAATGACCATTTGAGACAGCTTAGTTCATTTACAGCTTTCTGCAAGAATGATTCATTCACATGTCAAACAAAAACTTGCAGGCAGGGGTGATCCGCAATATCCACAATAAAGGATAACAGGTCAGTACATGCAAATCAACAGGACCAGTACTTTATTTCGGATTCACTCTGCTGAAAATAAATCTCATACCAACAGGAATCTAGATCAGAAAGGGTTGTACAAAATCAGAAAAACAGGGCAGCTTTCTCTCGGAATCAGTGTCACTTCTGTCCAATAATTATGAATGGTATTATAGCTCAGTCCTATTGAGGTCAATGTGACCAAGCTGAAGTGCCACATACAACTTGTGGACAGTGAAGCCTGTTTTAGAAAGGAGGCAGACCTCCGAAAAGCAGTGAGTTGGGTGTGCTGCCGTACATCTTCTATTCTTTGTTGAACGCATGTTTCACTGACTTGATGGTCATTTGTACAAACTAGAGACTTTAAGACTCTAAGGAATTTTTCATTTTACGGTTTGTATCTCACAATTGTTTTTGGTAGCACTTGAGTTGTACAGACCAAAGTATTGCGCTTACTATATGGTCATGAATGTGTTGGGTTAAGGGAGAACCTCGCTGAGCAAACATGTCAGCGATTAAAAGATTCCTTTCAGATGTTCCATTTGTTTAGAGATTATACAGGAAGCCTCATTACCTGTACATGTAGTCATAGTCATTAGCGTTGTTTTACCACCACATATGTAGTGCACCTGATGTGCGGCGTCAGCACTTTCCCTGATAATAAAAGGCTTGTGTGTTGTTCCAGACAGACTCTATAAAAGACTCCTGTATTACCGGCTGACAAGTGATCACTGGACAGTGTTAGCCGAACTTTTTACACAGAAAACTTGAGTGAATTTCTTGTTTTAGTGCTTGAAGTTCACTGAAATCTAATCACCATCATGAAAAAGAACAGATGTGCGCCTTCCATCATTACATAGTAGTATTCACAGAAAGTATGGGTATGCCCTTATTTTTAACAGCCTAAAATGTAAAAATAATAAACTTTTCTATACAACCAACCTCAACAATTCTAGCCCTTTCCAATGTCACCTGCCTCCAAAGTCATCTGTCGCCTTTCCTTGATAATGCAGCATGGTGACGCACCACATTAATGGTTAGTAGTTGGCTGCTGCAGCCATGTGATGATTTGCTACCATACATAATGGTTGATTGTTGACCGAAAAGGTGATCAGTTCTGGAACAGGGGAAAATCATTATAGCAGCTGTATTACAAAAAGTATTACTCTGCATTTTAGGCCACTAGAATATCATTTTAAAAACTCCTATAAAGTTTTCTTCCAGTTATGGAGTACTTTACAAATACTAGTCTGCTCTTCATGTGATAGGGATCTTACAATAGGGGATCTTGATTGGCTAAAAAACTACAATATTTAACACTCTGAGATTCTTTGACATAATGCAGTCATAGCTAATGGCGGGGATCAAACTAGAAGAACTGATAAGACATAAGAAACGATGGACCTGGTTCATGCAAAAAGTGGAGCAGTTGTCGAGTCTTTTTCAATTTGTCTTAGGGCCCATTTACACTAGTCGATAATCAGGAACACACTCGTTTCCCGATCATCAGCTTGTTTAACTATGCTGTTAATCACCTAACGAATGAATGAATGAATATAACGCTCAATCGTTGAGTGAAATTACTTTTAAGCATGCCTGTAAAAAAAAAAAAAATTCATTTTTTTTTGTGCCGCCGAGAATGATTATTTTCATATATATTTGAATATATATATATATATATATATATATATATATATATATATATATATATATATATATAAAATCATCATTCTCGGCAGCACATTGTACTGTATAAGCATGTGCTGCCGATACCAATAATATTATATGTGCACATGGAATGTTCATATTAACGCTCGCTCTGTGTGCATGGAAGTGCGGTCAGCCTGTCTAAACAGGCTAATAAACGACAGCCAATCAGCTTATATGTAGCCAATTGGCGGTTGCTTAATGGTTTTGATCGTGCTGTCTAAATGATACCTTACTCATACAATAGTTTTCAGCCGAATACTTGTGTGGCCATCGGTTATTTTTTCTTCCCCACCCCATACATATCTTTGGTCAAACTGAGCAATCATAAGTGTGCATTCAAGTCTCTCCGCTGAGACTTACCTTCCCTGAGAACAAAGTGATCAGACATTGAATTTCAGCATACCCAATCCTCCTTCCCTCAACATCATCAAAAGGAAGTCAGCCGGTCCTGCTCAAATTGGTGGGCTTTGCTAACTTGGCTGTAATGTCTATGGGCACCATAAGTTTGAGTCTGATTGGCGAGTATACAATAGCTTTATTTTTTGACACTAGTATAATACCGTAGCTCTGCCTCATGATGAGATCCAGAGAATTAACAGACTAGGGGACCCCGCACATGAGAGCCCAGCCAGTCCACAACTATCAACCTCTACAAAAACCGCAAGAACCCAGGCCAAACATATTGGAACAAATGAGCAGCTGCCAGAAAACTCTAGTTCTGCTTATCTCTTGAAGGAACCATAGAACTGGATATAAGAATGTCATCATATGAGGATATCATGTGAAGGTCTTAAAGATATTAGGTTGTTAGCAGCTAAAATGGAATAACTAAGGCCAGACTCAAGGTTATGAAATATTTTTGTCGTCTAGTGGCAGCGAATGTATCAGGCTCTGCTAACTCTTCGAGAAGTGAATGTTGGGAGGATTTCTAACGCATAGCTCTGATAGAAGACTGAGACACTATTTAGGTATTTGTTGTTAATATGCTCCCACTGAGAAAATAAATGTATACCACACAGTATACTTCTTTCTAATGTATTCCTCTACAAAGAATAACAATCTACAATGCAATTCTATACCACAAAAAAGGGTATGCTAATGAATATCAGATCAGAAGAAAAGGAGTAGCCAGATCCGTTCAGTAGTCGGTAGTTCTCCGGAGATTGGTTCGATGCCACTGTTCAGGCGGAAAGACAAGTAAACAAAGTAGGGATAGATCCAGCGGCACTGATAAAAATTTCTGAAGTTTTGTTCGATCATATTACAAATTCTAGAAACCATCCGATACAGTGCAAAAGTGAAACACTTCTGACGCGTTTCTGGCCATGTCAAAGGGTGGAACAGGCACCAAAAACGTGTCGGTGATGTTTCGATTTTGGACTGTAATACATATATCGAATCAGGACCTATACACGGTTTGAGTCAGAATCTTTTGTGGTGAATACCCTGAACATAATTTCATTGCAGCCTGAATTTTACACAACTAAATAAGAATGTCGCATTCACTGACACTGGATATTTGGCATGTATTATACAGTATAGGGTGTGGTACATCACTTGCAAAGGTGCCATCAATAGTCAATCATTTTTACATATATAATAATAATAAAAAAAAATACAATAACTTAGCGATTTTCCACAAGAAAAAAAAAAGTTAACCCCTTAACACCTAAAGGGTACTTACAAATGAGTGCTGCAGTGTTAGTTGTATTCATTACACTATTCGTAACGACGGGTGCTAGAAGGCAATCTGTTTGCAAGTCCAATGAGTAATCCATAAAACATTCTTCTAGAAATACTATATTCTGGATAGACTAGTATCAAGCAGATCAATGAATACACAAAGCATCTGAAAGTCTGTTTGCAGCAGTGAACATAAGCAATACGTCATTCAGACATTAGTAGCAGATCACAGAGCTTAAAGCACTGGGATTAATTCAGTCACTGACCAATCTGAATGACAGCAGATATCACAAAAATGGATATTTGCATCCGTGTGCAATGCTTTACGCTATGGCCAATCAATGGCAAAGGTTATACTTAAAGGGGTTTTCATTTACAATATTTGCAATCTCACTTTATAGACAATGGTTTGCTGGTTCTACCAGCAGATACGAGTCCTGGCCTGCTCCACAGTCAGAGGTAAACTATAGTCTCTTCCACTAGTCCATTCTCTACGCACGTCGCTGGGTCACCATGGAGTGTTCTTATGGTTTCTGAGGTCTGGGAGGTTTGATGGGTCCCTGTGGTTATATTATGTCCTGTTGACGCCAGCAGAGTTCCACAGAAAATTACGTGAGCGGCGCTGATATCTGAAACGTAAGAAACACCATTAGAATATAGAATGTTATGCCATATATGATGGAGAATATAAAATAGAGGAATTATCCAGGATAAAAAAAATATATATACTCATGTGCCACTGATGTCCATGGTGTGTATCAGGGTATTGCAGCCTAAAAGGCGATTGAAAACTTTGACAGGGAAAAAAATATATTTTTTTTACAAGTTTCTGCAATTTTATTAGCTAAACTTAAGCCCTAAATTTCAGTCTGCAATCTACATTTCATTATTTTCAGACTCTCCGACCTGCAGTCTGATCCAAGTTTCAGAATTTTTTTCTTGCGGGACTGTCTCTCCCAGTAATATAGGCTGAATGGGAGGTCTGTGTGCATCTAGAACCTAGCTGACTTCACTGGCTCATATATCCTTAACACAGCTTCTATCCTGCACTTATCTGCTCTTCACAGGCTTTCTCTGCATGTTATAAGGCAGGTGGAGTGGAGTAGATTAATCTATAGCTTTGTGAAAAGAAAAGGAGTCAGTATAACCTGTGCTTTAATTATTTAAACCTCGGCTCTTTCTGTTTTTTTTCTTCAGTCCAGTGGGCGGTCCTATCAGTGACAGACAGCTCTCTCTGTATGCACAAGTATACAAAGACAGCTGTCAGTCACTGATAGGACCGCCCACTGGACCAAACAACCCAGAAAGAGCAGAGGATTAAATGATTAAAACATAGTTTATACTGAAGCTTTTCTCACAAAACTATATATCAATCTGCTCAGCTCCTCCTGCCCTATAACATGTCGCCTGACGATTGGACTACACTTTTATGGTGACAGGTTCCCTTTAACTTTGCATTTAAGAAGCAAATGAACAACATGTTCTGTTTGAAAGTTTACATAGTTTTTAACTTTATTCACATGAATACAGCTGAGCAGCGATACAAGCACAATACGCTCCTGTAATCCTGGACAATCCCATAATGTAGAACAATATATAATAAAGTAACATGTTATAGAGACGTTACATAGGTTCAAAAAGAGACATAGGTCCATCAAGTTCAACCTTTCTCAACCAATTATACATTTTGTCACTACGTTAACTATAACCCAAAATATTATTTGACACAGTCCTTGTATAAAAGCTATTATAGTGTCTGCCATTACTATCTCTTGTGGTTGGCATTCCACAGTCTGACTGCTCTGACTGTAAAGAACCCTTTCCTGTTCATTAACCCGTAATGAGTGCCCCCTGTTCCTTAGTATGGTCTTTGGAAGGAATAAGTAAGTCCTTTGTACTGTCCACACATATATTTATACATGTAAATGAGATCTCCTCTGAGACGTCCCTTTTCTAAACTAAACAAGCCCAACTTTTTCCACCTCTCATCATATGAGAGGCCTTCCATCCCTTGTAATAATCTAGTTGCCGCCTTTGAACTGACTAACTTCTAAATATCCTTGTTAAAATGTGGAGCCCAAAACTGGATCCCATATTCTAGATGTGGCTTCACAAGTAACTTATAAAGGGGTAACAATAGGTTGGGATCACGGTATTTTATCTTTTTACACACCGTAAAATCTTGTTTGCTTTTGCAGCTGCTGCTTGACATTGAGTACTGCTGCTCAGCTTACTTGTAACCAGAATACCCAAGTCCTTCTGTTCTGTAGTCCCGAGTATACTCCCATCTATACGTTCCCGAAAATAATTTCAGTGAGGACCTTTTGTTCTCAATTACGCTACAGCCGTATTCACAAATAGTTATCTTTTGGCTATAATTTTTAGAGTTGGGTATGAGAGCACACATGTGCAATTGTTCCTTCATGAAAAGCATGGGGGTGGAATAAATAGGCATATCTCGTTGATTTTTAAAGATTTTCCAGTACCTTGGTAAATATGAGCACATCATGTGCAGATATAAAGCAATAACCGCTTTATACTGTAACACTTTACTCTGGACGTGAATTATCGGCAGCAGAGGAAACGCAGGAACACAGTGCAGATGTTCACTCCAAATCCACGTGTGGATGGAGAGAACGCAAAGAGATATCATCTGCAAAGTTATAGCAGTCTGTATTAATAAACGCTGGCTACTGCCATCATTTCTGAATGACTAATATATGGGCAACTGTACTGCTTGATTAGAAAAAAAGGTAATTTATTAAAGCGATTGCCTCCTCTTGATAAATGATAACCTTTTTCACATTTCTTATTAGGGCATATCTAGATCATAGAGGTGGGAAACCTAAAAAACAGCATCTCTCTTTGTTGGTCCGGCCTGTTCATATATGTAAGGATGCTGAAAAATCTTAACACATTAATAAGACTTTTTGCTTTGATTACAGAGATATTTGCCTTTTCCTGTTCTGATAACCATTTCTGCAAAAGTGACATGATGTTCACTACTCCGACGCTGCAGCTCTCGTCCTCTCTCAACACTAATAACAGCAGGCAACAAAAGGGAGGAGCTGTTACCGTGATCAAGTGAGACACATCAAGGCTCACCAGATAATGCTAAAGAATCCTTCTCTATAGGCTTTTGCTTTTTTTTCCCCTGTTCTTTTGATTCCACAGTGTCATACAGGGTAAAAGTAAATGCAACCAGAGAACAATTTCGGTTAAAGCCCTCTTAGTATAAAGGGAAATAGCATAGTTGGAGCAGTAAAATTTAGAGGCTTCATACCCAGTATGAAGACAAAAGAAAGTTTTCATCAGCATAGGCAGTTACAAGTAAATGTAGTGAAAGCTTCCCTTTAAGCTTTACTATAAGCCTCTAAAAGAAGATTTTGTCTATCTTCTCTTATTTTCCAGTCTGTACTGAGTGTGCACTAGAGAAGAAGCTGTGGAGGCAAACTGCGGCTTGTATGCAGTATGTACAGTAATGATGTATTCAAGAAGACAGAATCCACAGCAGAAAATACCTCTATAAATATTATATAAAGAAAACGGTGCACAATGGAAATTAGGAGGATGCAAATGGTTATTAAAACATGACCGTGGCAGGTTCTCTTTACATGCACCACATTCGTGGCATCAAGGCTTCCTATTGTGTTCTCTTTTACCGTTATTCCAGGCTTCTTTATTGCTGTGCCGGGAGGAATTTTCAAGCTTCTGCTGTCGGGAAATTAAGGAGCTCCAAGGTTCACTGGAGATGTCCACAGGTCTGTCCTCAGAAGTGTTTGCTAAGTCCAAGGTGTTCTCCACCTGGGGATGTGAGCCCGGGAGTGTGGTACTGCTGCGGAGCGACATCTGACCCAGAGCGCCAGTAATGCAGCCGGAGTCTTCATTTTCTAATCTGTCATGCTGGGAGTTTCTTACACCCTGTTATATGAAGCAAAGTACAAGACTGAGTTCAGCGGGATGTTTACGGGAAACAGAAAAATGGACGGACGAGCAAAGCTTTTTCTCACACGTTTTCTCATAACCTCTGTCCTTACTTTATTAAATTTCTAATTGTGTTTTTCCCTGCAATGTGTTAATGTAAAGAAATGACTTTTTCAGGGATCTCTTCACACACGCCTTACCAGAGTCCAAGCATAACCTCCCCACCATGAAATAAAATAATGACACAACCGCGATGCCCTCTGAAGTCCAGGGGTTTGTATTGTCAGACGTCTCACCAGACACTTTACAACAAATGTGCAAATGAGATTTTTCTTTTTTTTTTTTTTAAAAAAAGTAAAATACGGTGCATGGCGCGCTCAGCTATACACTGACTGTTAACAATACGATTATATATACATATATATAGCTCCAGGACCCAGGTCTCATTTATTTATTTTTACTGTGTGTTTAGGAACCAACAAGCAGGCAGTTGCTAACATAACAGCCCGGAAGAGGAAGAGCTTGTTTGCTGACGTGAGCAGCAGGATCCCCACCCGGAGCAGTCTGTGATCGCTCCGAGCTGGCACTGCTTAGAAGAGGCAGATAGCTAGCAACTTCCTACCTGCTAGTCCTTAGGCCCAAAGATAAATTAGTCCCGGCATACCCCTCTAATGAAGGGCTCCCTGCTGTACAATGCACTTAATGAATCGGACGTATCTTATAAATGAGGGGCGCCATCGTGCGCCGCACCTGAAATGCCACTCCAGTCATAGAGTGACTTTTCCCAGCTTTTACACCAGTTTTCTGGCGTAAATGCTTTGATGATTTGGCCACTAAATATATACCACACCATATTCATATTTTATTTATTTTAAATTATGTACATCTTAAAAATAAAATTGTGACTAGCATTTTTTGGGGGGATGGGGCTGTCTTCCAGGAGAAGCTCTTACTACAGTGTAATCTATTTTTCATTGGTTGGTTATTAGGATTTTTTTCACTAAAGAAGCCTACCAGAACTGATGATACCTCAGTTTTAGTGCGTGGGATGAGTACCGGCATGCTGCTCTGACGGGAGTGACTGAGAAGTCTGTGTTTCAGACAGAGCTGCTGCCTCTTATTCTCCACAATCCTCTGGCCTTGGCTCAACCTCTCCACGTCCTGCTGGTATTCCTGAAGCTTATGGCCGAGTTCCTCCCTTTCCTCCTCCAGTACATGCTCCTGATTCTGGCACTCTCGCTGCCTCTCCTGGAGCATGCTCTCCATCTCCTCATATTCCTGTTCCTTCTGGTTACACTCCCGCTCCCAGCGCTGTTTGTCATGATGAAGCTGTTGCTGAAGTTTCTCTAAATTGGCCAGCTCTCCACGGTGTCTTTCTAGATGCCGGTTATGTTCCTGCAGAAGACCCCCACGGAGAGTTAAACCCTTGCTGCCGGGCTCGCCATCCTGGAGTAATGCTTTATGAAGTTCGATCTGGGTATCTTGCAGTGTTACAACAGCCTGACAAAGAAGTAAGAGTCTTAAATGGTCACTGTCCTTTCAACAAACTATATACAATTCAATAGTACAGGCAAATATAAGGACCTTTGTAATATATCTTATCAGAGGATTCTGCTCCTTTCACAACTTATGAGACACTTTTTCCTTTCCCATACACACAGCTTGCTATCCGTTTAAGAAAAAAAATCCATCTTGATCAGAGCAGTGAGCTGTCAGGTTACACCTCTAATAATACTCTGTGGAAAGGGGGAGGAGGAATGAGGAACACTCAGCACAGAGAGATCAGGTAGACACAGATAAAAATGCAGTTTTGAGCAAATGTATTTGACATCAGTGCTGGATTCACAGCCACACAGCTCAGTACTGCTGTATAATGTCATGCCATCTCCTGCCACTGTCTATATGCAACATAGAAAGAAGAGCAGGAATCTTTCTGTGTGCTGAGTATGGGAGACATAATAGTAGCTAGTCTCCACTGGCTAGCTCAGAGAAGTGAAAATCAGAGAACATCTGCAGAAGGAAAAACTGGTGAAAAATTCAGGATACATGTCATATAATGGCCAGAGGTTGTGTTATTCTGCACATACACACACAGGACAGCTTATTCTGAAAAGTTACCTGAAACAACAGGTACATTAAGATTTTTACAAAATTTTGGATATGGTATAAAAGCTATCTCTTGACAGGTTTCTACAAGCTTTACTTTTCTTCAATGTCTATTGTTGTAAATAATTAACAATAATTAGCTCTCCAACATATAACACTTCTAATTCCTCATTGTAATAATTATACTAAGTAAACTACACACCTGTATACTGTACAAGAGCCGGGTCAGGTTTTGAACTGCCTGCAAAACCTAAGGGAAGAGAGATCAAAGAATGATCTTAGCGCATTTCTCAAATATGCGAACATGTAGACAAAATTGCATCTGCGCAAATAGAATTTGCACTTTGTGAAAGGCAGCACATACGATCTCACACAACCAACCTTTGGTTTGTCTGATAACTCCAGTTGAAGCGTTTGTGCCAAGTTTTGAAGTTATCCCCTATCCGACTGCTGAGACACCCAATGGCTCAGAGAATAGGGCATTGAAGAGCAATGGCGTACATGTGCACCTCCGTTCCATTCATTCTCTATGCTGTAAATAGCAGCGTACAGTGCTCAGCTATCTAGGGAAGTCCCACAGGGAATGAATGGAGTGGAGGTGGGCATGCTCAACGTCGGCTCCATTCAGACAAGACTCATCAGTTCACTTCAATACAGCAGAGCTGCAATATCAGACACATTCCAAGGACACGTGTTGTGCTGTTCCTGGGAAAAAAATAGCCAAGATTTTTAATCCTTGACAACCCAATAAAGACTTGAGCCACCCAGTAACAGAAAATCCAATAAAAGATTGCGACTTCAAATGCTATTCCCCAAAGTCCAATAATTGAAGTGACCTGGTCTTGAAATCTTTCAGTCAGAAATCATGCACTTTTGAGCGGAGGACCCGTTAATGAAAAGTGCTGTTCTAAATTTTATATACAGATGTAAATTTGCTGATGCCTTACCTCTGCTTGTTTATAACCTGATGAATTTTCAAATTCAACCTAAAAAAAGATGAAAAAAAACAAACACATTAATAGGTTTTGAAAAGGATTTGTAACGCTGCCGAAAAAGAACTAAATTCTAGAATAATATTATTTTTTTACAGAGCACAGTAAATGCAGATTCATTTTTAATATATAAACTAAGCCTCTACCTGTACCAGGATGCATCCATCTTCACATAGCTGAACAGAAGGTCTTATTCTTACCTGATAAAACTACATTTCCCAGCACCTGCCTTTCCTCAGTGCTGCGGACCCCTCCTCCCTCTCCTGTGTGCTCTCGAGTAGCCCACCTCTCTGAATTATTATTGAGCTAAGCTGTGTGTCAAATGCACCTTACACTTCTGTGGACTCTTTACTTTTGTACAGTACGCTGCCTGAAAGATTTTACTTTCTACAATCTACATTAGTATAGCTGCCTGTCTGGTTCTACATCAGCTGGTTGTAGCGCAGGTCAACTCTCCTGCAATCTTCCACAATGCAGTGCAGAGTTTTGCTTGTTGCCTGCTGACAGATTACTTTTTTGAAACTGCAAATTTTGCTCTGTTCATGCATATAGCAGAAGATAATCCTTTGTCATATGCATCAATAGAGTAGCACTTGCATTTTCACATCACTGAACTTCCAGCAACAGGTAAGAAACACAACAACTAATCTCAAACCCTGTACAAAGAGCCCAATCCTGCAGTATAGCTTTTCTTTCAGCCTCCTCTTGCAGTAAACCTCTAGTCTTAGACACCTGTATACAGAGTGCTCTTTTGGAATACATTTCTCCTGTTAGTCCAACCTGCACAGCGTCGCTTCTTTCAGACCCATCTTGCAGTATATTTCTTATTTCTGTCCCCTCTATATACAGCCCCATCCTGCAATATATATCTTTTCTCAGCCCTGTATACAGCCCATCCTGCAGTACATCGCTCCTCTTAGTTAACAGCAAACAGACACGCCACTGGTTCCTGAAATGGGATCTCGCAATGCAATAAAGGAGGTTGCGACCCTTTCTGTTGTATCACTCCTCAGAGTATAAACTTCACTTTAGGCACAGCACAGCTATGCTGGCAGGATACCAGCTGTAAAAGACGAGACTGCGCAGGATTGACCATGAGTTGGAACTACTCCAAGACAGTTCCAATGGCTACTGGAGGGCATCCTTTGTGGGGTGATATGTGCAAAATAGGGCAGATTCATAAATTATTTATATTAGCACAAATTAATAAATACAAGTGTAGATTTTTATAAGACAACATTATGATTCTGGGAATACCCCTATAATCACTAGGCACAATGTTATAGTAATCTCAGAAAATATGCAATTGAAGAATTAACTTTGTACTGTATATAGCAACATGTGGCAGAAATCTACAAAGTGTTAGAGGGAAAAGGTCTACTTGGGATCATATTGTATAATAGTGAGAAGAGATCTGGTGTTCACCTTTTGAGGATTAGATGCAACTATGTATTGTACAGAGGCCAATCTTGGACAAACTGGTTGAGAAGAATATGTTATTCACAAAGTCCACTCAATCCTCTATTATCTGATCAGGTTGCCAAAGGGAAACATTTCTCAGCTCAGGGGCCATTGAGGAGCAATTTCCACATGTCATGTTTAGCACTCGTCTCCCTTGTGTTTGAGGAGCTCAATGCTGGAAACCAGACCATTACACTCTCATGGGTCAAATATACACAATTAGGCACTTTTATTAGATCTCAGGGCAACAGTGCCCTTTCCAATCTTCTCTTTCCCACTTTGAGAGACTTCTATACTCGGAATCCTAGCCCGTATGAATGATCTTCCTTTTTTTTAGCCTACTGGTAATGGAAACTAAAAGAAAAGACTTTATACGAGTTTGGGAGAAAGGAATTGGGATTAAGATCTCCTCCACTGACAGGAAAGAAAATATAAAGATAACAGAGTGGTACAGGATCCACACAATATATCCATTGGTTATGGAAACCTGCTGGCGAGCCAAAATCAAGAGAGGAATGATGCTCCATGTTTGATGGGGATGAAATAGGCCTAAATCCTTCTGGGATGGATTCTTCTCTGTGGATCACCGTATAGCAGGGCACAGAGTTGGTAATACGGCACAAATAGCCTTGTTCTCTATACTTTGTGGTTCTACTGGATCTGAAAAAGAAGCCTTTTGTGCTTTAGCATAACTGCAGGAGGCTCTGATACCGCACCACTGCCATCCTACACACATGCCCACTGAAGCATGGAAGAATCAGTGGAAAGTTCTGCTCCAACATTCTCTCAGCTGACGGTGGATTCACATATGTGAATGAGAAGGGGTAGGAAAACCATACTTTCTTTCTTTGATCTGCTTACTAATTACTTTCCTCTGCTATGCTTTCTCTTTTCGTTCCTGATTTCGTCAGTCTTGATGTGACCATCCACCTGGATATACCTTTCTTATGAGAGATGGTGTATTTATTGCTCAGGTGTACAAGGGAACGACTACATTGATGTTCGCACATGAAGAAGATACTGAAGTAACTGAATACCCATCTTCTTATTTAAACTGTGAAGGGTCCTAGATTTTGGGATGGGGCAGGCTTGGGTTTAGGGTGTACTCCATAATATTAGATTTGTTTCTCAGGTCCTGTTTGAAACGTTTTCTTGTATTTATAAAATATTAATAAAATGTGATTTATTAGAAACATGCTAAGAGGGTTCAATCAATATTCCCCCTGGCAATGGATGGAACAGACACACTGAGGTACAGATTACGAACACACAGACCTGGGAGTTTGGTTGCGATGGGTAAGTGTCCACAGAAAATACTGGCTTCAGAAAGCTAAATATATGAACAGATTCCAGAAAAAAAAGTTACAAAAATGCTGCTCCAGGCAATACCATAACATGATTGGTGCTGGGTAATTGAAAGCTTATAGACAGCGATTTAGTGCGATTAGAAAATATAAAGTTGTGGTATAGCCCCACCTAGTGGTTATAATTAGTTTAGCACCAAGTAAAGCACAACTTAAAAGGGTATTCCAATCTCCAAGACCCGATCAAAATATGTAGTAGGTGTAATAAAATTATTAGCAAATACCTTCAATTAAAAATTTAATACAGTTTTCCTGATTAGCTATGTCGCTTATCCCATGTGCAGGGCATTGCAGTAGCTTAGGTATCCATGGTTACGACCACTAACAACTAACTGTCACTATATGAGTGGTAACCATGGATACCTAAGCTTCAGCAATGCCCTGCACATGGGGTAAGTGACATAGCGAATCAGGAGAACTATACTATGTTTCTAATTGGAGGTACTTGCTAATATTATTATTATTACACCTACACATTGGGATAGGATCTTGGAGATGGGAACACCCCTTTGGCCTTTAAAAGGGGTTGTCCAGTACGGAAGACTCAAGTGGTTATAACAGATCAAAACATGTTTTGCTAGAAGGAACTTTTCAGCACGACCCAGCACCAGAAATTCTGTTTATATTGTCACACTGCTCTCATATTGCTGTCCGCTTCTGTTCCTCCCTGATAGTCTCTGTTTTAATTCATATGCAACTAAGGCTTAATGGAAATCTGTCACCAGGTTTTTGCCACAATATTAAAACAGCATAATGTACAGACAGAGACCCTAACTCCAGCAATAGTTCACTTACTGGCCTGCTTGCTGTAGCTTTGATTAAAAAAAATCAATGTTTTATCAGCAGGAGATAAAATCACTAGAAGACAAGTGTAGTAAACCTGCTGCCATAAGCGCTGTATAACCCTGCCCCAATGATTGATTGGCAGCTTTCTGCCTATGCACAGTGTACACAAAAAAGATGCCAATAAGCCGTGTGAGTGGGGTTATATACAGCTCAGCATTCAGAGAACTGATAGATCTGCAGCAGATAAAACAGGGATTTAAAAAAAATGCAGCAAAAAAGCCCAGTAAGCGACACATCACTGGAAGCAAGGTCTCGGCCCCTACATTATGCTGCTCTCAGATGAGGCAGCAAAAACCTGGTGACAGATTCCCTTTAACTACTCTGGGAGTGTCAAAGCACTTCCCATGACTCTGCCTCCATGGCTCCATTATACATCCACATTCACACTCACCTTTCCCTGCTTGACTGACAGCTCAATGACTATGTAGTCAAGCCAGAGAGCTGTCAGTCAAGCAGAAGAAGGTGGGAGATGGGTGTGAATTAACGGTGGGGAGGCAGCAGCTTGGTAAGTGCCTGGATCACTCCTACAGCACTTCAGCCTCATTTGCATGTGAATCAAAACCAGCGATTTTTCAGTTAGGGAGGAACAGATTGCCGAAGTAAAAGTGTAGATGACATCTTCTAGAGAGAAACAAGACCCTACAAATGGCTTGGAGGAGGTGGAGGGAGTGGATCGTTTTGACAAATTCCCCTTAAGATAGACGTTAAGGTTTTTTTAACACGTACAGTTAATTTTTTGTTGTTTCTTAATAGTTTGTGATTTAAAACAAAAATACACAAAACCTTGTATGGAGATAAATGTTAGAATCATCTTGTTACCTTCTCTTCATTAAAAGGCATGTCTGTATCACTGGTTACTTGAGTGGGACCAAGTTCTGTATTAAACGAGTCCTCCTCTCTTCCATCAGGAGATAGGGCTGTACAAAAAAAGGAAAAACTTGAGGATTCTATGAACAATTACTTAGAGGAATTGTCCAGTATGGTCCATGTGACTGCAGACTTATGAATCCTCACGCACTGCACACTGAGGATTCTCCAGTGCCGGTATTGGCAGTAATGTGACAGCAATATGAATACTACTGGCCACATTCAGACTAGACTGTTTCTGGACTTGCTCAATACACTTGACCCATCTAGTTGGATTGTGGCCGGGGGTATGTAATGTGCGCAATGTGAGAATTCACAAGTCTACAGTCACAGAGTGACTGCAGACTTGTAGTTTAGGACCGGACAACCCCTTTAATGCAGTTATTACTCATATAAGGCACCTGACAGGTCTAACAATCAGTGTCCATGGTAGCAGGCGTGACCGTGTTATGCCACAGAACATATACTTGGAAGTAAAAAAGTTTGACAGATCGCGAAAAGCATTCATTTATCAATACACATTGCACTTTTACCACATGCTCCTTTTGTGCTAAACAATATTTTCTATTTTAATCCTGTCTGAGGTTTTGCAGTCACATCTACTCACAGGCATATTGGAGCTCATGACTTTCCTCCAATGGCTCACTATTGGACCAGCCAACGATTCGGCCTGATGTCTCGCCATCCTCTGGTGACCATGCAGTATTCTCCATTTCTGTTAATGTAGAGTAGAGGCTTTCAGCTAAAAAAAAAAGAAAGAAATTAAATCAGTAAATTACTAATGCATGCATCTAAATTATTAAAAGACGAAATCTTCCACAAAGCTCACCTTCTTTCAATGCAGCCGCCAGCAATGCTGCAGCCTGCGGCGTGTCTCCAGAATCTGCCTTAACTAAGAGATGTGGCTCCAGGTGCAGATCGTTCCCTCCGCACATCGCAGCAAGTTCTGCAAATATCTGCAACTTATCTTCCAAGCAATTGAATATCTGCTGGTCATGACAACCCAGGATTTCTGCAGAAAGAAAAATAATTAAAGTACTGATATTGTTCGGCATATTGAAGATAGGTCGTTTTCATTCCATTAATGAGCACCAATCTAAATGGACCTATAGACCATCCATGGTGTCCACAAGGGGCCGGCATCAAGGTTTCCTTTATGAATGGAAGCAATAATGCAAGCCAGACCATAGCCAAGGACGGACAGGTTCGCTGTAACACACCTTGATATTTTTTGGCCTTTGCTGCTCGGGCTTCTGCCGCCCGTTTTTCTTCATCAGATTCACAGGGTTTTCCCTCTTCTTCTTCAGGGCAACTAAGGATCAGTAAAGGGCAAAACAAGTGTAAGACTTTCATAGTATTACTGCTCTGTATTAGGGCGATACCAAACCAGCAAAACTAGATGAGACAGACACAAATGGATATAAAGCAGCCACAGTAATGGTCACCTCTGCACGGCGTCCTGTATCTGCCTCATCCAGGTATTGCGCTCGTCCTTGGAGCCGGTATGAATTTCATACATTTCTGGGCCGGCAGATGAGGCGCTTATTAAGAACATTCCTCGTTCCTCATTAGCAACTTCTCTCACAATCAACTTTTGGAGAGAAATAATGGGTGGCTTCTGGTCCTGTAGTCAAACACATTTAGCAAACATTTAATAAATGATCAATTATTATCAAATATTTCCAACTTAGCAAAATGACAGCTGCAGGTTCATGCACGTGTCCTATTGTACAAGGCACCTGCGCAAGACCTGTCGACAGGCAGAAAGACGCCATGTCAGCAAGACGAGCTGGTTAGCCGCTTTAGAAGGACGCTCGGATAGAGACTTGAGAGGCCAGCGGACTGCGCCATAACAAGTCTGAACAGCAATATCTACCCATGGATACAAACTGATTCCGCAGCACGTCTTCAATACAGTTTTGCTTGACCTAATCCAGTTAAGTTGTCGAAAACTTTCCTGTTAAGCATTTCAGTATGTAGCTGAAAGCGGTAATGTTTATATTGATCACAAGCTTTAATAAAGATTAATGAAGAATTAAGAAGAAGCATTAACCCTGCCAAATCTCCTTATGCTACCCATGCCGAAATCAGCTATACAAAGAATTTTCAATCAACGAAGCATGGCCGTGATAGACACCAGGATGCCATGAAAGACACTTCACAACTACAGCAGCGCACAGGTGACCCCGGGTTATTCATTCACTTTTAGCATGCACTCGTTTATTACGTCTTTTCTTTCCGCACAGTACAGTGAACACCTGCACGCTTAGAACATGATCAACAAAGGAGAACGGATTCTACTATGCTGTTCTATGCCACAAAAAAGCCATACTGCCCGAGGCTGTCGGCTAGCTGGAGCCCTATGGATATAATTGGCATACAAGCCAAGTGTTTGCCACCGTATATTACAAAAGTCTAATTAAAAGGGATAGTCTTACTGCTGAGAATTCACAATCAACTTATGGCTGTAATCAGCTAATTATTGTGAAAGCAGTCTACCAAAAACAATGTGTGAGATGGATAAGACCTATATAACATTACATGAGAATACAAAACTTATGTGCAAAATGGCCCTATGTGAACAGAGCACATTACAGTATAAGGCATATATTGTGTTTGAAAGGGAAAAAAAAAAAAAGACACAAACTCCATTAACTTGTGAACATCAGAATAACTGTACAAGCGATGAAACAGGAGCCAAAATAATTTTTTTTTGGCTGCACGTCTAGGGCTGGTACGATGTTTCCAGCTGGCACTACATTTACTTGCCGCTGATCGCTTCATTGCCCCAACTTATTAACAGATTAATGAAATCCACATTGGATACAAACTCACCACTGCAGCAAATACGTATTTCTGATCCTTTTCTTGGAGAAAGAGTAGCACATCGGATAAGAGTAGAGCTTGAATGTCTGAAAGGAAGGGAACAATGGTAAATACTATGGAAATTGTGGAAACAAAAAAGACTACTAAAACAGAAAAATTCACCCACAAATAAGTGCAAACATGGATACTGCACATATAAACCCTTCAGCCAAAGCAGCCATGCTATTAAGATAGCTGGCACACAGTCCTGCAGGCTCATTACATTGCTACATGGGCCAGAAATATTCTTCACAGTTCAAGGATTTCAGCTCCAGAGGATTCTTGGAATAAAATCCCATAGTATATTTAACATGTCTATATTCCTATCTGGATATAGTTTTAATTGTTTAGGTTATAACGTGAGCAATCTTTCTCGCTCTATAGAGTAGTGATTGCTCACATTTTCATTCCCATTCATTGCCCAGTGTAATTCTGTCTGGCAAACATTGTGTTTGTGGTTTGATTGCATCTTTCATGTAGGCATAAAGATCATCTTTGGTCAGAAGCACATCCAACGATGTAAAATGGGGACAACAATCCTGATCCCTGGTGCATGACAGCAAATGAGAACTGATTGTTGCTATGTCGTCAAGCAGAATGCGAGCAGCATGTCTGCCCATGTAAGAGCACCCATACTCCACATTAAATCTCCATTCGCATAAGTGCTGTATTGTAAGTGGTGAATAGGAGGTCTACGTGGCACAACGTTGATGTCTGCAATTGTGGGCTTTGTATATTATGACATTTATTCATACTCCATTATGATACACCTGTATATTCACTAAAGTGGCATTATACACTACTCATAAAAAGTTAGGGATATTTGGCTTTCGGGAAAAATTTACGGCAAACGTAAAAAGTTCACGCTACAGTGATATTTTATCATGACAGTCAGGCATTTAAGTAGAAGCATACAATGGTGATTTTCTCATCTCTAACAATTTATTGAAACAAAAGCCAAGAACAGTGGTGGGTATACCCCAATAAAAAATGTCAGTGTCTCCATAACTTGTCATATGGCCTTGAGCATCAATTACAGTTCGACAACGACGTCTCATGCTGTTCACAAGTCGAGTTATTGTCTGCTGAGGCATGGCATCCCACTCTTCTTGAAGGGCGGCCCGCATGTCATTGAAGTTCTGGGGTACAGTGTTACGAGCCTCTACACAGTGACTCACCTGATCCCATAGGTTTTCTATGGGATTCAGGTATGGGAAAAGTACAGGCCACTGTATTTGAGGTACCCCAGTCTCCAGCAGCCGTTCCCTAATGATGAGACCTCGATGAGTTGGAGAACTGTTATCCATGTACGTTATTCGTGCAGAGGCACAATGACTGGATTAATGATATTATACAAGTAGTAGGGGCTTGTCACTCTACCATTCATAAAGTGTAGGGCAGTTCTGTAGTGACGAAACACACCTGCCCATACTGTAAGGGTATGTGCACACGATCAGTGTTCGCTGCAGATTGGACGCAGAGCAAGTGCACTGCATGCAATCCGCAGAGGCCAGATGTTACGGCATAGTGGATGGGATATATACAAATCCCAGGCCCACTATGCGTCTGTGGCACACCCGCGGAAACAGACATGCAGTGCGTCTTTCTAGACCGCACCATGTCTATTTCTCCTGGGGGTCCGCGTGCGGGCTTTACCCATAGACCTAATCTCTATGGGGAAAGCCCGCCTGTGAGAAAAAAAAAAAAAAGAGGGCGGCGCTCATTTGCATAATGAGCGGAAGCCGGAGGCGGCTTCTCCGCAGCCTCGGGGCCGCAGCCGGCTCCGCATGGTCTGCACATACCATAACACCACCACCACCAACCAAAGGCTTGACTGGTGCCAATAGGGGCTGATGCATAGTGCTCTTCTTGACGTCTCCAACATCGTTGGCAGCTATAGTTTCTGCTCAGCATGAATCTATTTTCATCAGTGAACAGCCCTGAGGCCCACCGGTCTCTCGTCCCATGTAGATGCTCCCTGGCCCATGCAAGACAATGATGCTTTTGCCTGGTGGTGTGGTCAGGTACCCTTGCAAGTCATGTAGCACACAGACCATGATGATGTAAATAGTTTTGTATGGTCTGACATGACACTTGGGTGCTTCTCACCTTGCTTAAATGTGCCTGGAGTTGTGTGGCAATCAACATCTGTTTCCGAAAGGCACTGTTCACAGTGAAGTGGTCATCAGTGTGGGATGTGGCCAAAGTACGTCCACTTCTCGGCCTTTCTGTGACTGTTCTAGTCTCTCTGTATTTCTTTTGCAACCTGCTGATGACTCTGTGACACTCCAAGCTCAGTGGCCACCTCCGTCTGAGAACATCCTGCTTGAAGCCTCACAAGTACTGGTGATCAATTGTTAGTTGTCGTCTTGGTCTCATGATGTCAAAATGTGAACAGCATGATGTGGAGGAGTGTTTAATACCAAGTCTAACTGAACCCCAAAATGTATTGGCCGATTCATGGATCAAATATCTGTAGTGAATTTTGCCAATAAGCTCCTTGTTAGAGAACAGAAAGTTGTGCAAAAAGTACTGAAACATTGAAGAGTTGGACATGTGTAATCAAAAGTTTAGAGACGGTCACATTAAGTTCACCTGAAAAGATTACAGTGCATTTCAGGATCATCCTGAAATTTTGCTCGAAAGCCAAATATCCCAAACTTTTTGTTAGTAGTGTATGTATATTTCTCATAAAAATGACAATTTTTGAGCATCTATTCTTAGAATGCTGCCATTCTCTTGTTATTCCTCTTGAAAATGTATGAATTACTCAAAAACCGGGTGTGTCTATAACTCTTACCAAAGAGGTGGCTCCATAATACCCTATGAACATAGTAACACCCAGCCATTAAAGGAATGGCTGCTAACAATGGGAAAATCCCTGGGTTTGCCTGTACCTTTAAATCTCCCAGTGGCAGTTTTCCATAGGAGGACACCATCGTGTAGCAGCACCCGCTCTTTGATTCTCAGATCCTGCTTTGTAAAGACATGGCCATTCTTCATTTTCGTGAAGGTCTTATTTTCGATCTTATTTAGAAACTCTTCCAGCTTTTGTTTTCTTTCAAATTCGCTGACTCTTAAATCCACGGCGGTGACCATGTCCTTAATTAAGCTGAGGGCTCGGCAGAGGTCCTTATGTTCCTCTGTGCCATCTGAAGAGAACACGAAAGAGCACAAATTACATGAAGTGTTGGATGAATTACATGAAGAGCGCCACCTACAGCACGCTAAAATGAGGAAAAATGTGTTAAAGAACTCCTGCATACCGTCATGTCAGAGGGAAGTGTGAGCGCTGCAGCCAATCAGCAGCCCCTGATGAGCTGCAGAGGTCATATCACATAACAATGTAAAGGCAAGCAATCACACCAACATCACTGAAACGCCGCCGGTCTGATTAGGAGAGGATATGCGCTTTGCTACTTCACAAACAGGTGTGTATGTGTATATATATGTGTATATTTAACATTTACATTGTACAATCAATCACCGTAAACATAAAGCTTAGGGAACACGGGAATAGATAATTGACATTTTTGTGTTCCCTGTAAGTGGCGCTGTAACGTCCATATTACTGACCAGGAGTATATCGCAGTATTCTCTCCACTAATACTGGATACTTGGTGATGCGCTGTGTTACTAGCAGGATGCATTCTGGGATTCCCCGACGACGAGCCTGAAGGTTACTGTTTGTCACCTATAAATACAATCAAATTTAATGAGTAACTAAACTTTCACTTTTTTTTTCTATAATTTTGTCCAGCAAGAAAAGTTATGAAATTTTGCAAATAACTATTAGTCAATTTGTCTTTATTTCTATAAAAAAATGCATGTAACTGACTTCAAAACCTCTGCTTTTCCCAGTCTATTTCCTGCGTTCAGCTTCATTGATACCAGGACATACTCATTTGGAGTACAGATGATGGCAGTGATGGGTCAGCACCTGTCTCCACCTCTGAGTGTTGGGCTTATCAGAACAATGTCCTGCAGCAGCTTCGTGTTAGTGACACACAGGTACTGAGCTGACCCATCACTGTCATCATCTGTACTCCAAATGAGTACGTTCTAATATTAATGCAGCTGAAGGCAAGAAATGGACTGGGGAAAAGCAGGGTGTGGAAGCCACTTAAATGATTTTTTTTTTTTTTTTTTTTTTTACAGGAATTACGACAAATACCTTAATAATGTGATTTGCAAAGCTTCATAGCTTTCAATGCTAAACACAATTATAGCAATTAAAAATTTTTTTGTTACTCTTCTAAGTCATTAATTTTTTTTGCACAAATGAAGAAAAAAACAAATAAAGCTGATGCTACAATAACTGTGTGCACAAAGATTATACATCCAATATAACGTAGATCTGAAAACAAAGTATGAACAACTTCCTCCACAAAAGTTTAGCTCCTCTAACAGATTATTATCTGTATCCTTATTTTATTTCTGTACATGTAAACGCCTTAAAGAGACACTTCTGATGATATTAGTAAGTAGCACATATTGGTGATTTAAAGGTGAGGTTCATAAAGACATCTTAACTAAACTACAAGCTTATAAAATGCATTTATACAAGTGTCCACAGTGAGGCGCTGTAGTACACGAACTAACCCACGGACGTGTGATTACGTATGATACCGTATGTGTATTTGAAGAGATTTGTTGGGAACGTTTGTGTAATCACATTGATAATGCAGTCATATAAGATTGCATGTGCTACCTTGTTACCCCAACGCAGTAGTATCAGTGTATGCAGAACATTGCAATGTGCTGACCAATATTCAAAAATATAGAATGTTCTAACTTGCATGGAACCGCAAATTTCAGGGAATTCAACTCGAACTCGATCCTCCTCGAATCAATGCACTCCTCTGTACCCAGAACCTTTCAAGGGTTAAAATGCACTTTCTCCATTTACATATATGAGCTAACATTCTGCATTTAAAGGGAATCTGTCAGGTCCCTATGGTCCCCAAGCGCTACTATCATGACAGGAGTGCAGATTTCTTTATTCTAATAAGGTGTTTGATGTGATTTGATAACTCTGCAAGGTTTGAAAAATCAAGTTTTAGTCTGAAACGACACATACAGTATTCTACAGAAGCAGGACTAGAACAGAGGGGTCTTTCCCCAGACTAGTCCAGCCTCAGAACTTCTAATTACACTTCCCTAGGGGTGAATGGCAGCCTGAAAAATACTGTCACCATAACCTGTATTGTGTGGAGGTTGTCAATCACGGGGTTGTGATTAGAAGATCAGAGTCTGAGGAAAGAGACACCCCGCCGGATTAGTCCTGCTTCATTAGTACATGCAACGCTGCAGATTAAACGTTTATTCTTCATAAGAGACACAATCAGATCACAAAGCGTCCGGGGACCTGATTTCTGTACTGATTTTTTTTATGCAAATTCGTTTTCTTACATCTGTATCAATATTCCATTGTTCACAGATTCCAGTAAAGCCATATAATCACAGACTTAATTATGTAGAGTGAGAGACAGTGAGAGAAAAGTCAGGGAGAGCGGGAGAATATCAGAGAGAGAGCGAGAGAATATCAGAGAGAGAGCGAGAGAATATCAGAGAGAGAGCGAGAGAATATCAGAGAGAGAGCGAGAGAATATCAGAGAGAGCGAGAGAATATCAGAGAGAGAGCGAGAGAATATCAGAGAGAGAGCGAGAGAATATCAGAGAGAGAGCGAGAGAATAACAGAGAGAGAGCGAGAATATCAGAGAGAGAGCGAGAGAATATCAGAGAGAGAGCGAGAAAATATCAGAGAGATAGCGAGAAAATATCAGAGAGAGAGCGAGAAAATATCAGAGAGAGCGAGAGAATATCAGAGAGAGAGCGAGAGAATATCAGAGAGAGAGCGAGAGAATATCAGAGAGAGAGCGAGAGAATATCAGAGAGAGAGCGAGAGAATATCAGAGAGAGAGCGAGAGAATATCAGAGAGAGAGCGAGAGAATATCAGAGAGAGAGCGAGAGAATATCAGAGAGAGAGCGAGAATATCAGAGAGAGAGCGAGAGAATATCAGCGAGAGAGCGAGAAAATATCAGAGAGAGAGCGAGAAAATATCAGAGAGAGAGCGAGAAAATATCAGAGAGAGCGAGAGAATATCAGAGAGAGAGCGAGAGAATATCAGAGAGAGAGCGAGAGAATATCAGAGAGAGAGCGAGAGAATATCAGAGAGAGAGCGAGAGAATATCAGAGAGAGAGCGAGAGAATATCAGAGAGAGAGCGAGAGAATATCAGAGAGAGCGAGAGAATATCAGAGAGAGCGAGAAAATATCAGAGAGCGAGAGAATATCAGAGAGCGAGAGAATATCAGAGAGAGCGAGAGAATATCAGAGAGAGAGCGAGAGAATATCAGAGAGAGAGCGAGAGAATATCAGAGAGAGAGCGAGAGAATATCAGAGAGAGCGAGAAAATATCAGAGAGAGCGAGAGAATATCAGAGAGAGCGAGAGAATATCAGAGAGAGCGAGAGAATATCAGAGAGAGCGAGAGAATATCAGAGAGAGAGCGAGAGAATATCGGAGAGAGAGCGAGAGAATATCAGAGAGAGCGAGAGAATATCAGAGAGAGCGAGAGAATATCAGAGAGAGAGCGAGAGAATATCAGAGAGAGAGCGAGAGAATATCAGAGAGAGAGCGAGAGAATATCAGAGAGAGAGCGAGAGAATATCAGAGAGAGAGCGAGAGAATATCAGAGAGAGAGCGAGAGAATATCAGAGAGAGAGCGAGAGAATAACAGAGAGAGAGCGAGAGAATATCAGAGAGAGAGCGAGAAAATATCAGAGAGAGAGCGAGAAAATATCAGAGAGAGAGCGAGAAAATATCAGAGAGAGCGAGAAAATATCAGAGAGAGCGAGAAAATATCAGAGAGAGCGAGAGAATATCAGAGAGAGAGCGAGAGAATATCAGAGAGAGAGCGAGAGAATATCAGAGAGAGAGCGAGAGAATATCAGAGAGAGAGCGAGAGAATATCAGAGAGAGAGCGAGAGAATATCAGAGAGAGAGCGAGAGAATATCAGAGAGAGAGCGAGAGAATATCAGAGAGAGAGCGAGAGAATATCAGAGAGAGAGCGAGAGAATATCAGAGAGCGAGAGAATATCAGAGAGAGCGAGAAAATATCAGAGAGAGCGAGAGAATATCAGAGAGAGCGAGAAAATATCAGAGAGAGAGCGAGAGAATATCAGAGAGAGAGCGAGAGAATATCAGAGAGAGAGCGAGAGAATATCAGAGAGAGAGCGAGAGAATATCAGAGAGAGAGCGAGAGAATATCAGAGAGAGCGAGAGAATATCAGAGAGAGCGAGAGAATATCAGAGAGAGAGCGAGAGAATATCAGAGAGAGCGAGAGAATATCAGAGAGCGAGAGAAAATCAGAGAACGAGAGAATATCAGAGCGAGAGAATATCAGAGCGAGAGAATATCAGAGCGAGAGAAAATCAGAGCGAGAGAAAATCAGAGCGAGAGAATATCTGAGAGAGCGAGAGAAAATCAGAGCGAGAGAATATCTGAGAGAGCGAGAGAATATCTGAGAGAGCGAGAGAATATCTGAGAGAGCGAGAGAATATCTGAGAGAGCGAGAGAATATCTGAGAGAGCGAGAGAAAATCAGAGAGAGAGCGAGAGAAAATCAGACAAAAAAAAGTGAGAAAATCAGAACAAAAATCAGAAAGTGAAAGAAAGCAGAAATTAGTGAAGAGAAAGGAATGAAAAAGAGAAAAGACAGATAACAGATTGATAGATGATAGAGAGATGGGACAGACAGACAGACAGACAGAGAAACACTCAACTCACTTTTAAGAAATTCTGGAACTTTTTGTTTTGCTGAAGTTCTTTAAACAAATTCACGGCTTCGATGTGATGACTGCAGAATTCTCCATAAATCCTCTTCATTTTCTCAGCGTTCTCTGCAGAAAACTGTATAAAAAGAAATGTCGCCAGCTAGTAAGGGGCTTATGTAGGAGAGGAGACGGTTTCTGCTCTTAATTAAAGGGCACTCTGTGGCACGTCACACAATCACATTGCTACAACTGATAGTTGGACCTGTCACTGTCTTTGAAACAAGAATGCATCATGGCATTCAAGACCCTAAACTTGTCCTAGGACTTCACTGACTGGCACATATAGATGAAAACTGTTGTCAATCCCATTTCTCATGTAATATTAAAGTCCAGCTGATATAAGATTTATGAAATTCCAGTCTAAATGTAAGAACACCTTCATGGGCTGAGTATGTGGTACAAATGTGTGTGAACTTACCTAACTTTTCACTCTAGAAAAATTGCATTCATGAAACACATAAAGCAAAAACACAAGTATTCATAGTCCAATGTCTTTTTGACAAATGCCACAAAGTGGATAAAGTAAATGCATGGACAACGAATGGAAGGAATATGTCTCCCACCCACCTGCAGAGCTTTAGGTATCCTGATGAGTACTGTAGTTTATCACACATTATTAAAGGGGTTAATACATCTTTGGGGATATTTTTATTAATTTTTATTTTTCAATTTAAACGCAAGTATTTGGGGCTAAAAATAATTTTGTAACAGGAGTTTCATTAAAAATGTTATACCATTTGGCTTTTTCTAGCTCTTATTGTCCCTGAACATATGGCTTTGATGTGGTCTGTGGTCATAATTGAGCTTCAAAAAGAGAAGTTAAAGATTTGCAAACTCTCCAGTGAAACCATCAAAGCTGAAAATGAGCTCACTGGCACATTTTCAGTTTACTCATTCTGAAGCCAGCAACAGATCGATCAACAGTGAAGCTATAGAAGGACTTCTGCTGACGCCACGTCAACAGAGCAGCAGTGTCTCTTCCTGCTCACAGGGCGGAACTACTGGCATTATGCTGATTGACAACCGGCTTCCCTAATTAGGCAGCAGAGAGCCAGCTGTCAATCAGCATGACACCAGTAGTCCCGCCCTGTCAACAGGAAGAGAAACTGCTGCTCTGTTGACGTGACGTCAGTGGAAGTCTGTGACCGCTCTGTGCTGGCAGAGAATGGCGCCGGGCACAACAGTCAGGTAGGTAGCAACTACCTGCCTGTTAGTGCTTAGGCACAATTTTATTTTTTTTAAAGTCTGGAATATCCCCTTTAAGTTCAAATCTTCACTTTATACCATTTCTGAGAGCGCTAAGGCCTCATTCAGATGTTCATTTTTTCCCAGTACAAAAAAAAAGAATTAATTTGTGTATTTTTTTTTTACCATAAGGAAGTCCCATCTGAGTTTACACGCATTAGCAAGTTTAATGGACGTCTTTCTTTTTTTTTGCGGACACATGGTCCACAAACAAAAAAGAGAACATGTGAACTGCCAAATAAGACAATAATGGTGTTGTGTTTCGCCTGTGAAAAACTTGGCCAAATCATGTACATGAAAAATGGATGCCTGACTGGAAGAAAAAAACAGTGAGAAGAGAAAGCCGACACAGCCAGAAGCAGTGTGCTGTGAGATCCATAACTGAGGCACCAGGCCAACCAGCTATATGAAGGAGTTGTAGAGGCTCCACAGCAGCTAAATAGTAAAAAAATGTTTAATGAAGATCATGTAGAAAGTTGCTTCATTTTTCATATAGGAAGTAGATAAAGAATAAAAGAAAAAATCCATAGACTTTCAGACCACCCAAAAATGGAGCTTTATACCTGGTACAACTCTCATTTATAATGGGTGCTAAGGACTAAACCAATAAGACAAGCACTGTCTGGTGACAATTTCTCGATGATTGAGAGGGGGCATTTATTAATGTGTTTTAAGTTGGCAGTACATACTTATACCCATATTAGGCTACCGAAAAATGACTTCATGTCCCATACCTGCTGCACTAGTATATCTCCTATCCTGTGGATCACAAAGTTCCGGTCATTTCCCTCCCTGGACTCCTGCTTCCTCTCTCGCAGGTTATAAAAGAAGGACTTATGGCTTTCCAGCAGCTCATCGAGACAGGGGAAAATTTTATCCACAGTACTGTGGTCCAGCTGCAGCTCCTCCTTCATCCCCTTCCTGAATATTTCAGACATAATGAAAAGGGTCTGGATATGATGCAGTTCCGTCTGCATGAACTCTGAAAGGAACAGAAAAGAAAACAACAGGATAACATGAGACACCTAAAATAAACTGTCACCAGCACAACCCCAACATTTCTTTGAGATTAGATATTTAACATTTACAATCTTTTAAGACATTAAAGGTGTAACCTGAGCTAGGAAACAAAGTTCCACTTTTTCTGTTGCCCCACAACATGGCAGCAAACTATACCCAAGCTCTGAGAATATTCAATGGATATGTATATCAATTATTCTATCAATTAGTCTCCTTCCTTTTAATCCCTGACAGTCATAATTATATTAATATTGGAAAAATAAGGGACAGGAAACGAGAGTTAATTATGGATTTCTTCCAATGTAATTAGAGCTACGGTAATTTGTTTACACTAATATACCGTAATCTATTTTACCCCTCCTCCTTCTCCGACATACAGATAAATAGGATTTTTATTATAAGCATTTCAGATACTTGTGACTATATTTTTACATTTGAAGCAGACCCAAATTTGACCATTAACTGTTTCTTGTGTGTACTGGGATATTGAAGTTGAAAAACCTAAAAAAAAAAGTTTTATCTGCAGCATTAAAGAGGTTGTCCATGAATTTTTTGTTTTGTTTTTACTATTATGGGCCCAAAACCTAATAGGCAGGTAGCTACTGCGAGAGGCAACTATCTGCCTGTTGTACCTGGCATGGAACGTCAGCGTGTTGATTAAAAGCCAGCTCCCCACAGTTAAGCAGCGGGGAGCCGGCAGAGCAGCAGAGCAGAAATGAAGCCGCTGCTCTGTCGATGTGACATCAGCAGAAGCCGCGGAATCGCCGGAAGGAGCAGTCGGTAATCGCTTTGCACCAGCAGAGATCGGCGTCTGGCACTACAGGCAGGTAGTTAGCAACTATCTACCTGTTAGCTCTTAGGCACATTAGTTAAAAAAATAATCCCAAATAACCCCTTGAAATATTGTAAGTAGGATAGATCAATTTTAGAAGATAGATTATAACTAGTGATGAGCGAGCATGCTCGGGTGTTTTCTGAGTATCTTCAGCGTGCTCGGGTGTTATGTTTTAAACCCTTTATGGCCCAGGGCGTACTAATATGTATCTGTGTCCTGGGCCTTATGGGCCAGATACGTATTAGTACGCCTTGGCGATTTCGCCCGCACACAAGCTGAGCGGGCGAGATCGCCACCGGTTGTCAGCTGATTCTCACAGCTGACACCCGGTGCTATGTGCAGGGAGCGGTCCCGCACCACTCCCTGCACATTAACCCCCTAAATGCTGCGATCAAAATCGATCGCAGCATTCCGGTGGCAAGAGGAGGTAAGCGCTATACTTACCTTCTCTGCCAGCGTCCCGCGGCGTCTGAGTCCGGTCCCATATGTTGCCATGGTGACCCGACGGATCATGACAACATCCGGGTCACCAGGAGGCAGGAAGTTGCTTTGGTCATGCGCAGTGCATGACCAAAGTAACTTCTCCCTGTGCAGCGCTGACAGGCTGCATAGAACAGGGATGGTTCTGCATTCCTGTGCTATACAGCCAATCAGGCTGCAAAAAGTGAAAGTCCCATAGTGGGAAAAAGTGTAAAAGTAATAAAAATGTCAGAAAGTGAGATATATATATATATATATATATATATATATTAGTACCCATAAATAAATATTCTTGTGAAAAAAAAAAAAAAATAAATAAAAGTACACATATTTTGTATCGCCACGTCCGGAACGACCTGACCTATAACACTGTCACTCTTGTTAACGCCTTTAGTGAACACGGTAAAAAAAAAAAATAAAAACAAAACATAAAAAGATGTTTTATCATGATACCGCCAAACAAAAAATGGAATAAAACGCAATCAAAAAGACGAATGTAAATAAAAATGGTACCGCTGAAAACATCATCTTGTCCAAAAACGAGCTGCCATACAGCTTCAACGGCTGAATAATAAAAAAGTTATAACTATCAGAATAAAGCAATGCAAAAACAATTCTTTTTTTCTATAAAATAGTTTTTATTGTGTAAAAAAAATATAAAAAAAACAATATAAATGCGGTACCACTGTAAACGTACTGACCCGAAGAATAAAGCTGCATTATCAATTTTACCACACGCGGAACAGCATGAAAAAAAGGAAAAACAATTCCTGAATTGTTGGTTTTTGTTTATTCTGCCTTCCAAAAATCAGAATAGAAAGCGTTCAAAAAGTGTCACATGCCTGAAAATGGCACCAATAAAAACGTCAACTCATCCCGCAAAAAACAAGCCATAATATAGCCGAAATATGGAAAAATTATAGCTCTCAAAATATGGCGATGCAAAAACTAGTCTTTGCAAAAAAAAGGGTTTTTTAGTGTGTGACAGCTGTCAATCATAAAAACCCGATATGAATCTGGCATCGCTGTAATTGCACCAACCCGAAGAATAAAGTCGTCTAATCACTTATACCGCACGAGGAACGACGTAAAAAATAAACTTTAGGGTTAGGGTTGGACAAGGGTTGGGCTAGGGTTAGGGTTGGGGATGGGATTTTTCAGAAGTAAAGAAAAAAAATGACGACGATATGGCGACTAATGTTGAGCGCAAGTGCTCGCTACTTGAGTTTGCATCGGGTGCTCGGGTATGCACCAAGTATAGCGGGTGCTCGAGTGATATGCTCGAGTCTCCGCCCCAAATGTTTTGCAGCTGTTATACAGCCAAACAAAACTTGCGGGGATTGCCTGCCATGCATGAGCGATCCCCGCATGTTCTTTTTTGGGTGTCTAATAACCGTGAAATATGCGGGCGGGGACTCGAGCATGTCACTTGAGCATCCGCGATACTTGGTGCATACCCGAGCACCCGATGCAAACTCAAATAGCGAGCACTTGCACTTAAGACTAATCACAACTTATTCAATATGATGACCTAATGTTATCAAATTCTGTGTCGTCCCTCTGGGTTCAAAATATTCACTATACCCCTTGATAAAATCCTGGAGGGGTGTAGTTTCCAAAATGGAGTCACTGGGGTGGCGGGGGGTGTTGCAACATGGCATCCGCTAATTATTCAAGCAAATTTTACATTCAAAAAGTCAAATGGCGCTCCTTCCCTTCCGAACCCTGCCGTGCGCCCAAACAGTGGTTTTCCCCCACATGTGGGGTATCGGCTTACTCAGGAGAAATTGCACAAGAAAGTGCATGGTGCAATTTCTCCTGTTACCCTTGTAAAAATGCTAAATTGGGGGCTGAAAAATTTTTTGTTGAAAAAAAATGTTACAATTTTATTTTTACGGCTCAATGTTATGAACTTCTGTGAAGCACCTGGGGGTTCAAGGTGCTCACCACACATCTAGATAAGTTCCCTGAGGGGTCTATATGACAGAAAATACCCAAAAGTGACACCATTCTAAAAACTGCACTCCTCAGGGTGCTCAAAACCACATTCAATAACTTTATTAACCCTTCATTTTCACAGGGGTAACAGGAAAAAATGGACTCAAAATTTGTTGTGCAATTTCCCCTGAGCACACAGATACCCCATATGTGGGGGAAAACCACTATTTGGGCGCACGGCAGGGTTCGGAAGGGAAGGAGCGCCATTTGACTTTTTGAATGTAAAATTTGCTTGAATAATTAGCGGGCACCATGTTGCATTTGGGGAGCCCCTGATGTGCCTAAACAGTGGAAACCCCCCACAAGTGACATCATGTTGGAAACTAGACCCCTCAAAGTCACTTCAAATGTAATGTGGTCCCTAAAAAAAATGGTTTTGTAAATTTTGTTGGAAAAATGAGAAAATCGCTGGTCAACTTTAGACCCTTATAGCTCCTTAATAAAAAAAAAATTTGGCTCCAAAATTGTGCTGATGTAAAGTAGACATGTGGGAAATGTTATTTATTAACTATTTTGTGTGACATATCTCTCTGATTTAAGGGCATAAAAATTCAAATTTTGAAAATTGCTAAATTTTCGCCAAATTTCCATTTTTTTTTACAAATAAAAGCAAGTGATATCGAAGAAATTTTACCACAATCACGAAGTACAATATGTCACGAAAAAACAGTCTCAGAATCAGAGGACACTCGCTCATCACTAATTATAACTCATATTTCTGATATACAATTAATAAACAAGTCTTCTGAGAGAGGATCCAGCCATTACTAATTGCTAAATACATACTGTGCTTAAGAAATTATTTTCATATAAACTGGCAATAATGTTAATTAGCTAATTCCCATCCATTTTACTATGGTTGGGGATAGTAAAAAAATGTAAATGTTTTTTTTTTTCATTTTCTATCAACAGGAGCGCACAACTCCAAAACCTTCCAGCTTCCTGACTGCCAGGGAAATTGCACTCAAAATGATTAACAATTCAGAACATTGCCATGGTTGAGCTGCTGGTCTGAACTGTGCGCTAGGCTTCTGAGCAATGCTGGCACGCTCCATAGCAAAGAGCTTGTAAGAACTGTGCTCCTTGCCTAGAAAAGAGGCCACCGCTGTTGGACTGCAGAGGTGGCTGGTAACTTAGGCAACAATAAGTAAACTACAGAATTAATTACACCTCCGTTCTTGAGAACGGAAAGGATTTTTAATAAGTAAACAGCAAAGTTGCTAATTTAACCATTTACAAAATATAGCCATGTTAGCGAATTATATATATATATATATATATATATATATATATATATATATATATACACACACATACTATATTGTATTGGTTAACCAGAGAACTTCTCTAGCCATGTCGCCCATCATGCATTCAGGTCTCTCTGTATCTACTGCTGCAGCATTTAACCGTTATATCACCTTTCAGCAGCAGATGGAAGGAAGGGAGACACAGTCATTACTAGTGGGTAGGCGGAGCCCACATAGGATAGAACACCTCAGATTAAAAAAGAGTGTTGTCCGGCCCCTCCAGCTTGGGCTCCTCCTACTCCAGCTCTCCAGTCTAAAATTTGAGGTCACAGAGGATGGTCGCTGCTGGAAGCAGCTCCTCAGAAAATTTTTTTATTTTTATCGGACAGAGACTTGGACCCCCGTGGTCTTGAGGTCTCAGGGGTCTCAGCACTGCTGGACCCCCACCCCTCCCTTGGCGGATCTGCATTACCCTTTGAGAGAGGTCCCTGCAGAACCCTGCCGGCCCCGGGGGATGAGGGATGCTTCCCTGGCGGGGATGCAAACCGCGCATCTGGGGTCACTGTGTTCTCCGCCCTGGGGGGAAGCTTGGGCACAGCGCCACAAATCCCTGGGGGTCCCTGTGGCGCTCAGCTGGGTGAGTACTCAGCATGTTAATGTGTTTTGAGTGCTTCAGCGGCTGCTGCGGCAGCCGCTGCTACATGTATTCATGTGGTGACTTGTGTTTTTTTGTCCGCAGGTGGATGCCTGCAGGACATGGAAGCGGGGCAGGAGCGGAGAGCGGAGGAGTCGCGCGCGCTTTTTTTTTTTAAGCCGGCGGGGGGCGTGGCTTCGCGCCTTCCCGGTCTTTCGCGGGCAGGAAGCGCTCTGAGCGCGCGCCTTCTCCTGCCCCTCCTCTTTCGGCTTCTCTCTCCTCACAGCGCGGCGGCCATTACTGAACGGCTTCCATCGGGCTCCTCACTCTCCTCTCCTCCCGACAGACCGAAGGAACACTGCACCGCGGCCAGCTGGGTGAGTCGCTTCTGCCTGTCAGGGCAGAAGCTTAACCCCTCACCCCCTCAGCGCAGGGCACCTTTCTGAGGCACAATAAGGTGGCAGACTGTGCTGTCCTGCAGCTATTACCTCATATAGAGGTTCCTTTTTTTGTCTGGAGCTCGCACATCCTTTTCATTTCACAGAGGTTGTGGGGAGTCTGCGACATTAACCCCTTATTAGGCGGTTATCCCTTAATTGGGGGTCAGCTGGGGTAGCTCTCTCTTTAAGAGCTTTAACCCTTCAGCTTTCTTTTAAGAAACCACATTGTCCTACTTACTGACAGGTTTAACCTGCCATATACTGTGTGAGGGCATGTCAGATCAGGGTCCAGGAGGTGCGGACCGTCTCCCAGGTCCGCTACAGGATCAGTCTCGCGTGTCTGACACGCAGGAGTCCTCGACGGCATCAAGCGCAGCGGTCGGGGGTTTCGGTGATGGGGCAGTGGTCAAAATGGAGGCCCTCACTCGTTCTATTGATGGCCTGTCTGACCTTCTAGGTTATTGGGTGTCAGCTAGATCCTCTCATGGCAGGAAGCGCCACAGGCCGGTGCTGCCCTCCCCGCGCAGTGACTCGGAGATCTCTGTTATGGAGGGTTCCCCTTCAAGCTCAGATGGGGAGATGTCCGATTCGGATAAGGAGGATCGGCAGGGGCACTCTGCCTCTTTTTTGGGCCGTGCAGAGGCTTTTATTGGAGCCATGAGGGAGGCGTTACAGTTTCCGGAGGAGGTAACTAGACGTCCTGGTAAGTCGGCCCGGATGTTTCAGGAGTCGCATAGGTCGCGCTTGGCATTACCATCTCTGGATGAGCTTAATGGGGCAGTGGAGAAGGAACGCCTGTGTCCAGATAAACGTTTTCAGGGGACACGTTTTTTTTGACTGTATCCGTGTTCCACGGAGTTGATTGATAATTGGATTCCTTCTCCTGAAGTGGATGTCCCTTTATCCCAGCTTAGCAAATCCTCATTACTGCCTGTTAAAGGGAAGGCGAGTCTGCAGGATCCGCTGGACAGAAAAACGGAGATGGCGGCGAAATCCATCTACGAGGCCGCGGGTCATGGATTCAGAGCGGTGCTAGGATCCATGTGTGCTTGTAAAGCTTCCCTAAGCTGGTTGGACCATCTACGGACGGCGTGGCAGGATGGATCCCCGCTATCCGAGGTAGATGGGCTTTTCAAGTTGTTGGGTGATGCAGGTTTGGATACCGCGTCACTGCTGTCCAGGGCGCAATCCTCGGCGGCAGTCAGAAGAGCACTGTGGCTCAGACAGTGGACCGGGGACGCGGTTTCCAAGCAAGGTTTGCTATCTTTAGCTTACAAGGGTGGTCAGTTATTTGGATCTGACCTCACGGAGCTGATTGTCAAGGCAAAGGCAAAAGAAGCGGCCTTACCACAGCGAAGAACTGTGGCTTCTGCGTCGGGCAGGCCTAGTGCCGGTAGTAGTCGGCGGCCCTTTCGGTCCAGGGGACGGTCCGGTCAGCCCTCTTGGGGATCGGGTCGTCCCTCTTTTTCAGGAAAAAAGGCTTCTCAGAAATCCCGCACTCCCTGGAAACAGAGCTTCCGTCAAGACAAGCGGGAAGCTGACAAAAAGCCCGCTAAGGCGGACTGATGCCAGGTTTTCACTCGAGGGCTCTGGAGTGGGGGGTCGCCTGCTCCAATTCGAATCGACTTGGGCGTCCCGCGTTTCGGACGCCTGGGTGACGCGGGTTGTGTCAGCAGGCTACTTCATAGAGTTTCTTTCTCGACCCCCGGACAGGTTTTGCCGATCTCGCTTTCCGTCAGAGCCCGAGCTAGTTGCCGCTCTACGGCAGGAGGTCGATTCCCTTCTGCAGAAGGGTGTGGTGGTACCGGTTCCGCCGGAGGACCGGGGAAGAGGGTTTTATTCAAACCTCTTTGTGGTCCCCAAAAAGGAGGACAAATTTCGCCCTATTCTGGATCTCAAAAGATTGAATCGGCATGTCCGCACCCGGAAATTCCGCATGGAGTCGCTTCGCTCGGTTGTGGCGGCCCTGTCGCAGAACGACTTTTTGGTGTCAATCAACATTCGCGACGCTTATTTGCATGTTCCCGTCGGAAGGGCCCACCAACGCTTCCTTCGTTTTGCCATAGGTCAGGACCATTTCCAGTTTGTGGCCCTACCATTCGGGTTGGCCTCGGCGCCCAGAGTTTTTACAAAAATTCTGGCACCTCTCATGGCGATCCTTCGAAGACAGGGGGTTACGGTTCTTCCCTACCTGGACGACCTTTTAATTGTGGCGTCCTCAAAGGAGGAGGCGGTGACGGCTCGCAATCTATCCCTTCAGCTCCTGGAGGACTTCGGGTTGCTGGTCAATTGGAAGAAGTCGTCTCTGGAACCGTCGCAGTCAATCCTGTTTTTGGGGATGCATTTCGACACGGTACGAGCAGTGGTGTCCCTGCCTCCAGACAAGCAAGCAAGTCTTCTTCGACATGTACAGGTTATGAAGTCTTCGACAGCAATGTCCCTTCGAAGGTGTATGCGCCTTTTGGGTTTGATGGTGGCGTCAATGGAGGCACTTCCGTTTGCCCAATTTCATTCCAGGACTCTCCAAATGCTCATTCTGAACCGTTGGGATCGATCACAGGCTTCGCTGGATCGCAGTGTCATCATCTCCCACAGGGTGCGAGAGTCTCTAGAATGGTGGTTACGTCCGGAAGCGTTATCCCTGGGGAAGTCCTTCCTCCTTCTGAGGTGGTCGGTCATAACCACCGATGCCAGCCTGTCAGGCTGGGGGGGTGTCTGGAACGATCTCTGGATTCAGGGAGTATGGTCGTCGGAAGAGTCTGTCCTGCCGATCAACATCCTGGAATTGAGGGCGATTTTCCTTTGCCTCCAACACTGGACGGTCCCTTTAAACGGTCTGCCAGTCCAAGTGCAGACAGACAACGCGACGGCGGTCGCGTATATCAACCATCAAGGTGGAACGAGGAGCTCCAGGCTCATGATGGAAGTGTCTCGGATCCTGGTATGGGCCGAGGCCAAGGTGCCAGCCATCTCTGCGATTCACATTCCGGGAGTTCAGAATATCACGGCGGACTTCCTCAGTCGCGAGAAGGTGGATCCCGGAGAATGGAGTCTTCACCCAGAAATTTTTGCACAGCTGTGCTCCCGTTGGGGAACTCCTCAAGTGGATTTGATGGCATCAAGGTTCAACACCAAGTTACCGACGTTCATGTCCAGGTACAAGGACCCGAAGGCTGTGGCGGTGGATGCTCTGGTGGCTCCGTGGGACCAATTCGAGCTAATCTATGTGTTCCCGCCGATATCCTTACTTCCTCTGGTGTTGCGTCGGATCAGACTGGAAAGAGTCCCGGCTATGTTAGTAGCCCCAGACTGGCCAAGGAGGACGTGGTTCTCGACGCTGGTGTCGCTTCTGGCTGCGCCTCCACTTCCTCTCCCTCTTCGCCCGGACCTGTTAACCCAAGGGCCCGTTCGTCATCCGGACCTGAAGTCTCTGCGTTTGACGGCGTGGCTCTTGAGACCGAAATCTTGACTCGTCAAGGTTTTTCAGCCAAAGTCATTGCCACTCTGCGAGCTGCCAGAGGTCCTGCCACTACTAGGATCTATCACAAGACTTGGGAGGCCTTCTTTTCATGGTGTTCGGGTTCTTCAAGGAACCCGAGGATTTTTTCCATTCCCAATTTGTTGACCTTTTTGCAGTATGGCCTGGACAAGGGTTTGGCAGTTAGCACTCTGAGGGGTCAGGTTTCTGCTTTGTCCTTGCTGTTTCGGAAGGCTATCGCCTCGCGTAGGGACGTTCGTTCCTTTTTTCGCGGGGTAACCCGTCAGTTTCCGCCGCGGAAGGCGCTTGTGTCCCCTTGGTGGCTCAATCTGGTCTTGGAGGCTCTTCAACATGGGCCTTTTGAGCCTATGGACTCCGTTAGCCTTTCTTTGCTTTCTTGGAAGGTTGCCTATTTAGTGGCAGTCACCTCTTTGAGAAGGGTTTCTGAACTGGCGGCTCTTTCTTGCTCGCCTTCTTTTCTGGAGTTTCTCCCGGATCGCGTGGTGCTTCGCACACGGGGCGACTTTCTACCTAAGGTGGTGTCACAATTTCATGTTAACCAGGATATTGTGTTGCCCTCGCTCTGTCCGGAACCGAGGAATGCGAAGGAACGGGCCTTGCACTCATTGGATTTAGTGCGGGCTTTGAAGTTCTATTTGTCTATTACTCAAGGTTTTCGGAAATCGGACTCTCTGTTTGTGATTCCAGCAGGTCGTCGGCGTGGTCAACGAGCTTCCAAGGACACTATAGCTCGATGGATTCGGTCGGCCATTTTAGAGGCTTACCGACTCAAGGGCGAATCTTGTCCAATTAAGATTCGAGCTCACTCCACGAGAGCTGTGGGTTCATCGTGGGCTTTTCATCAAGGGGCCTCGGCAGCTCAACTCTGCCGGGCGGCTACCTGGCGCTCCGTCCACACTTTTACAAAGTTTTATAAGGTGGACGTCAGTGCTTCCGCTGATGCAGCCTTAGGACGTAGGGTCCTGCAGGCGGCTGTAGTTTAAGTTATCGTTAACTTGTATTTAGTGCTAGTTGCGCATTTTTCTAGGTTGTTGGGATTCTGCCTCTGTTGGTTTTTTCCCACCCTTAATTTTTGGACTGCTTTGGGACGTCCCACTAGTAATGACTGTGTCTCCGTTCCTTCCATCTGCTGCTGAAAGACGGATTTTGGTAAGACCTTACCTGTAAAATCCTTTTCAGCGAAGGAAGGAAGGGAGACACAGTTCCCTCCCATGGCAGAAGTGTGTTGTTGTGTTTTCAGATGCAGCGTGACCCTTCTCTGATAGCGATTATCTGGGCTGAGGTCGGCGCGCTAAGGCTCTGTTCCAGCATTGCCAGCTCATCGCAGTGGTCAGGTCCAGTGAGTAGTACCTGGGACTGTGTGGTTTTTTCTGTTATATGCATAACCTGTCTCTTGTTTTTTCTCTGAAGTTCTTCAGAAGGGGTTATGTTGCTCCGCTGGTGATATTTGCTCTTCCTTAGCTTGTGTACGGACTGGAGAGCTGGAGTAGGAGGAGCCCAAGCTGGAGGGGCCGGACAACACTCTTTTTTAATCTGAGGTGTTCTATCCTATGTGGGCTCCGCCTACCCACTAGTAATGACTGTGTCTCCCTTCCTTCCTTCGCTGAAAAGGATTTTACAGGTAAGGTCTTACCAAAATCCGTCTTTTATTACCTTTTCAATTAGACCTTAGTATTAGCATTATACAATATTTTTCCCCTTTCTTCTTCTTCTCAGACAGAGAATAATTTATCCTTTTTCTATTAAATGGTTATAATAGTTTTGTACGGCAATAATACTACACTTTTGTGTGGAACAATAGGTATAGTTGTGAACTGTCATAGCACTACACACTAGCCATATTCACAGATATTGGACCTTCTCCATAGAACGTTTCAGTAGGAATGTGTTACAGTCCTAGGAGACCAAACCTTCTATAGGACACAGAACTTAGAGGTATACAGATCACGATTCTTCATCTTTAGACACTTTAATTGTCTCATTTAATAACGGAGCATGGCATTCAAGCTATCCAACAACTGCAATGTGGCCTTCAGCCCTGCCAGAAACATAGCCGACCTAGCAGGGGCATGGAAATGTGTTTGACCTGCATAAACCGTGTTCTATCAGGACACAGGATTTCCCGTTTTCATCTCCAGACGATTATTCGAAGGTAAAAGCGCAGAAACTCTCTAATCCTCTGTTTATATTCCGCCAATGGAAAGAAACCATTTGACAAAGAACTATAAACATTACTGGATAGAGCCTGAATATGTCTCTTTGAAGAACATAAACAGGAATAAACCCTAGACAGTGTGGAAATATGGGTTTCCTCAACTCAGCCATGGTACCATCAGAAAACAACCTATTGTTTAAATCAGGCTTTTGTGTTAAAAGTATTGAAAAAAAAATGGCTTTTTTTTTTCAAAATGATCTTTATTAAAAAAAAAAAAATAACAATGATTATATTAATTTTGCAATTTTCACACTGGCCATTGGGATTTTTTAGACTCATACTTCCTGTCCTTTCAAGAAGAGTTTTCAGCAGGCTTCTTACCTTCAGAGGCAAGATTACAATGACAGGTAATACCTCTATACACAGCTTATAATAAAGGATCTACCATTCACATTAAGTGATGTCACAGCTGACTCTGCTCCCCCTCCCTTTACAATGACCTTTTCACAAGCTAAATCTAAAAGATAGGGTCGGGGTCTGACCATTGTGGCTATGTACATGTGTTAATTCCTGAAGCAGGAAGTGACCTACAAGAGCCTCATTCGAAGGTGTGAAAATCGCAAGATTTCTATTTTTTAATACTGATACATAAAAAAAAAATGGCAAAGATATTTAAAAAATATATTTAATACCAAAATCTGATTTAAACAATAACTAATTTTCTGATGATATCTTCTTTGTAAAAATGTCGAACGAATAATAAAATTACACCATTAGTTAACCTTGGCAGCTTGCATGGCAAGTACTTCACTTCTTCAAGTAGAGTCCGTTCTCGACGTTTGACGTGTATGAAGCAAGCTTAGGAGTTGTGCTGTTCCACACATAGCAGTTGCCCCTGATTATACATATAGACCATATAACAATATAAAACAGAATTTATTTTTATCTAGAAGAAAATCTTAAGAAAAAATGTAAAACTATGAGAAACAATCTGAGTTATGATTTTTACATATTCTGCTTATTTCCTTCCCTAATTCATAGTTGCAAAATAACTTACCAAAAATAACATCTTGTCTTTTGATGACATTTTTTTCTTGCTTATGACAGAAAGATGACTCCACGACTGAGCTCCACGACTCGGCTTCAAATTCCAGAGTATCACTGCTGAAATCACTCCACAGGGCCGAGTCCACAACATCTAGGAGCAATGTGGGGAAAGGGTTGTCAGCATTACAATAAAAGTAGCTAATCTGTGAATGAATACTGTTCCTCACAGCTCTGATGACATGGTTATATGTGGCACACCTGCCCTACAAGCAGGACAGAACAGTTCCTGTAATACTATACTGTGGTCCCTCAGGTTACAATACATTCAACTTATAATGGGCTTTCTTGGGCCTTATAACCTGAAATCCAGTTTTAACTTATGATGCTGCAGGCTCTGCAGATCTGCATAGCTGGTAATTGCCTGGAAGGCCTAGGCAGTCAGGGTGTACTTTAAAAAAAAAATGCCTATGACTAGTCACAGCCAATCAGCATATATCACTTTAGCAGCAATAAGGGAGAGGTTTACTATCGAAGTGCATGAATCTACTGACTGTCTACTAGTGCGTTTCTACAGTGCTGTTGTACATGTCCTGTCTTCTACCCATGTTACAGGTCCCTGGGCTCCCAGCAGTCTTGCAGTCCTGTGGTCTGCTGCCCCTGGGCTCCCAGCAGTCCTGTGGTCTGCTGCCCCTGGGCTCCCAGCAGTCCTGTGGTCTGCTGCCCCTGGGCTCCCAGCAGTCCTGTGGTCTGCTGCCCCTGGGCTCCCAGCAGTCCTGTGGTCTGCTGCCCCTGGGCTCCCAGCAGTCCTGTGGTCAGCTGCCCCTGGGCTCCCAGCAGTCCTGTGGTCTGCTGCCCCTGGGCTCCCAGCAGTCCTGTGGTCTGCTGCCCCTGGGCTCCCAGCAGTCTTGTGGTCTGCTGCCCCTGGGCTCCCAGCAGTCCTGTGGTCTGCTGCCCCTGGGCTCCCAGCAGTCCTGAGGTCTGCTGCCCCTGGGCTCCCAGCAGTCCTGAGGTCTGCTGCCCCTGGGCTCCCAGCAGTCCTGTGGTCTGCTGCCCCTGGGCTCCCAGCAGTCCTGTGGTCTGCTGCCCCTAGGCTCCCAGCAGTCCTGTGGTCTGCTGTCCCTGGGCTCCCAGCAGTCCTGTGGTCTGCAGTTCCTGGGCTCCCAGGAGTCCTGTGGTCTACTGTCCCTGGGCTCCCAGCAGTCCTGTGGTCTCCTGTCCCTGGGCTCCCAGCAGTCCTGTGGTCTGCAGTCCCTGGGCTCCCAGCAGTCCTGTGGTCTGCAGTCCCTGGGCTCCCAGCAGTCCTGTGGTCTGCAGTCCCTGGGCTCCCAGCAGTCCTGTGGTCTGCAGTCCCTGGGCTCCCAGCAGTCCTGTGGTCTGCAGTCCCTGGGCTCCCAGCAGTCCTGTGGTCTGCTGTTTTTGAACTCCCAGCAGTTCTGTGTTCTGCTGTTCCTAGGCTCCCAGCAGTTCTGTCATTTTTGTGTAAAGATTTGCTAACTTATGGTTTTAAGTTACAATATTGATTTTAGTGTGGGACTAAATTGTAAACTTTAAATACTGTAACTGGAGGAAGGTCAAGGGAAGATAACTCAATGTTTTTGTATGCTTTCTTTTCAAATGGGTTTCCTCTTCTCTCTGTGGTTAAGTGTGATATGAACTATGCCTTGAACAGTGTGTATTGTATTTAGACTCCTGAAGATTCTCATTCTATTAGGTAAAGCTCAGTTTTTTTACTGGACAGTAATGATAATAAAGAAAAAAAACAAAAAACAGTAAACTACCTTCAATGGGGAAAGTATCCATTGCTGGAGGGGTTCCCACTGACGGCAGCAGCTCTTCTGACTGTGATCTGGATCGAGAGCCACTTGTGTCACCATCATATTCCAATGACTGGTCTGACCTTCTACATGGAAAGAGAGACGATGAAGTTCATGTAACAATCCCAACATTATGTGAACGAACATAAGGAACCAGTTACTAAAAACAAATCAGTCTCAAATTTATTCATTCTCCTAAAAATGTGCTCTCATACCTATCTACCCCCATTACAGGCACGCCTCGGAAGGGTGCAGCAGAAGGCTGACCAGTGTCTCTTTTTCCTACGGATATTGAGGTGGAGGGAGGGGACGTCGAGAGAACAGGTTGAGGCATGTCCTTGAATGATGTATCTGTAATGTAGCAGTAGAATGTTAATAATATGCAGTAACTTTTTTCCAATATATATATATATATATATATATATATATATATATATATATATATATATATATATATATATATATATATATATATATATATATATATACACACACACACACACACATAAATATATTACAAGTCCCCGCTGCACAGTGATAGACCAAGCTCAAAGAACAGGACCACCAAGCCATAAAATACAGCATCTATACTGATATCTCTGACCATATAACACTTGGTTTATTTGGAGTTTGACAACTTAAGCCAATTCAGAAAACCTTACAACACAAATAAGTCTAAAACTGATGCAGTTTTTCCTTTTTATTTTAATTCAGTAATAGTAGTAGAGAAATTCTAGACTTTCCAAGACTGGAAAATGTTCTTAAAACGGGTTGTCCAGGATTATCAAAGTGGTTATCTGGTGAAAACAAGTTATCAAGTATCCGCAGTATAGGTGATCACTTACTAATCATGGGGGTCTGACATCTACTCTTCATAGAGCTTGGAATTGCAGCCCATGGACAAGTGTAGTGGCGTTTCTGGGTAAGGTTCACACAATGCATTTCCACAGCTGTTTTTCCGCCGCGGAAAAGCATTAAAACCGCTTGTTAATAGGTCTGCCATGTATAGCAATGGTAATCCAGATGTGCTGTGCACATGATGCGGAAATTTCCGCTCCGGATTACCATTGGGGCAAAAAACGCAGCATTACCATTGATTGCGCGATTCTGCCACGAATTCGCACCCATTGACTTGCATTGAATCGCAGCAAGCCCACAGGTATAATATCTATACCTGCGGATTTTGCTGCGTTTCAATTAAAGTCAATGGGCGCAGATTCGCGCTGCGGGTGGTACCCGGGTCGGGAGAGGAGGCTATTACTCCTTTCATCCGACAGCCGCTCTGGCTGATAACAGCGAGAGCAGCGTGGATGGGAGGAGCAGTAGTCTGCTCTTCCAAGACCGCGTGCCTGCGGTAGTAAAAAAGAAAAAAGAAAAAAAAGTTTAAAAAAAACAATTATACTCACCTGTCCGGCAGCGAAGTCTTCAGCCCGCCGGCCAGAGGTACACCAAGTGAGCGGGTCCTATGTTGACGTCATCGATCACTTCATGGTCACCTGACCCTGGGAACATTCTTGCAAATGTTCTGATCTTCAGCTGATCAAACCCAGCGACCTCCTGCAGCATGTATACTGACAGGGGTGATTTACACCCGTCAGTATACAGTGCTGTATTCTACAGCTGTGGCATCAGTGATTGCTGATGTCACAGCTGCAGAAGTGACCCAGATCGTAGTGGGACACTCATTGGCGGTACGTGGACTGCGTCATTGACGGTGGACAGGTGAGAAATATGGTTGTTATTTTACGTTTTTTTTCATGAGATCGAGGGCTTCGCAGAGGCGTACAATAAAAAAAAATAAATTAAAAACCGTGTGTTTTTTTATTTCATTAAAATACTTTATTCTGGCCATGTTTTTATTGAAAAGGCGGTGACTATTTTACCACGCGGTTAGTAATATATAGACGCCCTCCATTAATAACCTGGGCTTCACGTCAGCCGCCAATACAAGGCTGATGTGAACCCCAACCCCATTACAACACTCGCCACCGCTACAGGGCAGTGGGAAGAGCCTAGGCTAAGCGCCAGATTTGGCGCATCTTATGGATGCACCATTTCTGTGACTGCTGAAAGGGGATATTAATCGTCGCGGAGGGGGCTAGTATCCATGGCTATTAATATCAGCCCGCAGCTGTCTAGTTTAGCCTTTGCTGGTTAGATTTTATATGGGGACCCCACATCAATTTTTTTCTGGGGTCCCCCTTTAATCTAGCCAGTAAAGGCTAAACAAACACCTGTGGATTGATATTAATAGTCGGGGAATATTTTTGGCTAATGGGCCCTTTCTCGGCTACTAATATCAGCCCCCAGCGGTCGGCTTTCCCTCTGCTGGTTATAAAAATGACGTGGGAGCCCACGCCATTTTTTTTTTTTTTTTTTTTAGTTTAGGCTCTGTGCCCACGATCCGGACATAGCAGCGCTTTGGATGAATATTTTTTGCTGCGTCCAAAACGTTGCATTCTATTGAATGCAGGTAAATCCACGTGTTCACTGAACCATGCATATTTACTGCATTCAATACATTCTAGTGGTCAAATTTCTGTTGCGGAAAATAGCGACTAAGCAAGAGAATTTGACGTGCTGCGGTCCTGAAAGACGCGCCGCATGTCAGTGTCCACGGGTGATTCATAGCCTCTGATGCATCTAGTGAACATGGGATTTCTAGAGATCCCATCCACTATGCTGTAACATCTGGATGCTGCAAGTTTGACGCTGTATAAACACACAGCGTCAAACCTGCAGCGACTCTTGACCGTGGCCGCATACCCAAACTCACCCGCAGCATGTCAACTTCTGTAGTGGACACGCTAGTCTCCGCTGCAGATTTTTACTGATTCAAGTGTCATTATATGCGGTGGATTCACATGTACAGACAACAAATGTTCGGCCTTAGAACACCGCATTTTGGATGCAACAAAAATACGTTGTGTCCAAAGCGCTGCTGAGTGCTGATCGGGGGTACGTAGCGGCTAACAAAACAGCTGTGAGATGTTAATTATGGCCAGGGAAAATGTTTGCCTAATGGCACCTTCCCAGGCTAAAAATAACAGCTCACAGCAGCTGCAAAATTACATGAATAGAAATGCTAATGAAGATTGGGCGAATGGGACTAACTGACACCTAGCTCTTTTGTTTGGTGATTGCAAGGTGTCAATCAGACCTTTTCATGACCACACTTAATTAAAGTAAAAAGAGTTAAATAAACACACAGACACAGTGTAAACACTTTATTTGATATACAACAGACCCATTCTTTAATCATTTAAATGAACCAATATACTCACCCCAGTTCTATGGTAATCCAAGGGTTTAAACAATGTCCCACCAAATAACTTTATTTAGCTCCAAAAAGCATTCATTGATGTACAAAAACGCTTCAAAAAACGCATCAAAAACGTATGTAAAATCCGCACGCGTTTTTTCTGCCAAGTAGAGGCAAAAACGCTCAGGAAATTTCTGCTTTAAATCTGCATCATGTGCATATAGCCTAAGAGGAGACATTTTCTCTAGTCTGATAACTGCTAATCAATCTGCTCTCAAGCTTACAAAAGAAAAATATCCTGCAATGCATATCTAAGATTTCCCCGTATCTTATGTTCAGAGGTCGTAATTTGTATTATTCAGAAAGATTTGTGAATGGCTGGAATGAAAGCAAACACACTGTACAATGAGAAGGACAAAGATAAAAACCAGTGTTGTCAAACACATGTAATCATGTGAGGAAGGTCATCTGTGCGCCCGATGACCAAAAGCCATCCAGTATCAGAACAAGGCTTCAATTTTCAAGTATGTGCACATGGCGTCTTTCAGACGCCAAAATACCAATTGAGGTTTTCAAGCAGAAGACATTTGAGGAAAATGCCGGCAACATTTTTCCTGAAGAGTCTTCTTTAGCATCTTTTGTAATTTATTTTGCAGCAACGTTCTTATTTTAAAAATGTATGTACCAATAGTGAGCGACTTCAAAAGCAGAAGCCTCCAGAAGAATGGACCAGTCAATTCTTTCAAAGTCTACAGTAGTTAAAAGAAGTTCAAAAAGACTAAACAAGTGCAAAGTAGGTAATTTTTTTTTTACATTGCTGTGCAAGTGTTCACTATTTTTGGCACTTTTTTTTAGGATTTTTCGCACACAAAAATTCTGAAAAGACTCAGTGTATGCATACCTTATCTCCAAGAAGTCTAGAACATAGAAGAATGCAATGCAACATATAGATTCTAAGCACATTTTATTATGCAAAGAGACATTTAGGAAAAAAATTGCAGATGAGCTGTAACTCACAGAATAAAATTGGTCAGAGTGCAATCTGATTTTTATTGGATTGCACTTGTCCGTTTTTCTCGCAAATGAACCTGAAAATTGATACTATAAAAATATGTGGCCTGTGTACTGGAGCGCACGCGACGCCATGTCCGGATCTATAACTAATGACACAGCTGTGGCTGCAGCTTAAAAGAAACACGCAGTACCGCCTTCATCAGGTCATTCCCCTTGAAGAAGGTGCTGTGAGCACCGAAACGTGCGTAGGGGCACTGAACCAAGAGGTGCAAACACACAGGGCAGGTAATCATTATGCTGATATGTCTACATTATGATTGGTACCTACTGTAACTATATATTTCTATGTATATGTATTAAAGCCGGATCTGTGACCTGGATACATCTTCCCTGAGTCATGGGGTAGTTAATTGTGGTATGCATTTTTTGCCTTACGTATAGAGGTTGACTATAGTAATATATGTGCATGATCTACACTTTCATGCACACCTGTGACTCGGGATATGAATCAGATACACACGGATCCGTGACCTGTTTTTTCTTTATATGCGGTTTGCACTGCATTGATTGTGAACCTATATCTGGATCTTGCTCTAATATTGAGGAATTTTCCTCTTGCACTGTTGCTCATGTGACCACAGTCCTTTTATCATGTTTGTATGATTAGTGTTTAATAAAATCATGGTTATTTCTAATACAGTAAAAGTTTGGATCTCTTTATGACTCTACATTTGCGCTTTGTAGGTATTACATTATGTGAGTCTTGATCGATAATGAATTTCGTTGCCCTGATCTTTTTTTGGTTCTATAAAAATATGTTCACACGTATCAGATTTTCTGCAGATCCCCCCTCCAAGTCAGCGTATATTGTGTGTTGATCTTGTGGTGGATTTGGACTTAATGAATTCTACATGAATAATAGACATGGACTAGGGTGGTATAGTTCTTGAAGAAAAAGTAGGTCATTTATCCTAAACTTACAAAGGTTTTGATTGAATTAAAAGGCTTGTGCGTCAGAGATCATAGATACAAAGAAAGCTCATTTATACTCTCACTTACTTGAAATGACAGCTGGCTGTTTATACTTTGAATTATATCGGTCCTGGAACTTCTAAGAATAAATGAAAGCTTTTATTAATAAAAAATGGTATAAATAATAATTAACATGATATGGCCAATATTTCACACGTCACTATAGTACAAATCTATTTCTGAACCATCCTACACTTTGTTCAATTAGCAACAATTATTTTTCTATACGTCAACAACCATAATCTGTGTTTCCAGACAGAATCATAGAGCGGGAGGGAGAGATAAAAAGGCGCATCAGACCAGAAACACATTATATACCCAGAAAGGTTTGTTGAAGGTTTTGAAGCTCTGCCACGAAATCACAGGTTAATGTCATTAGCCGGATACAGGTCTAATGATGAACCGGTCTACTGCACACAATAAGGGCAGACTGGCATCCGTAGGCTGGGATCTGGCAATATTGTGGCATCCAGCATTCCTATGCATACTGGTTCTTTTCAACACCCATATATGTATATTTAATATTACTAGATCCCAGCCTACAGATATATACATATGGGTGTATTTCAATGTATCTAACACAAGGTAATATTGGCATATAATCCCAAAAATATTTCATTTTGGACTCTTCTATTGCAAGTTTTATACCCTAAATAGCAGGGTTAGATGCTTTCTTTTCAGGCACCATATAAATACACACAGAATACAGGAATAAAGAAATTCTGAAATTCCTGCACTTTTGTAAAATATTGCAGAATCTCACAAGAGGGAAACTGATCAGAGAACTAAGCACCAATTATAAGTCTAAGGAGAATTTCTCCAATCTGAATTGAAGATCCAAGTATGTGATGTCCGGACCAGCACGTCTCCTGACCCAAGCTCAACAGCCATAGGAGTCTCTTCAATTTGGGTCAGGAGATTTATGACCAGCCCTGACATTATGGTCTGACCACAAACTGTGAATGATGGACATGTGAAACTAGCCTAAGGCAGAGGTCAGATGGCCATACTGAAAAACGAACCTGTCGAAATTTGCAAATCGTGGGCCTGACTGGCTCCTTGTGCTCTCCATGTGTTCTCATCCGCACTGCAGGCGGGTGCTGAAGCTGTTTTTACATTAAACACATTATTCTGGTCAGTAAAAAAAATAGACCTGAATAGCACATGCTGCGACTTTTCCCATGCACCATTGGTCTGTTTGAAAAATTATCCATGTGCACTGGCATTGTGTTCATGTGCACTGGCATTGTGTTCATGTGCTTCATGTGTGCAGTCTGTGGCACACATGGACAGCACACTGACCTACATACATGCTCGTCTGAACAAGCGCTTAGACTAATTGCACTTTTAGGTTAAAGTTTAATGCAGCTTTACACCTAGTGTGCAGTCACAGTGATTATTAGAAATTGGGCTTATATGGGTTTATTCCCCACCCCCAATTAAATCAGATGCAGACTCAGCTCAGGTCAGAAGAACAGCTGTATAAGGTGTATTAGTCACCTTATGCCTGCCTGACCCTTCTCTCCAATAAATCTAAAAAGTTATACCATCCAGCAACATCAGCCCTTTTTGCAATATAGTATGCTAAAGAGGCGACGTGGGCAAAAAAACATGAGAATATGAGATAAGGAATACTTTTTATTACAGAGAGAAAATAGCAGTCCATACCAGAACTATTTCACCCTATATATCCTGTCCTTTCAGTATTACTAGAGATAACCAATATGTCAGACATAAATAATGGACTACTGCCTCCTATTTGGTAGGCGTCACACCCTGTATTATATCCTATTTCATTCGGCACTCACCTTTGAACATGCAGGAGCAGCGTCTTTGCAGGCTTTGTGTATGTTCACATTACAATCTGAAATAAAAAAAAAATACGAAAAAGTTAATATATATTCATATAAAAACTGCAGAGAAAATACTGTAAAATATAAGCAAAACATACAAGAATAATAAGAATATAATAATAATCTTTATTTTTATATAGCGCCAACATATTCCGCAGCGCTTTACATAAATTATCATGAAGAAAGATAATAGGCAACATGCTAGTCATGCATTTCTTGCTGTCAGGCTGCGGATACACATACACTATATGCTGTGGATACAGATCCGGATCATCTCATCTAGATAAGAACATTTACACTGGTGAGACGCTATCGATTTTTAATCAAACTGTGCATGTGACGACAGATGAAAGCTCCAGTACAAAACGAGATTCACAGATCACCACGATACGCTGCACACTTGTGTCAATACTTGTGCGACTTCACAGACAAGCATGCCATGGGAGGTTTACTATCTCTACACACAGCTGTCCTTGGCCTTTCGCACCATTTGTGAATGTACCCGGCATAAACTGATTACCTTTGAGGAATAGTTTACGAGCAGGCATCCAATTACTTAACATATTCATTAATAGTAGTGAAAAAAATACATACATTATAAAAGATTAGACACCATTACAGAGGAGCAAATCTATAAAATGCAAATCGAATTCAGAAGGAATTTTTGGGAATTCACAGGACTTGGAAAAACTGAAGAATTTGCAACTCGCTGTACTTTGATCTCCACTATCATTTTATACAATGCAGGGGATTTCATCAGTCGGATGAAGCTCACATGACCTTGGGGTTGGCTGGGTGGGCTTCCACATAATACCTTGTTAGTATCGCATCACATCGTATAGTGCAGTCAATCATGAGTGACTATCACATCTGTATAAAAGCAGAGGCAGGGAATGCAGCAGCCACTTTAATTGGAATCTGGATAGTGAAAAGACGCCACAGCTCACAGCAAAGGAATTGAGATAGGGAGAGAAAGCCATAAAAAACACTCAAAAAACATAAGGCTGCATTCACTCGCTGTGGCTGCAGTGCATTTTCTTTTTTATGTAATCACAGCAAAGACGTATCATTTTGCTGCGATTTTCAAAAATTGCTGCAAAATCAATGCAGCTGCGGCAAAAAATACGCAATAAGTAAACGCCATATAAAGACCGTGTGTGTGACACTACAGCAGTAAAGAAGGTTAGTATGTGAGGAAAAGAGAATAGTGTCATATACATTCTTCCATTTCCTAGGAAAATTCAGCGAATCTGACGGATTCAAATTTTAAAAGATTGGCTCATCTCTAGACAACAGCATAAGTAGTCCTCCACATTGTGGTGCATTTCATATACTTGCATCCTATATAGCCGTTTATTAGCACTTTCTTTTACATAGTCCTCTGTGGAAATCTGTACACATTTTTTGATCAGCTTTGAACTCAGAAAGAAATTAAAAAAGAGAAAAGTACAATGTCCACTATGGGTGGGTCAATAATAATGTAGATGAAATGCATCAGATCACTCACTACTCCAGAAACAAGTCTGAGCTAAAGCTTATTGGTTTTGTAGGTAATAATATCACATTCACGTGCACTTACTGGAACACTGTAAGGACTCTTTTCCCAGGAGAGCCTTTTCGCACACCAAACATGGAACCACACCCGAGAACGTTCCTGTGGCAAACTGATGTCTGCTCATTTTCTCCTTTGATTCTTTGATTTTAGCCTTTATGGGAAAAAAAAAGAGAAATAGAACTAGAAAAAAAAGAAAATAAGAGAACCCGGATATATAAACTGATGAAACAACAAGAATGTAATTTTTATAAAAGTATATAACTTCAAGAATTAAATCCTATGGCGAATAACCTTCCCAGCTCCTTCCTCAGATGCCTTAGATCTGATTTCCAGGATCAGAAGATTGATTGCCTACTCACACATACACTTCTATATCATACAGCGGAGTGCAGTATTTCACCATTGTCGTAGTAAAATAAGTAGGACAATGGATCAATAACAGCACAGCTACTACTATGTAGGCGGAGTGCAGGTAAAGAGAGCAAAAGGGACTCCAATGCTCACAAAACTCCACAGCGCTTGTTATGGCAAATGTATCTGCCGCCATAAAAGGACCCTTACCTATCTTGTGCCAATAAAATAACACTTATGTGTCAGAAGATTTTTGTTTGAGCCCCTTATGCACCAGGACCATTGTGTGACCTCTGATAGCTGTCTAGCTAATCTCCTGCCTCAATCCTAATACAATCAGTCAGTGAAGTACAGGCTCCAAAATACTAGATGATGAAGTAGACATAAAGGGTTATCCAGGGGTTGGCCATCAGAATTGAATGGGTGTGCCAATGACTTACAACAGTGGTAGCCAAATAGTAGATTGTGATGTATTGGTAAACCTCCAGGTCTTGATATTGCACCACCATGCTGTTCTGTAGATGAATTCCCATGAAACTACATTTTTAATGTGTTCATTTTTCAGTCCGCCTGCCACCCTCCTTTCCTAGAGAAAGGCTCATTGTTGAATATTACATGGATGTGCGAGTCTGGACCAGTACTATCAGTTGGTGCTGGTCCTATCCACCCCTGACAACATAGTCTTGTATAAAACTGTAATGGTGTATAAAGTTTTATCAGTAACAGTTTATTATTGTGGTGGCACCACAGGTTATGATGGGATGATCCTAATGGCAAAAGAATCCTCCACGTGCCATATCTATCCGCCTTGTTCCTCACGGATCACCTAATTTTGCCTACCTAAAAACCAGATGCCATGCCATGAAAGTTGAACCTCACCTGATCTACCAGACGAAGCAAACAGATTCTTCTCCAGTTTGGGTAAAACCCTCTACAGGGCACCGGGGTTATTAGACATTTGCTATCTTTCGCAAAGCCAAGATTTTGGGCTGCGATTTCTACCAGGACTATGATAAATCTGTTGGCTCTATATACAATAGTCACATTTTACCACCCAGTCTAACGTCTCGGATGAATCAAATACATAAGCGCAGGCTTTACTGATCTGGACACTGAGAACATGAGTCAGATCATATAATAATGAGGAAAAAGAATCCATCCATAAACACACAGACAATAATGAGATTCAGTCAGCATCACTATTACAATGTTATGTTTAATTATATTTCCATGAAACATGTCAGAAATGACGAAGCACCAGAAGCGAACATTAAATATCTAGCAGGAAAAATATGATGGGGAAGACAAATTAGATAATACATTATACTGCTGACGAATATATAAAACAATTAGGTCTAAATAAAGTACTGACTAATATGGGACTCCAGCCAGACATCCACAAGTCTAAGGACACATTTCTAAGTCAATGATCTGTATTGGGTTTTGTCTGTTTTGTTAAAGGAATTGTCCATTCAAAACAAGTTATCGCCTATATACAGGGACCCTGGGACCAGCACTGATCAGCAGAAAGGGGGAACCTTTATCCCCGTTAGAATGGGGCAGCAGTGCACATGTTCAACCACCACTCCATTATTTATGGGGCTGACGAGTGCTGAACTCGGGATTTTCCAGCAGCCCTATAGGGAATGAATGGAGAGGCGACCGGGCAGCCAACTTGCAGCTCCATTTTGTAACACAGATGAAAGTTTCCCGTTGGGTATAAAAATCCATTCACCGATCAGTAAGCTTGTTTTCACTTGAAAACCCCTTTACTGTAAGTATGTATGTACAGTTCACCATCTAGTATTTGGGAGCCTATACTTTTCTGACTAATTGTATTAGGGTTGAGGAGGGAGAACAGCTAGAGGGGAGCAGAGGTGGTCGCACAAGGGTCCGGGTGCATAAGGGGTCCAAAAAAAAACCTCTTACACATAAAACCAGAAATAATGACACACGAGAAGTAAGGGCCCCTATTATACATTATGCACTGGGCCTAGAAGATTTACCCTAAACCTCTCAATGAAGGCGTTTATTATAATCTGGGGAATATTTTTTATATGCAAAGGCAGATACATCGCAGATTTTCTGGCAGGATTTGTGGGTGAAAGATCTACAGCAAATACATTTATTTTTAGGCTACATTCACACATTGAGTATTTGGTGAGTTTTTTACCTCAGTATTTGTAAGTCAAACCAGGAATGGATCAATCAGAGGAAAAGTATAACAGAAACACGTCACCACTTCTGTATTTACCATCCACTCCTGGTTTTGGCTTACAAATACGGAGGTAAAAAACTCACCAAATACTCACCGTGTGCACGTGGCCTTACAGTGGATATCACCACAATTATAAACAGATTTTTATATGGTCCATCTCTCTTCTATAAGTTTCTGTGGTCAGTGTAATGTTGTGCACATTATGTTCTTGTTGCTTACTAGAAATTTTTTTTGTATATTATAGACTAGACTGGTATTCCTAAGGGACACCAAGTGTCTATGGAGTCATTTTATGCTTTATGGGAAAGATATTCAAATTAGCTCCTTCCCAAAAGGAAAGAAAGCCATTTCACTACTGCCACCTGCTTGATGTAGCTACTCTTCAAGTTTAACAGTTGCATTGCTCGTCGATCAGTAACTCCTGCGTCTATACATTTGTATGGCGTCTGTAAGAATCTATGCATTTGCTGCAGAGACAATCAGATATAATGTATGAAAAAATCCAGGCTAAATAATTGTTATGCACACGCCCGGGCTAAGCGGCGAGTGCGTGTGATTGGTAGTGATTCCACTGGACCGTGCCGGAGAGTGAATGCCTGGAGGGGCGTGACTAAGTATTCACCCGATCCGACCAGGGTCACACGACGGCATACGACGCCAGTGCACCAAGGAGGAACCGAGCAGAGGGACCAGGTGCTACTCCAGGACAGACCCCGGACACGGCTGTTGACCCACACAGGGGAATACAGGAACAGGCTGGTAGGCTGGCACACAGACTGGTGGGTATAGGCAGGCACGACTGGTATGCAGGCAGGCGGGTATGCAGGCAGGGGGGTAAAGGCAAGCACAGCTAGAGTGCAGACAGGGAGGCACTAGCAGGTAGGAACACAGACGGGATAGGACCCAGTACACACCGGGACTCAGGAACAATACAGGCAGAGGGTTACAGGCAAGCACTGCTAGAGTGCAGACAAGGCTGAGCAGGGAGGACAGGGCTCTGTTCACACGGAACAGACAGGAAGGGAAAGACAGAGCCAGATACTCACACAGTACTTGCAGAGAAAACAAGCAGGAGTTAGGTACGAGTTCAGACTCTGCAGAAAAAGGAAGGGAACGGACATAGAGGCAAAACAGGTAAAGGACAGGAGAGTGTTCAGACTGGAACTGAGTGTACGGAGGAGACCGACACTGCAGCGGGATACAGGAGCGGGTCTGGGAATACGGCCCCCAGAGAGGCGGAACGAACAGGCAAGGAGCGTGTTCAGACAGGACAGACCAGAAACAGGAGCGGGTCTAGGAAATCGGCCACTAGAAGGCGGAACGAACAGGCAAGGAGCGTGTTCAGACAGGACAGACAAGAGAACACAGAAAGGACTCAGTTCAGACACGGGAACTAATACCGCAAAGCAGGAGACATACAGGACTTAGTTCAGACACGGGAACTAATACCGCAAAGCAGGAGACATACAGGACACAGTTCAGACACGGGAGCTGATACCGCAAAGCAGGAGACATACAGGACTCAGTTCAGACACGGGAACTGATACAAAAAGCAGGAGACATACAGGACTTAGTTCAGACACGGGAACTAATACCGCAAAGCAGGAGAAATACAGGACTCAGTTCAGACACGGAAACTGATACAAAAAGCAGGAGAAATACAGGACTCAGTTCAGACAGGCCTGGAAATACAGCCTCCAGGAAAGGCAGACAAGGAAACAAAGACGGGACCTGGCACCTTCAGAGTGCAAGCACACACTGAAGGAAAACACTATGCTCAGGCAGGGATAGAAGGGAGCTGCTGAGCTATATACCAAGTGTCAGACAGCAATAGGCTGAGGACGCACAAGGGGTGTGACCCACAGCAGGTACAAAAAGCAGGAAGTGATCGGGCGCCGCCCTTAAGCAGCAGAGACAGACACAAACAGACAGCATGGAGGGAAGCCAGAGAGACATTCCGGACAGGAGATCAAGTGCGCGCTCCTGCACAGTGGGAAATGGACCACTATGCAAGGACGCCGCCAGGTATGTTACAGTACCTCCCCCCTTACGCCCCCTCTTCTTCAGACCTGCCAGAATCTTCCGCAGGGAATTCGAGGACCAGTCGTTCACTGGGTTGGAGGGGGACAGAGACTTGAGGGTAATCTCTGCTTCGAGGTACATCTTGTCAAGCTCACAGGAAAAAATAGACGGGTTATCAGGTACATAATGAGGAAAAGTCACTGTCTCTTTGTTATCTGGTGGTACCCCGGAGGATTCAGGAAACAACTGGAGGTCCTCCGCCGGGTCAGAAGAGTGCAGAGGCTCAGAGAAAACAACTGCTTCAGAGTACACTAGGTCGGACTCACTGGAGGAAGCAGGCGAGGTATCGGGTACCGAGTATAGGAAAGTCTCTGTCCATTCACCACCAGGTGGCACCCCGAAGGGTTCTGAACACAACTGGAGGTCCTCCGCCTGGTCGGAGGGGTGTAGAGACTCGGGAGTAACCTCTGCTTCGGAGTACACTAGGTTGGACTCACTGGAGGAAGCAGGCGAGGTATCGGGTACCGAGTATAGGAAAGTCTCTGTCCATTCACCACCAGGTGGCACCCCGAAGGGTTCTGAACACAACTGGAGGTCCTCCGCCTGGTCGGAGGGGTGTAGAGACTCGGGAGTAACTTCTGCTTCGGAGTACACTAGGTTGGACTCACTGGACGAAGCGAGCGAGGTATCAGGTTCAGAGTATAGGAGAGTCTCTGTCCTTTCATTACCAGGTAGCACCCCGAAGGGTTCAGGAGACAACTGGAGATCCTCCGCCTGGTCGGAGGGGTGTAGAGACTCGGAGGTAACTACCACTTTGGGGTACCCATTGTCAGGCTCACAGGACGAAGCGGACAAAGTATTGAGTACCGGGTGTAGAGAAGTCTCTCTCCATTTGTCATCGAGTGGTATCCCGGAGGATTCAGGAGGCAACAGGGGATCCTCCGCCAGGTAGTAGAGGTGCACAGACTCAGAGGTAACCACAGCTTTGGAGCATCCTTGGACATGCACACCGGTTAAAGAGAGAGAAGCATCTGATGCCGGGTGCAGGAAGTTCTCCTGTGTGGAGTCTGGATGGGCAGAAGTCTCTTCGGGCAGGAGAACTGGTGCACTACCCACGCACATTACCCATTGGGGTTTCTCCGGGATACAGGGAGATGAAGCTTCAGTAGGGACTTCAAGGTTGGGGTCAGGAGGTCTCAGGGAGGACAGACCCTGGCGTGACGGCTTGCCTCTACGTCTAGCACGTCTGGACTGCCTCTTGAGGTTGAGAGAAGTATTCCGGAAAGCGTAGTCACCCTGTGAGGATTCTGGGTGGGCAGTAGTCTCATTGGGCTGGAGGACTATTGCGCTACCCACACACATTACCCATCGGGGCTGCTCCGGGATATTGGGAGGTGAAGCTTCAGCAGGAGCCTCCGGGTTAGGATCATCGAAGACCATTAGAAAGGCCACCAGGAAGGCCATTAGGTCCCGGAGGATCGGATCCTGTGTTTCATATAGGGGGTTGATCCATTCCAAGGCATCACCCGCCAGGTAAGACATCATAAAGGCCACTTTAGCCCAATCAGAAGGAAAGTAGAGAGGGTAGGCCTTAAAGTGTAGCATGCATTGCTCCACAAATGCACGACACTGTCTTGGATCCCCATAGTAACGTGGCGGATCCGCAGGAACGAGAGCTGATAGATCCATCTGGACGGTGCGTAATTTCGCCTGGAACTCAGCTAAGAGAAAAAAAATTTATTTATTTATTTTAATGCATATATTCGCTGGAAAACTTCTCAGAGGGCGAAGGCCGTGGAGCTCAACGGGAACCATGGCCTGAGCATGCTGTTATGCACACGCCCGGGCTAAGCGGCGAGTGCGTGTGATTGGTAGTGATTCCACTGGACCGTGCCGGAGAGTGAATGCCTGGAGGGGCGTGACTAAGTATTCACCCGATCCGACCAGGGTCACACGACGGCATACGACGCCAGTGCACCAAGGAGGAACCGAGCAGAGGGACCAGGTGCTACTCCAGGACAGACCCCGGACACGGCTGTTGACCCACACAGGGGAATACAGGAACAGGCTGGTAGGCTGGCACACAGACTGGTGGGTATAGGCAGGCACGACTGGTATGCAGGCAGGCGGGTATGCAGGCAGGGGGGTAAAGGCAAGCACAGCTAGAGTGCAGACAGGGAGGCACTAGCAGGTAGGAACACAGACGGGATAGGACCCAGTACACACCGGGACTCAGGAACAATACAGGCAGAGGGTTACAGGCAAGCACTGCTAGAGTGCAGACAAGGCTGAGCAGGGAGGACAGGGCTCTGTTCACACGGAACAGACAGGAAGGGAAAGACAGAGCCAGATACTCACACAGTACTTGCAGAGAAAACAAGCAGGAGTTAGGTACGAGTTCAGACTCTGCAGAAAAAGGAAGGGAACGGACATAGAGGCAAAACAGGTAAAGGACAGGAGAGTGTTCAGACTGGAACTGAGTGTACGGAGGAGACCGACACTGCAGCGGGATACAGGAGCGGGTCTGGGAATACGGCCCCCAGAGAGGCGGAACGAACAGGCAAGGAGCGTGTTCAGACAGGACAGACCAGAAACAGGAGCGGGTCTAGGAAATCGGCCACTAGAAGGCGGAACGAACAGGCAAGGAGCGTGTTCAGACAGGACAGACAAGAGAACACAGAAAGGACTCAGTTCAGACACGGGAACTAATACCGCAAAGCAGGAGACATACAGGACTTAGTTCAGACACGGGAACTAATACCGCAAAGCAGGAGACATACAGGACACAGTTCAGACACGGGAGCTGATACCGCAAAGCAGGAGACATACAGGACTCAGTTCAGACACGGGAACTGATACAAAAAGCAGGAGACATACAGGACTCAGTTCAGACACGGGAACTGATACAAAAAGCAGGAGACATACAGGACTCAGTTCAGACACGGGAACTGATACAAAAAGCAGGAGACATACAGGACTTAGTTCAGACACGGGAACTAATACCGCAAAGCAGGAGAAATACAGGACTCAGTTCAGACACAGAAACTGATACAAAAAGCAGGAGAAATACAGGACTCAGTTCAGACAGGCCTGGAAATACAGCCTCCAGGAAAGGCAGACAAGGAAACAAAGACGGGACCTGGCACCTTCAGAGTGCAAGCACACACTGAAGGAAACCACTATGCTCAGGCAGGGATAGAAGGGAGCTGCTGAGCTATATACCAAGTGTCAGACAGCAATAGGCTGAGGACGCACAAGGGGTGTGACCCACAGCAGGTACAAAAAGCAGGAAGTGATCGGGCGCCGCCCTTAAGCAGCAGAGACAGACACAAACAGACAGCATGGAGGGAAGCCAGAGAGACATTCCGGACAGGAGATCAAGTGCGCGCTCCTGCACAGTGGGAAATGGACCACTATGCAAGGACGCCGCCAGGTATGTTACAATAATCAGCTAATTAATAAAGAAAGACGAGTAAATTGACTCCAATAAACCATAGTATCCCACCATTGTCACACATTGGAGGAGATGGTGGTCACCAGTGATTTTCTTTTCTACCCCAAAAGAACAGAATTAAATACATAGAATTGGAACTTTTAGTCTTTGCAAAAGTAAATCACCTTGTCCTTGTTCTTGTTGCGGGTACTAGACATCCTGCTCCGCAAGAAGCTGAACGTGCGGCTCACTTTGTTCTTCTCACATTCAGGTTTTGCAGGGGTCATATACCGATCCCATTCCTCCTCTTCAATTCTGGAGAAATTTAAGTGTTTATTGCAAACATCTCACATACACATATTCTCTGATGGACGAGGGGCAGGTTCTGTGTGTCCAACACTTTGTATAATGCACGCAGTTCCTTCATAGAGGACTGAGGACATAGTGGAGGGTAGATCACTGAATTTCTACAAAAGTCTGTACTAACTAATTTCCAGGAAATCCCACAGTGTTTGTGTACATGGCCGAGGGCCTCATACACAGATCCAAAAGGGCACATTGCCACATGCATGGATTAAGAGAGCGGTGAGCATTTCTTCTAGTCCTGGTGCGCACCGAGTCCTGGTTAATGTCAGAGATATTTATAGGCTCCAAGAGCTCATTTAATAATATAACAATCAGGAAAGTGACATGAAGCAGAAGCAGACATTGATAGAGTGGTAATGCAGTAAGGGCTAAGTCACCAGGATTAGGGCACTGTATACGGAGGGACCATAGACTGATACTGAACACGTGTATCTGTATGGCCATACTGTTATAGGGCTATTCCCATTTCAGACATTTATGATATGAACAGATATATAGCATATACACCTATGTTGAGAACTCGGGTGCCCTCTCCCAACAAGTGTGGTGGCCGTCGGCAGCTGCCTGCATTCGGGTGCAAAGTGAATGGTGAAGTGGGAGTGCATATTTGTTGCTCATTCAATCAATTCATTCCAATAAGATTTACAGAAACAGCCCGCACAGTCCAACTACCAACTAGGTCCCTAGTTCAGGACATAGCGGACCTAAAGCAGGTGCAGAGAAGAGCCACCATGGTTATTAAGGGATTGGGTGGACTGCAATACCAAGACAGGTTATCAAACTTATGGTGATTCAGTTGGGAAAAATTAAGGTTTAGGGGCGATCATATTACAATGTTCAAATATATGAGGGGACCGTACAGAGATCTTTCTAATAAACTATTTACACCTAGGACTGCAACAAAGATAAGAAGGGAATCCTACGTCTGGAGGAAAAAAGGTTTAATCATCATTACAGATGGCGATTCTTTACTGTACAAGTAGTGAGACTATGGATTCTTTACTGTAAGAGCAGTGAGACTATGGAACTCTCTGCCACACGATGTTGCAATAATAAATTCACTAAATAAGTTCAAGATTATGGTTTTGGTAACCAGGGCTGTGGAGTGGGTAAGCCAAACCTCTGACTACAACTCCGACTCCCTCATACATGGCTCATGTTTAAGTGATGAATTTACTGTAGCACAGATTCATCTCAGCTAAAAGTCTAGACCCTTAGATTAGGAATAGGACATTTCAGAACTTTCCCAAATTCTTATGAAAAAATATTCCCCACAAACTGCATTGAACTACTGTACCCAATTTATTATATATTTTAGGAGTTGGAGTCGGTCCATTTTATACAGACTCCGATGCCACCAAAATTGACACCGACTCCGATTCCACAGCCCTGTGGGTAACTAGATTCTGGAGATATAACACTGATCTACGAACTAGTCTAATTACCATAGGTGAAGTCAAGAAGTAATTTTCCCCTAATATTGGGCAATTAGCATCTGCCTCGTGGGGTTTTTACCTTCCTCTGGATCAACATGTTAAGTTATAGTTTGAACTCAATGGACTGGCATCTTCTTTCTATCTTAAATATATGAAATTGCCCTCTGATAGATAAAGGGACGAAGAATCAGGATTATTAGATCCTTCAATCCTCATTTTGGAGAGAAGAAAAAACTGCTGCCAGGGTCATCTGAAAGAGGCTTATACCCCTTAACCCAATTGAAAGCACATGCATCAATAATGCCTGTATAAGAAGGAATCGGGAGAAGTACCTGTACAAATGAATTGAGGTCTAAGGGCACATTGGCCAAATATCTTGGGAACATTTCCGGATGCCTGTGAAAATCTCAGTGACAAATGCTATGTGAACATTGCCTTAACCTGTCACTGGATTCATGCTGCGCCACCTGTGGGCAGCATGAATCAGATCCTGGCTGCATTCAGGTATATTTTATGCTGAAATGGTCAAGTGTTTCAGAGAAAATATGTTTTAAAGGTCTGGCCAGGGACAATAAGCAAACATGAGACTAGTCCTGTGCCGCCACTTGCGACTTTTGGCATTTCCACACCAGTTTCGCTAAAATGGGCGGACCTGGGTGGGACAGGGGTGTGATGTCACAGCTCGTAAAATTCATGATGACGTCAGAAATCTTCCAGTATTTTAATGAATCTATACATTATTGCCGAGCCATCCCAAGACTGACACTGACAACAATTGATAGCTGTTCATGTTCCTCACATTCCGCTATAGAGCGGCTGGAGCAGAATTATGTCATGCGATGTTGAGCAGACATATAAAGTAAGGTAACACGTAAGGTAAATGACATATTACATCATTAGGCTTTTGGAATAACCATCTGTATTGTTATCTACCACGGCTGCTATTTCTGGAATTTCCATTATGAAACAAATACCTTCTTATTGAAGTCACTGCTATTCATGAGTAATACAATGGAGAATACCAAGGAAGATTTGTGGTCACAATTATTCGGTATGTTAATTCTTTTTTCTATTTCTTGAAGGTGGACACAAACATGAACGACAGTCAGTCTAAATATAGGAATGATTTTATGAAAAAGACTGGCGGACATATCATTGGTGTAACAAGGGGCCTGCGAGGCAAGGAGATCCATTTCCACCTCCAAAGCAGGTGAACATTAGCATTATGCTGCGCTATTGGGCTGTAAAGAGCCCATACAATGTTATTTCACAGGGCCCTTTTCGGCTTGTATCCACCAGTGATTATAATAGTAATCTGACTACGATATGATCATTATTGAGGCTGAACTTGATGCCAAGCATATTCAGCATTGAATTTGTGCTTTTCTAGGAGTGATTTTTTGTTGTTGTTGTTGTTGTTCTTTTTTCTGCCTAATTTTTTATCTTTTTTTCACCTTTTTTAAGCTCTTTGCCACTTTTCTTTTTTCACTCTTCAGAATAGGCATGCGTAGCCAATTCCAGATATTTTAAGCTAATCTATCATAGTGCAATGCAAAACAAACTAAAAGAGGCTAAAAGAATCTTTGCATTTGCGCAAAATTTCACGCACCACTTTGATGAATTTGCCAGTAAATAGGCCGGTGCAAAAAAAAAAAACAAAAAACAGGCATGGCAGAAAAGTAACTTAGAATAAAACCTGCAAATGACGAATGAGGTTCTTATGTCAAATCCACAGCGGGATTATCTGCACTAAGCTACCAATACAGTCTCCGCTGTGAAAATGCTACAGGATATACCACAGCAGTATCACCCTTTGTATTGCAAAGGCTGAAATCCATGGTAAATATCTGCAGAATACAGGCTGCAGATGTGGAATCTGCAGCGCCGGTCAGCTTACACATCCACACAGGTGGTACCATACGTAGTGAGTTTTGCACCCGAGTGTAGATAAATTATACCAGCCCAGTTTTTAGATTGTTGGCATCACATCCTGTAGTCAACGGGGGGGGTCTCTTGTTACAACATTAGGACTTGAAGGAAGACAACTTAAACGGTTACCCTAGATGATTACATATTCCACCAATTTCCTCTACATGCCCAATGTCACAACGGATTACAGCGTTGTAATGTCACAGCATTAATATTGGGAAAAGTACTCGGCTCTGATATTACTGTACCTTTTTTCTCTTGACTGGTCGGGGAGGCTGAATGCCCGTTCTACAAGATAGAGGAAGATCATTTAGGTATCTTAATAGTTAATTCAATAGTTAATAAATCATCCTCCACCATGAGATCTCGGACATCTTTCACAATAAATCACAGTAATAAATAAAATAAATCAAAAGAAGATAAATGGATTAGGGAACACATGCCAAAACTTGCACCCATAGGAGCGTTCAAAGAACTGAGCATGCTCATCCATGACACGGAGCTATACAGTCCAGGAGTAATAACCGGAAATGAGTGGGTGAGATAACATGCATTAAGTTGGTACAAACACTGATCATATTGCATTGTACTGGGTTGTTGAACATTTAGATTATTCCCAACCAGCCAAAGACACCCCAAAACCAGTTAGTGAAACACATCCTATGAGCAGAGCTACACATTTAAAAAAAAAGTGGCAGCTAGATTTCCAACTCTTGATTCCTGTGTCGATGGGGTAATATACAATAGTAGTAATAATACAATAGTAGTAATAAACACACCATCGGTCAAGCTATAACAAGCTGCAATGAATTTAGAAAAATATTTAAAGAGAACCTGTCACCAGGACAAAGTAGCCAGTTTTTGGCCTTATTTTATTCCTGCTGCTCCCTTGAGTATTCAGTTTTTTGTTTTATTAAAATCCGGCATAGGGATCCAGAGATATGGGCCTTCTCATATAATGCTAATTTTTATGGTTGTTACCAGGGGGGCGTGTCTTTAGATGGATAATTACCCTGTGAGCCACGCCCCCTTTGTAAAGACCATAAAGGGTAACACTAGATAAAATGGCTTAATATTCGGGAACCGTATGGCAGATTTAAAAAGATAAAAACAGAATGGGAATATATACTCCGGGGAGAATCCTTATAAGGACAAAAACTGGTCACTGTTAACCAGGTGACAGGTCCCTTTAAGTGTAGACCTGCCCTATAGAAGCACACGAAGGTTATGCCACCACCTGTTAGAGCACCACCAATTCACCGGCCACCATGACACCACTGCAGTACTTACTACCCGGGTGAAGGAGAGATACTGATTTAGACAATGAAAGTGACTGAAGAAGTGAACGGCCACTGAAGCTGAACACAGCATCTACAAGCAGGGATAGATTTTAATGCAAACATATGTGAGCTCTTGCAATTAATAAAGCTGCCAAAGGAAGTTTACTATCAGTGAATGGGGCGAGAGATATTACTAGGGTACAAGTACTAAATGCGGCAGAGGAGAGAACAAACTACGTTAGAATAGACTTTGGGATGAGGAAGATGGGGTGGATTACCGAAAATTACTTTTACACCTAAGAAATGAACCATGTTATAAAATTGTATAAACTACTGAAATTACCATCCTACCTGCTGGTTTAAATTATGTACAAGTTCAATATTAACCCAAATTGTAAGACACATTAGTATTATTTCATGTGACAAGCTTATGGCTAATTACCTGCTAATACTTGGAGTCCAAAGCAGCAAGAAGGCAACAAAAACATTAATTTTATAGTTCATGCGAGAAACATTTCTAATATACTATATTTCATTACATTTTTTTCTGTTTTTAACATTGTGGGTAAATCTACCTGCAACTGACAGATATACGGTAACCTTTTAATTATGGAATCCCCTAACTGATTGCTGGTGGTCCGAACACTGGAATCCCCCGCGATCCCTAGAACTAGGTTATGCAGAGCCCAGTCTTGAATTGCTCAATGTCTGCTCCAATTATTGTCTATGGGACTCCCAAAAATAGTCCAGCACTGTAATCAGCTTTCCCCTAAACAATGATTGAAGCATGCACACCTCCGCTCCATTCAGGAGCCCGGTTCCCAGGTTCCAGAGCCCCAATCTTGTAAGTGTATGCCATGTTTAGTAAATTATCCCCTATCCTATGTATGTGATATAACTTACCATCTTGGAAATACCACTTTAAGTTTAACAATGTGGGTCCCAGAAACCTTAGAATTAAGCCTTAAAGGGGTTGTCCGAAACATTATGGAATTTAATAAGATTATTTAATATAAAAAACTAATACTAGTTACTAGTGCGCAACGAAAGTAACAGAGAGGCGAGCAGGGACAACAGACTGAATATACATCAGTACTTACAACTGATGCATGCTCAGTATAGCAGAGACTAGCCCAGCCCCTGAAAGTCATCCCCGGGTGCGGACAGCAGCTGCAGCAGTGACTGCAGTCCCGGCCCCCTGATAATGTCTCGTTTGAGAATTTCCAGTGCATGCTGGGAGACAAGCAAAATATCATCGAAAGGAAGGAAAACAAAGATAAGAAGCTAGAGTAGAGAGGAAAAAGTAGGGATTTCTTTTTATTAAAAAGCATAATCTAAAAGTGCTTAGGTTAAATAGATAATATTAAATTCAGTTAGGTTTTGGACAACCCCTTTAAATGTCTAGGCACCCTCTGGTCCCTCCCATGGCGACGCAAGTATAAAGGGCCTTCTAGTTCACTAATAACGATAAAACTCACCTACTAATTGATGCCTATTTGTATTGAGCTCAATATTAGAGATGAGCGAACCGGAACTTAAAAGGTCGGGGTTCGTACCAGACGGTTAGTGTCAGGTGCTAAACGCCGAACATGGACTTCTACCGGAAATCCGTTGCAAAGTTTGGCGTTCTGGGGAAAGTGAGAGAGGAATTTTTTTTCCAGATCCAAAGTTCAGGTCTCCATTGTTTTCAATGGGGTTCGGGTTCTGGTTCAAGTTCGGGCACAGTTCTGGTACCTGAACCAAACTTTGGACTAAAGTTCGGGTCGGGTACTAGAGCCCGAACTTCCAGAGGTCCGCTCATGCCTACTCAATATCCACCCGCTGGAAATTTTTCTTAGGAGAAAAACTCTTTAAAAAACTATATTGGTACCAAGAGCATCCTCGTTGCCCCATTATTCTGTCAGTTCTACATGTTGATATTGATAAATGGGTACTAACTAGTGATAAGAGAGAATGCTCATTTAACCCTTTAAACGAGCACGCTTGGGTGCTCGCCGAGTAGTTTCAGCGTGCTCGGCATCTATGTTTGAGCCGCCGCGGCTGCATGTGTCGCGGCTGTTAGACAGCTGTGACACATGCAGGGATTGCCTAACAAACAGGCAATATCTGCAGGCGTCACAGCTGTCTAACAGCCGTGAAACATGCAGACGCAGCAGTACCAACATAGATGCCGAGCACGCCGAAAATACTCGGCAAGCACCCGAGCGTGCTCACCGAAAAGGTTAACAACACATGCTCACTCAACACTAGTACTAACACATTAGAGCAGAGAACACGAACATACCCGAGTAAGGGATATGTGTATGTATAATGGCAAATCAGTCATTAATACAGACATACTTATGGTTTTGCTCACACAGAGATTTTTGAGAAGTTTTGGAACACAAACTCTCCAAATCCTCCTCAAAACTTAGATATTCTACTCAGTTTCTGCTCCAAAGACTCAGCAAACAGACTCAGTGTGCACATAACCTAATCTTGATTAGTAAAATGTTGATCCTGGCTATGCGGCACTAACCTTACTTTTTCTTATTACATTTACGACTAAATAAGCATACGTTTCGATTTTTAGCACTCCTATGTGCCTTTGTTTCGACCTTTTTAGTCCGTTTTGCTTTGAGCTACATTTAGCAGACATGTCTATCCGCCCACAACTAAAAGGTTCTCACTTTTGCATGTTAGTAGTTTATTTACTCGCATTGCTGTACGCGACTGGTGAACCTTCAATGTGGTTTACTGTTTTTTAAAGGAAGATTGTTAAGATTTTCCAATATATAAGTGAAGTCTTTTCTGGCTAGCCTAGATGACAACAACACTCACCGTCGCCAGGTTCTCCAATGGAGAGGTCACGTGTCAAACGCTGCTTTCCAAGAAAATTTTTGGGAGAGGAATAAGAGTAAGAGCGGAATCTAAGACCCGAGGACAAGGGATCCTGGAAAATAAATATTTCGCCTTAACAGTAACGTGAATATATACATTTTAGAGATGCATTAATCTGTTGATTAATTTATTTTTTGCATTAAAAAAAAAATTTAACTCAAAGCCTGTGAAAGATAAACTGCTTTACCTTACTTTGAAGAAGGGGTAAAGTCCCCGCTTGTCTATTCTGAAAATCCCGCTCTGTGATCGCCTCAGACGAGTCTAGCTCATCAGCGCTGTTCCCAAGAAAACCAGATGAATCCTCTGGAGCTGGAGACTCGGGACTTTGATATCTGCTGTATGTTCCCTCACCTTCACTGTCAGCATCAAGGCCGTCTAAGCTGGAACTGAAGAAACGAGACGCTTCCGGTCAATGAAATTATGGACACATGGCTAAAATATTTATTAACATAGAATCAGATTTTCAGCAGAGATGAAAATATTCTAGCACGGTTCACATCTATGATGGGCATCAGAGAATCGAAATGACTGGAAATAAACTTTTTCTCCAGACATCTAAATATCTATCTAGATATCTAAATTCACCTACTCCATTATATATTTTTATAAAGTGACCACATTTTCCGATATTGGATGCAGTAACAATGAACGAAGGACAGGTCATGACTGATGGCGCTGGCCAATCTGTGGACATTACAGTATGGAGGAGATGCTGAGTAGAATGATACATAGGTTTGTTGAGAAAGATTCAGCATAAGGCTACATTCATTTGAATGACACATCCTTGAGTTTTCCATATTTTTTTTTAATCGGACAGCACAAGTACCCATACAGTTTCATATGTCTATACACACATCCTTGAAAAACACGAATCAATGTGTGAGATCTAGGAGACTCAGAGCAGGTCCTATTCTGATCACACATTCAAGACCATGGGCATTCGTGAAACATAGATGCAAATTGGAAAGATTCTGATATGCTTCCATCCATGTCCAAAAGATGTGTTATGATAATTTTAAATAAAAATGTGACCTTCCAGGGGTCTTTTTACGGCTCGAGAACAAAAACATTTTTTTTTTTTTTTTCCTTCACTAAAGAAAAGTGAAAAAAAGGGATACAAACAGAGACAATCAATATGGATGACAAATGTGTAAAAGAAAAAAAAAGGTCAATTTTTCATGGATGGTAAAATTCCCATGCATGTGTGAATGTAGCCTAACTTGTATTTTATACATTAAAGGGGTTGTCCGGTGCAAATCGTTAAGTCTGCAGTCGCTCTGTGTGGTGCAAGGATTCGCCGGTTTCTGACCCGGGACCGGAGGGTATGTATGTGCTATGCATACTCCCGCCCAGAGGCTGTCCAGTGGGTGCAGCCTCGCTCCATACACTTGTATGGAGCACGGCTGCGCCCTGTCTAGTGACGCAGCCATCCAGTTACACAGAGTGACTGCAGACTTTTCGATTTGGACCAGAAAACCCCATTAAAATCCCGGGTGTTTATATGCATGTGAGTCCAGTGGGCAGTCCTACTAGTGATTGACAGCTATCTCTGGAAGAATAGTCATACAGAGAAGACTGTCAGTCACTGAGCAGGAAAGCCCACTGGACTCATATGGGTACAATTACCAGGGATTTCAATGAAAATAATAAAAGTATTCCCATGAAATGTAGATCAATCTGATCAGCTCCTACTGTTCTACAAGAGCCTGCCTGCAGATCACAAGCCATTTTCTTTAAAATTCTTTTTATTAGGAGATTTTTAAAGTATAGGGAACAAGGGGTCAGGAAAGGGATGAAGTAAAAGAGAAAATGGGGTAGGGAGGAAGAGTAGAGAAGAAGAGAGAGAAAAAAAAAAAAAAACGAAATGAAGATCATCTTAACATAATTGCACCACAACGTTAACATACCACGTGCAAAAACAACATAGAATGAAGTATAGATTAAAAGAATTCTGGAAAACTAATAAAACATCATATAAAGAGGCTTCTCTTGGAAAAAATTGAAAAATTGCGTTATAAGAGGACCATTTGGAATTCTATTTAGGTAGAGAGTTATTCCTTAAAGCTAAGGAGATTTCAAAGGCGTTATGGGAGAACATAATATCAATTAGGTTGGAAATAGAGGGTATATCCATCGATTTCCATTTTGATGCAATACAAGTTATTATAACAGAAAAAATCTGTAAAAAAACTTGTCTAATTTTGTGAGGGAGGTCATCTGCTTCCAGAAAAAAGGAGAACCAATTGGGGAGAAATTTTTACAGGAGATTCATTGATTTTATTCAATAGTAAAGAGACGTCTCTCCTAAGTATCGAACGTTTTGGACATTCCCAGAATATGTGAAGAAGATTGCCTCTTTGACCACAATTCCTCCAGCACAAATCAGATTGATCAGGAAATACGTTTTTGAGTCTAGCGGGAGTGTAGAGCCACCTAGATAAAATGTAAAAATTATTTTCATGTAGGTTTGCACTAATAGATCATAGAATCATAGAATCATAGAATGGTAGAGTTGGAAGGGACCTCCTGGGTCATCTGGTCCAACCCCCTGCTCAAAGCAGGATTCACTAGATCATCTCAGACAGATGTCTGTCCAGCCTCTGTTTGAAGACGTCCATTGAAGGGGAACTCACCACCTCTCGTGGCAGCCTGTTCCACTCATTAATCACCCTAACTGTCAAAAAGTTTTTTCTAATATCTAATCTGTGTCTCCTCCCATTTAGTTTCATCCCATTGCTTCTAGTCTTTCCTTGTGCAAATGAGAATAAAGAATAATAGAATATTTGTACGCTAGTTCCACCGCTTTTTTCCATTTATCTAGGAGGAAATGATTATTTAGATCTTTTTCCCATCTCCACATATAATTCAGTTTTTCAAATGAGATCACAAGCCATTTTAAATACGACAGGTTCCCTTTTAAGACTTACTGACCATCCTATAAATGTCCGTCATCTGAAGATAGTGACGCTCCAAAGAATAAAATACTATACAATGATGATAGAGACCTAAAGGGTTATTTCCATCTTGTAAAGTGATGGTATATGTCTTATATCCATGATATGCCGTCACTGTATAATCATTGAGGGTCCACCCTCTAGGACCCCTACTAAACTTGGATAAGTTGCTGCAGTGCTTGTCCCTGCATAGGGACGCCCCAGCTACCCAACAAGGGGAATGTAGTTGGGTCCAATTCATGGAAATAAAGCGTATTGCAGTTCACCACACAATGAAGTGGTGGGGCGCTACCTTTGCAGGAATAAAACAGTGACAAAGACACTGATATAACGCAGCATTGCAGCCACTTTATTCTCAAAGCTATTATTTTCGTTAACAGAAGAGCGAACGTGCCTCATGCTCTGTAGCCTTTACATTGCGCAGCATAGTCTAATGACAGATCTAACTTGATGAAAAGCAATTTACTTCTCGTTACTATACCCCAGTGTCATTTCTGTCACCGAGGAGGTATAAGTCCTTGACAGGCTTGTGTCACAATAATAAATAACTTGCAAGCAAGCATGTCTAATAATCCGCACCCTTCATTTGCCTTTCTAAACGTTTATAGTCAAAACCACGAGTGACAAGAGCAGGTAAATCCAGCTCAATCATTCTGCACCTGCAGGGTGGATTCTCCGCACAGAACGCATTTTACATGTGTATAAATATATACAGGGGAGCAGCCGGCCTCCTGAATTACTTTAACCAGCAGAACAAGAATTTCTTTTTTTCTTGTATTATTGAAAGACACCCCCAGTACTTCATTGCCAAAGGACCAAAAGTTGGACACAAATCTTTAAAGAAATCTAAACATGGAAATGTCTTTATAGAATTTTTGCTAGGAGGGATAGGTAATAATAGAAAAGAGAGAAAGGGGATTCAAAAAGATATAAGCAAACTGGAACTGTGGGCAGCAACTAACAATGTTTTTTAACAGGGGGAAATGCAAAGTCCTACATCTGGGCAAGAAAAATGAAAAAAGCTTATACAGAATGGGAGGAATAGGGCTAAGCAACAGTACATTTGAAAAAGACTTAGGTATACTAATGGATCACAGACTGAACATGAGTCAACAGTGTGATGCAGCAGCAAAAAAAGGCAAATACAATTCTGGGATGTAATAACAGAAGAAGAGAGTCTACATCACATGAAGTCATTATCCACTCTACTCCTCTTTGGTCAGACCTCATCTGGAATACTGTGTCCAGTTCTGGGCACCAGTTTAAAAAAAAAAAAAAAGACATGAAGAAACTGGAGCAAGTTCAGAGAAGAGCGGCCAAAATGGTGACTGGTCTACAAACAATGTCCTATGAGGAATGGTTAGAGGATTTGGGAATGTTTAGCTTGCAAAAGAGAAGACTGAGAGGAGAGACTTAATAGCCGTCTACAAATCTCAAGGGCTGTCACACTGTAGAGGGATCATCTTTATTCTCATTTGCCCAAAGAAAGACAAAGCAGTGGGATGAAACTGAAAGGGAGAAGATACAGATTAGATATTAGAAAAAAAAAATTGACAGTGAGGGTGATCAATGAGTGTAACAGGCGGCCACGAGAGGTGGTGAGTTCCCCTTCAATGGATGTCTTCAAACAGAAGCTGGACAGACATCTGTCTGAGATGGTTTAGTGAATCCTGCATTAAGCAGGGGGTTGGACCAGATGACCCCGGAGGTCCCTTCCAACTCTACCTTTCTAGGATTCTATGAATGCATTGATCCTGGGATAATCAAACCAAGCTAAAACTTTATGCCACTAACACCTTCCAAGCCCAATATAAGACATCATTCCATAGTTCATAGATACATACCAAATGATCACGGACTACTATAGGTTTCCCAAAATAAAAAGGCTCAATAAAAAGCTTAATGTGTGCCTGACGTTTCTGGCAAAATTTCAGAACAAGCTGTCATGTGTTTTTATATAAGGAATAGTTTCTGGCCATTATATTATTTGCATGTTTCACTAATTTCCCCTCTGCTTCTCTCTAATTTTCAGTCGTCTCTGAACTAGTTGGTGGAGACTAGAAGCTACAATGTTTCCTATACATAGCACACAGGGAGAGAGGGATTCCTGCTGTTCATTCTCTATAGCAAACAAACAGAAGCAGCAGCATGAAGGACAATACAAACAATACTGAGCTGTGTGGCTGCGAACCCAGCACTGAAGTGAAACATTTAGTGAAAGTTTCAGCTCAATTTTCTGCCTGGTCCCTCACTGTACTGAGCCTCTCCCATCCCCCATAAAATATAATAGGAGGTGTAATCTGACATCTCATTGCGGAGTCAGTCTTGCTTTGACCAAGATGGATCTGAAGAGGTTTTTTTTTTCAGAGTGAATGGTAAGTTCAGGCAGGGAGGGGAGGGAGGGGAAGAAGTGGCTCATAAGAGGAGAAAGAAGCAAATTTCCCTGATAACATATATTAGAAAGTTTATTATATGTGCATCCATTATTGATTTATGAAAAGTTTGTTGAATTGGCCATTGCCATGTAAACTGATACTCTCATGAATATTGAGCTGTGTCAAGAAAAGGCAGGGAAAACATTGCCAGACAAAGGTGGTCTAGTTTTGTAAGCAATCTCTGATGGCCAAAGCTATCCTGCAGAGATGGAAATTCATTGTACACTGTCACGGAGTTAACTCGCACACGTGCCCAGGGCCGTGCTACTCACTGCGGTCGCCGCTCTGCTCTTTCCAGTGTCAGGCCGCTGTGCCGAGTACCTCACACAGCACTTTCAACTCTGCTGCATATTCCGGCTGTCTCCACCTAGCTATATAGGGAGGTGCGGCCAGATCTGGCAGGAATTTAACCCTGCTGTATCCTGCAGGGTTTAGTTTCCCCAGCCTATCCCCTGCCAGCAGGGAATATATTGGGCTGCTGCTCCTCCTGTTCCCTGCCTGAACTTAAGTTCCTGTTCCTGTCTCTCTCCAGCGCTCAGTCTAGTGTTTTTGTCTCAACGCTCCAGTTTCTGACCCAGCTCATTTACCCGTTCTGTTTGACCTCTTCACTCCTGACCTCGGCTGTTTTGTTGGACCGTGCTGCCTGCTCTGACCTTGGACCGTCTGACTACACTTCTGTCTTCACTCCGCTTTCCTGCTTTGACCCGTGGGCCAGCTGCTGCAGGACCAGGGACTGTCCTGGAGTGACACCCGGTAACTACCTGCGGCCAAGCCTATCCTCACCACCAAAACCAGGTAGTCACTTAGTAATGCCCCTCCACCTTCAGGGTAAGCCCAGCCCATGGCGCAGTGGGTCCACACCCACCACCGTCACATATACACAATGGAACAATTTTTGACTATAAACATAATTTTTTCTTATCGGCTCAGAAAAATCTTCTGCCACCATTTCTGCAAATATCACACTACATAAGCTTGATACTAAATGGATCTCATCTACATTTCTTGTGCAGATTTAGACCTCTGTGTAAGGCAACCTACAAATGTTCATAATGACCTAAACCCAAGGCGATTATGATTAATTCATGATGGATCAGTGTGACGCCATCTGTGATCACCATCATGGTGATTTAAATTCCCGGCAGATAAAAAGCAGCTTGCAGAACATTACATGAAATCAGTTTAACACATCATTACATGCTGATATTAAAGGGGTTGTCCGGTCGGACTGCAGAGCGGCAAATCATGACCGTGTACGATGCGCACACTAACATTATTCCCCTGTATTCCCAATGCGGATGGGTGGTCATGTGACTTAATTTAATCAATTTGTGGTCACATGACAACTAGTCTGACCCGTCTTCTCTCAATTGAAGAGAAGTCAGAGAAGTCAAGTGAGACTAGTCGGCACGTAACTGCAAGTATGCAAATCACATACAGTACAGACCAAAAGTTTGGACACACCTTCTCATTTAAAGATTTTTCTGTATTTTCATGACTATGAAAATTGTACATTCACACTGAAGGCATAAAAACTATGAATTAACACATGTGGAATTATATACTTAACAAAAAAGTATGAAACAACTGAAAATATGTCTTATATTCTAGGTTCTTCAAAGTAGCCACCTTTTGCTTTGATGACTGCTTTGCACACTCTTGGCATTCTCTTGATGAGCTTCAAGAGGTAGTCACCTGAAATGGTTTTCACTTCACAGGTGTGCCCTGTCAGGTTTAATAAGTGGGATTTCTTGCCTTATAAATGGGGTTGGGACCATCAGTTGTGTTGTGCAGAAGTCAGGTGGATACACAGCTGATAGTCCTACTGAATAGACTGTTAGAATTTGTATTATGGCAAGAAAAAAGCAGCTAAGTAAAGAAAAACGAGTGGCCATCATTACTTTAAGAAATGAAGGTCAGTCAGTGCGAAAAATTGGGAAAAATTTGAAAGTGTTCCCAAGTGCAGTTGCAAAAACCATCAAGCGCTACAAAGAAACTGGCTCACATGAGGACCTCCCCAGGAAAGGAAAACCAAGAGTCACCTCTGCTTCTGAGGCTAAGTGTATCCGAGTCCCCAGCCTTAGAAATCGCAGGTTAACAGCAGCTCAGATTAGAGACCAGGTCAATGTCACACAGAGTTCTAGCAGCAGACACATCTCTACAACAACTGTTAAGAGGAGACTTTGTGCAGCAGGCCTTCATGGTAAAATAGCTGCTAGGAAACCACTGCTAAGGACAAGGAACAAGCAGAAGAGACTTGCTTGGGCTAAAAAACACAAGGAATGGACATTAGACCAGTGGAAATCTGTGCTTTGGTCTGATGAGCTCAAATTTGAGATCTTTGGTTCCAACCACCGTGTCTTTGTGCGATGCAGAAAAGGTGAACGGATGGACTCTACATGCCTGGTTCCCACATTGAAACATGGAGGAGGAGGTGTGATGGTGTGGGGTGCTTTGCTGGTGACACTGTTGGGGATTTATTCAAAATTGAAGGCATACTGAACCAGCATGGCTACCACAGCATCTTGCAGCGGCATGCTATTCCATCCGGTTTGCGTTTAGTTGGACCATCATTTATATTTCAACAGGACAATGACCCCAAACACACCTCCAGGCTGTGTAAGGGCTATTTGACCAAGAAGGAGAGTGATGGGGTGCTATGCCAGATGACCTGGCCTCCACATTCACCAGACCTGAACCCAATCGAGATGGTTTGGGGTGAGCTGGACCGCAGAGTGAAGGCAAAAGGGCCAACAAGTGCTAAGTATCTCTGAGAACTCCTTCAAGATTGTTGGAAGACCATTTCCGGTGACTACCTCTTGAAGCTCATCAAGAGAATGCCAAGATTGTGCAAAGCAGTTATCAAAGCAAAAGGTGGCAACTTTGAAGAATCGAGAATATAAGACATATTTTCAGTTGTTTCACACTTTTTTGTTAAGTATATAATTCCACATGTGTTAATTCATAGTTTTGATGCCTTCAGTGTGAATGTACAATTTGCATAGTCATGAAAATACAGAAAAATCTTTAAATGAGGTGTGTTCAAACTTTTGGTCTGTACTGTACATGCAGTCACATGACCACCTATCCATACAAATACATGTGCATAATGCACACTGTCATGATTCGGAATACATGGGAATTGTGACAGTGTGCATAACGCACACGGTCGTGATTCTGCAGTTTGCAGTCAAAAGGAGTCTGCAAACTTTTTCAACCCCTTTAAGAAATATTGAATTCTTGATGCTTACCTTCTTTTCTTGACACTGGAATAAGCTGCATCCCTCTCAATGCCATAACCCAGCGTTCTGCATAACCGACTGGTTCCTCCAGATAAGGAGAGTCTGGACGTTAAGCTGCAGGAGGGCGAGTCTCCAGTCACCATCTCAGGAGAGGCACATGATGGGAGACTGGCATCTCTAAAAGATCTCTCCGATGTTGGGGTGGAGTCAGACTGGTCATGATAGGAAATATCCGCGCCAGTATTTAAGTGAGTGAAATTGACATCTGAATCATTAACCTAAAACAATGACAAATATAATTTTGGACATTTAGAAGGTAGACGGGTGGTGGCACATACCCAGGCAAGAAAAAATGCTACGCAGGAGAAAAACGGTCTGCATTTTGTTACATAGAGGAGGAAAGAGCTTACCCCCATAGAACAAATTATATTCCACGGAAGGGAAGGATATTACTTACTTCATCGACCACCATGGAGTTGACGTATACCTCATCACTTCCATTAAGCATGGCAGACAGTCTGGTCGCAGCTAGCATAGTGGGTGGGTATCTTATCCGCTTGAGGACATCTACTGATGAATGACTCTTCTCTGAAAAAAAAACCACAAAGGCCATAAAAAATGTTAATTTGAAGAGAACGTTGAAGCAATAAAGTATTTTTGTATCAGGATCAGTAAGCAAAAAAATATTGCAAGTTAAAAGGGATTTTCCAGTCTACTCAATGTATCTTATACCCACTGGACAGGCAGTCATTGGTAGATTTCCAGAAAAGGGAACTTGTGCAATTGGTCACTTCATTCAGCTACTTATTTCGGTCAGTTTGCAAACAGGGGAGAATGGGCTATACAATTTCCATGTTCTGGACATTTGTGTGGTCCCAGTGGTGGAATCCTCACCATTCTATTTCAATTATTACCATCTCGTGGAAATCAGCTTAGACATCTATTCAAAACACTTAATAGATTTAACAGGTACCTGACAGATCCCTGAATCGTACCAAAGCAACACTATTGCATAATATAATGGCGACTATGTGTTCAAATAACTGTTAATTTTTAGAATACTAAAGCTTGGAATATGCAAACGAAGTTGGACTAGTCCAGCTGAGCATAGTTTACCCCAGACTAGTCCTACCTCAGATACTCCAGTCACACTTCCCTGGACATGACTGACATCCTCCATACTATATCCTTCATGGTTTCCAGCAGTTCTACCATGATACGGATTCAATGGAGGATGTCAGTCACGCCCTGGGAGATGTGATTAGAAGATCTGATGCAGGACTACTCTGGGAGAGACGATGCTTGGCTAGACTAGCACTGCCTCCTTTGCATGTGGTAAGCAGCAAAATAAAAGTTTGGTCCATCTTCAGGCCCTTTAGCAAGACTGGTGTGCAAAATTCCAGTTTTGATGAATATAGCCCCCCCATATACTTTACACCAATGTAGGCTGAACTTGCCAAAAGAGATGGGTTCAGCCGACACACTAATGAGTATGGAGACCCCGAACAATTTGTTGTCAGGAGAGTTAAGGATCTGGCACTTCCAATTTCCAACTGCTGGTCATTTTGTTCTCCCAAAGATAGGAGCACTCTGTATAGGAAAGTCAGGCGAGATGGCTGCTGTCCAAACAAACAACCGAAGCATCAATGTGTATGGTGGACTTTAATTTTTAAAAGATATCAACACTTTTGTGCAAAACAAAAGCTCTTAGAACACAATGTTAGAGGACTTGATAAGTCCCTTCAAGTATGTCTTCTATTTGTAACAGCTGCCTTCTAAACTGTCCCACTTAGAGAGGACCTTTCACCAAATTTTTCACGTTGAACTGGAGACACAATGTAACAGCGGCTGCAGAGCAAAGCGGTTTTGTTTTTGTTTTTTTTTAAACTTCGTCTCTCTGTTACAGATATAAGATAAGATAAGATATACTTTATAAGATATACTTTATTTATCCCGGAGGAAATTGCTGTATCACAGCAGCAGAACACAGATCTCGAACATGACACATATGATAACATAACATTTGGAATGCTTTAGACATTGCTTTTCAGACATTTGTTAAACACCCCCATAGCTGTGTTTATATATATTATATATATTAGCAAGCAAAGTATTTGTAACCTAATGAGTTGACTTTTTGTAAGTCCAAGTGGGTGTTAAAAGACAGTTTTCACTGGGGGCGTGTACATCTAATTATGTGATTCTGGCCAATCATAAGCAGGCAGTAACACTACAGAGGAAGAACACGCCCCAAATATAACTTAGAGCAGATTCTCAGTGTGACATGTATGACATACAGCCCTGATCTCCTGGGCTAACCTCCTGCACGAGTCTGTGGAGGAACACACTGCAGCTGAGTTACAGTACAAACCCTTCCATCAGCTCTCCTCTTCTAGAACGATCAGAGAAGTGATAGAATAGTTTGTAATGTCACCCAGTCTCTGCCCTTCCCCATACGCTGACAGTGATTAGCTCAGGAGATCAGAGCTGTCATATGTCGCACACACTGCAAAATCTGCTCTAACCTATGGTGGGGGCGTGTTCTTTTCCGCTGTGTTGCTGCCGGCTTGTAATTGGTCAGAATGATATAGGAAGAAGTACACGCCCATAGTGAAAACTGTCTGATGACAGCCACTTGGGGCCTGATACATCAAGAGAGGTGTGGTTCAAGTCAGTCCTGACGAGGAGATGTGCTGGAGTCAGACGCTCCGGATTCATGAAGAGGTGTACGCCAGTTCATGAATCAGGAGCACTGGATGAGTGGCGTACACCTCTGTGCATGCCTCTTTACAAATCATACTCCAATCCCTGCTGGATTAATATTTGTGGCGTAGAGACTAGTGTTGAGCGAACGTGCTCGGATAACTTGTGATCCAAGCATGCTCAATCTTATCCGAGTATATTCGACATGTTCTGCTAATATGTTTGGCTCCCTGCAGCTGCATGTTTTGAGTGGTAGACAGATGCAAAACCAGTTTGTTAGGCAATCCCCGCATGTGTTGCATCTGTCTATCGCCGTAAAACATGCAGCCGCAGGGAATCAAACATATTAACAGAGTAGGCCGAAGATACTCGGATAAGACCGAGCATGCTCGCATAACACGCTATCCAAGCACGTTCGCTCAACATTAGTAGCGACCACTCGTCATGAATTTGATGAATGGCACGCCTGTCAAAACTCTACCCATGTTGTCAAAGCTGGGCAAAAATGGTTTTAGAATGCCAAAAGTCGCATAATTTTAGCCAAAATGCTGCAACTGTGCAATGCTTTTTATGCCTTTGGACTTTAAAAAAAAAAGTTGTTTTTTTTAACTGATTAGGTGTGAAATTCTTTGATAGCTACTATCGCCACATCGGAGGCAAAATAAAAAAACTTTTTTTTCCTGCTCTGCAGCCACTATTACAACCTGGTTCAACATGAAAAATTTGGTGAAAGATGCTCTTTAAAGGGGTTGTCCGGCCTTAGAGTGAATGAAGACTTTTATCCTATGTGACTGTAGACTTGTGAATCCTCACATCGCACTCACTGCAAGCTGAAAGCATTCTTCAGTGGAAGAGGCATGACCGCATATATGTGATTTTCATACATGCGGTCACGTGCTGACTAGACGTGTGCAGCTGCACTCAATGCAAGTGTACTGAGCGAGGCCAGATTGGAGCGAGACCAGCATTGGAGAATCCTCACAGCGCAGACTGCAGATTCACAAGTCTGCAGTCACATAGAGGGCCTGCAGGCTTGTACCACAAGGCCGGACAACCCCTTTAACTGCACCTTCAGAAAACTTTTAACATGTCAGAGATATGTTTGAAATTTTGATCTCCCTAAACACTGAAATAGAGGAGCAGAGGAGCATCATTGCTTCTGTGGCGCCCCTGCGGGTTCAGTCGCAGGTACTGCATCTCACCTAGAGGTGCGGTATCTCACTCTCAGGTAAGGAAGGAGTACTGCCCGGGACCCAAACACCTGCATCCAACACTACACCACTCCAGACCAGCAGGAGGGGCAATATGCGCTGCTGCGCTGCTGAGCCCTGTCCCTGGCTGGAGTGGAGGGAACCAAGAGAGGGGGAACCATGTAGTGGGCGTGGGTGGAGGAAAAAGTTCAGGGGAGCACTTGAGAAGGAGGATATAAAAAGGGGAAGCCATCTTGTGAGTTCAGTCAGTTCAGTGCAATTCAGTCAGGGGAGAGAGTGTGTGGAGCAGGAGCTCTGCAGGAGCTCTGCTCAGGAGGAGGGCCTAGTGAGAGAGGCCCAGGACAGACTGAAGAGAGGAGCAGGAAGGAAGGCTCCAGAACAAGAAGGATCCCAGGGGCACGGGCAGTGCGGATGCCACCCGTGCGCCCGAACCCACCAGGAGTGGAGGGATCAGACCGCAGAGAGGGGACCGGCCCCCTAAGCTAGCAGAGTTCTTCAAGTCTCAACTAGATAACCGGAGGCTGCAGCATTTCAGGTGCTGCACCCAACAGCCACATCTAATCGCTAAAAACGTGACCATACAGGACCCAGGGGACAGAGAAGACCTCACCCGACAAGGTCCGCGGTCACTGGCTTGGGACACTGGGTGTGAGGCGCAGGGCAGGAGGGTGAGAGCCAGCGCAGGAAGACGACCAGAAAAGGCACACAGAACGGGGTCCCACTAAGTGCTCTTGAATTACCTGAAAGTTGCTGAACCCCTCCCTGAGTAGACACAGGACGACGTGGGAGATTATACACCGGTAACTGTAACCTGGAGTCTTGACAAACTGTGAGTAAAACCCTGAAGACTGCACCTCACTGTCTCTGTGAATAATTGCTGCGCCATCACCTGCCTGCACCACCCTGGACAACAGCAACATCTATTACATCCCCACTACTCTGCCCTGGAGCTAAGCTCTACCTGTGGAGAGCTGAACCAACTTTGCTGTATTAACAACAGCTCCAGAGGACCTGCCCCGCAGCGGCGGCTCCAAATAGCCGCATACCACAGGTGGCGTCACGAACATTAACTTTAAAAACAATAAATCCCTTTCTTTAAAATCCCCTTTAATTGAAAGCCCTGGGTCACCGTCACTGTGACATCGGGGGCGCGTCACTTCCATTTTAAAAGGATCCTTGATGGATCGGGTAAGATTTGTCATGATCCATTAGGATTTTTATTCTTACCTTTAAACTTGTATAAGTCATCCTTCTTGAATCAATGGAAACAGTTCCTCCCCTCACCATGAAGCATTGTTCCATCTGTCAAATGTAACCCCTAGCGCTGCTTATCCAATGTACTCGGTGAACCTTGCCGCAGAGCAGGCCTCAGCGGTGGCCACAAAGTAGGTAACCAGAGATGGAGAATTACTCAAGCCTTAGAATAAAGCCCTGGCACTGGTTTGGGATGAGCGGCTCAGGAATAGAAGCATTAGACTAACTAGAAATTTTCAGCCAGCAACAAGATACGACAAGCTGAGCATTTTTACAGAGATTACTGCATTTCTCCCCTGACAAGAGGCAGAGGTCCAAGCCACAATTCATCCGTAGCGATCATTAATCCCACACATGCACTCAGTTTGTCATCTTTGAGGGATAGAATTTACCTTCCGAACAAAAGAAGACATAGAAGCGTGGTAAATAAAGAAATGTGATAATTATATACTACCAACAGCAGGAATCAGATAAGCCCAGTACGGCTAAAAGCCACAGGTCTGTGGAGACCACGTTTAACCATATCTTATACTTTACACTGTGTGGTTTCCTACAGAAAATGTGAAAACTTTATTGCACAATGGCCGCTTTAGGCTTCGCTCTAAAATACTTTTTCAGCATTGGGGTAATAAAAACTGTGAGCAACCTTCTATAACACCAAAAAACAGTCGCCCCTTGTCAGAGCACTATGGCGAGAGCAGGGCCCCGAGCTGGTAGAGGACTACAGCAAGGACGAAAATGAAACGGTATATGATGTAACATAGAATTATCTACTCAGATGAAATGAAAGGGATGGTTTAAGGTTCAATAAACTTTGCATAAGTTAATACTAGAATAAATTAAAAGAAAACAAAAACAACAACTTTGTAATATAGCTTATCAGACAAATCTGCTTTTTTCTCTCCACTTATTTCCTCTCTAGTCTCCTGAACTCATCGTTCACACTAAAATACAGCTAAAAATCCGTCAAAGAGAATGAATGGAGCGGTGGTGGTGAATGTCTAACGTGCTGCCATACCATTTTGTAAATGGGATTAAAGTTCCCCAATGAGCATAAAAAAAAATATATAATTCCCCAATCTGACAATCAGCATGGGTCACAGAGGTGGGACCCCCACCAATCAGCGAGTTACCACCTATGCTGCTGATATGTGATAACTTATTTTAAATGGACAAACCTTTTAAGGAGAGGGTATGAGAAGGATAGAAAGTGTGAAACATAGAGGCATAGAGATTAGTGTTGATCGAGTATATATCACTAACCCTTTCCGGAGAGAACACTCGGGTGCTCGCCAAGTATTTTGGCGTGCTCGGCGTTTCATTCACTGTCGCTGTGTCGGCAAGTGGCACGGCTGTTAGACAGGCAATCTCTGGATGTGTGAAAGCAGTCTAACAGCAGTGACATTTGCAGGCGCGGCAACAGTGAATGAAACGCTGAGCACATCAAAATACTTGGCGAGCACCAGAGCGTGATCGCCGGAAAGGGTTAATGATACATACTCGATCAACACTAATAGAGATACTAGAAAGCAACTGCACATGACTCTGCGTGTCTATGTTACGCTAGAGCTGAATTCACAGCTACACCGATTAGTACTACTGTATTATGTCCTCCGGGCTGCGTCTTCTGACCACATGCTACATAGGGACAGGAGAGCAGGAATCCCTTGTGTGTGTAGTACTATGTGTAGGAGACATAACAGCTAGTCTACACTCACTAGCTCAGAGAGAACTGAATATTAGAAAGAGAGCCTGCCGAAGATGAAACTGGTGAAAATCATGCGTATAGGTCATATAGATTCCAGAAATAGTGTTATTCCTTGGGACACACACGACAGCTTATTTTAGACAGTCAACTGAAACAACAGGTACACCTTAAGTTTTCAAGAGAATCAGTCTTTATTATTGAGCTTTAAGGGGGTTTTCCAGACCTATGAAACCTTTCCCAGATACCATTTCTGTTCTGATGCTTTCCTGATCCTACCATGGCCTCTATTCACTTGACTTAAAGAGAACCAGTCATGTAAAAATAAAAAAACCCTATTAACCTGCAGATATGGGGTTAATCGGCAGGTTAATAGTATTTGGACACCATGAGGCCGCCGCACTGAAAGCCTAGCTGCCTGGAGAAAATTAACTTTATTCCTCCTGGCAGCCTGTGGCTTTCAGTCATAGAGTCGCGGCGGGTGCCTGTAACCATCACGGCACTGACTGACAGCCGACCCTGTGCTATAAATAGATGAATACGGCACTCACAGGTATGTAGGAAGCTCGGATCCTACATACCCCGTAGTACTATGTGCAGAGAAAATCTGGCACTCAGCCCTGACATCACAGCTGAGCCTGGAACATATGCAAGGCCTGGGACGCCATACTATGCAATTACTGACATCAGCAGTTGGCAACGCTCACTACCTGTTTCACTTCCTGAGATCCCATCTGCCGACACTACTGGTGCATGTTTGAGAAAGGTCATGTTGACCGAAACGTCACATTCTGCACATCAGTGGACCGCATAATACAATAAATTCTATTCCGTGACATTGGGGTTCTGGATTTTCTCTGCATCTAGCCAGCCCTGCACTGATGCACTGCTGAGTCGGCTGTCAGTGCCGGGGCGTGGTTACAGCTGTGAGCGGTGACTGAAGCCGCCCCTCCATGACTGAAGGCCCAAGGCTGCCGGGAGGAATAACGTTCATTAACTCCTGGCAGCCGGGCTTTCCCTGAGGGGCCGCACGGCTACAGACTTTTATTAATCTGCAGATTAACCCCACATCTGCAGTTTATTAGAGTTTTTTGACATGACAGGTTCCCTTTAAATGATGTTGTGCCATCTCAATGTGTGATCACTACAGCCATTCACTGACCCCAACTGTAAAACTAGTGATTGGACGCTGCATTCAAGTTTTGACATGCCATGTCATCGGTCAGGCTGTGTGAAATGAGACTGGTGGGGTACTAGAGAAGCTTCAGCAAGGAATGGCTGTATGTATGCATATAATTACATTACACACCTAATGCATGTATGTGATGTATTTGTAAAACACCCGAATGTGTCAACTACAGTACAGACCAAAAGTTTGGACACACCTTCTCATTTAGAGATTTTTTTCTGTATTTTCATGACTTTGAAAATTGTACATTCACATTGAAGGCATCAAAACTATGAATTAACACATGTGGAATTATATACTTAACAAAAAAGTGTGAAACAACTGAAAATATGTCTTATATTCTAGGTTCTTCAAAGTAGCCACCTTTTGCTTTGATGACTGCTTTGCGCACTCTTGGCATTCTCTTGATGAGCTTCAAGAGGTAGTCTTTTGGTCTGTACTGTATATACCCAGATGAATGTGGCATTATATAGCCATCACACATAAAGAGTACATATTACATATGATCAGAGTCCATAACTAAATGAAAAGAGAAAAACTGCAGATAGAGGGGCTGAAGATGACCCGGATATTAGCGATTATTGAATGGTACTGTGGCTGGCATTACTATGGTCGTTAAAGAAGTAACAGAGGGCGTTTAATTATATGGACTGGTTGAGCAACATGAATGTCTATCTTTACAAGCATGCTGCAAGAGGAAGACATTGTAACACATCGGCTACTCTAGACCCTCCGCCAACAATCAATTGATTCAATGAGTCTTCAAAAGAGTTGTTCTGCAGAAGTGTGTGTTGTATGGGAAAGAGTTCTCTTCATAAATCAATAGGAATATTGGTAGATATCGAGCTGTTGTGTGATCACTTACCGCATATCTGTTTCTTCACACAGCAAAACTAAAAAACCCTAGTCTCCTATGAATAAGTGTACCATAGCCCTGGGATCATCAAGTAGGAAGGAAGGAACAGTCGTACATGGATAAACACTGTGCTGAACTATATAATAATTAGTATACTTGGCAATTACAAACAGTCAAAACTGCAAAGAAAACCACAATAACACAGCCTGTGCACATATTTCCGAATTGTCACAAAAACTGAAGGATTTCCTAGTGCCAGCAAAGTGAATGATATTCCTGAACACTCACCTCATACACACATTGCTTTTTTTTCCCTTGCAGATTTGCAGCAGATTTAAAGGGGTTGTCCACTACTTGGACAACCCATCTGCTTGACCCTGATAAAATAAGAAAGAATATACTCACCCTCCGCAGTCCCGGAGCTCTTGTGCTGTTTTTGTTTTATGTGAAGCCGGCGCCCAATCAGCGCTAGTGTCACTGTCCCCGTCTCCTATCGAATTGAACATGAAGAGGAAGTCAGATCAGCAGCAGCCCGGATTTCCTCTTCATGTTCAATCCGTACGAAGACGGGGAGAGTGATGCCAGCGCTGATTGGGCGCCGAGGTCACAACAACAGCACAGGAGCTCCAGGACCGAGAGGGCCAACACCGCTGGAATGGCGCCGGCACGGGAGTCGAGTGTAAGCTTTTGTATTTTATCGGGGCAAAGCGTGGGGGTATGAGAAGCAACATGTTAATTCTTTCAGCGTTTTGGTGGCAGATTTCACCCATACTAATGAGTCAAAAAATGCACCTATTTTATGCAGTGATTTTCTTGCCTAGAGGTGCAGAAATTTCTGCTGCAAATGCTTAACGTGTGAACATACCCTTGTCCAACCAAAGTTTTCTTTGTGTGGCTGATCAAAGGAGAATGGCAGTGCACTGTCCCACCTAAGTTTAGTATGATCAGTGTCCGGCCCATAGATCTTACATATTAAGAAAAACATGGATTTCTCTGGAATAAGACATCTGATCACAGAAATCCAGGTATCACTTTATTTAGCTTTTTATGACCTACATGCCCATATAGACTGCTTAGGAGGGCTGATCCTACTGACAGATGCCCTTTATTATTCTGAAAGTGGACAACCCCTTTAAGTACAGAAGACACGCAAAAAAACTTCTCTCTTTGATGGCAACTACCTGATGTTTAATTGCACAGTCACACACACATACAGTGGAGAAAATAAGTATTTGATACACTACAGATTTTGCAAGTTTTCCCACCTACAAAGAATGGAGAGGTCTGTAATTTTTATCGTAGGTACAATTCAACTGTGAGACAGAATCTCAAAAAAAAAATCCAGAAAATCACATTGTATGATTTTTACATAATTAATTTGCATTTTATTGCATGAAATAAGTACTTGATACAATAGAAAAACAGAACTTAATATTTGGTACATTTATTTGCAATTACATCTAGGTCAGGTGTTTCCTGTAGTTCTTGACCAAGTTTGCACACACTGCAGCAGGGATTTTGGCCCACTGCTCCACACAGATCTTCTCCAGATCTTTCAGGTTTTGGGGCTGTCGCTGGGTAACATTGAGTTTCAGCTCCCGCCAAAGATTTTCTATTGGGTTCAAGTCTGGAGACTGGCTAGGCCACTCCAGGACCTTGAAATGCTTTTTACGGAGCCACTGCTTAGTTGCCCTGGCTGTGTGTTTCGGGTCATTGTTATGCTGGAAGACCCAGTCACGACCCATTTTCAATGCTCTTAGGGAAGGAGATTATTAGCCAAAATCTCACGATACATGACCCCCATCCATTCTCCCTTCAATAAAGTGCAGTCGTCCTGTCCCCTTTGCAGAAAAGCACCCCCAAAGTGTGATGTTTCCTCCACCATGCTTCACGGTTGGGACGGTGTTCTTGGGGTTGTACTCATTCTTCTTCTTCCTCCAAACACGCAGAGTGGAGTTGATACCAAAAAGTTCTATTTTCGTCTCATTTGACCACATGACCTTCTCCCATGACTCCTCTGTGTCATCCAGAAGGTCATTGGCAAACTTCAAAGAAGCATGGATATGTGCTGGTCTGAGCAGAGGTACCTAGTATGCCCTGCAGGATTTTAATCCATGATGGTGTAGTGTGTTACTAACAGTCATGTTTGAGACTGTGGTCCCTTAACGGTAATGTTTGAGACTGTGGTCAAACCTCTCTTCAGATCATTGACCAGGTGACCTCTCTCAGAATAATCTTTACCCCACGAGGCGAGATCTTGGAGCTCCAGACCGAGGAAGATTGACAGTCATCTTGTGTTTCTTCCATTTTATAATAAATGTGCCAACAGTTGTTGCCTTCTCACCAAGCTGCTTGTTTATAACCCATATAGCCTGAAGCCCAGTCCCAGCCTTGTGCAGGTCTACAATTTTGTCCCTGGTGTCCTTAGACTGCTCTTTGGTCTTGGCCATGGTGAAGAGGTTGGAGTGTGATTGACTGTGTCGACAGGTATCTTTTATACAGGTAACAAGTTCAAACAGGCACGTTTAATACAGGTAATGAGTGCAGAGTAGGAGGGCTTCTTAAAGAAATACTAACAGGTCTGTGAGAGCCAGAATTCTTGATGGTTGGTAGGTGATCAAACACTTATTTCATGCAATAAAATGCAATTTAATTATTTAAAAATCAGACATACAATGTGATTTTCTGTTCTTTATTATTAGATTTTGCCTCACAGTTGAAGTGTACCTACGATAAAAAATAACAGACCACTCCATTCTTTGTAGGTGGGAAAACTTGCAAAATCAGAAAGAACACCGTGACGACACCGGGGAGATCACGCAATATCTCGCCGTTGCCGTCACTCTGTCAGGATTTCGTCAGGGATTCGCGAGCACACGATCCAGATTACTCACTACTTATGTATCGGCAAGCGACCAATGAGCGTATGGCGTCACACCTCTGGATTTCATGGATTCCAACACATGGAATATGTGTATACGCCCCCCGTACAATCACTGTCACCTTTACGGTAGCCCAATTATTATTATTCGCTGCCACCACTGAAGTATAATACAGGCCCGGCCGGACGCCTGCTTTCTGGTAGCGTATATGGCTTCGGGGGAGGGAATGATTACAGAGCAAAAGAAACACAGCTATTAAATTTTATATTTAATCAAAAAGGGAGGCAGTGTTTAGGAAAAATATACAAAGATTTTACAAATGGACATTTACAGGACAGAATAGACAGTTACATAAAATAAACAGGATTACAGAATAAACTTACTATAGAGTTCGTAGAGACGAATCAGTATAGCTGGAGGAGGGGCTCCCCGATTTGATTTGATCGTTATTGAACGCGATCCATTGCTTATAGTATCTATACCCCCCTGGCAAAGAATGCTCATCTATCCTCCGTGGACTCTTTTATGCCTAAGGGGAGATCTGACCACACACCCCCTGTGCTGACATCATGGGGCTGGACTCTAGCCTGCACATTTTAAGATATCTGTTTTTTGGGATAACTTATCACTGGTTGATATCATATTATCTATTATGATTTTACCTTCATTTAGAGACCACACATGGCGTAGTTTCAATCTGCTATTTTGTTGCTCTTGCGCTACAGCTCCCAGGAGGGGTTACGGCTACGAAAAAATAAGCATCTTATTCCTTGGTTGACCCTACCACTAAAATTATGGGGCCCCTTATCAGAATTATGGAACTTGAGCTATTCCATATTTTGTATCGGTGCCGGGCGTCCTGGGACCCTCTATTAAATTCCCTTTTTCGTCCTGGGAAGCAAGCTTCAATAGCTACATGTAAATTGATCGAAAGCCGGCATCTAATCATCCTCTGCCGCTGCCAGGGAGAAAGACCCTCGCATTTTAATTAGGTTATAGTTTTACAAGTCACTTCTGCTGTAGGTGATAATTTGCAGAGAGACAGAAGCTGGACTGTCAGCTCTTCTCGTGTGACAAATGGTAGATAAGGGAGGGGTGAAGAGGGGTTTGGGAGAAATGGTTTATATTTTCTTAATATCTACCTGACAATAAGCAAAAAGCAAGCAGAACGTTAACACTGAATGCCATGTAAGAAGCTGCACAAATTTGTGTCATCTTTGAAAAATTTGTTACAAACCATCAGATTTATTTCATAAAATCAAGAGAAGGAAGAGCCCAAGCCGCTTGTTCCTCCTTATCTCGTGACTGTGGTGAGCCACATGCCCTGCGTTCATTGTCATAGCCATCTCAGATTCCAGACCTCCCCCATTCCAGTGATCACTGGGATCTCATCAGATATTTATCATCTTTTCTGGGTAGGATATAAATGCTGATTGTGGTAAAACTTTTATGTACACGATATTATTGTTTGTTCCTAAATTTAGTCCTAACATATAGAGGCACTTTGTAAATATAGTGGGTGATGACCATACAATCAGCACAGCTATCCTCAGTTTATGAGAGTTACTGAACGCAGACAGGGTCAAAGATGGCTGGGGGCTGCACAGAATGGCATCACAAGCTGCATGTGGTGCCCAGGCCAAAGGTAGTACAACCTTGGCTTAGATGCACTCACTTTTAGGGTAGATTCAAACGAGCATACAAAAAAAAATATACAATCAGTTATTAATCATTTACAGGACCATTTACAGTTTCCAATGCTACAGAATTGCAATATGTCCGTAAAAATAGGATGGTATAGTGTAGCTCCGTGCGGCATTAAAAAATTTTTTTGTGCACTCAGACTTTTATGGAAAAAACTAGTGCATGCTGCGATTTTTTTTTTCCACACACAGATTCGGTCAGGAAACAACAAATAAATAAAAAAGAAAAAAATTTTTAAAAAAATCCCTCATCAGCACTTCCCCATTGCATAACATTGGTCCGAGTGCTGTTTTATCACGAACAGCACTCAATCAAGAATATATTCGTTTGAACGAGCCCTTAGTATAAGAAGGTTGAAGCAGAGTTGTCTTTGTAAGCGTATGTGCCAACGTAGCGTTTTACAAACGTATATGCTGCGGAATTTCCGCAGCGTAAACGCTTGGGAAACGCTTGGTAATCCGCACCCCATGGTCCCCAATGACAAGCCGCAATGTCAATGCCCATGCTGCGGATTTTTCCGCAGCTTTTATGCTGCGCTCAAAAATCCGCAGCATGTCCATTAATTTTGCGGACACGCAGCGTAATCGCCGCCCATTGACTTGCATTGAAACGCATAATATCCGTGTCAGTACATTTGTACACACGGATATTATGCGTTTCTATGTGCAGATGGTACCCAAGTCTGGAGGAGAGGAGACTCTCATTCAGACCTGGGTACCATAGAAACTGTAAAAAAAAGAATTTAAAATAAAAAATAAAGGTTATACTTACCTTCCAATGTCCTCCCGGTGTTTTGTCTGCTCCGTCCGGTCTCTTGCATTGCTCCCGCTGTTGTGAAGGACCTGCCATGACGTCACTGAGTCATGTGACCCATCACATGGCGCAATGACGTCACCGCAGGTCCATCACACCACAGAAAGCCGCCCAACACACCGGACGCGGCAGAGAGAACACCGGGAGGACACCGGAAGGTGAGTATAAACTTTATTTTTTTATTTTTTACAATTTTTTTTTTTTTTTTAACTAACTTGGTCACACTACTATAAATCCATGCCGGTTGCATGGATTTATAAAGTGTGAACAAGCTGTCAAGCACTTTTCCAAGTGATGCTAAAATCGCTTGGAAAAGCGCTTGATAACCCACATGCAGAAATGCATGTGAAGAACGCTTGACAAACGCTTCTACATGGCGGGAAAAACGCATGTAAAATCCGCATGCGTTTTTCCTGCCAGGGAGAAGCGTAAAAAATATGCAGCATTTCTACATCGTGGGCACATAGCCTAAGAAGCACTAAGCAGCTTCTTCGATGCAAGTAACTCACTGGGAAGAGTTGTAATTCACTGGGAAGAGTTGTAATTCACTGGGAAGAGTTGTGCTCCTTTTTATGCTTGAATGAGTCACTAGACCAGGATTCACTTTAGTCTCAGCTGCCAGAAATAGAATCTCTATGGGGGATTAGCTGTTCCATTTAGGTGCCGCTCGCTGTGTCACAGGAAAGGATAGGGCCACACGTAGACAAGATATGTTAATTAAGAGGTACTGAAAGAAGCACTCTTCCTCCCATCAAAATTTTTATCCTCTTAATATATTGCAATCATCATATTATATAGCACTCTGTACTTACAATTTCTCATTTTGCCCTTCTACCTAGCTAATTCTTCTCTTTTCCATTAGGTCTATGATATCACATGATTAAAACTGACTAGCTGAATCCTTCTAAGCGCTATGTAGAAGCAAGAGGTCAATTTTCCCTGTGTGAGTCATGAGTCAGTGCAAAAGTCCCTGGCAGGGGGAAGAGCGGAGCAGCTGGGTTCAGAGTTGTAGAGGGGAATGATAAATGCAGGGACAAGAGACTTCCTGTTTCTACATAAAGAAGAGAAGAATTAACTGGGTAGAAAGGAAAAATGAGCAATTGTAAGTACACAGTGCTAAATAATATGATGACTGCAATATATTAAGAGGATAAAATCTTTGATGGGAGGAGGAGTGCTTCTTACAAGTGCTCGGTTTATAGAAAGAATTGTCCCAGTGCCTGAAAACAGCACTTCAATATCCTAAGTAAGGTGCAGAACAGGAGAAGATGCTCGTACTGTAATGAATAGGATGGATAATACAGCATGTGGGTACATAGATTATTTTACTGGTGATACCGTCACACTTTTTCTGAACTAAAACTTTGGTGCTATAACAGAAGGTCGTTTTACACACCCTCAGCCTCTCTTCACGCTTTAGTTTGTTCTTTCAAGGTCAAAATAGCAAATCACTATTAAGACATCAAAAGTCTAAGGATCTGTCAAAATCTATCACGGCGGCATTAGCTTTCAAGTATGTAAAAAAATAAGTCTAGGAGAACCAATTAGCATAAATTTCCAATGGCCTGTAAGCTCCATACATAAGCTAAAACCCCCAAGGCTGTGTGCCCACGTAGCATTTTTCAAGCGTATATGCTGCGGAATTTCCGCAGCGTAAACGCTTGAAAAACGCATGTATATCCGCACCCCATGTTCCCCAATGGGATTCCGCAAGTTCTATGCACATGCTGCGGATTTTTCCGCAGCGTTTATGCCGCGTTCAAAAATCCGCAGCATGTCATTTAATTTTGCGTTTCCGCAAGCGGAATTGCCTTTGTCCAATGCATAAAAAACGCAAGGCAATTCCGCATGTGGAAAACGCGTGATAAACGCGCGATAAACGCGTGCGGAATTCCGCATGCGTTTTTCCGGGAGAGGACTTGCATTTATGCAGCAGAAATTTTCTGCTTCATAAATGCAACGTGGGCACATAGCCTTATTGAGAACCAGCATTGCGGCGGTCACGTCGCAGGTGGACCCCATTTCTTGGCGTAAAGGGTGTTGGGTTGTCTGCTTCTGCACATCAGCAGTCACAAGGATGTTATTCTTATAGAGCCCTTTGTGTAATCTACACATTAGAGGAAAGTTGGCCGAAGTGGCAAACTCTGTGCCTCCAAAACAGATAAAGACATGCGCGAATAGCACAGCATTTTGCTCATACATAGTGTAGTGGTTTCTAATTGAGCCCTGAGACTACCGGTGCATTTTAACCTAAGGGGTAACATTTCTCCCCGTGGAGCGTGCCGAGCCGGCGTAAGGAGACTTATAGGACATCCAATGACCTCCTGGGATAATAAACATGCAATAGCCCCTACAGAGGAAGGGACTGGAACTCTAGTGCCACCTATTGGATGTAGCAATCCTAAAATTCACTATTGACCCTTAATGAGCCTTACCACATAACAGGATAAGAAGCCAAACAGGAAATGTACAAATATGTGTTTCAGTTGTATGCCCCTCATCAGTGCAATGCAGGAGATCTGATCTGGCTAGGTGAGAGGCCTCTAATAATGTGTCTGCTTGTGGAGACTGTGAAAACCTAAGTCTTAGGGTATGTGCACATGATCAGGAGCCGCTGCGAGATTGAAGCTACATGTTATGCAGCGTCAAACCCGCAGCGACCAGGTGTTACAGCATAGTGGATGGGATTTCAGACCCGCAGTATGTCGATTTCTCTTTCATCCGGATGCTGGATTTTCCCCTTCCTCCTCCAATTTCTCTTTCGGGTCTGCATGTGGACTTTCTCCATAGACTAACCTCTATGAGGAAAGTAAAAAATGGCGCCGCTCATTTGCATAATGAGCGTATGCTGTGTGGCTATTCCACAGTGTCAGGGCAACGAGGGCTCACAATCTACAAGGGATGGGTGAGGATACGCTTATTTTCCTCACTGCATATGGACAGTCATTCTAGAGATTGGAAAACTAACAATATTAAAAGGAACCTGCCACCATGAAAATGCAGTCCAATCTGCAGGCACCATGTTATAGAGCAGGGGGAGCTGACCAGATTTATATACAGTATTGTAAGAAAAGGCGCAGTATATCCTGTATTTTAAGCATCTAAACCTCGGCTTTTTCTGTGGTTTTGGGTCCGCTGGGCGGTCGTATCAGTGACTGACAGCTTTCTATGCACAAGTGTGGCATCTAGAGATAGCCGTCAGTCACTGATAGGACCACCCAGAGGACCCAAAACGCCAGAAAGAGCAGAGGATTAAGCCACAGGTTATACCGAGTCTTGTCTCACAAAACTATATATTAATCCTCTCAGCTCCCTCTGCTCTATAACATGGTGCCTGCATTTTCATAGTGACAATTTCCCTATATATCCAGAAAAGGATTCTTTGAACATCATTTGCAACGTACTTGGCCTTTAAGATACGTGGAAATGTTCTTCGTTCCATTTTCTGTTTTCTGACTGCACATTCACAATAATCATCTAATGGAGTCTCATTTGCATTTGGTTCCCAGTACACGACACAGAACATCTCATTACAGCAATTCGAAGAGTTCACCACAGCAGCAGCGATACCCCCTGCGGTGTGACCGCGGCTTAATGTTTAACCACCCCACACAGGAGCCCTGCACACATACCAACCACCCACTGGAGAGAAATCGTGTTACGAGGGGACTAATATGTAGGCTACTACTAAGGATGCTTTCATATTGCGTTTAGGCACTCCTTCATGCTGGGGCTTATGTCCGAACGCCCAGCAAAAAGGGATTCAGACATATGCGCCGATTGGGCCAAGGACTATAATGGTGCAGACAGAACGGACATGTGCTACGACATGCTTCACTTTCGGGCGTTTACGCCTACTGGAGGCGGACACCCAGAAGCAGTCTACTATGTCTGAATGTCCGTCTCGGCAGCCCCCAGATTTCAGTCAGAGACGCGGCTTCAGTCACGGCTCAGTGCATAGTGAACAGCGGCTGTAACCGCACCCCCAGGACGGACTGTCAGCTCTGTACTGATGCACTGCTGAGCCGGCTGTCAGTCAGTGCCGGGGCCTGGTTATAGCTCGATATGTACTGGACAGTGGCTGAAGCCGCGCCGGCTGCACCTCTATAACTGAAAGCCGGAGGAATAAAGATAATTTCCTCCTGGCAGCTGAGCTTTCAATGCAGTGGAGACGCGGCTTTAGAACCATATTAACCTGCAGATTAATCCCACATCCGCAGATTAATAGTATTTTTTTATATGACAGGTTCCAATTAAACAAATATGGTAATAAATAATTATTATAAAAAAAAATATGGACAACCCATTTGGGAAGTTTTCAAGGAACAGCCCTACAGGGCACAGATTGCACCAGGGAGCCCAAAACACAGCTCAGCTTTTGCTTTTCTGATACAGACTCATTACCGTGAAAAACAAGAAGGTGAATATCTGGCATTGCTTTATGCCTTCACTAGCTAGGACGTCGATGTTACATCTGCCACAGGAACTGTAATCAAACCAATGACGCAAACTCATAAAATGAGACAAATGTCCAAAACATCTGGCAGAGTTTTCAGAGCGCGGCCTAATAGGTAACTCCTGTGCCCTCCCCGCCGCCGTGTGCACCGAGCGGCGGAGCAAAAACGCCTGGCCGGCAGACCTCCTATCCATTACATTTTACACAATTAATCAAGGCAGGCCTGAGATTGGAAACCATAATGGAGATGGAGTATAGGTTTTATGGCTGGAGAGGTTTCCTGCACATTGTTACATTGTACATGATTATATCTGCCAGGACACAGAGAGGAAGTCAATAATTAACCCCTCGCTCACACAAGTTCATGTACAGTACAGAAACAGCAAAAGTAAATAAAAAGAGGTGGGAAGATAACAGGATAATGGCTGGATTTTGCATGTGAATAGCCCTACGCCTGCAAAACAGCGCAGCCATTACAAACAGACACATTACAAAGTGATAGGGCCCAGTGGCAGCTGCAGGTTTATGCCGGCGATTGTACGTTCTGCTATACAAAGCTAAGAAAGCTTCGTCTTCTTGTCACCAGGTCATCCACTCCCGCACAGGGTCTTCTCTACTGTATCCTCCCATCTGCCAATAATCGCATTTCTACCCTTAAAGGGATTATGCCAGCAGGTTTTTGCTTTGTAATCTGAGATCAGCATTATGTAGGGGTGGAGACTCTGATTCCAGTAATGTGTAGCTTGCTAGTCTTTGTGCTACTGTACCAAAGAAATCAGCGTTTTATCAGCAGGAGATTATCACTACAGGACTAGGTGTTATGTGCCTCCTAGTCAACTGCTCTGTATAGCCCCGCCCCCACCACTGATTGGCAGTTTTCTTTCAATTTACAGTGGACACAGAAAGCGGCCAATCAGTGGTGTGGGAGGGGTTATACAGAGCTCAGCATTCTTAGGTGACGGTATCAAAATGACAGCATGCAGCCCAGTAAGTGACACATCTCTGAAATCAGTGTCTCAGCCTCAACATCATGCTGCTCTCAGATTACATAACAAAAGCCTGCTTACAGATTCCCTGTAAAACTTTATGAGCCATAGGCCTCGATCAGAAGTCGTTCTGTGTGGTGTCTGTATGCAAACCAGTCAGCATATGGACATCATACAGACCAGACCAATGCGGACTGATGTACTCACTTATTATAAGTTAATGGGTGGCAAAAAACTGATCACATACAGGTTACCATCCTTATGTCATACGTTTTTCACAGATTCATTAAAATTATTAACATCGGAAACTATTTTGCCTTTTGTTATTAAATTGTTCATGTAAAAAGCGGATGCAAAAATGGCTGCACAAAACTAACATGTGGATTGTATGCGGATGACAGTATGGATGAGAAAAGGGACAATTATGCATACGTTATCCTGATCCAAGCCCAAGGCTGGCTTCACACAATTGGCATGCCAGGTCTGAGTACAGACTGGCCACGGGTCTCCTGACCCAAAGTTGCCCCCGCCTCATCGGGCATCTATGAGGATGCTGAATTCGTGTCAGGCTGGCCGGACTCAGACTGAGAATGTCAGATGTGTGAAGTCAACGTAACTAAGCTTGCAAACAGAGGGGGAAGGCACTCTACACACAGGGAACACCCAAATGACACCCCTCATCACAGGTCCTGGGATCTGGGCCAGCTTACTCCTCTTTGCGCTTCCATTAATTTCACTGGAGGAAAAAGTCAAAAAGTCCACACAAACAACAACAACAACAAACCACTACAATCAGTGCAAAATACTCACAAAAGGTGTAAGTACATGAAGACAAGGAAATTACTGGGTTTTCAACAGAATGGGCATTAAATCAATCCTAAATCTATGTGTCTGTGCAAAATTACTTTTAAGTATAATTTGAATTTTGTTTTGTTTCAGGCCAATTGATCTCTGTGCCTCGCTGGTTGTATTACACCGCCTGGTACGACTGCAAAACATTCCCAAGCAATCTCCACCATAAGCATGGAGTAAACCCATAAATGTAGCTACTTGTGTGGAGGATAGCAATCATTCTTATTCATCAAAATGGCGCTATGGATTTCGCTCTCCTCAGCGTGATAAGTGAAACAAATAGTTTTATACGAGCTCATTCACATGTGCTGTATTTCACAAGTAGTTGCAGATTCCACACCAACCATTATGCCACGTGTGAACGCGCGTAATGATTCTTAGAGATAGTAAAAGTTGCACATCAAGAAGCAACATGGAAGGAATAAGTACATGCACGAAAGAAAAAAATTAGAATTAACATACATCCGTCATTCTAATTAATACACTTTTGCTTTGATACTGATTGTTTAAAAGGACGTCATCTGCATCTCCATGAAAAATCAGCAAGCAGAAGTGAAGTCCATCATCATATGACGGGAAACGACACCATTCTCCAAACTACAGCCTGCTATAGGAAATCACCGCTCAGGCAACTTTCAAAGTGCAACTCAATGTGTATACAACTGCTATATACTACCGTTTATATAAGCTTCTCCAAAGACCTGCTCTAAAGAGACGGAGGAATCAAAATAGACATTACACAGTTACACATACACTGCAAAGCTACAGTGAGATCCCCCCAGTCTCCAGCACAGTGTTATGGGGGTCCCCATTTCTAGACAGAACTATGAAAAAACACTAGCAGCCAGGTTTGTTTCTACCTTGCTTGGTTGTTCTTCTGTGAATTCGCATTTTGGGAAAAGATGGCCAGGAGTAATTAAAAGGAGAGTCTGAATCAGAATCCATTTTTTTTTCCTGTGTGCAAGGAAGGAAGCAGGATCCGGCAGGAGAGGAGCAATGTGGACCCCGGAGCTTCTCCGAAACACACAAGATGATGGAAAATAGAGGAATGAAGAAAGCTGGATCAAATTGCCCTCTCTGCCCAGGGGAGGGACGGACTGTAAACTGTTTGCTCTCTTCAGGCGCTCAGGCATGTAGACAGATCAGCCTGTAAATATTAAATTAGATGAGGGAATGCAGGGGGAAAACATGAAGCAAAACTGGAGCTGCATCATGGTCCAGAGCTCTTCTAGAGGTCAGCTGGTGCCAATGAATCATTAACTCACCTCCTCATTTCTATGCGAACTAATGAAAACTGCCCAAACTGAGGCTGAAGTTTGTGAAGTGCAGGCACTTGGAAGTAAATAAAGGGGACACGGCGTGCAAGGACCCCCAAGAGCCGAGCGTTTCCAGACCTCAGATTCTTCCTCGAAATCATGGCACTGTTCTAGTGATCCCTTAATAATTGCTAATCTTGCACAGTATATGTGTACTTCACATATATACACTGCTCAAAAAAATAAAGGGAACACTTAAACAACAGAATATAACTCCAAGTAAATCAAACTTCTGTGAAATCAAACTGTCCACTTAGGAAGCAACACTGATTGACAATCAATTTCACATGCTGTTGTGCAAATGGAATAGACAATAGATGGAAATTATTGGCAATTATCCAGACACCCTCAATGAAGGAGTGGTTCTGCAGGTGGGGACCACAGACCACATCTCAGTACCAATGCTTTCTGGCTGATGTTTTGGTCACTTTTGAACGTTGGTTGTGCTTTCACACTCGTGGTAGTATAAGACGGACTCTACAACGCACAGAAGGTGCTCAGGTAGTGCAGCTCATCCAGGATGGCACATCAATGAGAGCTGTGGCAAGAAGGTTTGCTGTGCCTGTCAGCGTAGTGTCCTGAGGCTGGAGGCGCTACCAGGAGACAGGCCAGTACACCAGGAGACGTAAAGGGGGCCGTAGGAGGGCAACAACCCAGCAGCAGGACCGCTACCTTTGTGCAAGGAGGAACAGGAGGAGCACTGCCAGAGCCCTGCAAAATGACCTCCAGCAGGCCACAAATGTGCATGTGTCTGTACAAACAGTTAGAAACCGACCCCATGAGGGTGGTATGAGGGCCCGACGTCCTCAGATGGGGGTTGTGCTCACAGCTCGACACCGTGCAGGACGCTTGGCATTTGCCACAGAACACCAGGATTGGCAAAGTCGCCACTGGCGCCCTGTGCTCTTCACAGATGAAAGCAGGTTCACACTGAGCACATGTGACAGACGTGACAGAGTCTGGAGACGCCGTGATCTGCTGCCTGCAACATCCTTCAGCATGACCGGTTTGGCAGTGGGTCAGTAATGGTGTGGGGTGGCATTTCTTTGGAGGGCCGCACAGACCTCCATGTGCTCGCCAGAGGTAGCCTGACTGCCATTAGGTACCGAGATGAGATCCTCAGACCCCTTGTGAGACCATATGCTGGTGCGGTTGGCCCTGGGTTCCTCCTAATGCAGGACAATGCCAGACCTCATGTGGCTGGAGTGTGTCAGCAGTTCCTGCAAGATGAAGGCATTGAAGCTATGGACTGGCCCGCCCGTTCCCCAGACCGGAGTCCGATTGAGCACATCTGGGACATCATGTCTCGCTCCATCCACCAACGTGACTTTGCACCACAGACTGTCCAGGAGTTGGCGGATGCTTTAGTCCAGGTCTGGGAGGAGATCCCACAGGAGACCATCCGTAACCTCATCAGGAGCATGCCCAGGCATTGTAGGGAGGTCATACAGGCACGTGGAGGCCACACACAATACTGAGCCTCATTGTGACTTGTTTTAAGGACATGACATCAAAGTTGGATCAGCCTGTAGTGTGTTTTTCCACTTTAATTTTGGGGGTGACTCCACATCCAGGCCTCCATTGGTTAATAAATTTGATTTCCATTGATGATTTTTGTGTGATTTTGTTGTCAGCACATTCAACTTTGTACAGAACAAAGTATTCAATGAGAATATTTCATTCATTCAGATCTAGGATGTGTTATTTGAGTGTTCCCTTTATTTTTTTGAGCAGTGTACATATATACACACACACACATATATAATATACAGTATATATTATGGCTCATTCACTGAACCGTATTTTTGGTCAAAGTTGAAAAAATGGACAGCACTTGGACCGATGTTATGTAATGAGCCAGTGCAGATGAACAATTTTTTCACTGACCAAATCTGCATGTGAAAAAACTCTCAGCATGCACTAGTTCCTTCCATAAATCAGATGAGACTCGCCCATTCAAGTCTATGAAAAAATGGAAAAAATTCAGATGCCATATGGAGCCACGGTATTGCATCCAATTTTTATAGATACATTGCAATCCTGTAACTTAGGAAACTGCTGTAGCATCGGCGTCTCTGCCCCGTTCTAGGCAGAGACGCCGTCCCTCTCACCTCCCCGCTCCTGGCGCGGCGTCCTCCAGCGCTTCTCTCCCCGCTGCTTCCGGCACGCGCTCCTTCCCCGGCAGTGTGCATAGGGCGCGCGCTCCTTCCCCGGCAGTGTGCTTAGGGCGCGCGCGCTCCCCCTCTCTTAAAGGGACCGCGCGCGCCGTCCTAAGGAGTCCCCGGCCAATTGCCGGAGGACCTCCCATATAAAAGGCACCTCCTCCAAAATGGAGGTGCCCGAGCAATGTTGTAGCACTGTTCACTACTCTGCTTCAGCCCTCAGGTCCCGTTGCCAGTTACCTGCCAGATACCTGCCAGATTCCTGCCAGTCTGCTGTCTAATTCCTGCCTGTTATCCTGCTACCTGCCTGCTAGCCTGAGGTCCGACGGTCTGCCTTCCAACTCCTGTCAGTCTGTCTAAGGACCAGCATGCCCGCTCACCTGGGAGCGCTCATCTGCTGCCTGTCTGCTAGCCTACCAGGAGGCTCTGCCGTTACGTGCTGTGACCACCCGCCTGTCCAGAGACTCCTGCCCGCTCACCTGGGAGCGCTCATCTGCTACCTGTCTGTTGGTCTTCCTGGAGGCTCCGCCGTCACATGCTGTGACCACCCGATTATCCAGAGACTCTCGCCTGCTCACCTGGGAGCTCACGTCTATCATCTGCCGCCACAGGTCGTACCAATCCTTTACCCAGAGACTGCCCCGGTCACTTGCCGTGACCTCCTGCCCGTTCATCCAGAGACTGCCCCGGTCACTTGCCGTGACCTCCTGCCCGTTCATCCAGAGACTGCCCCGGTCACTTGCCGTGACCTCCTGCCCGTTCATCCAGAGACTGCCCCGGTCACTTGCCGTGACCTCCTGTCCGTTCATTCAGAGACTGTCCCAGTCACCTGCTGTGACTGCCTGCCCGTCTACCCTGGTCGCCACCCGCTCCCTTACAAGGACCGCCCCCTTGTATAGTAGCTCAGAGGTTCCGCCTCCCAGACCCGTTACAGTTTGCTCGGGCCATGGAACCCGGTGGCACCCAAGCTCCCTCGCTCTCGGACCTGTGTCATGAACTGTCCCGTCAGAGGTCCCAACAGGAGTCCATCCTGGGTCACCTGCGGAATGTCAATTCTCGCCTGGACACTCTGACTGCTCTGCCTGCAACCACCGCCAGTGCCATGACTCGCAATCCGGCAGCTCCACTGCCCACTAATAACATGGTATCCTACCCCGGACCCCGGCTTTCTGCACCTCCTCGTTTCGGAGGCGACTCCGCCCAGGCTCGGGGCTTCATAAATTAGTGCAACCTGCACTTTGAACTCCTGTCTCACCAGTTTAACTCTGACCGGGCCAAAATTGCCTTCATCATGTCCCATCTCACCGGAGAGGCCCTGGCCTGGCTAAATCCTCTATGGGAGAGAGGAGACCCCCTGGTGTCCGACTTGCCTGCCTTTCTCACGGCTTTCCGGAAAGTCTTCGACGAACCCGGACGGAAGACCTCATCCGCATCATCTCTGCTACACCTCCGTCAGGGAAGTCTCACCGTGGGCCAATATGCCATATGGTTCCGTACCCTTGCCTCGGAGCTGGCCTGGGATAATGACGCTCTGGTTTCCGTCTTCTGGGAGGGTCTGTCCGGCCGTATTAAAGATGAACTTGCCGGTCGGGACATTCCTACCACTCTCGATGACCTAATAACTCTTGCCACCCGGATTGACCTGCGGTTCCAGGAGCGTGCCAAAGAGGTCACCCATGAGAGGAGGTTTCCACGTCTAGCTCCTACTTTTCAGAAACCCGTCACTCCCTCCGTCTCTCCTCAGCTACACTCTCCTGAGCCTATGCAGGTCGACCAGACCAAGATGGTCGGTTCTCGCCAAGAATCTCGCCGAGCCGAGGGAAGCTGTTTCTATTGTGGCAGTATGAAGCACTTCATCCGTTCCTGCCCGGAAAAGCCGGGAAACGCCAGTGTCTAGGACCACTCGGAGAGGTCGTCCTAGACAAAAGTAAGCCCTCTCCGTCTCTGACCTTACCGGTCTCTATTGCTTGGGGAGAAAACCGTCTCTTTGAACTCGCCCATCTGGATTCTGGAGCTGCTGGAAACCTCATCTCCCAGTCTCTGGTAGAGAGATACCATATTCCCACCAAGTCCCTGGCTGAACCATTGTCAGTCGCCTCCGTGGATGGAAGACTTCTCTCGGAGACCATCCTGCTCGTCACCGAACCCATAACCCTGCAGGTGGGAATGCTGCACTCTGAGGAGATCTCATTCCATGTGCTGTCCGGACTTTCTCACTCCCTGTTGCTAGGTCTACCTTGGCTCCAGACACATGAACCCGTATTGAACTGGCGGTCCGGTGAAGTACTCCGATGGGGTCCTGACTGCCATAGGACCTGCCTGGTCCCGGTCCGTCCACTTCGCCCTCAGCCTACTCCAGCTAACTTACCTGGTCTCCCGGCTCCCTACTGGCCCTATGCGGACGGCTTCGGTAAGAAGGAAGCTGAGACGTTGCCACCCCATAGGCCATACGATTGCCCGATCGACCTGGTACCTGGCACCACTCCTCCCCGTGGGCGTATCTACCCGTTGTCTGCAGCCGAGACCCGAGCCATGTCTGAGTACATTGAAGAGAATCTGGCTAGGGGATTTATCCGAAAATCTACCTCCCCGGCTGGAGCCGGATTCTTCTTTGTCAAAAAGAAAGACGGCTCGCTACGTCCCTGTATTGACTACAGAGGACTCAATCTCATCACGGTAAAAAACAAATATCCCCTGCCACTCATCTCCGAATTGTTTGACCGTCTCAAGGGCGCCAGGATCTTCTCCAAGCTGGATCTACGAGGAGCGTATAATCTGGTCCGTATCCGTCAAGGAGACGAGTGGAAGACGGCATTCAATACCCGGGACGGTCACTACGAGTACCTTGTGATGCCCTTCGGTCTCTGTAATGCTCCCGCGGTCTTTCAGGAACTAGTCAACGACATCTTCCGTGACCTCCTGTACTCCTGCGTAGTGGTATACCTGGACGATATCTTGGTCTTCTCTCCGGATCTCCCCACACACCGGAGGGATGTTCGTCAGGTCCTGCTTAGGCTTCGGCAGAACCACCTTTACGCCAAATACGAGAAGTGCCTCTTCGATCAGACCTCCCTTCCGTTCTTGGGCTATGTCATCTCCCAAACAGGTCTGCAAATGGATCCCGAGAAGCTCTCTTCCGTTCTAAAATGGCCTCGTCCTGAAGGTTTGAAGGCGATACAGCAATTCCTGGGCTTCGCTAATTATTATCGTCTTTTCATCCCACACTTCTCGTCTCGGACTGCTCCCATATCTGCACTTACCCGTAAGGGGGCTAACCCCAGGACATGGTCGCCTGAAGCCGAGGAGGCCTTCCTTTCCCTAAAGAAAGCCTTCGCCTCTGCTCCCGTCCTGCACCGTCCGGACTGTAATAAACAATTCTACCTGGAGGTTGATGCCTCCTCCTCCGGAGCCGGAGCGGTGCTCACCCAGAAGTCTTCTACCGGGAGAATGGTAACGTGCGGCTTCTTCTCCAAAATCTTCTCCTCGTCGGAGCGCAACTACTCCATTGGAGACCGGGAATTGCTAGCCATCAAATTGGCACTGGGAGAGTGGCGCTATCTGCTTGAAGGGGCTCTCTACCCGGTAATTATCTACACGGATCACAAAAACCTGGCATATCTCCAAAATGCCCAGAGACTCAATCCTCGCCAGGCCCGGTGGGCGTTGTTTTTTGCCCGCTTCGACTTCATTCTTCATTTCCGTCCGGCGGACAAGAACGTCAAAGCTGATGCCTTGTCCCGGTCCTTCCTGTCCTCCGATCAAGAGGAGGAACCTACGCACATCATCGACTCCTCCAAGGTGATGAATGTGGCCCCCTTGGATCTGACTCGTCTTCCACCCGGTAAGACGTTCGTAGCTGTGCCAGATCGGGAGAGGGTTCTTCGCTGGGGACATTCTTCTAAACTAGCTGGCCATGCTGGCCAAAAGAAGACCTTCCAACTTATTACCCGGCATTACTGGTGGCCTACCCTGCGTAAGGACGTGGTAGACTTCGTCGCGGCCTGTTCATCCTGTGCCCGTAACAAAGTTCCCCGACATCTACCTGCCGGCCATCTCCTGCCCCTTCCCGTACCTGCTGCTCCTTGGCAACACATCGCTATGGACTTTATCACCGACCTTCCAGTTTCTGCCGGTTGTACTGTCATTTGGGTTGTCGCTGACCGTTTTTCTAAGATGGCCCACTTCATTCCCCTGCCTGGTCTTCTGTCTGCACCCGAGCTGGCTAAAGACTTTATCCGCCACATCTTCCGTCTCCATGGTCTGCCCCTCCACATCGTGTCGGATCGTGGGGTTCAGTTCACCTTTCGCTTCTGGAGAGCCACATGTAAGCTGCTGGACATTACCCTGGATTTCTCCTCCGCTTACCACCCTCAGTCCAATGGTCAAGTGGAGCGGATCAATCAGATCTTGTCCAGCTACCTCCGGCACTTCGTTGATGCTCACCACTCGGACTGGGTGGATCTCCTACCATGGGCCGAGTTCTCTTATAACAACCATGAGAGCGAGTCCTCTTCCAAATCCCCGTTCTTTATAGTCGGTGGCCAACATCCCCGGATTCCACTTCCTGTCTCCGTTTCTGTGGACAACCCTGCTGCGGAGTCTCTTGTCAGCGAATTTTCTACTATTTGGGAGAGCACCAGGTCCGCTCTTCTCCTCTCCTCTGAGCAGATGAAGAGATATGCTGATAAGAGACGTCTGGATCCGCCCCAATTCCGTCCGGGAGACAAGGTTTGGCTCTCATCCAAACATGTGCGGCTCAAAGTACCCTCCTACAAGTTGGGTCCTCGATTCATCGGCCCCTTCGAAGTCCTCAGGCAAATTAACCCTGTGGCCTACAAATTAAAACTCCCGGCCACCCTACGGATCCCCAACTCCTTCCACGTATCTCTCCTCAAACCCGTTGTCTTTAACTTTTTTTCCAAAAATCCAGGTGCCCCTCCTGCTCCGGTTTCCGCTGATGACATCTTTGAGGTAGAGAGTATTCTGGCCTCCAAGAGGGTAAGAGGAAAAACCTTTTTTCTGGTAGATTGGAAGGGGTTTGGTCCTGAGGAGAGAACTTGGGAACCCAGGGAGAACATCAACGCCCCGCTTTTCCTTGAGAAATTTCTTTCTGACCAAAAAAAGAGGGGGCCTAAAGGGGGGGGTACTGTAGCATCGGCGTCTCTGCCCCGTTCTAGGCAGAGACGCCGTCCCTCTCACCTCCCCGCTCCTGGCGCGGCGTCCTCCAGCGCTTCTCTCCCCGCTGCTTCTGGCACGCGCTCCTTCCCCGGCAGTGTACTTAGGGCGCGCGCGCTCCCCCTCTCTTAAAGGGACCGCGCGCGCCGTCCTAAGGAGTCCCCGGCCAATTGCCGGAGGACCTCCCATATAAAAGGCACCTCCTCCAAAATGGAGGTGCCCGAGCAATGTTGTAGCACTGTTCACTACTCTGCTTCAGCCCTCAGGTCCCGTTGCCAGTTACCTGCCAGATACCTGCCAGATTCCTGCCAGTCTGCTGTCTAATTCCTGCCTGTTATCCTGCTACCTGCCTGCTAGCCTGAGGTCCGACGGTCTGCCTTCCAACTCCTGTCAGTCTGTCTAAGGACCAGCTTGCCCGCTCACCTGGGAGCGCTCATCTGCTGCCTGTCTGCTAGCCTACCAGGAGGCTCTGCCGTCACGTGCTGTGACCACCCGCCTGTCCAGAGACTCCTGCCCGCTCACCTGGGAGCGCTCATCTGCTACCTGTCTGTTGGTCTTCCTGGAGGCTCCGCCGTCACATGCTGTGACCACCCGATTATCCAGAGACTCTCGCCTGCTCACCTGGGAGCTCACGTCTATCATCTGCCGCCACAGGTCGTACCAATCCTTTACCCAGAGACTGCCCCGGTCACTTGCCGTGACCTCCTGCCCGTTCATCCAGAGACTGCCCCGGTCACTTGCTGTGACCTCCTGCCCGTTCATCCAGAGACTGCCCCGGTCACTTGCCATGACCTCCTGCCCGTTCATCCAGAGACTGCCCCGGTCACTTGCCGTGACCTCCTGCCCGTTCATCCAGAGACTGCCCCGGTCACTTGCCATGACCTCCTGCCCGTTCATCCAGAGACTGCCCCGGTCACTTGCCATGACCTCCTGTCCGTTCATTCAGAGACTGTCCCAGTCACCTGCTGTGACTGCCTGCCCGTCTACCCTGGTCGCCACCCGCTCCCTTACAAGGACCGCCCCCTTGTATAGTAGCTCAGAGGTTCCGCCTCCCAGACCCGTTACAACTGCAAACAGTCCTGTAAATTATTCATAGTTGCTGTAAAAAAAAATGGATTGACAAGTGAGAAAAAAATTGTCTCTACTTTTCTGGATGAAACTGATGATTTTTCTTTTTCATACGGTCATGTGAACCTACCCTTACAGTGAAGCCTCTAGAGATGACCAACCCTGTGAAAAATCCATCCTCCTTAGGCAGTGTTCACACCACATCTTGGTCCATGTTCATTACCCTGTCAGGAGTTTCCATCTGAATTCTCTACCAGTCCTATGACACCTGTCACTGTGTAACCCCTGCCTAAAACAACATTCGCACATCTGTGTGACACGATTTTTATTTCAGACAGTGTTGGACCAATGAAGTAGAATGGATGTATTCACACATCCATTATAATCAGATCCGGGAGCCATTCAAGTCTATAGGGATCTGCAAGACACCGAAGCTAAGCAAAAGGATTCTGATCTGCTTCCGTTTTGCATTCTTGTCTTGCGGATCTGTTGCATAGTTGAATAAAAACGTGATCTTCCAAGGTTTTTTTTTGTTGGTTTGGAAGCAAATCACACCTTAATAGGAAAATAAAACAGAAATCAGATGCAACTAGAGTAAAAAAAAAATTAAAAAAAAAAATGGTCCGTTTCTTTCGGATGTGTGAATGTGGCCTTAGGGTAAGCTCACAGACACCATCTCATATGCTTTTTGCAATATAGAAAATATAGCTGCAAAAGAGCAGACATTATTATATTGATTACTATACCTAACTGATTACATGTAAAGAAAAAGTGGGCGACCCTACCTCATCCAAGAGCCTGCCTAAAATTGTCTCTTTGTAGACCACCACATCATATGGAAGAAAACAGTCCGTCCACCACCAAGGCATTAAATAACAGGAAGGGTTTATCCTAGGGAGGAAGTTCTGCTCTTATTTTAAGTGTTCTCAGCTCAGTTCCCCTAAATAGTAGAGCAGTGAAAAAGACGTCCATCAAATTGTAAAAATGTCTCATACACTATTAATGCAGAAGACGATTCGCGGGAACAGGAACATTGCCAACCAAGGGCTCATTCAGACGTCCGTACAAATTAGTCCGAGCACAGACAGGCTGCAGATCTCCTGACCGGAGCAGGACAGCTTCATATATTTCTATGAGGCTCTCACGCTCGAGTCGGGAGAGCTGTGGCCAGCCGGGGCTCGGACCCGTTTGGGCGGATGTCTGAATAAGCCCTAAAGGAAAGACCTGAAGGAGCATCTGTGGCACAGCTTAAAACCATCAGTGGCTGGGAGATGCTGCGTTTTTTTTATTTTTTAAATTGTTAACTAGAAGCCCAAATTTAAGACAGTGGTTTGTCTCACCCATAAAACTATTACAATCGACTGTGCAGTTTTGCAGGTGAAATCGTTGTTCTACAAAATCATGTGTCCATTTACTAATCAATTAAAAAAAAAAAAGGGCAGCTGCCGCTGTTATCAGATGCGCCATGTCCACCCCCAATTAGCCTTACCATAATAATAATACTATTTGATATTGATTGAACAGAAAATGGAAATTAGCGCTTTGGAATTACTAACTGAAAAAAATATTCTAAGGAAATCAACTTAGCTGCACTTCCTGTGGTCATTTTTTTGCAAAAACAATACAATATTTCTGCAAGAATAGCAAATAATGTTATAATTCGTATCATTAAAAGTTTCCAATTATCCTACATGTATCAATTCCTCACCGCTTTCAACATCTATTGTTGCAGTCATTCAATTGGAAGCTGCATTGTTTATTCCCAGGAGTAAAAAAAAAAAATCCGTCCAGGTGCAGGACTCTCCGCTCCTACACACATGGAGCTCATATAGGTATGTACACATGATCCATTTTCCCCACGCAGTTTTTTAGTGTGCGTGTAAAAAACACTGCATCTTAGAGCAAAATTAATGAGATTTCGAAAAATGTCTTGTACATGTGGAGTATTATTTTTTTCTGTGCAGTCACGCAGCATGTCAATTCTTTCAGCCCTTTTCTACATTTTTTACCCACTACAATCAATGAAATTTTAAAAAAAGCATCAAAAACACAATATGTACGCAGTATTTTTCCTGTAGTCACTGCGATTTTCATGCAAAAAAAAAATTGCAGCAAAAACGTTGTGCGTGAAGCTTAACGAGCCACACGCAAAAGATTTAAAGGGAATCTGTCAGCAGCTTTTGACACCTAATCTGGGAGCAGCATAATGTAGGGACATATACCCTGATTCCTGCGCTGCTTAGTGTAGTTTTGAAAATCTTCTGCAGATAAAACAGTGATTTTATCACTAGAGGACTAGTAAATCTGCAACCAGGTCGACCTCCATATTCATGAGCTCTGTATAACTCCGCCCCCATCACAACTTTCAGCCTATGCACATTGTTCACAGAAAGAAGCCAATCACTGGTGGGGAAGGGGTTATACAGAGCTCAGCATTCAGAGAACTGGGGGTCTGCAGCTAATAAAACTGACTTTATCAAAATACCAGCAAGCAGCTCAATAAGAGACATCACTGGAATCGAGGTATGTGCCCCCACATTAAGCTGCTATCAGATGGGTAGCAGAAACCTGGTAAAAGATTCCCTTTATAGCATATGTGTCAAACTCGGGCCCGTGGGCCAAATCTGGCCAGCAGGGTGGTTATATTTGGCCCGTAATACCAGAACGGCACCCCTATGTGAGGCCATTATTCTGTATGGAGGACCGCTCCACCATACCGCGGCACGACCAGCTCTACCCTCACCTACTGTATCCTCACCCATCCCTTGTAGACTGTGAGCCCTCGCGGGCAGGGTGCTCGCTCCTCCTGTACCAGTCGCCGTCACATTGTGTTCAAGATTATTGTAATTGTTCTTGTATTACACCCCTTTTTCACATGTAAAGCGCCATGGAATAAATGGCGTTATAATAATAAATAATAATAATGTGAAGCCATTATTCTGTATGGAGGACTATGTGAAGCCATTATTCTGTATGGAGGACTATGTGGGGCCCATTATTCTGTATGGAGGACTATGTGGGGCCCATTATTCTGTATGGAGGACTATGTGGGGCCCATCATTCTGTATGGAGGACTATGTGGGGCCCATCATTCTGTATGGAGGACTATGTGGGGGCCCATTATTCTGTATGGAGGACTATGTGAAGCCATTATTCTGTATGGAGGACTATGTGGGGCCCATTATTCTGTATGGAGGACTATGTGGGGCCCATTATTCTGTATGGAGGACTATGTGGGGTAACTTATTAGGTATGGAGGACTTTGGGGGCCCATTATTCTGTATGGAGGACTATGTGGGGTCCCTTATTCGGTATGGAGGACTATGGGGGCCCATCATTCTGTATGGAGGACTATGTGGGGCCCATTATTCTGTATGGAGAACTATGTGGGGCCCATTATTCTGTATTGAGGACTATGTGGGCCCATTATTCTGTATGGAGGACTATGTGGGCCCATTATTCTGAAAGGAGGACTGTGTGTCACGCAAGGTGAGGGAAAGACTAAGTGCAACACGAAGGGAAGAGGGGAAGGAAACTCAAACACTAGGGAAAGGGGGAGTGGAGACCACTAGGCAGATCTAATATCACCCTGCCTACCCTACCGTCCCTATATAGGTCCCACACCTATCGCCAAGCAGGAACCTAAGCCATGAATGTCCCTAGAGCGTGGCCCTAGATAGGGAGGGGACAGGGTGAGCACTAGTCAGGCCCCAATACAAACTAAAGACAACAATGTAGACAAACAAAGGGGATACACTTTGTTATGTTCTGCTACCAGAGCTAAGGAAAGAGAGGAGATCTGTCCCTACGATAGAACTCAGCTTAATCCCTGTAACAGGGGACCTGATCCTGCGATCAGACCTGCTAAAGTCCTAAGCTAGTCTGTACGGAGACCTATAGATGTGGGGAGGGAATCCCTACAAGTACTAAGGACTGGGAGGAATATGGGACACCTCCTAACAGAAATAGTAGCAGACAGACGAACAAACAAAATATATAGAACATAGAGGTCAGTAGACCAAGCAAACTAACAGAGCAAGACACAGAGCACAGGCTAGCTAGAAAGTAGATATACAATGAAGTCCAGCAAAGCCAGAAGGGCGGAGCAGGATTAAATAGGCCAACAAGGTCATGTGACCAGCAAAGGAAAAAAGACCTAAGAGCAAGGTTCTAACAGTACCCCCCCTTCTAAGAGGATCCTCCGGATCCCCTAGGACCAGGCTTATCAGGAAATCTCCTGTGAAACGCTCTGATAAGTCTGGACGCGGAAACATCATCCGACCTCACCCAAGAGTTATCCTCGGGACCGAAACCTTTCCACGCCACAAGATACTGCAAACTACCTCTATACCGTCTAGAGTTAAGGATGCGAGAAATTTCATATTCCCCGTCCTCCACCACCGGAGGAACAGAGGCAGAGGCGTCACAATCCGATACAACAGCTTTTTTCAACAGAGAGACATGAAATACCGGATTAATTCTCCAGGAGGTAGGAACCTCCAACCTAACAACATTGGTTGACAACCTGAAGCACCTTAAAGGGCCCTACAAACTTGGGACCCAATTTCTTTGAAGGAATCCTCAACCGCAGATTCCTAGAGGACAACCAAACCATGTCACCAACAGCGAACAAAACCTCCTGTCGTTTCCTATCAAAGTAGTCTTTAGATTTTCTGTTGGCCTCCTGAAGATTACCACGCACATCCGTCCAAACTCTCTCCAAATCACCGGAAAAATTCTCCTCCTCAGGCACGGCAGATCCCAACTTGGAGAACGACCCAAACGACGGATGTCTCCCAGAACAACAAAAAAAAGGCGAACAACCAGCAGAAGAAGATGTATGATCGTTCAGAGCAAATTCAGCAAGTGGCAGAAACTCAGACCACCCCTCTTGATTGTCTGCCACAAAACAACGCAAGAACTGCTCAACATCCTGGTTTTTCCTTTCTGTCTGGCCATTAGATTCAGGATGATATCCGGACGAGAACGACAAATGAATTCCCAACCTATCACAAAAGGCACGCCAAAAACGAGCCACGAACTGAGGACCCCTATCAGAAACAATGTCAGTAGGAACGCCATGAAGTCTGACAATTTCCTTGACAAAGGCCTTAGCGAGAGTTTTAGCGCAGGGCAGTTTGACGAAAGGGACCAAGTGACACATCTTGCTAAAACGGTCCACGACCACCCAGATGACAGTAAAACCCTCAGAGGGGGGAAGGTCAGTTATAAAGTCCATAGCCAAATGTGTCCAAGGAGCACTGGGAACCTCCAAAGGACAAAGCAACCCCGCAGCAGGAGTATGTGAGGACTTAGATCTAGCACATATAGTACATTGACGCACCCACTTAATGACTTCCTTCTGCCATCCAGGCCACCAAAAACTGCGACCCACCAGTCTCTTGGTCTCAGAGATTCCGGGATGACCTGCCAACCGAGATTCGTGACACTCAACGAACAAATCTCTCCTAAAAGTCCCAGGCACAAACAACCTCCCATGAGGAGTGTTAGAAGGGGCATTCTCCTGTGCTTTAAGAATCTCATTTTCCAAAACGGAGTCCAAAGCAGCTATCACAACACCTTCTTGTAAAATGTTCTCCTCTTTCTCAGCACCGACTATGGGAGAAAAACTGCGAGACAAGGCATCCGCCTTAACATTCTTAGTACCAGGGATGTAAGTAACGGAGAAATTAAACCGCGAGAAAAACAGTGCCCACCTAGCCTGACGGGCATTCAGGCGCTTGGCAGCATCAAGATATATCAGATTTTTATGATCCGTAAGAACCTGAACGGGAAATTCCGCACCTTCCAAGAAGTGGCGCCAGTGTTCAAATGCGAGTTTAATAGCCAATAATTCCCGATTACCAATATCGTAATTCAGTTCAGTCTCCGAAAATTTTTTTGAAAAAAAGGCACAGGGATGTACTCCATCCCCGTTATCCTGAGACAATACTGCGCCAACCCCCACAGAGGAAGCATCAACCTCACCCAAAAATGGCCTAGTAACATCAGGCTGCATAAGGATGGGAGCAGAGGTGAACCTCTCCTTGAGATACACAAAAGCTTCAATGGCCTCAGAAGACCACTGAACCGCATCAGCACCTTTCCTGGTGAGATCAGTCAGAGGTTTGACAATACTAGAAAATTTTTTTATGAATTTTCTATAGTAATTGGCGAAACCCAAAAACCTCTGTATCGATTTCAAACCAATAGGCCTAGGCCATTCCTGCACAGCCTGAACCTTAACCGGATCCATCTCAAAACCTTTGCTGGAGATAATGTAGCCCAAAAAACTAATTCTCTGTACAGCGAACTCACATTTCTCCAGCTTAGCAAAAAGCGAATTGTCCATTAATAACTGTAATACCTCACGCACGCTCCGCCAATGAGACTCCAGATCTGACGAATAAATCAAAATGTCATCCAAATACACAACCACATTTTTACCGATCAAAGGTCTCAGGATGTCATTAATCAGATTCTGAAAAAATGCAGGAGCATTAGTAAGACCAAAAGGCATAACCAGATTCTCAAAATGACCCACAGGAGTGTTAAAAGCAGTCTTCCATTCATCACCCTCCTTCATGCGCAACAGATTGTATGCCCCCTTAAGGTCAATTTTAGAGAACCACTTGGCCCCCAATAACTGGTTAAACAGATCAGGAATCAATGGCAGTGGGTAAGGATTGCGTACAGTAATTTTGTTAATCTCACGAAAATCCAGACAAGGACGTAAACCGCCGTCCTTTTTTTTTACAAAAAAAAATCCAACCGCCACAGGAGACTTAGAGGGCCTAATGTGACCGGCGGCCAAACTTGTCTGTATGTATTCCTCCAAAGCCTTCCTCTCAGGAATAGTAAGGTTAAATAAACGACTTTTAGGAAGAGTCGCTCCAGGGACAAATTCAATAGAACAATCATAGTCTCTATGGGGAGGCAAAACCTGCGATTCTTTCTCAGAAAAAACTCTCCAAAAATCCTGAATAGGAACAGGCAATTCTCCCCTATCCAAAGCTGCAATACGCCCGTTACAACACTTGTCATAACATTTATGGCTCCAGGATTTAATTTCATTGGTAGACCAATCCAGTACAGGATTGTGAAATTTTAACCAGGGCAATCCCAATATTACTGGAGAAGGCAAGTTATTCAACACTACCAAATCCAATTTCTCATGGTGAACACCATTAATAGTGAGAGGAAATTCACTGACCTTGAGAGTAATATTCTTCAAAGAGGAGCCATCCACAGAAACCACAGCAATGGGGGATGATAAAGGTTCAGGTTTTAAATTGAGTCTTTCCACGAATCCCCCATCAATTACATTCAGTGTAGACCCGCAATCAACAAACACCCGAAATTCCATTAATTTTTTCTGAGCAATCGTGGAAGCAGCTAAAAATATACCCTTGGAATTTAAACAGGCAATACGGGCGTGACTGACCATTTTTTTTTCTTTCTTCATACGAAGCTCACAGCCTTTAATCAAATGACCAGATTTTCCGCAATAGAAACACAAGCCTTCAGAAAATCGACGATGTTTTTCTTGAGAGCGAGGTGCCACCGATCCAATCTCCATCGGTTCACCACTGTTAGCACACACATTCTCATAACCAGAAACTGACATAGCAGAGGATTTGCTCTCATTAACCCTTGCACGCAGTCTTCTATCCACCCGTATAGCTAATTGCATAGCCTGTTGCAAATCTTCAGGTGTAGGATAAGCAATTAGCAGGTCTTTAACCCTTTCACTGAGCCCAGCAAGAAATAGACTTTTCAGAGCAGAATCGTTCCACCCTGTTTGAGTAGACCAACGACGGAAATGAGTACAATATTTTTCCACATTACCTGATCCTTGTTTTAAACGTCTCAACTCAGTCTCAGCTGATGCGACACGGTCAGGATCATCATATAATAGTCCCAAAGCAGAAAAAAAACTATCCACTGATCTGAAGCATGAATCACTAGGTTGCAAAGAAAAGGCCCACTCCTGAGGCTCTTTGCGCAAAAGTGACATTATGAACCCTACGCGCTGGGATTCATCCCCAGAGGACTTAGGTCTCAAACGAAAATACAATAAGCAAGCATTTTTAAATGAAAAAAATTCTCGGTGTTCACCAAAAAATAAATCCGGCAAACATACCTTAGGCTCCAAGAAATGTGCTCCAGGACAGTTACTCACGTGCTGACGGAGCTCGGCCACCTCCAGAGAGAGTCCCTGCAGGCGATGAACCAAATCCTGAACCGACACCATGATGGAACAGAAAAATCTTTCCTTAGAGAATTTGCTGGCTGGACTTACTGTTATGTTCTGCTACCAGAGCTAAGGAAAGAGAGGAGATCTGTCCCTACGATAGAACTCAGCTTAATCCCTACGATGTAACAGGGGACCTGATCCTGCGATCAGACCTGCTAAAGTCCTAAGCTAGTCTGTACGGAGACCTATAGATGTGGGGAGGGAATCCCTACAAGTACTAAGGACTGGGAGGAATATGGGACACCTCCTAACAGAAATAGTAGCAGACAGACAAACAAACAAAATATATAGAACATAGAGGTCAGTAGACCAAGCAAACTAACAGAGCAAGACACAGAGCACAGGCTAGCTAGAAAGTAGATATACAATGAAGTCCAGCAAAGCCAGAAGGGCGGAGCAGGATTAAATAGGCCAACAAGGTCATGTGACCAGCAAAGGAAAAAAGACCTAAGAGCAAGGTTCTAACACACTTAGCTTGAGAAGACACCAGAGAGATAACACCAACTTTCCTCCAAGGGCAGCAGAAAAGAAACTAGCCAACTACTAGTGCTCCAAGCCTACACAGAGGTACATAGAACTATCACCGGTGCCTCTCTGGAGAAACAGAGTTTTTAACTACCAAGCAAGGGTGTGTCATTCAGCAGCAGAATGTGGAGGTAGCCTCTGGGTCCTAAAGGAAGAAGGATATAACAATACTAAAAGATCAGAGGATCAAAAAGGCGTCTGCAATGCCAAGCGCAGTGACCTTCCGCAGCCATCTCCAGAGCAACTGTCTGTCACACCTGACACTCCTCTGACACTATGTGAGGCCCATTATACTGTATGGAGGACTATGTGGGGCCATTATATTGTATGGAGGACTATGTGGGGCCCATTGTACTGTATGGAGGACTATGTGGGGCCCATTATTCTGTATGGAGGACTATGTGAGGTCCGTTATTCTGAATGGAGGACTATGTGGGGCCCATTGTACTGTACACTGGTTGGCCCAAGATTTAGTCCAAGTTTTTCATTTTGGCCCTCTGTGTGTTTAAGTTTTACATCCCCACTTTAGAAAATGACAGATCCTACTAAATGAAAGCAAACAGAGGTTTTGATACAGGAAGTATATTTATTGGGAACAGATCATTTTAGAAAATAAATTTAAAAAAAAGCTAAGAACTTGATTTCTACTTCTAAAAAAAAAAAAAAGTCTGAACTAAAAAATGTCCTCATTCCTGAAAATACAAAAAATAGCTCACATTTATCTTAAGCGCTAAACTCCAGCATTCAGGGGCAAAACATTAAAATTGGTTTGTCCTGCACATTTCCAGTCATCGTTCTGGCTTAAGATGAGGATTGTCAAAGATTTAACAAGTCTGGCACCATTAAAAGCTGCGAAGGAACCTCATATAAAGGGAGCAGCGAGCGATTTACAAGAAGCCCACCATTCTTACGCTGTATCCCAGAACAACTCTGTGCACACAAGTCTCCAGCCAGAACCTTTCCCTGCACCACCAGCTGATTCACAGCAGACTACGTCTCACATCTCCTCGAGAGGTCTCGGAGCCATGCAGCCAGCCATAATGAATTATAATCCGGGGTGTGAATAAGCCGAGCCTCAATGAAGATCTTCTAACTCCCGAATACTGATGTTTCTCTATCCCACAGAAGAGGCCTGAGCACGGATCAATGGAAATGTCAGACCTGGAGAGCGAGGATATCTGAGCCCGTCACCATTCTGGACTGCACTTCAATTATTACAAATGTGAGGTCCAGAGAAGCACCTCTGCCTAAAATCACTTCCCTCTTCCGCCTGAGTGTGTAAGCTTCTGCCCAGCACTGAAAGGGTTTCTGACTGTGACATAATGAAATAGAAATACTCACGCAATCCTCTGGTGGTTAGTCAGCCCTATGGCAAGAATTTACATGAGTTTGCAAATTGCAATAATTACATTTTTACTTAATATGAAAAGGTCACGTTACGCAAATTGCAAAAGTGCCACAACAGATTTATGAGGCCGCAGAACTGTGCAGTAATGTATAGAAACAGCACCGCCCTTGTCTGTGGATTGTGTCTGGTACAGCATGTTATCCAGGTTAGGCCTCAATCACACATACGATTTTCTCACGTACGAGAAAAACAGACCGATTATTTTGTTCAGTTTGATGAGAGCATGGTCCGAGTGGCATCAATTTTTCTCGTGCGTGGAGGAAATAAAAAAAGTTTCTCCACCTTCTCCTTTCTGACAGTCTGTGAAAATTGGACTGCACTTGGATGTCATCCGAGTGCAGTCAATTTGTTTTTTTTATTCACAGGCTCAGACTTACATTGCTGATTTTGATCTGACCCTCGGATCAAAATCTAAACATGTCTCCGCGATTTTTCATGGACTGCTTTTTCCACGAAAAATCACAGACATCTGAATGGCCCCATAGACTATCACAGGTACGAATGCTATCCGTCAAAACCAGATATGGCACTTGTACGCGAAAATCGTCTGTCTGAATGAGGACCTAAGGTAAGTGAGTCTGAGAAGCCATGCTTTTCTAATCTTATTCATGACCACCGCTCACTTCTTTGGTCTATGGACGCAGTGGTTACACATGGAGTCCTGGTCACGAGTGCGCACTACAGATTCGGTCACAGGGGCGCGGCAGCCCCACTCTCCGGGTTGGAGCAGGTCACAGCAGTGGGACAGGTGAAAATCCTGTGGACAGGTGATAAACGTTTTTCGTGGTTTACAGAACAATTCTATGGCTTTCTTTTTTCTTTCCGAGGGAAATGTTGTTTTTATCCCCTTTCAGAGCTTGTCTGGATGGGATTAGGATGGAGTATGTACTGGTTTTTTTGGGGGCATTTATTTTTTTTTTTGCTGTCTGGTTAACATAAAAGTGACACGAATGCCTTTTTACATTACATCAGACTTTCAGTAATCGACAATAGACTTTTTTTTTTTACATTTCTTCCAAATATTTTAAGAATGACCTCAGCAATTCTGCCAGATCGACTACAGTGGAAGAAAACGTATGAGTAATGCTTGGAAAGAATGTCTCCCCCAAAGCAAAACCAGGTAAATATATAACTCCGGATTAATCAATGATCTTTCTACAAGTATCTGAGAAAGGCAGGAACAAATGGGAGACGGGTACATTTTTCCGGAGAAGTCAAATCTGTACAACTTAAAAAAAAGACAAGCCAGCGTTAGGCTATGAGCACATGTTGAGTATTTGCAGCAGATTTTTCTGCAGCCAAAAGCCATAGTCTGTGCTGTGCCGAAATCAGATTTGGGCATCCCAGAGGTGATGCTCCTGCACCATGCTCAGCTGCACGGTGTCCAAGGAATTTTGGAAAGGGAATATTAACTATTGCCACCATAATAAACTATGAAGAAAAACAGGAAATAGATGGGGATTGTATAAACGGATCAGACTTCCCCGCTGTATTGGATCTCCATAGATGTAAAAGATATCAGTATTTCTGTAGGAAGCAACGTAACAGATTAAACAAAAAAAAAAGGGACAATCGAGAAGGAAAATCCGGTATATGCAGGAGAAATGTAGTCATAGAGGAGGATACTGCTGGTTGTAGTAATACACTCAAAAATTACTCAAAGTACTTAAAGGGGTATTCCCATCTCCAAGATCCTATCCCAATATGTAGTAGGTGGAATAATAATAATATTAGCAAATACCTCCAATTAGAAATGTAGTATGTTTTTTCTGATTCGCTGTGTCTCTTTGGCTATGTGCCCACGTTGCATTTATGAAGCAGAAAATTTCTGCTGCATAAATGCAAGTCCTCTCCCGGAAAAACGCATGCGGAATTCCGCACGCGTTTATCGCGCATTTTTCGCGCGTTTATCCCGCGTTTTCCACATGCGGAATTGCCTTGCGTTTTTTATGCATTGGACAAAGGCAATTCCGCTTGCGGAAACGCAAAATTAAATGACATGCTGCGGATTTTTGAACGCGGCATAAACGCTGCGGAAAAATCCGCAGCATGTGCATAGAACTTGCGGAATCCCATTGGGGACCATGGGGTGCGGATATACATGCGTTTTTCAAGCGTTTACGCTGCGGAAATTCCGCAGCATATACGCTTGAAAAATGCTACGTGGGCACACAGCCTTTCCTCATGTGCAGGCATCGCAGGACCTTAGGTATCCATGGGTACGTCCACTGATATAGTGACAGTTAGTTAGCTGCTAGTGGTCGTAACCATGGATACCTAAGGTCCTGCAATGCCTGCACATGAGGAAAGAGACACAGCGAATCATAAATACTATACTACATTTCTAATTGTATATATTTGCTAATATTATTATTATTCCACCTACTACATATTGGGATAGGATCTTGGAGATGGGAATACCCCTTTAAGTAACTGTTCAGTAATTAAAATTGATATACAAGTCAGTGCCATTGGCCAGGGCCCCACTATCAGTATTTGGTCAGTATTCGGTCAGTATTTTTTCTCAGGAGCGGAAGCCAAAACCAGGTGAGGAACAATCAGAGAAAAGGTATAATAGAAACAAGTCACCAATTCTGCAGTTATCACCCACTCCTGGTTTTGGCTCCCACTCCTGAGAAAAAATACTGACCAAATACTGACCAGATACGGATAGTGGAGCCGTGGCCTTAAGTGATACCGACTTTTCCCCTCTGGTGCTTGTTGTGTGACTGCATTTTAGAGGATGTCTATCAGGGAAGATCTGTGATCTGTGACTATAGCTTAGCTGCAGTACCTACAGGGATACTAAGGTAGTCTGAGACACACCTCCTGTCCTGATTGGTCCAGGCTGCTGTTTTCTCCCTCCTTCCACTACAGCTCTGCCTCCTCAGATTGGCTGCTGTGTTTAGAGACAAGCCCACCACAGACTACTACGGCAAGGACAGAATTACATAAACACCTGAAGAACGTAACCAATTTTCTTTTGAAGTGCTTTAATTTTTTTCTTTTCTTCTAAGGGCTCGTGTACACGACCGATGTTCTCATACGAGTGCCACCTGTGGTGTTCATGGCTAGCATTTCTACCTATGATATTTTATGGGGCTATGTACATGTCTTGATTTTTTACTCGGACAGAGTAGTCTGTGGAAAAAATCGTATATGTCCGATTTTGATCGGAGTGTTGCATCAAAATCGCCAATGCAAGTCTATGGGTCCGTGGAAAAAAAAAATCGGACTGCACTCGGATACCATCTAAGTGTGATCTGATTTTTATGGACTGATCGAATGGAGGAAATGCCACTGTAGTCAAACTCTGATCAGGATTATCGGACCGTTTTTCTCGGATGTGGAGATACAGCCGTATGAAGGCTTAATTCTGATTGAACAAATTGTAGTTTTGAATGAGAACATTAATTTTACTATATAAAAAAAAATTCCAAGTAATATGAAAAATGAAAAAAACCACAATTCGCCATTGTAATATTAGGTTTAGTTTTTACAACATTCATTATGCTTAATATATTGCAGCAATCATATTATATAGCACAGTGTACTTACAATTGCTCATTTTGCCTTTCTACCCAGCTAATTCTTCTGTTTTCTCTTTGTAGAAACAGGAAGTCTCTTGTCCCTGCAAAAATCATTCCTCTCTTCATCTCCTGACGCAGCTGCTCCCTCCTTCTGACTTATGACTCATACAGGAAAAATTTACCTCCTGTTTCTACATAGAGCTTAGAAGGGTTCAGCTAGTCAGTTTTTAATCACGTGATATCAGAGACCTAATGGAAAACAGAAGAATTAGCTGGGTAGAAAGGCAAAATGAGCAATTGTAAGTACACAGTGCTATATAATATGATTGCAATATATTAAAATGATAAACATTTTGATGGGAGTGTTTCTTTAATTAACAAATTTTTTTGGACCTGATGCGGCTGGTGTACTTGCTTTGAAAATCCAATTTAGAATGGCTGTATACTCCTGAAGTAAAAATAAACATTTTATTTTGCTTTTTATTCTCCAAGATAGACCGGTAATTTGCTTATTTTAATATTAGGCAGGGGAACTTTCAAAAACGATTATTCAGCCATTCTGCCGTGATTTTCAAAATAAGTAACCAAGTCTCCTCAGGTCTAAGCGATCTATTTAACCCCTTTCTGAAATTTGTGGTAATAGTACGTCCCTGTGCCCTGGACCTATTGGACCAGGGACGCCCTATTACGCATGCTGTCATCGCACCCACACTCAAGTGGCGCAGTTACAGCTGACACCCGATGCTATGTGCCAGGAGCGGTCCCGCACCGATCCCGGCACATTAATACCCGCAACGCTGCAATCGAAGTCGATCGCAGCATTGCCGGGACAAGGGGAGGTAAGCGCCGATACTCACCTCCTCTCCGAGGTCCCGCAGTGTCTGTGGCCGGGTGCCAGAGGTTGTCATGGCAACATCCGGGTCACCAGGAGGTAGGAAGTTACCTTGGTCATGCACAGTGCACGATCAAAGTAACTTCTCCCTCTGCAGCTGTGACAGGCTGCATAGCACAGGGATGGTGCTGCATTCCGGGATGGTGCTGCATTCCTGTGCTATACAGGCGATCTGAATGTAAAAAGTGAAAGTCCCATAGTGGGACAATGTGTAAAAGTTCAAAATGTGTAAGAAAGTGAAAAAAAAAAAAATAAATAAATTGTAAACATATAAAAAAAAAATGAAACAAATAATCCCCAAAAAATAAAGATATAATGTACCCATCAATAAATATTATTATGAAAAAACAAAACAAAAAAAAAACAATAAAAGTACACATATTTAGTATCGCCGCATCCGGAACGACCTGACCTATAAAACTGTCCCACTAGTTAACCCCTTTAGTGAACACGGTAAAAAGCAAAAAATGGTGCTTTATCATCATACCGCCAAACAAAAAATGGAATAAAACGCAATTAAAAAAAAGCTAATGTAAAATGGTGCCGCTGAAAAAGTCATGTCCCGCAAAAAACAGGCCACCATACAGCTACATCAGCAGAAAAATAACAAAGTTATAGCTCTCAGAATAAAGCGATGCAAAAAAAATATTTTTTTCTATAAAATAGCTTTTATTGTGTAAAAGCGCCAAAACATAAAAAAAAAATATATAAATGGGGTATCGCTGTAAACGTATTGACCCAAAGAATAAAGCTGCCTTATCAATTTTACCACACGCGGAACAGCATAAAAAAAAAATCCTGAATTGTTGGTTTTTGTTAATTCTGCCTCCCAAAAATCGGAATAGAAAGTGATCAAAAAATGTCACGTGCCTGAAAATGGTACCAATAAAAACGTCAACTTGTCCCGCAAAAAATAAGCCATCACATGACTCTGTCGACCGAAATCTGGAAAAATTATAGCTCTCAAAATATGGCGATGCAAAAACTAGATTTTGCAAAAAAAAAAAAGGGGGGCTTTTTTAGTGCGTGACAGCTGTCAGTCATAAAAACCCGATATGAATCTGGTGTCGCAGTAATCGCACCGACCCGAAGAATAAAGTTGCCTAATCACTTATACTGCACAAGGAATGGAGTAAAAAATAAGAGCTAGGGTTGGGGTTTGTATTAGGGTTTGGGTTGGGATTTTTTCAGAAGTAAAGAAAAAAAATGACGACGATATGGCGACTAGTGTTGAGCGCAAGTACTCGCTACTTGAGTTTGCATCGGGTGCTTGGGTATGCACCGAGTATAGCGGGTGCTCGAGTGATATGCTTGAGTCTCCGCCCCATATGTTTTGCAGCTGTTATACACCCCAAAAAACCTCGCGGGGATTGCCTGCCATGCATGAGTGATCCCCACATGTTTTTTTTTGGGTGTCTAATAACCGTGAAACATGTGGTGAGGGGACTCGAGCATGTCACTTGAGCACCCGTGATACTTGGTGCATACCTGAGTACCTGATGCAAAATCAAGTGGGGAGCACTTAAGACTAATGACAACTTATTCAATACGATGACCTAATGTTATCAAATTCTGTGTCGTACATCTGGGTTCAAAATGTTCACTATACCCCTTCAAAAATCCTTGAGGGGTGTAGTTTCCAAAATGGTGTCACTTGTGGGGGGTTTCCACTGTTTAGGCACATCAGGGGCACTCCAAATGCAACATTGTGTCTGCTAATTATTCAAGCAAATTTTACATTCAAAAAGTCAAATGGCGCTCCTTCCCTTCTGAACCCTGCCGTGCGCCCAAACAGTGGTTTTCCCCCATATATGGGGAATCGGCTTACTCAGGAGAAATTGCACTACAAATTGCATGGCACAATTTCTCCTGTTACCCTTATGAAAATGCAAAATTTGAGGCTGAAAAACATTTTTTGCGCCCAAGCAGTGGTTTTCCCCCTCATATGGGGTATCGGCTTACTCAGGAGGAATTGCATAACACATTTTGGGGTTCATTCTTTTATGATACCCTTGCAAAAATAAAAAAATGCAGTCTAAATTAACATTTTTGTGAAAAAAGTTAAACGTTCATTTTTTTATTCCACATTCCAAAAATTTCTGTGAAGCACCTGAAGGGTTAATAAAGTTCTTGAATGTGTTTTTGAGCACCTTGAGGGGAGAAGTTTTTAGAATGGTGTCACTTTTGGGTATTTTCAGTCATAAAGGCCCCTCAAAGCAACTTAAAATGTGATGTGGTCCCTAAAAAATGGTTTTGTAAATTTTGTTGGAAAAATGAGAAATCGCTGGTCAACTTTTAACCCTTATAGCTCCCTAACAAAAAAAAAAAAATTGGTTCCAAAATTGTGCTGATGTAAAGTAGACATGTGGGAAATGTTATTTATTAACTCTTTTGTGTGACATATCTCTCTGATTTAAGGGCATGAAAATTCAAAGTTTGAAAATTGCAAAATTTTCTAAATTTTCGCCAACTTTCCGTTTTTTTCACAAATAAACGCAAGTGATATCGAAGAAATGTTACCACAATCATGAAGTACAATATGTCACGAAAAAACAATCCCAGAATCAGAGGGATCCGTTGAAGCGTTCCAGAGTAATTACCTCATAAAGTGACAGTGGTCAGAACTGTAAAAATTGGCCTGGTCATTAACGTGCAAACCACCCTCGGGGGTAAAGGGGTTAATGATGCATGCAGTTTGTACTGTGAAATCTGATGACAGATCCACTTTGAAGCAAGGATCACTAAACCACCATTGAGAAATGTAAAATTATCAGGAAATTGGCAGAGTATAGACCTAAGCGAAGCATGGGAACGAGCTTTAGAACATACGTTACATTCATTTTATGTTTACAACCCCCATAATAACCATTAGGAAAAATATATGAAAATAAAGGATGTAAAATGCAGCTCTTCCACTTTCTGTTCTCCAGTTCTAGTCGAGTCACACAATGTTATGGGTATCCAGTCGTTTTCCCTGAGAAAGTCAGAACTTGCAGATATCAATAATGATAGTTTAGCCAACGGCCTTTGTAAATCCTGAGACTTATAAAGTGTTTAGCTTTCTTTCTCACAGTGGAACTTTAGCTTCCTTGCAACGTTAAAACATTTCCTTGAATTTATTTGACAGAGGTCACAATGACATTCAAATAGTTCAATCTACCAGAGTAGTCAAGGCTAATTAGGAAATACTTGCAGAACAGTTTGTCCTCCCTCTATTGTATATGTTACAAGGATAATAAAGAAATAAGGCTATGTTCACACTGCTGCTCGAGGCCCTTTCAGGAACCTCCGTCGGCAGTCCTGTCTTCGACAGCAAAAATAGCACAGCATGCAGTCTTATTCTTGCTGTCACAAAGAGGTGAACCTTGATGGAAATGGGGACCATGGGGTACCGCTTGGATCCATCATACTAACCCACTATCAAGGCTGTGGAGTCGGTAAACCAAACCCCCGATTCCGACTCCTCAATTTCCATGACATGAATCAGACTCCACGACTCCCTCATACATGGCTCATCTTTAAGTGATAAATTTACTGTAGCACAGATTCATCTCAGCTAAAAGTCTAGACCCTTAGATCAGGAATAGGACAGACATTTATAGGACATTTCATAACTTTCCCAAATTCTTATGAAAAATATTCCCCACAAACTGCATTGAATTACTGTACCCAATTTATTATATATTTTAGGAGTCGGTCCATTTAAAACCGACTTCACTAAAATGGGCTCCGACTCCACAGCCCTGCCCACTATGCAGATGTGAACAGAGCTCCATACTCCAGCCATCTCTCCTGATCACAGACCTTCGGAAGACTTTCTATTTAAACTAAAGGTGGATAAATGCTAAAAGACTAATCAGAAAATAAATCAGGTTTTTATGTTAAATGTATTTAAAATGAATCTGTCAGTGGGATCAACCCTCCTAAGCCGTCAATATGGGCATGTGGGTCATAAAAAGATTAATAAAATGATATTTTGATATCTAAGATCTGATATCCTATTCTTGAAAAATCCACATTTTTCTGTAAATGAGCTGTTAAGATCTATGGGCCGGGCATAGATCTCCCCAAGAGTCTACCTCTACAGCTTATTTATTTTCCATTACGAGAGCATACGTAGGTCATTGTGAAGGGAGACCGGCGGACAGTCCGTACATCGCTGTCCATACTCGGACCGAGTATCACAGACAATAGTAGGACCCACTGTGAATATGGCGTGTCGTTATTTAGTCTGACCACTGTCTGCACAATACAAAGCAAATGCAACAAATAGAAAACGTGTGGACAGTAACCGGAAATGGTTTACTTTATTACAGTTATGTTTTACTAATTAAAAATATGATTGTATTTTTAATCATTTAGTGCACATGATTTGTGGTGAATATCTAATATAGTATGGGTCAAAATGTGGAGCTGCTGATGGTTACTGCACTGATAAACTTAGGCCGGCTGAATGGCAGGAATGTTACACTGCATTTCCAATGGAGTAGCCATTGTCTCTGACAAAATTAGCAGTATGACAACATTTCCAGTCTTCAGTCTATGACGTCGGGGATGTCTATTTATTTATTTTACTCACTTATATAGCGCCATTAATTCCACAGCACTTTACAGACATTATTGGCACTGTCCCCATTGGGGCTCACAATCTAGATTCCCTATCAGGATGTCTTTGGAGTGTGGGAAGAAACCCGGAGAACCCGGAGGAGGAAACCCACACAAACACGGGAGAACATACAAACTCCTTGCAGATGTTGTCCTTGGTGGGTTTTGAAGCCAGGACCCAGCGCTGCAAGGCTGCAGTGCTAACCATTGAGCCACCATGCTGCCCACATCGGGGATGTCTATGATGAGAAACTTCTAAAGCAATGCATTAAAAAAGCCAACAGATGCCCCCACCCATGCCACAATAATTAGCTGCCTTTATGTTGCTCACATGGTGCAAAATAGATTTTAATAAAGCATAATAGACATCAACCATGTGGCGAAATGCCTTATGTACATTCAGGAGGTGTCCTGGACTTCCTCACACATGTCCCATTACTCGTAGACCCTTGTGGGTGCATCTACTGCTTATAACCTGCCATGTCAGTGCACGCACGTAACCACAATAGTCATTCGGTCATAAAAATAAGCCAAATATTTTGTAGGTCTTCTTTGTGCTGCCATAACCGCTCTGACCTGGTGAGAGAAGGATTTCGCAGTCCTGTGATATCTGGCACCAAGAAGATCGGAGCAGAGCCTATAAATCCTATAAATTGTGGGTTGCGGCCTCCATGAATTACAATGAAAATGTCAGGTGATTCGTACTACCCAAATTGTGGGCAGCAAGAATCCTGGTCTGGCTGCACGACTGGAGCCAGGTATATTATTCTCGGAAAATATACTTCAAAGATTTGGCAGGGACGCGCCAGACTAATCTGGTCTCCGGGCTCTTCGCAGCATCATTGCAGGTGATGACAGGTCTCTCCCTATGGCACCTGCAGCGGCGCTACGATCTTGAAGGTATATTTTTTCTGAAACACCTGACTGTAATTAATTATGCACCCACGGTTTGGCCAGCATGAATCGCCTGATATTTTCCCTCTGAACTTGTTTTCCAGCACATCCGACAGATGCTGAAGCAGACTGAGATCTAGGGAATATGGCAGCGAAGACAACACCTCAAACTCTATGTCATGTAACTCTACCCACTCCGCGACAATCTTTGTAGTGTGGCTGCACATTATCCTGCTGAAATAGGTCACTGCCATTAGAGAATACCATCGTCCTGAGTTTAATTGATCTGTACAATGGTTTGGTAGAAGATACCAGCATCCCCCATGGATGTCAAGTTTTCCCAGCAGAACATCACCCAGAGCATCACACATCTACCCACAGCAGATCCCAGTGACGTCTCTTCCCCGGAGAAGTGACACACCTGGTGATCCAAGTGATGTAAATGGAAATGTGATTCCTCAGGCTATGCTCACTTGTCTACTGTAGGCATTTTTTGCAAGGGAAAGTGGTTGACATGGATTTTCTGAGCAGTCAGAAGCTGGAAAGCTGCATACACAGCAATCTCCAATGCACCGTGTGAGCTGACCCCTTTCTATCATGGCCAACATTAGCCTTTTTTTTAGTATTTTTTGTTACAGTAGCTCTTCTGTGTGATCGGACCAGACAGGCTAGCCTTTACTCCACACAAGTATCAATGAGCATGTGGCACCCATGGCCTTTCTTGCCAACTCCTTGGTTGTCCTTCTTTGGACCTCTTTTGCTAAATGCTAAACTGCATACCAGGAACACCCCCACAAGACCTGCCATTTTAGAGATGATTTGAAATAGTCATCGAGTTATCACAATTTGTCCTTTGTTAGAACCAAAAGTCGCTCAGATCAATTTGTCCATCATTCTGATGCCAACACATCAGCAAGAAGCGACTGTTCACATGCCGCCTCATGCAGCCCACCTCCCACCCGCAGCATGAAGTAGCGGCTGACACTCCTGGCTTTGGCTTACAAATACTGATGTAAAATACTGACCAAATACTGAACGTGTGAACGTGGCCTTAGGGGGGGAAGTTGTGGATTAACGCCAAGAGAGTTGGGAGAGCCACAGCTCATGAACACACTTCAGACTCTCAGCAACAATAAATGAAAAAGCACTAAAATCGGTGTGTTGGTCATGTTGCCTTCCTCATGCTTGATAATTCCCCCAGACTGCTGGGGAGCATTGCAGGGCACGACATATAAATGAGGTCTTTTCCGTGAATGGGTGCGCTCAAGTGTCTATTACACACTTCCCACAGCAGAATTAGGCCGTCTTCTTCGACATTTACAACATTCATGGATTTCAATAGAAAACAATATAATCGCCGAATAATAAGCTCTTTTTGTGGCTTAACCCAAAGCTATTAGACAACCACAACATAATTTAATCAGGCCTCCGGATTATACAAAATATTGCATTAAAGGGGCACCACAGAGACGGAAGATAAGACGCCCATTGTAGCCGGGAATGAAGCCGACAACAACATACAATAGATCTGCACAAAAGTCATTTCACATATTCTCAGAATATGTCAACCAATAAGTAGATGCCCAGGGCTACGGCTGCCTACTCCATCTGGGATAAGGTACAGTAGGCACTGTATACTCCAGAATAAGTACCCGTTCCTCTATGGCCTGCCAACACAAACCACATGAATCATTCCCATTCATAACTCCTCTAACTACTGCAATAGGAAGAAAATAACGCCACAAGTAGGGACTGTAAAAGTCATTGGGGAAGATTTACTAAAACAGTCTAATTTTTAGCCCAAACAGCCTTAAAATAGACTAAATTCATCACCGTAGTTCAAGCTGGAGGATACATTTAGCAAATCTTTACGCTGTATGTGAACTAAGTTTACACCATTAGTAAGATAACTTTACACCAGAAATTAGATGTAATTTTTGTGCACCGTATCGCATCTTACATCACACCATTTCCATTCTAGGGTTAAGTTTCCAAGATGAGTTTTTGGTGAGTTTTTGACACTGTGTATTTTCGCTGTGCAAATAATGAGGCGTAAACTGACCTGCGGTGCGTGCTTCATGTCAACTTCTCTTGCAGGTACACAGTTTAAGGCTCATGAAGACCTTCGATTTTTGTGTACGAGTGCTATCCGTGATTTTTATGGATAGCACTTGTATCGATGCTGGTCTTTGGGGCCATTCACATTTCATCGGACCGAAAGATAAGCGGAAAATATCAGAGACAAGTCCAATTTTGATCCAAGAGTCGGATGAAAAATCATAAATGCAAGTCAATGGGTCCGTGGAAAAAAAATATCAGACTGCACTCTGATGACATCAGAGTGCAGCTGATTTTTACAGACTGGCAGAATGGAGAAGATGGAGAATTTTTTTTAAAAAAAGGTCTCCATGTACAAGAAAATCGCAGGACATTGGGATCAAACTCTGATCAGAATAATCGGTGCTATTTTGTCACACGCTTAAAAAATCGTCCATCTGCATGAGGTCTCATGTGCATCTTTTCTCCTAGGATTGCATCAGATGCAGAAAATCAGCAGGTAAAAACCACATATGCATTTTCAGTGCAGAAACACGGTAAAAATGCATTTAATCCACACATGACTGTATCAACAAAGTTTTGGCAAAGGCAAATTGCAGCAAGTATCAAAATTAAAGCAGTTTTATTTAAAACACGACACACGAACAAGAGACAAAAGCCACAAAAACACGATAAAGACATTTTAAAAACATGCATTCAAAAATGTAATGAAAAATGCAAGTAACCTAATTTAACTAATAGGTGCAAAAATGCATCAAATGCTCATCGTGGGAACGTAGCACGAGATCTAGCCCTCAAGGTGCAAAAAGTGTTTAAAACACAAAATAAATGTAGAGGAAAAAAAAAAACAGTGTCAAAGCGAAAATCCCCCAATACAATCTTCTAAATCTGCCTTTATGTTTTAAGCTCAACCCGCAGTAGGGCACAGCAAAGTGCTCAGGCGCGAGTTGGCGATGTCTCTACGCAGGTGAGAGATTTTGCAAGAGGCGTCATCCACATCAATCAGAGCAGGAGGACGCGATCAGAACCCGGGAGGAGGGATAGACGCCTCAACAAGGACACCTATCGGACCGGACCGGCAGGATTTACATAGAGAACGGGAGAATTTCAAAAAGGTTTTTGGGTGGTATACAGGGTGAGTTAGGGGGTTATATAAACATTTATCGAATGCAGCACAGGTGCTGAATAAGGTGATAGTCTTAGTTCAGACATGAAAAAGCTGGTGACAGGTTCCCTTTAAGTACAAAAACACATCCAAACACAGAACGGAAGTCTATGTGGTTCATGCATTTCGGAATTTATCCTTCGTCATCACCTCCAGTACTTTAGATGCATGAACCCTAAAAACAGCTTGTGGGAGGTCACATTATATGCGTCACATGACACGACGACGTTAAATTATACCTTTCCAGAAATATCTGAAGATGCAATGGTTTAAAGATATAGATATAAACAGTGACACAAAAATAGAAATGTTGTAAACTATACTCTACCTCTTTCTGTAGTAGATCCATCAACTGATCTCTGTTTCTTGTAATTCCAAGGGTGCATGGGGCTCACAATCTAAAACAAAGCAAAAAATACATGAATGAATATGAAATCATCACCTCAACCATATGCTTGCTCAGAGACCGCTCATTGTGCTCCTCTGTCAGTATTATATTCAAAGTCTGTGACTGTTTTCTCTGAATTTTCGAAAACAAAGCGCAAGAGTAGGGAATGTTCTAAAAGAATAAAATAAGCATTATACAGCAGGTAAATCCATCAGTGAGGACGTCCATTACTCCAATAACTGTCCTCAGCGGTCACGTACCACACATGCAAACATCATCGATGAGCCAGGTGATTGGTGACGCTTGTATATGAATGATGTACAGGATGTAATCATGGCCAAAATGGACGACCAAAATCACAAGGGATATAACTAGTAAGTAATTTCTTTATTTTAGAAAATGCACTATTCTTCAACTGTTTTTTTTTTTTAAGTCCCCAAAAATACACACAAACCTGTGACCGTCCCACAGAATTACTATATATGGCAGTACTATAGTATTACAGTGCATAGTGAAAATCTTCGTTTCCTTTGAAGGTCAGTGTGTCAGAACTGGAAGTGTTTGTAATAATACAAAACTCAGCTCTGCTGTGTCTCTACACAGTAGCTGCAGAGATCAGTGAAGTGAGCAAGGAGTTTTTTTTTTTTCTCCCTTGTGTGTTGCTGCATGCTTATGATTGGTCAACCTCATGCAGTAGAAGAAGTACACTCCCCAGAAACAGAATTCGGTTAATGCCCAGTTGAAGTATAACAAATTATAACCTATACTTTAAAAGTTAATACCTCTGCAACTTAAAGGAGAAATTATAAAATAAAAACTAAGTTTCACTCAGCTCTGCAGCCACTATTCCATGGCCAGTTTAACATGCTCAAGCTGGTGAAATGTCCTCTATAAAGCCCCATCGTGGATGTATCAGTCATGAAGTGGGTTGAATGTGTGGATTGGGCTCAGGAACTTGGCAACTGGCTGTTAACCATTTAAACGCCACTGTCAATCTTTTGAATGTTCGTATGTACCACTTTCCACCGGCTCCCCGTATAAGGGACCACTTATCCCCTATTAAAAATAATGTAAGTTAAAAAGGTAAAATAAAACAAACATATCTGGTATCGCTAAGTCCATAAAAATCCAGACTATCAAAACATAAACTGCAATTAACCCGTACAGTAAAAACTGAAAAGAGAAAAAAAAACAAACACAGATTTACAGTTTTCAGGAACCATACGTCCATAAAAAATATATAGTATAATGTGATCAAAACATCATATCTACCCCAAAATGGTATCAGTAAAAACATCAGCTTCCACACAGCTCCATCAACTAAAAAATTAAAATGTTACAGGTCTTGGAAGATGACGACAGAAAACTATTTTTTTTATTATTATTATTACAAACGTCTGATTTTTTTTCAACGCTCAAATGAAAAAAAAAAAAATTCTATGCAGGTTTGGTATTGCTGTTATTGTGCTGACCTGGAGAATAATTTTACTAGGTCATTATTACCGCACAATGAATACCATTAAAAAAAAAAAACACATGAAATTATGGCGGAATTACATTTTTTTTCCCCATTTTAGCCCACTTGGAATTGTTGTTCTAATTTTTCAGTACATTGAATGGTAAAATTAATGGTATCATGCAAAGCTACAACTTGTCCCACAGAAAAACAAGCCCTCATATGGCAATTTTGACAGAAAAATAAAATTATGGCTCTTAGAGGATGGGAAGTAAAAAACTAGGGCAAAAATGAAAGACTGTAACGCCTATTTTTTCAACTGTGTGTGTACTGACCAAGCAATGTTGGAATCAAGTACAACTGATTAAAGAAGCACTCCTCCTCCTCCCATTAAAGTTTTTATCCTCTTAATATATTGCAATCATCATATTATAAAGCACCGTGTACTTACAATTGCTCATTTTGCCCTTTTACCCAGTTAACTCTACTGTTTTCCATTAGGTCAATGACTTCATGCGATTAATAACTGACTAGCTGAATCCTTCTAAGTTCTATGTAGAAACAGGAGGTTAATTTTCCCTGTACGAGTCATAAGTCACTGCAAAAGTCCCTGGTACAGGGAGAAGCGGAGCAGTTGGGTCAGGAGTTGAAGAGGGGAATGATAAATGCAGGGACAAAAGATTTTCTTTGTCTACATGGAGCAGAGAAAAGAGAATAATTAACGGTGTAGAAGGGCAAAGTGAGCAATTGTAAGTACACAGTGCTGTATAATATGATGATTCCAATCTATTAAGAGGATAAAAACGTTGATGGGAGGAGGAATGCTTCTTTCAAGACATTTGCTGTCATCTTTTATTAAAGGGGATTTGCAATCACTTGCTGAATAGAAAAGATCCAATTGGTCATGCCAAGTTCAGCACCTCATGTCGAGCCGTGATCTGCATCACAGCCCATTCACTTGAATGTAGCAGAGTTGCAAATGGGTTTCTGTCACTTAGATCATGTGATTGGCACACGTCTCAGATGTCAAGTATTTTTCCTAATAAACTGTCCTGTTTTTGTACATGAGGAATGAAACTACTTCTGACCACTATATGACTTGCATCCTGCATTGTCACCAGTTTAGCCCTCTGCAGGCTCTATCTGTTAATTTGCAATTCATTTTGAAATGGGAGGAGGAATTTTGCAGCTGTGATATCTGCCATACACAGCACAGAACACAGATGATTCCCGCCCTTCATTCTTTTTTTTAGGTCACAGAGATAAGCAGCAGCATGGATGATACAGTATTGAGCTGTGTAGATGTGAATCCAGAATCCCATCTACTTTGCTAGAATTGTATGACGCTGCGTCTATGGCACATCAAAAATAGGCCAAAAACTCATTGGGAGCACAAAGCCTAACTCTTTAAATACATTAAGATAACACTGCTGCACCTGTACAATCAATATCCCTGTGCAGGTCCACATCACCCGGGAAGAGAAGGAGATTACAATGGGCCTCCTGTCTTCAGGTGGGCTGCATTGATGGCACACAGCCAATATGAATTATGACAAGCAGCAATCACTAAATCTACAATATCTTCATGCAAAAAGGTAACAATTTGCTTGTATAATGCAATTGTGGGAAAACACTGTTTATAGTGGGTCCACACATTAAGCTTGTGCCATTTTTTTAACTGCAGTTTTTTTAAAATTGAGGCAAAATCGCACTGATTTCTGAAAACTTCAAAAGAAAAAAAAAAGTAAAACCATTGCGGGCACAATGTGTGAACTCACCCATAAACCTAATTTTAGGGTGATAAATTAAAATACCCAAAACTGGACTTTTAATGTGGTTGTGTATGGCAGGAAACTTAGATTGTAAACTCTAAATAGAGGGTAACTCGCTGTGGAGGGATTAGACGATGCCTCCTCCTTCTCCCATCTCTCAATAAGGGAAAATACAAGAAAAATATAATTAATAGAATCAAAGCGAAAAAAGCAGATGAAGGTAGTTTCTCCAGGAGGGAAATTATTATATTTTGGAAAACTACCGTATTTTTCGGGCTATAAGACGCACCGAACCATAAGATGCACCTAGGTTTTAAAGGAGGAAAATAGAAAAAAAAAATTAAGCAAAAAATTCTGTTAATATCCCCCATCCTCGTATATATGGCCCCCTCATCACTCTTCCTGGTATGTATGACACCCTTCATCCTTTTATGTATGGCCCCCCCCTCACACCCATACTGGTATGTATGGTACCTTCATTCCTCTTCCTGGTATGTATGGCACTCTTCATCCCTGTATGTATGGCCCCCCTCATCCTGGTATGTATGGCCCCCCTTCATCCCTGTATGTATAGCCCCCCTCATCGTGGTATGTATGGCACCCTTCATCCATGTATGTATGGCCCCCTCATCCTGGTATGCTTGGCACCCCCTGATCCCCGTCACGCTGCACAGAAAAAAAATAAACAATTATACTAACCTCCTCTCTCCTCCAGGGCTGTGTCCAGCTCTGTGCCGGAATAGTCACCGCTCCCCACGCCCGGACTACGTGCGTAGGGAGCAGTGACCATTCATTCTCCCTAATAGCGAGCACACTGTAGCTGCAGCGCGGCTCCTGCTGCGCTCGGCTTTCAGTGTGCCCGCTATTAAAGACCATGAATATTCACCGCTCCCAATGAGCATTCCTAGGAAATACAGAATCAATATATGGTGCTATATGGAACAAAGCCTTAAAGAGAACCTGTCATCATGATTTAAAGGGGTTGTCCACTACTTGGACAAACCCTTCTTGGCCCCGACAAAATAAAAAAGCCTATACTCATCGCGGTGTCGGCACTGCTGTCCTTGGAGTTCCCATGCCAAACATTTAGATCAAGAAGGGGTTGTCCTAGTAGTGGCTAACTCCTTTAACTTGTTAAAGTAAAGGTAAGGCCAAGATGGCCCTGTTATATTGATTTAATGGATACCTGTAGAGAAAAAATCCATAGCCTGGTCCTTGTTTAATTGACCTTGGAAATTTTGGTGCAATAGCCTCTTCGTGCATCGAGGTGGGACTGTGGGTAGGGTCTTCATCTCTGCCATGGCCCCTCTGCATTTATATGAGCCACCTTTTTCAAATTTCGTGCTAGCGCCGTCACTGCAGTGGGTGGCGCTTGCGCACATTCACGTCCCGATGTTCTCAGGCAAAATGGCGGAGGCAGCGCATGCTCAGATTAACCTCCGGCGGTCTCCAGAAAAATGGCACTGGCAGCTGCGCATGCGCAGATTGGGATCTCGGCTCAATGACGAGCTGAGATCTGAATCTGCACATGCGCCGCCATTTTGCTAGAGACTGCTAGAGGTTAATCTGAGCGTGCGCCGCATCCGGTTCTGTTTAGCTGCAGAATTCCTGGGACTTGAATGTGTACAAGCGCCACCCGCAGCGAGAGATTTAAAAGAAGAGACTCATGCAAATGCGCAGGGATCACGGCAGAGCCGAAGACCCTACCCACAGTCCCATCACGATGCACGAAAAGGCTATTGCACACAAAAATTCTAAGTGAATTAAACCAGAACCAGGCTACGGATTTTTTTCACTGTAGGTATCCTCTAGATCAATGTAACAGGGCCATTATGACCACACCTTTACTTTAACAAGTTAAATAGTGATGCCAGATTCTCTTTAATGGGATACATTTTTCATACGGTCATGTGCAGAAACATACACGAAGCTCTCCTGCTGTTGAACCTGTTGGCAACCCAAAATACTGGTGGGCTTCCATATTACAAAGTGCCATGTTTTTCTCTGAAATGCTGCAATTTCAAAGTAAACTGAAGAAAAGTTGATGATTGGGAGCAGACTACGCTCTGGCTTCTTCCCGCCTGGCACACTTGTGGATAGGTCTCCATCTATTAGCATGTAGATAAAGACCTGTCCATCGAGCATAAACTGGCAGGATGAAGGGAACTCCGCTCTTACAAAGTATGATTAGTCTAGGAAATCATAGCGTTTCACACAGTTATGGCAGCATGAATCTTCTGACCGGTTCCCTTTAAGCTCATTCATGATGAGATCAAGGAAGAACAACCCACAATCTAGTGATATCTCTGTAAGAGCTACATAACCGTGAGCTGAACTTTTCCCTGAATATCTGCTTACATCTAGAATACCAATTGCCGATGCCTAAAAAAAAAAAAAATACACACGTTTTTGGTATAGTATTTTAAAACCATGACCACAACCACAGAGAAACCACATCTTGAGGATCAAGTTTGCACCCTGTTGCAAGTGTATATATTTTAATGATTTGCATTTGACATATCGGACAAGTAAATATATACGTAATGGTTTCTTAGGCAGAACAGGTCACCAGTATTATGTCTTCACGCATCTTAGACTAAATGCACCACTGCAAAATCTCTTAATGTATACATGACATATGCATAAAAACACATACTATGTAGTATATGTTTTTTTGTGTATCAAAAAAAAAAAGTTTAAATGATATTAAGTTAAATTATTAAAATTTCATTTAGTCATCAGAAAGATCATCAGGAACAATTGTAAAAACATAAAATTATAACTAATTAGGATGGCTTATAGAAAGCGGAGAATAAAACACCAACATTGATTTTATCAGTAGGGCAATGTCGCAACATATTTGAAGTTACCAATTTCCGAAATCCTAGTTGTTCCCGGGCGGATAAACTATATTTCCCAGCACATAATACAAGAGTTCCTCTCTTTATTTTACGATATGTTCTCTAAAGTACTAAAGTAATTTTCTGCACCTGCTATGTGATATTTGCAAAAGCTAAACATCAAATAAAACATACAAGTATAAGGGAGCAAAAAGGTTCAGAAAACAAAAAATAACAAATGGATAAATTAAAAAAATAAATAACCAGGCAAAGCACGTCACAACAAATCTTACCTTGTCAAAAAAGTTGGTATCACACAAACATTTTCTGAAGAGTTTAATGTCCGACTCCAGAGAGCATCCAGAGGTCTGACGCCGGGTTAATGTCAGCACGCCAGAGGACCAACAGAACCGTAAGAAAGAATCCTGATTGATTGCTGCCGTACAGAAGTCAAGTGGCGGAAGCTCCTGAAAACTGGAGGTAATGGGATTATATTAATAGACATACACAAAGCCCCGGCCGCAATCATAAGTCAGTCTTCTATTCTGTATCCAGTGTGTCCACCAGCAGCTACACGAGAGATGGAGCCGGTGTGTGCCCGCTCCGGTGAGTGTGCTCTGATCTCATGTAATGAGATAAACACTGCTCATTATCCTCGGGTAATGCAATTGGGATTATACGGCACTACCTCCATGGCATGCTGTGCACAGGATCACTCCTACTGACTGGAAGGCAGCAGATCTGTATGACTGTGACTGGTAAAAACAGACAGCGCCCCGAGGGAGCTCTGCATTGTTTAAGAAGTTATAAACAAGAAAGGCTTTCATAACAAAATGTACAAGTAGTCACGGACATGCTCGAGTCATGCTAATGGCAACATCCCCGACAGGAACGACATAGGCTGTGCGGAAAGGAATTTTACTAAACTTTCTGGCCTGGTTGAAACATGCTCTGCAGACCCGGCTACAAATACATAATAAATACAGAGATGTTTGGAAGCAAAACATACAAGTCCTGGACGAAGTGTCACAAACAAAAATGTGCCGATTGCATAAACCGTCCAGGACAATCAGAGGTCTTTGGGATGATACAGGCTATGTTGACGCTGGGGTCACACACACTTTTCTAAAAACATATATTTAATATAACAGCTGTATATGGCTTTTAAAAATAAGTTTAGGCCCCCATACACATTAGACAAAGTCGGCCGAACCTACCAGAATCGGCCGACACGATCTGATGTTTTTGGGCGATGGTTGCTTGACTCAACCGGATCGGCACATTGGAAATCCAACCAAGGATCCTTTTGTTCTCCAAAAGATAAGCTGCCGCCAGAAGAGTCTGGCCGCGACTCTCTCAGAGAGAACACAGGAATGTTGAGCCGAGCAGTCCTTGTATGGGGGAGTCCTTAGAGAGCTATTCAGCAGACAGCTATCTAAGGAGTAGAAATTATTAAAGGGGTTGTGCACTACTTGGACAACCCCTTCTTGATCAAACGGTTTGGCCCTGAAGAAATAAAAAAGCTTATACTCACCTCCAGTGCTGGAACCGCTCCCATGATATCAGCACGCGGTCACGGGGCTCACCTTCGGTTGTTGTGACATGTCACCCCGGCACCCAAACAACGCTGGCGTCACTGTCCCCGCCTTTGGATAAATCGAACATGAAGAGGGAGTTCGGCTGTGGCTGATGTCTCACTTCCTCTTCATGTTCAATTCGACAGGAGGTGGAGACCGTGACGCCATCGCTGATTGGGCGCAAGTATCATGTGTCACAACAACAGCACGGGAGTCCCGGGTAGAGTGAGTGCCGACACCGCGGGAATAGCGCCAACACCGGAGGTGAGTATAAGCTTTTTTATTTTATCGGGCCAAGCGTGGGGTATCACAAGGAGTTGTCAGCTTCATTAAGGGTTAAGGTTCTGTGCACATTTGCATTCCGTATTTCTGTTGTTCTGCTGAATCATAAAAGCATAACTATGAAAATGACGGCTCAGTCTTATGACGGACACCAATGGCACTTGACGAGCCGCAATGACTACAATATGATCAATTAGGTTTCTGTCCTCATGTCCGCCATGTATGCTGTAATGTTTGGTTAGCTTTATTGGTCATCTGGATCTGTGACAGTCACCAATGTACATGTGAACAGAGCCTTACAGAAATATCTAGTACTGCAAAACATTTCTCTCCAAGAAATAACCAGTCAACGAGTTAGTTTTCATGGTGCTGAACCTCGTTAAGATTAATAAAGGACAGAACCATTGCCTGTAATGCAGCCTTACCGCCATGCAGGAGACATGATGTAATTTGCTTTAAGTAGAGATAAATGACATAATTGTAGCTTGTGGAAGATTACGGGAGAGCATATGAAAGCCTGCACATCCCGCACACCGCAGATGGACATTTTACGGCCAGATCCTACACTTACATTGGGTGCTCCATGGCCAAGTCTGGGGATAGGAGTAAAACTGTAGCATTACTAGGATGTACAAACACATTATCATGGATCTCGGGAAATCAAGGTCCACGACAAAACAGTGAGTAGGGCCTAATGAGGAGCCATGGGTCTAGTGACATTTTTTTGTCTGATTCAAGCAATGCCGAGGTCATTTCATGATAAATGATTCATCCATGGAACCTCCAATATGAGATGCAATCAAGTGAAAGCACCGAATTATAATGGTCTAAGGTTTTACATTTCTCTTTGTGGAGAGTGACCTGCTTGGCATGCTAGTGTAAGGAGGCTTATAAGCCATGCAACCCTCCTCTGGGAAATTAAATATGCAAATTCCTCTCTGAAGAGGCAATTTTCATATTTAATTATTATGAACGCCTATTCTTTTACAATCAATAAAGAATAAATCATACTCTGGAGATTTATTCTGCATTCGTTACATGGCAATATTAAATTTTAGATACAACAGACATTGTAAAAATCAGTCTCCTGTTTGACATCATTCATGAACTTAGCAGGATTTTCAGGGATTTTACAAAACGTTCCCATAGAACAGACAACATTTAAAAATAAATATATTAACTGTTGAATCGTGATGTTCCGTTCTTCAGTCACCTGACCACTACAACCAATCACTGGCTCCTGCTGTGACTTTTCCATGTATGGCACATGGCCAATGAGGTCTGTAATTGACCCCAGCGGATGATTTATAGACAAGACGTCATTAATGTAGGTGAGAGACCACAAGAACGGCAGCACTGCAGGGGGATTCAATGGGTAAATAATTGCTGTTTCCCTATATTACAGTCATGGCCGAAAGTGTTGGCACCCTTGAAATTGTTCCAGAAAATGAAGTATTTCTCCCAGAAATGTATTGCAATTACACATGATTTGTGTAAATACACAGGTTTATTTCCTTTGTGAGTATTGGAACAACACAGAGAAAAAAAGGCAATTTGGACATAATTTCACACAAAACCCCCCAAAAAAGGCAACAAAAATGTTAACACCCTCAACTTATTTGATTGCAAACCCTTTCGAATAAATAACAGCAATCAATCGCTTCCTATAATCATCAAAAAAAAAATCTTCTTCCCCCTCTCAACTGGAATTTTGGACCAATGTTCTTTTGTAAACTTCTCCAGATCTCTCATATTTGAAGGGTGCCTTCACCCAACAGCAATTTTAAGATCTCTCCACAAATGTTCAATGGGATTTTGGATCCAGACTTATTGCTGGCCACTTCATAGCTCTCCAGTGCTTGGTTTCCATTTATTTCTGGGTGCTTCTTCATGACCTAGGAAGCAAACCCAGCTTTCTGACACTGGGAACTACATTGCGACCCAAAATCCTTTGGTAATCTTCAGATTTCATGATGCCTTGCACACAGTCAAGGCACCCAGTACCAGAGGCAGCAAAACAGCCCCAAAACATCTTTGTTCCTCCACCATATTTGACTGTAGGTACTGTGTCCTTTTCTTTGTAGGTCTCATTCTGTTTTCGGTAAATAGTAGAATGATGTGCTTTACCAAAAAGCTCTATCTTGGCCTCATCTGTCCACAAGATGCTTTCCCAGAAGGAATTTGGCTTACTCATGTACATTTTGGCAAAGTGCAGTCTAGCTTTTTTATGTTTCTGTATCAGCAGCGGGTTCCTCCTGGGTCTCCTGCCATAGCGTTTCATTCCATTCAAATCTCGACGGATAGTCCAAGCTGACACTGACGCATTCTGAGCCTACAGGAAAGCTTAAATTTCTTTGGAACTTGATTGGGGCTGCTTATCTACAATCCGAACTATCCGGGGTTGCAACCTTTCATCAATTTTTCTCTGCCGTCCACACCGAGGGAGAATAGCTACAGATCCATGGGTTGTAAACTTCTTTATTATTTTGATCACCGTCGACAAAGGAACATTCAGATCTCTGGAGATGGACTTGTAACCTTGAGATTGTTGATATTTTTCAACAGTTTTAGTTCTCAAGTCCTCAGACAGTTCTCTTCTCCTCTTTCTGTTCCCCATGCTTAGTGTGGCAAACACACAATGCAAAGATTGAGTGAACTTCTTCCTTTTTTATCTGGCTTCAGGTGTGATTTTCATATTGCCCACACCAGTTACTGGCCACAGGTGAGTTTGAATGAGCATCACATGCTTGAAACAAAGATGTTTACCCACAATTTTGGAAAGGTGACAACAATTTTGTCAGGCCCATTTTTGGGGTTTTGTGTAAAATTATCTCTAATTTGCCTTTTTTTCCTCAGTTTTTTTATGTTGTTCCAATACACACAAAGGAAATAAACATGTGTATAACAAAACATGTGTAATTGCAATAAGGGTGCCAACATTTTCGGCCATGACTGTATAACTGGGCAGATTTTGCAAAATCACAGAAAAGTCAATATACCTGTCTGAACATTGCATGTAATAATACAACCACTTTTCCGAAGAAAGTCACCTGGGTCATCAGCCCATTGCAGCGGGTCTGGCTTCTGAAGTGCTCGCCATGACATAGTACAAGTGGTATTAAGTAGCATCAATTTAATAAAAGGACAATAATGTGGAAACTTCTCTTTAAGCTGCTCTCCCACTCTGGCACATAAAGAGTGGGAAGGGGGATCTGCTTTCTAAAAATTATATGCACCAGGCGGATATATGATGGTCAATCAGAGATAAACATCTGATTCTCATGTAACACGCATTTAAGTCAATGGACCAGGACGGCACATGTATGACACCGGCCTATTCTCAAGAACCGAAAAATTGTCAAATGGCTCAGCTGAGCTACTCACTTCTTTAAGAGTTGGACCAATTCGGTGTGACCGTGACGTACAGCAACTTCTACAGGGGTCTCCCCTCCTTTATTCACTCGACTTAATGCAGACAATCCACCGGGAAGACGCAGGAGGTAATGTGACAGCTCCATTAACCCCCATCTCGTTGTTAGATGTAGCAGGGTTTCATGGCACAGGCTGTCTGTAAAACAAATACACAGGTTGTTATATATAAAACAGGCAGTTAAAGTGGTTGTCCACTGCTAACTTATTTTCAATGGCCCTAAGGTGCTACGTAACTATAAAAAAAAAAAAGTCCATCCTTACCTGCCAGATTGGCATCACTACTCCGTCTTCAGCCCTGTGTTCCTCACCTGATCGGATGCAGCCTTCACATTTTTGTCCAGAAACACAAAAGTTTGAATGCTGCACTGGATCAGCAGTCAATGACTGGCTGCAGGGGTCACGTGAGATTGTTCATGTCAAGAGACTGGTGGGGGATACAGGTCTGACAGCAGAGCAGCGGTGCCGGTCCGAGAAGAAAGTATAATTTTTTTTTTTTTCACTTTATGCAACACCCTGAGGCCATTAATAAGAGTCTGGCCTAATAGAGGTTTAGTGAGAGCAGCTCTGGGACTTCTAAGGATGCAGATGAAACAAATAACTCTCCACAATCTTGTTGCAGGTACCGCGGATGGGAGCCTTTTTTTGTTTGCACTTTCAAGTACTCTGCAATCTTTTGACTGTGGCATCTAAGGGGTTAAAATGTCCCGATCCCGCTCATTACCGCTGAATGGCAGCTGATAGTTACAGGCAACTTCTGTGGAAAACGCTGGAGGCCGAGCTGCTGGACCCATGCCAGCAGTCAATCACATACAGCTCTTATGCAAGAAGGGCTTTCACACACATCTTACAGCTTTGATCTGTTTTGGGTTTTTTTGCAGTAAAAGGGCCAAGTTATAGCTGTGAGTCTGTAGTAAAATATAAAAAAGCACTAGTTTCTGGCAGAGTTTTTATTATTATTATTTTTGGTAATTTGTGAGAGATCCCGGCATTATCCTAGATGTGGCTTTTTCATAGGTACTTCTGCTCAGGTCCTACTGAAGTGAATAGCAGCTTAGGTTCAGCAGCAGGGACAGACTACTACACGGGTGCCGATCAGATATTGATGCCCTATCCTCAGGAGAGATCATCAATACACCAGTCTTGCAGATCAAAACATTTGATTAGATTTTACACAGATGACGTTGCGCCAGCCATGACCAATCAACCACTGACCTGGACACGAGTCCCGCGAAACGATCCCGTAATCTCTACCTGATACAATTTCCTATATAATCTTTGCAATGGATCCATTAAAACAGAATTCCCAATATTGGATTCATTTTTTGTACACCCCATTGAATTCTATAAGAAAATATCATTTAAAAAATTAATGAATCTACCACCTACTTCGATTTTTTTATTTCCTTTTTTCCATGCACTCCGTCAATCCGCATCACAATGATTGACATTAATCCGTGTGCTTACAGAAAAACCCGCAGACCCAAAATACATTCATGTGACCTTAGCATAAGGACACTATACACATTAGTCTAATGTATGTTGCTGGTCAAACGATCATTTAACGAACAATCATAATGGTGAGACAGCCATACACATTCGCCCATTATAGCTGTTCAACTCGCCTTTCATGTTCAGCGGCACCGTGCGCCAAATGAATGAGCTTTCTGGAAATAATCTTCAAAAGATTCAACATAGATGAACAATCTTTCTTTTAATAACAGCTCTTTTGTCCAACTTTGGCCCCAAAAAAAAAAATAAAAAATCAAACATAGCCAATTCACGATGGTGGTCTATCAGCTAGAAGTATCGCTCGTTCTTAAAGGAAATCTGTCAGCGGATTTTTGCTATGTAGTCTGCGGACAGCATTAGGTAGGGGCTGAGACACTGATTTCAGGCTGTGTGCTGTTTCCATACAATCAATGTTTTATCTCCAGGAGATTATCACTTCCCAGACTAGCTCCCAGTGCCAAGTCGTAAGATCACGCCTCCTCCTCTGATTAGCAGCTCACTGTCACTATACAATGTACACAGAGAGCTGTGGTGTGTGCGGGGGCAGCTTTCTGAGCTCTGCAGCATCTAAAAACTCTGATTGTGTCACAACTGCTGCACAGAGTAAACTACATCGATGGAATCAGGGTCTCTGCCTCTACATCATGCTGCTATCAGATGAGGTAGCAAAAACCTGGTGTCTGATTTACTTTAAGTTCCACATAATGTGTGTGGGGATCTCTAAAAATCTATTCACACTGTATGATTATCACTAACAAGCTTTTTTCAAGTTTTCATAGGAATGATCATTTCACAATAATTGTGCAGTCTAAACAGGCTGACGATCAACGAACCAACAAGCAAAATGTTTGTTTGTCAGGCGAAATTATCTTTTGGTCTGTGTATGAGCTGCCGAGAACAATTGCAGCCTGTGCACATGGAGCGATATATTACAGATAGTTCTGTGTACAGCTGAAGCGGGATCTGCCTGTGTAAACAGACTATTAAATCACCACTAACTGGCAAACATGTTTAAAGCTGCAGTGTAAATGGACGCTTAAATAGCTGAGCGCATACATACTGTAGTGTTCAAAATAATAGCAGTGTGTTCAAAAACATGAGTCAGGCTGTGTGCCCACGTAGCGTTTTTCAAGCGTATATGCTGCGGAATTTCGCGGAAGCGCAGCGGAATCAATGTGCGGATGGTACCCAGGTCTGGAGGAGAGGAGACTCTCATCCAGACCTGGGTACCAAAGAAAAAGGAAAAAAAAAGAATAAAATAAAGTTTATACTTATCTTCTGATGTTTTCCCTCCGTCGCGCTGTTGTCTGAAGGACCTGCCACGTCATTGAGTCATGTGACCCACCACATGACTCAATGACGTCACCGCAGGTCCTGCACACAACAGCGTGAGCCGCTCAGGACTCCGGACGGGGCAGAGAATGCATCGGAAGGTGAGTATAAAGTTTATTTTTTTAATTTTTACCATTCTGAACAAGTTGTCAAGCACTTTTCCAAGTGATGCTTGGAGAAGTGCTTGATAACCCGCATGCGGAAATGCATGCAAAGACGCCTCACAAACGCTTCTACCTGCCGGGAAAACCGCATGTAATATCCGCATGCGATTTTCCCGCCAGGGAGAAGCGTAAAAAATATGCTTCAGGTCCGCAACGTGGGCACATAGCCTCAAGCACAAAATCTTTCTGCTAGTTTTTATTTCCATGCATTGGGAACATTGCACACTGTTTTCTAATTCAAAACATGAAGAGAAATGTATATAATTGTTAACTACTTTACAGAAAATAACAAAAATGAACATTGGGCTGTTCAAAAAAATATCAGTGTCTGCATTTGTCTTTACAAACTCACAATATGTAGTCTTGTTTTTTGAGGATTTAGTATTCCTGTGAATCACTAACCTAATATTTAGTTGTATACCCACAGTTTTTCAGACCTGCTTCACATCTATGTTGCATAGAGTCAACCAACTTCTTTCACCTGTTATTCCAGCCCATGATGCTTTGACTACATCCCACAATTTTTTGCCATTTGTTGGCTTTGCCTCAGAAACGGCATTTTTGATGTCCCCCCACAAGTGTTCTATCGGATTAAGGTCCGGGGATTGGGCTGGCCACTCCATAACCTCAATTTTGTTGGACTGGTACCAAGATTTTGCTCGTTTACTGGTGTGTTTAGGGTCGTTATCTTGTTGAAACACCCATTTCAAGGGCATATCCTCTTCAGCATAAGACAACATGACCTCTTCAAGTATTTTAATATATGCAAACTGGTCCATGATCCCTGGTTTGCAGTAAATAGGTCCGGCACCATAGTAAGATAAACATGCCCATATCATGATGCTTGCACCACCATGTTTCACTGTCTTCAGTGTATAGTGGCTTGAATGCAGAGTTTGAGGGTCGTCTGATGAACTGTCTGCGGCCCTTGGACTCAAAAAGAACAATTTTAGTTTCATCGGTCCACAAAATGTTTCTCCATTTCTCTTTAGGCCAGCTGATGTGTTCTTTGGCAAATTGTATCCGCTTAAGTACAAGTCTTTTTTTTAACAGTGGGGCTTTGCGGGGACTTCTTGCTAAGAGATTAGCTTCACACAGGCGTTTTCTAACTGTCACAGTACTCACAGGTCACTTGAGACTGTCTTTGATCATCCTGGAGCGGACCATTGGCTGAGCCTTTGGCATTCTGACTATTATTTGATACATTCGAATTGTAGTCTTCCGTTTTCTTCCACGAGTCTCTGGTTCTGGTTTCCATTTTAAAGCATTGGAGATTATTTTTGCTGAACAGCCTATCATTGTCAGCACTTCTTTATAAGCATCTCCAATCAACTTTTTAACCAAAGTACGCCGTTCTTCTGAACAATGACTCAAACGACCCATATTTCTCAGGCTTTCAAGGAGAAATGCATGTACAACATGTGCTGGCTTCACCCTTATATAAAGGCCACCTGATTCACACCTGTTTCTTCACAGAATGATTGACCTCACTAATTGAACTCCATACTGCTATTATTTTGAACACAGCCCCTTTCAATTAATTATTCAAATACACAGACTCAAAAACATGCAGATCATGAATGCGGAGTCTGTTGGGTTTCTTAGAATCTACTGCACCAACTGGTAAATTGTTTGACATGTGATAATATAATTTAGACCAAAAACAGTGTTTAATCTGGTTAGTCATACTGGGCTGCTGTTATTTTGAACACTACTGTATATAGATGGTGAACAACAAGTACATCTTCTATCATGCTTAGTGCATTGGCACCAAATCTAGAAAACAGCAGATTACTGTGTAATGGAAATTTTTACAAGTGCTACTGCAAGATAAAGATAAGATAGAGCCGAATGGCAAAGCTCACACATCTCATCCAAATGTATCAGCAAAGGATAGAAAAAGGTACTCTACAAATAATAAAACTTGTTTGTCTATATTGCTTATAGAGCCACAGTTCTGACATAGGGATCATTTACAATTCCCACATCACAAATTGCCGATAATTGTGCAGTGTAAACAGGCTGCCGCTCATCCAACAAACGAGAAAAAAGCTAGTTCAAAGGTTACAATGAACTTATGGTTTGCTTAAACGCATTGTTCGTAGCAGTATATAGTCCTGTGTCAACATGTGCTGCCAAGAGCAATAATAGTGTATGCATAAATAGTAATTTACTAGTGATCATTTGTGCACAGTCAGCTGGGTCGGCCTGTCTAAACAGACTATTAACATACAGTGGGGAAAATAAGTATTTGATACACTGCCAAGTTTTCCCACCTACAAAGAATGGCGAGATCTGTAATATTTATCGTCGGTACACTTCACCTGTGAGACAGAATCTAAAAAAAAAATCCAGAAAATCACATTGTTTGATTTTTACATATTTAATTTGCATTTTATTGCATGAAATAAGTATTTAATACAACAGAAAAAAAGAACTTAATATTTGGTACAGAAACCTTTGTTTGCAATTACAGAGGTCAGAGGTTTCCTGAAGTTCTTGACCAGGTTACACACTGTAGCAGGGATTTTGGCCCACTGCTCCACACAGATCTTCTCCAGATCTTTCAGGTTTCGGTGCTGTCGCTGGGCAACATTAAGTTTCATCTCCCTCCAAAGATTTTCTATTGGGTTCAGGTCTGGAGATTGGCTAGGCCACTCCAGAAACTTAAAATGCTTTTTAAGTAGCCACTCCTTAGTTGCCCTGGCTGTGTGTTTCAGGTCATTGTCATGCTGGAAGACCCAGCTATGACCCATTTTCAATGATCTTACTGAGGGAAGGAGGTCCTTGGCTACAAAATCTTGCAATACATGATCCCATCCATCTTCCCTTCAATACGGTGCAGTTGTGACACCCCAGGGGTCTGGTTGCCACAGTGATAGAGATATTACGTCTGAGAGCAGGTGGGAGGTCTCTTGGTCAGGGATCCTATGCATGCCACACCTCCTGCCCAGTCCTGGGAGGGGAAGAACTTCCCCTATATAAACCTAGGGCTGAGGCAGGGTTAGTGAGTAAAGAAGAAGTAGAGACAGAGAAGCAGATATAGGAAAAGAACATCAGGAGCTCTGTGGGAACAGTGCTACAAGGAGTCAGGGGCTGGCAGCTGCAGAGCTCGCCCTGACTGAGAAGTATCACCGGACCCGGAGTCCGAGGCTGTGGGGACTAATCTCTACCCAGCAGCAGAAACCGACCGGCAGGGGATTGCAGGTCCTCTGGCCCAGAAACCCGAAGGCACGGTCACACGCGTGGGACCAGCACCGCCATCGTGGAGCGGAAGCCATTAGAAGGCCCCGAGTCACCGGCCATACGGGTGAGCACCACACGGTACACTCAGGGACGTGGGCTACTTTTACCCGCCTCTAGCAAGGTAGCCAGAAGAGTACAGTTAGTTGGGAAGGCCTACAACTCCGCCTGGCCAGGGGAGATCCCATCTGCTCAAGGACTGACCAGGCCCCGATTGCTAGCAAGTACTCCGGGAGGGTCTATCTTTGTCAGCAGTGAAGACCCTGAACTACACCGCATTGTCTCTGAGTGGTTCCTGCTACCCCCATCATCCACGTCGGCTGCCCTGAGGCCATACCCCTCCCGTTGGGGGTTATACCATCCACGCTGCACCATCCTTCCACCGGCCTCAGCGGTCTGCCCTGCAGCGGCAGCTCCATAGCTGCATTCAACGGGTGGCGTAGTCATCCACCATCTACTGCTAATAGACTGCCACTTAGTCTGACTCCCTGGGCACGGACCGGGTCACCGCCACGAGACTACTACCCCCATCTGATCCGGCTCCGGGTAGGCTCCCGCGTGCGCAACGCTGCGCGACTCAGGCCCAGGGGCGCGTCACAGTCGTCCTGTCCCTTTTGCAGAAAAGCACCCCCAAAGTATGAGGTTTCCCTCACCATGCTTCACTATTGGGACGGTGTTCTTGGGGTTGTACTCCTCCTTCTTCTTCCTCCACACACCGTGAGTGGAATTGATACCAAAAAGTTCTATTTTGGTCTCGCCTGACCACGACCTTCTCCCATGCCTCCTATGGATCATCCAAATGGTCATGGGTGAACTTCATACGGGCGCTGACATGTGCTAATGTAAGCATGGGGCCCTTGCGTGCCCTGCAGGATTTTAATCCATAACGGTGTAGTGTGTTATTAATGGTAATGTTTGAGACTGTGGTCCCAGTTCTCTCTTCAGGTCATTGACCAGGTCCTCCCGTGTAGTTCTGGGCTGATTCCTGACCTCTCTCAGAATAATCCTTACCCCACGAGGAGAGCTCTTGCATGGAGCCCCAGATCGAGAAAGATTGACAGTCATCTTGTGTTTCTTTCATTTTCTAATAATTGTGCCAACAGTTGTTGCCTTCTCACCAAGCTGCTGGCCCATAGCCCATATAGGCTGTAGCCCATCCCAGCCTTGTGCAAGTATACAATTTTGTCCCTGGTGTCCTAAGACAGCTCTTTGGTCTTGGCCATGGTGGAGAGGTTGAAGTGTGATTGAGTGTGTGGGAAGCCAGAACCTAATGGCGTAACGCGTAGGGTTATGCACTGTTGACATCCCCCTTTTTCTCCACTGTGACCTTACATGGTTGGTATACTTTATCTATTTACCTATTCTCCCCTTCCCACTATGACCAGGGGAGGAGTCCTGAGGAGATAATTTGCATATTCCCACTGCATTTTGGGGTAAGTGAAGAGTCTCCGCGAGCTCAAAGAACACTGGATTTTGGCTGTTGGAGCTGAAAAGAGGACATCGGTAAACCAGGGGAGGAGTCCTGAGGAGATAATTTGCATATTCCCACTGCATTTTGGGGTAAGTGAAGAGTCTCCGCGAGCTCAAAGAACACTGGATTTTGGCTGTTGGAGCTGAAAAGAGGACATCGGTAAACCAGGGGAGGAGTCCTGAGGAGATAATTTGCATATTCCCACTGCATTTTGGGGTAAGTGAAGAGTCTCCGCGAGCTCAAAGAACACTGGATTTTGGCTGTTGGAGCTGAAAAGAGGACATCGGTAAACCGCGCGCCGGCGCGCGCATTTTGGAGCTTTTTTTTTAAGCTTTTTTCACTGTTTTCAGAACATTAACAATAAGAACATGGAAGAGTCCAGGAGCCATTTGGTGAGCTGCATATCCTGCTACATGTTCACAGACTTGCCAGTGGAAAAGCCAAACTTCACATGCCAGAAATGCAAGCTTGTGTCCCTGTTGGAGGAAAAGTTGCGAAATCTAGAAGAGAGGTTAACTACCTTGAAAATCATTAAGGAAGGTGAAGAGTTCTTAGACAGAGCAGAATTATCTCTTCATGATTCAGAAAGAGAAGAAATTCGAACTGCACCTGACGAAACAGAGGAATGGAAGCATGTGACCCACAGAAGCAGGAGGATCGAGAGGCAGTCAGCACCCATACTGCTCAGGAACCAGTACCAGGCTCTCACGCAGGAGAACCATGAAGAAATACAGCAAAATAAGACTTTGCCAGCAATGAATAACCTTGTAAGCCCTCAGAATCCTCCTGGATGGAGAAAGAAGAATGTTGTGAAGAAAAAACGGAGAGTGGTGGTCATGGGGGATTCCCTGTTAAGAGGAACAGAGGCCGCTATCTGCAGACCAGACATAACCTCAAGAGAAATGTGCTGTCTTCCAGGAGCAAAAATTAAAGATGTGTCTGACAGGATATCAAGACTCTTCAGACCTACAGATCACTACCCATTCCTGCTAATACATGTGGGGACAAATGACACCGCAAGAAAGGACCTGGAAACCATCTGCAGTGACTTTGAAGACTTAGGCAAGAAAGTGAAAGAATTGGGAGCGCAGGTGGTCTTCTCATCCATCCTCCCAGTGGATGGCCATGGAACAATGAGGTGGAATAAGATTCTACAGGTGAACAACTGGCTACGTCGATGGTGCCGTCAACAAGGATTTGGATTTCTGGATCACGGAATGAATTACCTATACGATGGACTACTTGCTAGAGATGGGGTGCACCTTACGAAGACTGGAAAATATGTATTTGGAAGTCGCCTTGCTACACTCATCAGAAGAGCTTTAAACTAGAACAATGTGGGAAGGGAAGCAAAAGGCCAGAAAAAGCAATACAGCTGACAAATACTATTGAGATCTCTGCTACTGGAAGTGGAAAGGAAGAACAAAGACAAAACAATTTAAATAATAAAAATATGGGAGGAAGAGAAACCAATCACAAACTAAAATGTTTTTATACAAATGCACAAAGCATGGGCAACAAACAAGGAGAATTGGAACTACTAATGCAGGAAAAGGAATATGATGTCATTGGAATCACTGAAACTTGGTGGGACGATACACATGATTGGAATAAAAGGCTAAAAGGATACAACTTATTTGCAAGAAACAGACTTGATAAACGAGGAGGAGGTGTTGCATTGTATGTTAGAAAAGCGTATATCTGCACAGACATTGAAGCTTCAGAGACTGGGAGTTCTGTGGAAACTGTTTGGGTAAGAATACAAGGAGAGAACAACGGAAAGGACACCATTGTAGGCATTTACTACAGGCCACCTGGGCAATCTGAAGATATGGATGAACTCTTTATATATCAAATGACCAAGTTCTCCAAAAAATACGACGTAGTGGTCATGGGAGATTTCAACTATCCAGACATTTGTTGGGAATCTCTCTCAAGTAAAACTAACAGGTCAAGCAAATTCTTATCCTCTCTTGCTGACAACTTTATCTTCCAAAAGGTAGGGGAGAAAACAAGGGGATCTGCTACTTTGGATCTAATCCTTATAAACAGGGAGGAAATGGTTGAGGAGGTAAAGGTGGCTGGGACCCTAGGAGGCAGCGATCATGCTATTATAGAATTTTGGATAACTAGAGGAGGAAGACATGTGAAGACTCAAACTTCAAGGTTAGATTTTAGAAAGGCAGATTTTAAGAGACTCAGAAAGAGAATAGGAGGGATCCAATGGCTGGATGTCCTTAAGGACAAAAATGTCCAGGAAGGATGGGAAATTTTTAAAAATGAGATTCTCAAAGCACAATCGTTAACAATCCCGAAAAGTAGGAAGAATGGGAAGCATTTAAGGAAACCAGGATGGATGAACACAGAACTTAAACACATGCTAAAAAGAAAGAAAGAAATGTTTATTAAATGGAAAGAGGGAGGCATATCTAAAGAAGATTATAATGCAGTCTGCAGATCATGTAGGGCACGTATCAGGTTAGCTAAAGCTGACAATGAATTAAGGCTTGCAAGAGATGTCAAAAGCAATAAAAAAGGATTTTGGGGGTATGTCAAAAGTAAAAGAAAAGTCAAAGATGCTATAGGATTTTTACAGGATGAAAATGGAGAAATGGTAAGAGAGGATGTTGAGAAGGCCGAACTTTTTAATTCCTATTTTGCATCTGTTTTCTCTCAGAAAGAAAATGTAACATCAACTGATCTTCACTGTCCTTTTAAAGGAATAGAGGAATCCAAGTTATCTGTAAACAGAAAGATTGTGAGGGAATATTTAGCTAACATAAATGAGTTCAAGTCTCCAGGTCCAGATGAATTACACCCCAGAGTACTGAAGGAGATCGTAGAAGAAATTTTAGAACCACTCTCCATAATCTTTGAAAATTCTTGGAGAACAGGAGAAGTCCCAGAAGACTGGAGAAGAGCAAATGTTGTTCCTATCTTCAAAAAGGGGAAGAAGGTGGACCCAGGGAACTATAGGCCGGTGAGTCTGACTTCTATACCAGGAAAGATCTTTGAACAAATTATTAAACAACATGTATGTAAGTACATGGATAAGAATGAAGTGATTAACCAGAGTCAGCATGGGTTTGTAACTAACAAGTCATGTCAGACTAACTTAATTTCCTTCTATGACAGAATCACTGACTGGGTGGATCAGGGAAATGCTGTAGATATAGTATATCTTGACTTCAGCAAAGCATTTGACAAAGTATCTCACACCATCCTTATTGAAAAAATGACCAAGTATGCAATGGACCAGGCAACTGTTAGGCGGATTCATAACTGGCTTAGTGATCGGACTCAAAGGGTGGTTGTAAGTGGCTTCACATCCAGCTGGATGAATGTCTCAAGTGGGGTACCACAGGGCTCCGTCCTGGGACCTGTATTGTTCAACATCTTTATCAATGATTTAGATGAAGGAATTGAGGGTAAACTGATTAAATTTGCTGATGACACAAAGCTAGGAGGGATAGCTAATACTAGAGAAGAGAGAGAGAGGATTCAAAAAGACCTAAATAAACTGGAGCAGTGGGCAGCAACCAACAGAATGGTTTTTAACAGGGAAAAATGCAAAGTACTACATCTGGGCAATAAAAATGAAAAAAGCATATACAGAATGGGAGGAATAGAGCTAAGCAACAGTACATGTGAAAAAGACTTAGGTATACTAATAGATCATAGACTGAACATGAGTCAACAGTGTGATGCAGCAGCAAAAAAGGCAAATACAATTCTGGGATGTATTAACAGAAGCATACAGTCTAGATCACGTGAAGTCATTATCGGTCTTTACTCCTCTTTGGTCAGACCTCATCTGGAATACTGTGTACAGTTTTGGGCACCACATTTTAAAAAAGACATAGACAAACTGGAGCAAGTTCAGAGAAGAGCGACCAGAATGGTGACTGGTCTGCAAACCATGTCCTATGAGGAACGGTTGCAGGATTTGGGAATGTTTAGCTTGCAAAAAAGAAGACTGAGAGGAGACTTAATAGCTGTCTACAAATATGTCAAGGGCTGTCACATTGTAGAAGGATCATCTTTATTCTCATTTACACAAGGAAAGACTAGAAGCAATGGGATGAAGCTAAATGGGAGGAGACACAGATTAGATTTTAGAAAAAACTTTTTGACAGTTAGGGTGATTAATGAGTGGAACAGGCTGCCACGAGAGGTGGTGAGTTCCCCTTCAATGGACGTCTTCAAACAGAGGCTGGACAGACATCTGTCTGAGATGATCTAGTGAATCCTGCTTTGAGCAGGGGGTTGGACCAGATGACCCAGGAGGTCCCTTCCAACTCTACCATTCTATGATTCTATGATTCTATGATTCTATTGGGTACTGTCCGCTTTAGGGAGAACATAGACATATTTTCTTTCCTCCTGTTCAAATTATTTATTTATTCTATATCTTTATAATGTATAATTTATTTGGGGGATACATTTTAGCCATATGTCTACATTATTAGAATTATTTATTCTTATACCATATCGGTGGTGCATTTTTTGATATTTGAATTTAGGTGTATTCAGTACTTTTTGGATATATGCTAAAACCTTTTTAAGGGGTCATCTTTGTCCAGATGTTTGTTTTTCTGTTTTATATGTCCTTTTAACTATGTTTTTTAACAAGTGGTGTTGTATGTCCTGACTATAATAAAATTTACACTATGTTTTCAATACACTGCCTCTATACTTGATTATTCATTACGCTTGGTGCCTGTTTTCCCTCCACTTCCTTTCTTTCTACATTGTCTCTTTTGGGACCTTGGCACGAGTGTAGGTTTAGATATATGGTGGTGCTGGGCCATATCCTTGCGTCAAGTTCAAACAGGTGCAATTAATACAGATAATGAGTGCAGAGTAGGAGGGCTTCTCAAAAAAAAAAACTAACAGGTCTGTGAGAGCCAGAATTCTTGCTGGGTGGTAGGTGATCAAATACTTAATTCATGCAATAAAATGCAATTAAATTATATAAAAGTCATACAATGTTATTTTCTGTTTTTTATTTTTAGATTCTGTCTCTCACAGGTGGTGTACCTCCGATAAAAATTACAGACCTCTCCATTCTTTGTAGGTGGGAAAACTTGCAAAATCGGCAGTGTATCAAATGCTTATTTTCCCCACTGTATCGCCAATCAGCTATCATTTTCAACGGCAAATCGTACAGTGTAAACTGGCCATTAGGGCCCCTTTACGTAGTGGGGGGGAATAAAAATCATAAAAATCAAGCTAATGAGCTTGTACAAGATTCTGATTTCATAACATGGAGTTTTGGAATTTGCTGATTAGTTTTCCCACAAATCACAGCTGATCAATAGGGATCCCACCAACAGAACAATCTATTATGAGCTTGTATAGGAGGCCTTTCACAAAAAGGAGATAGCCACAACCTGACAACAACTTTAAAAATTCAGATTAATTTCTTCTCCAACGTATAACATCTATATGCACACCACAAAACCACATCCATTTTCTTTAAAATCAATGACTGATCTTGCCCATGATGAGTAATTTAATTTAGCCACAGCACTTTGCGTCACGTGCATAGGTCCATGTACCAAGACATCGCCCTTTTATCTATATTCAAAAGCCCCCCCCCACACATTAGACAGAAGACAACCAATCATCTAATCTGTACTAGATGGTGGCCCGATTCTAACGCATCGGGTATTCTAGCATATGTCTCCCGACCCTCCTTTATAATGCCCCATGCAGGAAGTCACATCCCCCCTATATAATACCCCATGCAGGATGTCACATCCCCCGCATATAATGCCCCATGCAGGAAGTCACATCCCCCGTATATAATGCCCCATGCAGGAAGTCACATCCCCCGCATATAATGCCCCATGTAGGATGTGACCCCTCCCCCCATATAATGCCCCATGCAGGATGTGACCTCTCCCCCCATATAATGTCCCATGCAGGATGTGACCTCTCCCCCATATAATGCCCCATGCAGGATGTGACCTCTCCCCCCATATAATGCCCCATGCAGGATGTCACCTCTCCCCCATATAATGCCCCATGTAGGATGTCACCTCTCCCCCTCATATAATGCCCCATGCAGGAAGTCATATCCCCTGTATATCCATCCCCCTATAGTGCCCCATGCAGGTCCCCTATGGCCCCATACAAAAAAAAAATCCAATACTCACCTCCCTTCTCAGCTGCTTCTCTGGACTCCAGCGTAGCCGGCATGTTGACGTTGTGCGCTGTGACCGGTCAGGAGAGAGCACGGTGTAAAGACGTCACCGCGCCCTCTGACCTGAGACGTCACAGAGCAGCAGCGGAAGACACAGGAGCTGCTGCGGAGGCACGGAGAGGGGTAAGTATGACGCCGGTGCCGGGGTCCTGATCGAGCGGGGGGGGGGACGGGAGGAGAGGGGAGGGGAGAGGAGAGGCGTCACACTTGTCCTCGGGAGATAAGCGGCCGTAGCCGCTGATCTCCCGACGATAGCCGCATGTAGGTCAGCGGCGCCTGCGGTCGGGGGACTTATGCTGCGAGTAGCCGGCTGCATCTCCCGGCTGCATCGCCGCTGACCTCCGTGCCGCACATGAGCCGCTAATGGCCGCCATGTTTTTCAGAAATGCCGCATCGCTGATTGGCCGCGGCCGGACCAATCAGCGACCCGGGATTTCCAGGACAGACAGACAGACAGACGGGATAAGACAATTATATAGTAGATGGGGGCTTCCCGCCTGAAATTTGTAGATCAACATCAGGATGGGGTGGATGGATTTTGGCAGCGGCTCTCTTGGAGAACACATGGGGCTAAGCCATTTATACCAGTGTATGGGGGAGATGGTTATCAGCTGAACCATTGCCTACAGCGATCTGATGTGTCTGACCAGTATCACTGTTGCTTTTACAATCAAAGGGACACTTTCAATAGGGTGATTTTCCATTAGAATTTATCAGGGTTTTGTTTTTTTTTCAATTCTCCCATTGTTATTCACTTTAAAATTAAATACCAAATACTATACGTCTACAACCAGCCAGCAATAGAGCTTAAAGGGGTTGTCCGGGCTTAAGCTACACGCGCACTGCTCACTGTGAGGGTTCTCCAGCGCAGCAAGTGAGTGATCTGCATACTCCAGGCCACATTCCAACTAATTGGACGCGGCCTCACTCAATGCAAGTGTACTGAGCAAGGTCGGAAACAGTCTAGTCGGAATGTGTCCGGGAGTATGCATTTACTCATTGTAAAAAAAATTACATGCTGCATATCTAAATCTGCAAGGAAAAATAAGCAACGTGTGCATGAGACTTAGGAACCTCATTCCCTTTGCTGAAACTAGGAAATCCTTCAAGTTTTGTGATAAATCTGCACAGAAAAAAAAAAAAAAACAGTCAAAATTGTTATAAATCGGCAAAGTGTGCCCAGAGCCCAAGAGGTTATCTGCAACGTAATCTTATAATCGTAGTTGCAGGACTGGGCTAACAAAATGACTGCTGTATACCCTTCATAGTCCTAGCCAGGGATCAGCAACTTGCAGCACACTAGCTGTTGTGAAATCCATCATGCTCCAACTGTCAGAGCCTGTCAGCTGGCTGTTTATGCTGGGAGCTGGAGTGCCGCAGGCTATTGACTACTGGTCCAAAGGGGCTCAAGGGAGAGCCTCATGAGTCAGGATGTTTGCTAGGCCTGAGTTTTGGGTATTAGGGGGTTAATGTAACTGGATGAACATGAGTAGGGAAGTTTAAGGGAGGGGTTATAGGAAATCCAGGGGTGTGGGGCTTACCTGATTAGTGGGGGGGGGGGGGTCTTCAATAAGAGGTATTTAAGGGCTTGCTCTTAGGGGATGATCATCTTCTGTGGAGGCCCTTGTACCAGGAACATCCTGCCTGCCCACTCCTATTATAGTTCGTTCTTTAAATTCATTAAAATTTCAGGATTTGTCACAGAGGTTGGCGTAAAAGGAGGGGGGTTTTGGAGGAAGTTGGTTGTACTGAAGGACTGGGGAGCCTAGTGCAGGGATAGGCGACTCGAATCAGGTTTATGGTTCTTACAGAATTGTAAGCGGGTCCCTACTGGGCTGGGTTTCAGCTGGACATTTGGGTACAGGCAACATTCAGCTGGGGCCCCAGAGCTGGTGTAGTGGAGCTGTTTCGTTGCGGTTTTAAGAATGGTTGTGGAACCTTCAATCCCCCCCTCCTTTATGGTGGTCAGTTTATTATGGAATTTTATTGTTCAATGTTTGATATGTTTTGATATGTTTTATTAAATAAATTGAGGCTGCTGTGAAAAAGTGGAAACAAATGAAAGAGAAATATGAAGTGGTACACATTATTTGTTTTTTGTTTTTTTATTGTACCTGTCTTTATATGAAATAATTGACGACTACGTTGTTTCATAAGAACTCATAACGGCCTGACAAATATATATCTTTGTTGGGTAAAGTGAGCACTATGGAAATGCTTTGTATCGGGAGAAAGAAGGCTCGTGTATGTGCCATTCCCAAAGTTTTTGTTTTCAATGAAGATCAGAGAGCCACAGGCCCCCGCTGCAGTCAGCTGCCTGGTACCAGAGCCCACTGTCCAGATACACTCATCACACTACCCTTTTTTTGTTCCTTCTCACCTTTCCAGAATGGTTGCAAATTTACTCTTTACTTACATTTGGCAGTATAGTGTTTTTTTTCCCCAGAAGATGCACTTATTTTGTCAATCCTAACCTAAAACCATTGATCCAACTCAAGATTTGTTTGCATCAGTGATGGACTTGCGTACAATGTTCCCATCCCTCTAACCCTTTTTATAGAAGCCATACGGAAACTCTGAATAATTCTTCTTAATTGAACAACTGTTTACCCCTCGTAGCAAAACAAACAAATCCACAAGGATGTTTATTGAGAATCTGAGAATTGTTTCAGGCCTCATCCTCAATCCCAGAGGGAACTTACAAGGAGCAGAATGCAGCTGGTTTAATGTACTTTGGGAACAGATTCTTGAGAACAGTTCCTGTCCGGCAGTGCAACAGAAACAAACCTTTTGCCGCTACATTTGATTCAGATCAGATACTTACAAGGCTGAATATGATGAATAAATACTGAGAAATATGAGTTTTTCCTTTCAGGTGTCACTTATGTTCTAGAATCTTGTTTTCATATTACATATCTATTGAGGAAGAAAATTATGAAGACGACTGAAGGTTCCCCCCATGCACATCAGATAGCTGATGATCGGACATTCGTTTGGCCTTCAGCTATCTTTCCTGACTCCTCCATACACAGGATGATCGGCTCAGATGGTCAATCCTGTGTTCTCGATGACAGACTCTTCAGCTTATCTCCACTCCAAACAAAAGGATCAGCCGCTGAAATTCAAAAGGTCAGACCCTTCCGGCCTTTTGAGATGGGAGGCCCTGATATAATTAGATGGTTGACTGATCTCGTCGAAATTGGTGGGTTTAACTGACTTTTATCTAATGCATGTGAGGGTCTTAATAGACTTAAAGGAGAGTTGTCGGCTCAAATCAGCAGTAACGAGCTTGCAAGAGAGTGGTGTCAGAAAAGCCGGCGTGCAGAGACGAGCGCCGCCCCCCCACCCTCCAAAAGTGACGTCACTGGTCTTTGCACGCCGGGTATACTGGCAACACATTCTGTTGCCTGCTCAAATCAGCAGTAACGAGCCGGCAACAGACAGTGCACTGTCATTGTGCACATCGCGCAGAGACTAGCCCAGCCCCTGAAACCAGCATCATTGATGACGCTTCATTTCAGGAAGGGGGCAGGAGCTGCGGCAGTGACCGCAGCTTCTGCACCCTGATGACGCTTCGCTTGAGTATCCCAGCATGCACTGGGACTCTCAAACAAAACATCACAAAAAAGGAAGTGGAAAAGAAGAAAAAAAGAAAAGCAGTTAGCTAGTGCAGTTAGCGAAGGATAGGGAATTTTTAATTCAAGTATATTAGAAAATAGTTTAGATTATGACATTAATTAAGTAGGGATTTAAGGTCAAAATTAATTTGGATTTCGGACTACTCCCTTAATTTACACCAGATCGGAAATTAAATAAAAAAAAAATCTACATAGCTAGTTTTCATGAAATTTCCCTAAAGATTTTTTTGCAAAAATCTATTTTGCAATAGGCATTCATTAAAAAATTTTGGACGGTTTGACTTCTCCCAACTTTCTCCCAATGAATAATGTCAGGGAAAAGAGGAACCGGGAATGTTTCATTTCCACATCCCATCCCTGGCAGCCTTTACACCCCTCTGCCTATTGAAGACACATGAAAACGTAGCTGGGGAGAGCATGCATGTGTAAGTATGGTGGAATACAGGTAAAGATGTGTTGGCACCATAAGATAGCTGGCTGCAGACTGTTTTGTCTTCAACAGTAGACCAGGCCCATGTGAATAAGCTCCGTTCCTCAAGCAGTCTGACAACACTGCAATTAACCCCTTAAAGACTGTCCTATTTTTTGCCTTCAAGAACCGGTATTTTTTTCCCCATTAACTCATTCCAAGAGCTATAACTATATTTATCTGCCCATTGATATAGCTGTATGAAGGCTTGTGTTTTTGTGTGAGGAGTTATTTTGTTTAGGTTACGTTTTGAGGTATATACGATTTATTGAACAGGAATTTGATGGGAAAAAAAACAAAACAGCAATTCCACCATTGCCTGTGTAGTACAATTAACATGTTCTTGTACTTTTCCTAAGTAAAATAAAGTTTTATTAATAGCCAGACAGAAGATGCCTACTCCTATCAAACTCCTTAGCTGTCCAAGTGCAGTATAGAAGGATTTCGCCAAGCCGATCAGGACCACCCACAGTGCTCAGTCCTTGCTGTCCTTGTGTCCCTGCTTGCAGTGGAAAGTGAGCTCAGACTGAAAGGGGCAGATTCAGGATAATAATCCCAGGAGAAGCCGCAGATGCTTCCTTAAAATGTTCCATTAAGAAGTGAAAAGGTGTCGAGAAGTGGTTAAAGAGACAGTACACTCTATCTCTGCAGCATCAGAGAAGTGTAGGGACACCGGAGCTGGCGGAGTCCAGAGATCAGTGTCAGAGCAGCACTTGTACACTGTAATGTAGGGGTCCCCAACTTGTGGCTCACAAACCCATGATATGTGGCTCGTGGCTGTCTGTCCGCTTGGTACGTTAGCCCCTGTTCTCACAAATAGTTATGAAGAGCAGATCTCCGGATGGTGACTTTTGTGAGTAGCCCCGCACAGAAGAGCAGATCTGGATGTGTACAGTCATATGAAAAAGTTTGGGCACCCCTATTAATCTTAAGCTTAATGTTTTATAAAAATTGGTGTTTTTGCAACAGCTATTTCAGTTTGATATATGTAATAACTGTTGGACACAGTAATGTTTCTGCCTTGAAATGAGGTTTATTGTACTAACAGAAAATGTGCAATCTGCATTCAAACAAAATTTGACAGGTGCATAAGTATGGGCACCTTTATCATTTTCTTGTTTTAAATACTCCTACCTACTTTTTACTGACTTACTAAAGCACTTTTTTGGTTTTGTAACCTCATTGAGCTTTGAACTTCATAGCCAGGTGTATGCAATCATGAGAAAAGCTACTTAAAGTGGCCACTTGCAAGTTGTTCTCCTGTTTGAATCTCCTCTGAAGAGTGGCATCATGGGCTCCTCAAAACAACTGTCAAATGATCGGAAAACAAAGATTATTCAACATAGTTGTTCAGGGGAAGGATACAAAAAGCTGTCTCAGAGATTTAAGTTGTCAGTTTCCACTGTGAGGAACATAGTAAGGAAATGGAAGAACACAGGGACAGTTCTTGTTAAGGCCAGAAGTGGCAGGCCAATAAAAACATCAGAAAGGCAGAGAAGAAGAATGGTGAGATCAGTCAAGGACAATCCTCAAACCACCTCCAGAGAGCTGCAGCATCAACTTGCTGCAGATGGTGTCACTGTGCATCGGTCAACTATACAACGCACTTTGCACAAGGAGAAGCTGTATGGGAGAGTGATGCGAAAGAAGCCGTTTCTGCAAGCACGCCACAAACAGAGTCGGCTGAGGTATGCAAAAGCACATTTGGAGAAGCCAATTTCTTTTTGGAAGAAGGTCCTGTGGACTGATGAAACCAAGATTGAGTTGTTTGGTCATACAAAAAGGCGTTATGCATGGTGGCAAAAAAACACAGCATTCCAAGAGAAACACTTGCTACACAGTAAAATTTGGTGGCAGTTCCATCATGCTTTGGGGCTGTGTGGCCAATGCCGGCACCGGGAATCTTGTTAAAGTTGTGGGACGCATGGATTCCACTCAGTATCAGCAGATTCTTGACAATAATGTTCAAGAATTAGTGATAAAGTTGAAGTTACGCAGGGGATGGATCTTTCAGCAAGACAATGATCCAAAACACCGCTCCAAATCTACTCAGGCATTCATGCAGAGGAACAATTACAATGTTCTGGAATGGCCATCCCAGTCCCCAGACCTGAATATCATTGAACATATACATCTGTGGGATCATTTGAAGAGGGCTGTCCATGCTTGGCGACCATCAAACTTAACTGAACTGGAATTGTTTTGTAAAGAGGAATGGTCAAAAATACCTTCATCCAGGATCCAGGAACTCATTAAAAGCTACAGGAAGCGACTAGAGGCTGTTATTTTTGCAAAAGGAGGATCTACTAAATATTAATGTCACTTTTCTGGTGAGGTGCCCATACTTATGCACCTGTCAAATTTTGTTTGCATGCAGATTGCACATTTTCTGTTAGTGCAACAAACCTCATTTCAAGGCAGAAACATTACTGTGTCCAACAGTTATTACATATATCAAACTGAAATAGCTGCTGCAAAAACACCAATTTTTATAAAACATTAAGCTTAAGATTAATAGGGGTGCCCAAACTTTTTCATATGACTGTATATACTGGTAAAGATTGATCCAGCCAGTCAGTGGAGGTGTCCGAAGCTGGATGCAATAGTGTGTCAGGAGGGCTTGATGTGAGAATACCCAAGGTAGGTAAGGTGGGAACCCCCTGATTCTAGGCACACCGCCTCGGTGTGATTTCTTTGGCTGTCATTATACCGGTAATGGGGGCTTTTGGTGTCACTGCTGTGAGGGAGTGGGATGTAAGAAGAGAAAGAGCTTTGGGGTTTTGGATGTGGCTCACGATCATGAGCCCAACTCACGGTCAGAGGACATTATAAAGCGCAGTTTGCCATTTGGGCAAGTTAGAAAAAAAAAGCAACTTTGCCAATTCTGCCACTGTAGCTCGGGTTTAATTTTTACAGCGTTCACTGTGTGATAAAAATGACAGATTATCACTATTCTGCATGCCAAAATAAACACAGCAAAATCAAACTTTTGACTTCTGATTTGACCCTTTTCCATTACAAAGCATTGTATGGGGGGGAATCTGCCATAAAAAGCTACAGAAGAGTGAGCCTGCAGCAGATTTTGAAATCTTTATTTACTTGTCATGTAAATTGCTGTAGATTTAGGAATCCGCACCGCAAATCCTCAGCAAAGCCTGAACTTAGCCTTAAAGTGCAGGTCATTCCTGGGAGCAATCAGATCACCGCCGTTAGCTGGAACTTGTACACAACTGAGGAGCCATAGAATTGAGGACAACATTGTTTGTCAATTTCACGGTTCTTTACCCCATATCAGCGCATGTACATCTATGGAATAAACACGGCCAGACATAACAATGACTGCATGTGCGTTCTTTGCACGGTGCTGTGGCATCTCTCTCCTTTCAGCATACATAAAACAAGCTGAAGCTGTTGTCAGCGCTCTGAATATTATTAGCGGCTGAGCATACAATGTCAAGTGGTATTTATTCAACAGTAAAAATCACGCTCATTAATCTGTCTCCTCCAATCTGTAACAATCGGAAAACATTGCAGTGAACACAGCGCCCCCTGTTGGTAAACAGAACCATTTACACATTGGTCACATTCGACTACACACAGCCAAAGAGTTTTCTCCTAAAATCCCAACTGCATCCAGAATGGAAGACACAACCCCATTGAGCTTTATGGTGGTTATAAATATCCAGAAAATAAAGTATTTCTCCTAGAAAATTATTAAAATTAGACCTGTTTTGTTATAGACACGTGTATTTCCTTTCTGTGTATTGGAACAACACGAAAAATAAAAATAAGAAATTGGACATAATTTCACACAAAACCCCAAAAATGGGCCGGACAAAACTGCTGCCACTCAACTTAATATTTGGTTGCACACCCTTTGGAATAAATAACTACAGTCAATCACTTCCTATAACCATCAACAAGATCGGCCATGACTGCATATACACACTGTATATACTGCACATACATGTGTGATATATATATATATATACACATACATATATATACAGTACAGATCAAAAGTTTGGACACACCTTCTCATTTAAAGATTTTTTTGTATTTTCATGACTTTGAAAATTGTACATTCACACTGAAGGCAACAAAACTATGAATTAACACATGTGGAATTATATACTTAACAAAAAAGTGTGAAACAACTGAAAATATGTCTTATATTCTAGGTTCTTCAAAGTAGCCACCTTTTGCTTTGATGACTGCTTCGCACACTCTTGGCATTCTCTTGATGAGCTTCAAGAGGTAGTCACCGGAAATGGTCTTCCAACAATCTTGAAGGAGTTCCCAGAGATGCTTAGCACTTGCTGGCCCTTTTGCCTTCACTCTGCGGTCCAGCTCACCCCAAACCATCTCGATTGGGTTCAGGTCTGGTGACTGTGGAGGCCAGGTCATCTGGCGTAGCACCCCATCACTCTCCTTCTTGGTCAAATAGCCCTTACACAGCCTGGAGGTGTGTTTTGGGGTCATTGTCCTGTTGAAAAATAAATGATGGTCCAACTAAACGCAAACCGGATGGAATGGTATGCCACTGCAAGATGCTGTGTTCAGTATACCTTCAATTTTGAATAAATCCCCAACAGTGTCACCAGCAAAGCACCCCCACACCATCACACCTCCTCCTCCATGCTTCACGGTGGGAACCAGGCATGTAGAGTCCATCCGTTCACCTTTTCTGCGTCGCACAAAGACACGGTGGTTGGAACCAAAGATCTCAAATTTAGACTCATCAGACCAAAGTACAGATTTCCACTGGTCTAATGTCCATTCCTTGTGTTCTTTAGCCCAAACAAGTCTCTTATGCTTGTTGCCTTTCCTTAGCAGTGGTTTCCTAGCAGCTATTTTACCATGAAGGCCTGCTGCACAAAGTCTCCTCTTAACAGTTGTTGTAGAGATGTGTCTGCTGCTAGAACTTTGTGTGGTATTGACCTGGTCTCTAATCTGAGCTGCTGTTAACCTACGATTTCTGAGGCTGGTGACTCGGATAAACTTATCCTCAGAAGCAGAGGTGATTCTTGGTCTTCCTCTCCTGGGGCGATCCTCATGTGAGCCAGTTTCTTTGTAGTGCTTGATGGTTTTTGCAACTGCACTTGGGGACACATTCAAGGTTTGCCCAATTTTTCGGACTGACTGACCTTCATTTCTTAAAGTAATGATGGCCACTCGTTTTTCTTTACTTAGCTGCTTTTTTCTTGCCATAATACAAATTCTAACAGTCTATTCAGTAGGACTATCAGCTATGTATCCACCAGACTTCTGCACAACACAACTGATGGTCCCAACCCCATTTATAAGGCAAGAAATCCCACTTATTAAACCTGACAGGGCACACCTGTGAAGTGAAAACCATTTCCGGTGACTACCTCTTGAAGCTCATCAAGAGAATGCCAAGAGTGTGCAAAGCAGTCATCAAAGCAAAAGGTGGCTACTTTGAAGAACCTAGAATATAAGACATATTTTCAGTTGTTTCACACTTTTTTGTTGAGTATATAATTCCACATGTGTTAATTCATAGTTTTGATGCCTTCAGTGTGAATGTACAATTTTCATAGTCATGAAAATACAGAAAAAAATCTTTAAATGAGAAGGTGTGTCCAAACTTTTGGTCTGTACTGTATATATACACACACAAACTACACATGTGTATATATACACACACACTGCACGTATCTGCTGCAAATCTACCAATTCTGAGTGCTGAGCTTTGTATAACCCCCCGTCCACACCACTTATTGGCAGCTAATTTATATGGAGAACTACATGCCAGCAAGTTTACTAGTCCTCTAATCATAATTTCCTGCACATAAAACAATGATTTTATCAAAACTGCAGCACGCAGCCCAGTAACCGACACATCGCTGGAATCAGTGCCAATGCGCCTACAATATATTGTTCTCAGATTAGGTAGTAAGTGGTGATAGATTCCCTTTATACACAGCAGCAAGTCCTAACCATCCCAAAATTGGCTTCTTTCTCTGGGGATATCAATGAAGAAAACTTGGGCATTAATATCTGCATGTTATACGGAAGTGGTTTGGAGAAGTGGAGGTGACTGTACAGAATGACCAGCTGATCTGCGGCATCCTTATCTAATGCACATTTCTATGGCTTCAGGTTCCCATACAGCTAACAATCACACACCTGTTCTTACAACGCTCTGCACCTGCCACAGGAACAATACAGAAAGCTGTACACAAGACCTTGGCAAAGCAAACACTAGTAAATGGCGACAGGGAATGTTCACATGGCACCTTTAAGAGAATATGGGAACAGATTCTGCTCCAAAATCCACATCAAAACCGCGTCATATAATATTAATAAGCTTCCTATTGATGACAAAAGGAAACGCACCTATAGTGCACATGGCCCTGACTCATGAAGGTGTTTTCACCAGTTCTCTGGAATAAAACACCTTCAAAAAATTACAAAATGTTGTTGCGACTTTGTGCGCTTTTACCCCAGTCTGGACCAGCTATGCTAAAATGGGAGAAGCATGGATTCGATGGAGCGTGGCTTGGCCATCGGTCTATTCATGGAGACGTACGGCAAAAAAAGCAGTAACAAGTCCATTCTTGAGGCTTTTCTGATTGAAAAAAAACACAACTCAAATCTGACAACTAAATGATGAGCAGAAAAAAACGACATCAAATCACACACGCTTTTTTTTCCTTCCTGTGACTTTGTCAGCCTGAAAAATGTGTGAACATAACCTACCATAGAAGCAGAGCTAATATGTCCCATCAAGACTTATCACAGACACATATGATAAAAGGATTATTTCCATGTCGTATTGCTGGGATAGACCACCACTTAATGATCGGTGAGGGTTCCACCACAATTTATGACACTGAACTAACAAATTATATTGTGGAATTCCGTAATGGTATAACCAAATTCAATGGGACTCTCCAGTTTAGTTACCATGACAAATAAGATACAGCAGGGGGAAGGAAGATACCTCTAGCAAGGCACAAGATGGCACTGCATGCCAACCACTGAGATCCCATATATACAGCACTGAGGCTACACAGCTGCCTCATATGTAGCCGCACAGCTTTCAAGTTCACGTCTTACAGACTTTGACATGAAAAGAGATATATTCCTGCTAGAAGCAGCTGTATTCATTAAGGGTATGTCCACAGCACGTCTTTTTCAGGCAGATTCCGCTTTGAATACATCTGAAAAAACACACAAACAATAAGGCCACATTCACACGTTCAGTATTTGGTGAGTTTTTTACCTCAGTATGTATAAGCCAAAACCAGGAGTGGAACAATCAGAGGAAAAGTATAATAGAAACACGTCACCACTTCTGTATTTATCACCCACTGCTGGTTTTGACTTACAAATACTGAGGTAAAAATAAACTCACCAAATAGGACCCTTGACGATGGGTTGCGAGCTTACTTATTTTGGCCAAAATATCAACTAATACCTCATATGATATTTTTTGCACTTTTTTTTATCTGCTAGGGCACGGCCAGGCCCAGTAATGGTGACCTTGTGAGTGGGGGCTTCACAACTCTGCGATGCACGGATAGGGTGCCGGGCATCCCGCCTAGTCGAATAGTAGGGGCGTATAATAGGATGCTGGCTAGGCACGGTGCCGCGAGTGTGTGAATTGCACCCTACTGCAAGTTTCATCTGTGTGCAGTTTTAGTGCTGGGTAGTCGCCCCTCCAGTGAGAGTGGTTGAGGGCGATTGTTCATTAGCATTCTGCACCTGTTACCTCCTTCTAACAAAAGGGGGCCGGCCGTGTCCTGGTGTGCATTTTTTCTTGAAACCTTGGCTGGTGAGTACCATTGCCTTTTGCTATTTTCTAAACTCACCAAATACTTACCGTGTGAACAAGGCATAAAGATGATGAACATGTTCACAGCAATCTAAAAAAAAAAGCTTGCTGTGTATTTGTTCCGTCTTTTTTAACTTCTTATGATCACTTTGAGGTGCCCCGACCATTCTTCAGGCGGCTGCCGCTTGGAAGCCGCCACTATTTTATGCATGAAATTAGGAAAAAAATGCCACCGACAACAAGAAAGACGACAAAGAAGACGCTTTAAGAAAAACACCACCGCTATTATCCTCAAGTGTTATCTGCTTCAAAAATGATGCAGGTTCAACGCCATCGAAAAGATGCAGTGTGCACATACTGTAAACGGGGTGGTCCGGTCTATGAAGAAGAGTCTGCAGTCACTCTATGCGACTGCAGACTGCTGAGTTATTAGCACGTGCGATGGGCACTGTCACGATTCCTGTTTTCCCTGTGCGAATAGGCAGACATACTTGCAGTCACGTAGAATTCATAGGAACCGGGTGAGACTTGTCGGCCTAATGACTTCAAGTAAGCAAATCACAGACACGCGGTGACGTGGCCACCTACCCGCTCAGGAAATACATGGGAACAGTAGCAGACACACTGCCATGATTCAGCAGTCTGCAGTCACAAAGATTGACTGCAGACTTTACTTCTTAGACCAGAAAACCGATTTGCAAGTAAAGTATGTCACAATTTTCTGTTTTGTTTGAGCTACAGGGGTGAAGGCCTCATGCATGTGAATGCGAGGCACTTTTACAGAACCATAAAGTGCCATATGTATAAAGTCTAAAGATGCCCATACACCTTTGATAGCCATCAGCCATGCACCACCCTGCTAACAATGTTCCGGTTTCACCACCCCCTTAGACACATGCACACTCAGGTCTGCCGAGCATGCAGGTGTTTTCACTCGGAAGTGGGCTGTAATCCACAGACACTGGCATTTGTTGTGAGAACAAAAATAAAGGGAGCTGAAATTTATCATGATTGATCCTTCCCCTCCCTCCCACACAATAATTGGTTGTAGGGGAGAAAAATGCAGTAATATAGTGCCATATGCACACTAGCCAACATTATGGTTTGTAGCATAAAGACAGGGAATCTGCCAGCAGGTTTTTGCTATGTAATCTGAGAGCAGCATGATGTAGGGGCTGAGACCCTAATTCCGGTGATTTATATCTTGCTAGTTTGCGTGTTGTTGCTTCAATAAAATCACCATTTTATCAGCTGGTGGTCATCATCGTGCCATCATGCGATGTGTAACGCTGCCCCCATCGCTGATTGGCAGTAGTGTACACTGTACATACGCAGAAAGCTGCCAATCAGTGGTTTGTCTGAAATAAGATCAGCAGACACATCGCTGCACTCAGGGTCTCTGGCCCTACATTATGCTACTCTCATATGTGGTAGCAAGAACCTGGTGAGCGATTTCCTTTAAGATTTGCCAGGGAAAGCTACTAACCAGACCCGTTTTTGCCTCAGGGTAGTCACAAATTTCTATGAATTGTATCAACAACTACAGGACTTTTCCTGAAAACTTTGCTTGCTTTGCACATGGAGCACCACATGGTAGCACACGGAGTTGTAGGGAGTAGCACAAACTCTACACCATGAGGACGGACTTCTACCTTCCTGGAGATAATTGTTGTATATAACACGCTTGATGACAGTCTGCACATGTGAATCATTGCTGCAATTATCAACCACATGCAGGCAAAGAAAAAAAAGCCAGCTACTATATAAAGCCCTCTGGGGCAGATTCCCTATTAATCCCACAGTCATACAATTCGCTATTCCCATGGCCTGTCCTGCACCCACCTTTCCTGTCTGCACATACCCTGCAGTGGTACAGCTGTGTAACTTGGAGACTCACTATGGCCAGGAAAACACATTAAGTGGGAAGCCTACATGGAGCGGTCCCACACACAACAGGCCTTATACATATCCAACCGAGCAAGGGTGAAAGGCCGGCCCCACCACAAAGCAAAAGCTACAGAAGAGGAGGAAATCACTGTACAGATACATGGGAGGCATGTGAAAACCTGACCTGTGCAAAGAATTTCCTTACTCCTAGTTCATGACAAAAGATAAATGTGTCTGCAAATGGCCCTAATGACCATGGGAAATGGATAACGAGCCTCTGAGCAGCAGAGAACAAAAGGACAGGGAAGAATAACCATGCTTATGACCGGAAGGCCAGAAAATATGCTCTAAATCTCTCCAATATGTCTTATTGCTCAATTCTTCACCAATATTCGGTGAATTAGAACATTTATTTGTACTTCTTACAGATACTTTTTTTTTTTCAACAAATGTATCGAGTCTAGATAACAGATTTTAAAGGGAATTTGTCACCTGGTTTTTCGCTGCCCCATCTGAGAGTAGCATGATGTAGGGAAAGAGACCCTGATCCCAGGAATGTGTCACTTAATTTACTGGTCTCTGCAGTTTTATAATTAACAAATGTTTTATCTGCTGCAGATCTATTAGTTCTCTAAATGCTGAGCCATGTATAATCCCACCCACAGCACTGATTGGCAGCTTTCTGCTACACTGTGCATAGGCAGAAAACTGCCAAGCAGTGGTGGGGGCGGAGTTATACAGTGCTCATGAACACAGAGGACTTCATCTCAGCAGGTTTACTAGTCCTCTAGTGATAATCTCCTGCTGATAAAACAGTAATTTTATAAATAAAATACCATAAGCAGCCAGGTAAGGAACACCTCGCTGGAATCATAGTCTCTGTCCCCACATCATGCTGTTCTGCGATTAGAAAAAAAAAATCTGGTGACAGATTTCCTCTGTGAACAGCATGGTGTAGAGATGGAGAAGCTGAGAATAATGATAGGGTATGTGCACACGATGCAGAAATGAAGCAGAAAATTTCTGCATCATTCTGCATCTCCCTGGCAGAAAAAACGCATGCAGATTGTGCATGCGTTTTTCCTGCAGAATACATGCGGATCCACATGCGGGTTCACATGCGTTTCCGCATGCAGATTGACAAGCGCTTTCCAGGCGATAGCATCACTTGGAAAGTGCTTGACAACTAGGTCACACTATATAAATCCATACAACCGGCATGGATTTATATAGTGTGACCCGAGAGAGTGTATATACTTACCTCCGATGACCTGCGCTGTCCTGCTCACTCCGTTCTCCCGGCTGCCGGCAACTTTGAATTGAAAGACCTGCCGACGTCAGCGTCACGTGACCCGTCACATGACTCTGACGTCAGCGCAGGTCCTTCAACTCACTGCAAGTGCCGGGAACCAAGCAGGAGCGCTGCGCGGGCCGACAGATGGTAAGTATATACATATTTTTTATTTTATTCTTGTTTTACAGCTTTTTTAATGGTACCTGGGTGTGGATGAGACTCTCCTCTCCTCCACACCCGGGTACCATCCGCACATTAGAACGCACCAATAACGCAAGTACAGATGCAGTCTTGCGGAATTGGCGCGTTCTAATGCAAGTCAATGGCGGCGAAAACGCCGCGTTTACGCAAAATTAATGGACATGCTGCGGATTTTTGAGCGCAGCATAAACGCTGTGGAAAAATCCGCATCATGGGCACAGCACATGCGGATTTCCATTGGGGAACATTGCTTCCCTTCTACCATGCGTTTTTAATGCGTTTCCGCGGCGTTTCCGCAACTGCAAAAACACCGCGGAAACGCATTAAATACGCATCGTGTGAACTCAGCCATATATAGGTTTGTTGGAAAATATTCAGTGTAAGGCCTCATTCAGATGTCGGTTTTATAAGGATAGAACTAGTAACCTATTAGAGTCTGTAGAGCTGTTCACATGTACAGTCCTGCTCATCATTATTAGCACCCTTGAAGTTTAAGCATATAATGTGGAATATCTCCTGAAAAAATGAATCAAGTGAAAGTTTTTTTTTTGTATAAAGCCCTGGTCTTAAATACAAAAGAGCAAATGATAATAAGCAATAGTTTAAAACAAAAGACAATGGGAGGGAAAAATAGAAAAACCTAAAGCTTGCTGTGTCACTGGTATTGGCACCCTTTACATTAATTTAGTATGGAAACACATTTTGAGTCACCTGTGGTAAATCACAAAAGAGATTCATCTGTGATTAATTTTCAGTGCCATGTGACATTAATTAGCCAATGAATGATGACTTTACTGTTTTAAAGAGCCACATGGTAGGCCCTATTCCTTTGTCACAATGGTGAAGACAAAAGAGCTGTCTGAGGACATCAGAACTGCTATTATTAGCAAACACAAGACTTCCAAAGGGTATAAGGCCATCTCCAAAGACCTCGATATCCCAGTTTCAACAGTGCGCAATGTTATTAAGAAGTTTGCTGTAAGCCAAAATCATCAACATTAACAGAAATAAACACTTGAAATAGATCACTCTGTTTGTAATGACTCTATAGAAAATATGAGTTTCACTTTTTGTATTAAAGAACTGAAATAAATTAACTTTTTGATTATATTCTAATTTAGCGAGATGCACCTGTAAGTCTATGAAGTTGGTGGAAAAGTCGGACAGCACTCTGATGCCATCAGTGTTCTGTCCATTTTTAACGGACTGCTTGAAATGAGATTAAGAAAACTCCATCGTTTTTTGCTTTCATTCGAGAAAAACTGAAGAAACTGACCAAACTCTGAAGGTAAAAACTTACACACTGACCAAACGCTGATGACACTAATAAAAAACACTGATGAAATTTGGCCTGGTTTTTTTTGTTTTGTTTTTTTTTTTCTTTCAGAACGATCAAGATCACTTATGCCTGAATGAGGCCTAAAGTTTATTTTATTTATTGACATCCCTGCTTTTTATAAGCATATGAGTCCAGTGATTGACAGCCATCTCTGTAAGCAAAATTATACAGGGAAGACAGTCAATGAATGAGCAGGACCGCCCACTGGACTCGTATGAATACAAGAACCAGGGATTTCAATGAAAATAATTCAAGTATTGCTACAACTTTTACCACAAAAATGTATATGAACCTGGTCAACTTCTCCTGCTCTATAACATCTGGCCTGCAGCCATTTTCAACATGACAAGTTTAGTACAAAATGGTGAAGAAATTATTAAAAAAAAACAAAACTTTATATTACTAGAACATTTAACAAAAGTTTATTATAGGTTTTTATTTATCATATGTTCAAAAACTCTTCATAAAGGAAATATCAGAGTATTCTGACCTTCTAAAGCACAAGAGAAGATATTGGCTAGTAAAAAGCACCTAATGACTGTATCCAAGTCGTTTGGTGCTTGTTTGCTGCATGTATAGTAAGAATGGTGTACAAATATCAAAAACTGATCGTCACTTCCAAACAGAAAACTGGTGTGCACAGGTGCATAATAAGAGTATCCATCTCCATACATACAGTGAAGGTAATAATTATTTGATTCCTTGCTGTTTTTCTAAGTTTGCCCACTGACAAAGATATGAACAATTTATAGTTTTAAGGGTAGGTTAATTTTAAAAGATAGAATATCCAAAAAAAATAAAAATAAAGAAAATCACGTTGTATAAATTAGATAAATTTATTTACATTTTGCAGTGATTAATAAGTATTTGATCCCCTACAAACCATTATGAGTTCTGGCTCCTACAAACCAGTTAGACGCTCCTAATCAACTCGTTATCTGCATTAAAGACAGCTGTCTTACATAGTCACCTGTATAAAAGACTCCTGTCCACAGACTCAATTAATCAGTCAGACTCTAACCTCTACAACATGGGCAAGACCAAAGAGCTTTCTAAGGATGTCACGGACAAGATCATAGACCTGCACAAAGCTGGAATGGGCTACAAAACCATAAATAAGACGCTGGGTGAGAAGGAGACAACTGTTGGCGCAATAGTAAGAAAATGGAAGAAATACAAAATGACTGTCAATCGAAATTGATCTGGGGCACCATGCAAAATCTCACCTCGTGGGGTATCCTTGATCATGAGGAAGCTGAGAGATCAGCATAAAACTACACGGGGGAACTTGTTAAAGATCTCAAGGCAGCTGGGACCACAGTCACCAAGAAAACCATTGGCAGCACATTACGCCTTAATGGTTTAAAATCCTGCAGTGACCGCAAGGTCTCCCTGCTCAAGAAGGCACATGTGCAGGCCCGTCTGAAGTTTGCCAATGAACACCTGGATGAGTTATTGGGAGAAGGTGCTGTGGTCAGAGGAGACAAAAATTGAGCTCTTTGGCATTAACTCAACTCGCCGTGTTTGGAGGAAGAGAAATGTTGCCTATGACCCAAATAACACCGCCCCCACTGTCAAACATAGAGGTGGAAACATTATGTTTTGGGGGTGTTTCCATGCTAAGGGCACAGAACTACTTCACCGCATCAATGGGAGAATGGATGGAGCCATGTACCGTAAAATCTTGAGTGACAACCTCCTTCCCTAAGCCAGGACATTAAAAATGGATCGTGGCTGGGTCTTCCAGCAAGACAATGACGCAAAGCATACAGCCAAGCAAACAAAGGAGTGGCTCAAAAAGAAGCACAGTAAGGTCATGGAGTGGCCTTGCCAGTCTCCAGACCTTAATCCCATAGAAAACTTATGAAGGGAGTTGAAGCTCCGAGTTGCCAAGCGACAGCCTCAAAGTCTGAATGATTTAGAGATGATCTGCAAAGAGGAGTGGACCAAAATTCCTCCTGACATGTGTGCAAACCTCATCATTAACTACAAACAATGTATGACTGCTGTGCTAGCCAACAAGGGTTTTGCCACCAAGTATTAAGTGTTGTTTGCAAGAGGGATCAAAAATTTATTTCTCACTGCAAAATGCAAATAAATGTATCTAATTTATACAGTTTTCATTTTCTTGATTTTTTTTTACTATTCTATCTCTCAATGTTAAAATTAACCCACCCTTAAAATTATAGACTGTTCATGTCTTTGTCAGTGGGCAAACTTACAAAAACAGCAAGGGATCAAATAATTATTTCCTTCACTGTAACTAACAAATAAAGTTGCACTCTGTAGTGCTATATAGCATGTAAACATGAAATATGTGAAATTTGGATAGCATTACTACTCTAGAAAATAGGAAAAAGCAAGATACTTAGCACATAATTTGTGTTAGAAGCCTCCTGTTTGTTTTTTTCCATCTTGTGTTGGAACAGTTCCTCGTGTGGTGGAAGACGGCGAATATGCTCCTAGGCTTGTTACAGCTTTCCACAAGAGGTTTCCGGATAGGCCTGGGCCTGGAGGATCCTCATAAAAGAGGGGGTAACTGTTAGAACCCTCCTGTTTGTTTTTTTCATCTTGTGTTTTGCGGTCACGTGACCATCTGCCTTTATATTCCAGCTCCGCCCTTTTGGCTGTGCTGGACTTCAGTGTTGTTTGACTGTTTCTCTAGCCAGGTGCTTCGGCGCCTATCTCTGTCAGTTCGCTTGGTCCTTCTGGGACCTCTAGTACCTTTATGTCAGTTTGTCTTTTTGAGTTCTACAGCAACTTCACTGTTTAGGAGGTGTCCCATTTTTGTTCCAGTCCTTTTAGGGACCCATCCCCTTATGCTATAGTTCTTCGTTCAGACTAGCCGAGGACTAAGGCGGGTCTGTTCGCTAGGAACAGGCAGCCCGCTACATCGTAGGGATTCAGCTTAGTCTTACTGTAGGGACAGCTTTCCCCTTTCTTTCCTTAGTACATGTTGCAGATCATAACAGTAAGTCCAGCCCAAAAAACTAAAAGGAAAGAAATTCGGGGATCAGTATGGTTTCCGTCCAGGATTTGGCTCAACGCTTGCAGGTATTGTCTCTGGAGGTGGCCGAGCTACAGCAACACGTGAGTAGCTGTTCTGGAGCGCATTTTGTGGAACCCAAGGTAGGACTGCCTGATGTTTTCTATGGTAAACAGCAAGATTTTTTTTCCTTTAAAAATGCTTGCTTGTTTTATTTTCGTTTGAGACCAAGGTCCTCTGGGAATGAATCACAGCGCATTGGTTTTATTATGTCACTTTTGCGCAATGAACCACAGGGGTGGGCCTTTTCTCTCCAACCTAATGATTCATGCTTAAGGTCGGTAGAAGAATTTTTTTCTGCTATGGGGCTATTATATGACGATCCTGATCGAATCTCATCTGCTGAGGCAGAACTCAGGTGTTTGAATCAGGGGTCAGGTGATGTTGAAAATTATTGCACACTTTAGAAGGTGGGCTTCAGAAGTCAAATGGAATGATCCTGCTCTGAAATGTCTATTTCTTGCTGGTCTGAGTGAAAGGGTTAAGGATTTGCTAATTGCATTCACCGCACCTGAGACTCTGCAGGATGCCATGCAATTAGTTGCTCGTGTGGACAGGAGGCTGAGGTCCAGGCTGAATGAGGTAAAGACTCCTGTAATGTCAGGTCCTAGTCCCCAGAAAATCTGCTCAGATGGCGGAGAACCGATGGAGGTTGGGGCGATGTCACTCCGCTCTCAGGAAAGAGACCGGAGGTTCGCTGAGGGATTGTGTCTTTATTGTGGTAAAGATGACCATTTGATTAAGTATTGTGAGCTTCTTTTAAGTAAAGAAAAAAAAAAAAAAAGAGGTCAGGTATGCCCGTATAGCTTTTTTACGCTCTGCAGGAGTATTTCTTTCTGGGAGTACTACTTTGCAGGAAGATTTGATTGAATTTCAGGTATTTGTGGATTGTGGTTCAACACTTAATGTGATTGATAAAGGGTTTTTGGAAAAACTTAACTTGAAATCCAAACCTTTGTCATCACCTATTTCTGTGATTGCAATTGATAACACTCCCTTGAAATGTATTACTCACAATGTTGCTGCATTTCCCCTCACTATCAATGGAGCTCACCAAGAAATTTTGGACTTGGTTATATTGGATAATTTACCCTCTCCGGTCGTTCTAGGTTTGCCTTGGTTAAAACTGCACAATCCTTTACTGGACTGGTCTACTAATGTGATTAAGTCTTGGAGTCCGAAGGGCTATGATAAATGTTGTAATGGTCGCATTGCGGCTGTGGAAAAAGGGGAATTACCGGTACCTATTCTAGATTTTTGGAGGGTTTTTTCAGAGGAGTCGCAAGTTTTACCTCCTCATAGGGATTATGATTGCGCCATTGAGTTTGTTCCGGGAGCTACTCTTCCCAAGAGTCGCTTGTTTAATCTGACTATCCCTGAAAGAAAGGCCTTGGAGGACTACTTACAGACGAGCTTGGCTGCTGGTCACATTAGACTTTCTAAGTCGCCTGTGGCAGTTGGATTTTTCTTTGTTAAAAAAAAAGGACGGCAGTTTACGTCCATGTCTGGATTTTCGTGAAATTAATAAGATTACCGTATGCAATTCCTACCCATTGCCGTTAATTCCTGACTTATTTAACCAGTTAGTGGGGGCCAAGTGGTTCTCTAAAATTGATCTCCGGGGGGCATACAATTTGTTACGAGTGAAGGAGGGTGATGAATGGAAAACTGCTTTTAACACTCCGGTAGGTCATTTTGAGAATCTGCTGATGCCTTTTGGTCTTACCAATGCACCTGCATTTTTTCAGAACCTTATTAATGACATCCTGAGACCTTTGATTGGTAAGAATGTGGTTGTGTATTTGGATGACATTTTGATTTATTCACCAGATCTGGAGTCCCATTGGCAGAGTGTACGTGAAGTTTTGCAGTTATTGAGTGATAATTCACTCTTTGCTAAGCTGGAGAAATGTGAGTTTGCTGTGCAGAAAATTAGTTTTTGGGTCTCCAGCGAGGGCTTTGAGATGGACCCTGTGAAGGTTCAGGCTGTGCAGGAATGGCCTAGGCCTATTGGTTTGAAATCTATACAGAGATTTTGGGGTTTTGCCAATTATTACAGGAAATTCATTAAGAATTTTTCTGGAATTGTTAAGCCTCTAACTGATCTCACCAGGAAAGGTGCGAGTACGGCCCAGTGGACTACTGAGGCCATTGAAGAGTTTAAGTATCTCAAAGAAAGGTTCAGTTCTGCCCCTATCCTTATGCAGCCTGATGAGACCAAGCCTTTTTTTGGTCGAGGTCGATGCTTCATCGGTGGGGGTCGGAGTAGTTTTGTCTCAGGAGAACAAGAGTGGAGTACATCCTTGTGCCTTCTTTTAGAAAAAATTTTCGGAAACCGAACTGAATTATGATGTTGGAAATCGGGAGTTGCTGGCTATTAAACTCGCGTTTGAACATTGGCGTCATTTTTTGGAAGGCGCTAGATTTCCTATTCAGGTTTTCACAGATCATAAGAATTTGATCTATCTGGATGCTGCCATGCGCTTGAATGCCCGTCAAGCTAGGTGGGCACTTTTTTCTTGGTTTCATTTTTCTGTTACCTATACCCCTGGTACTAAGAATGTTAAAGCTGATGCTTTATCTCGCAGCTTCTCTCCTACGGTCGGTGCCAAGGAGGAGGAGGAGAGCATTTTACAGAAAGGAGTTGTGGTGGCGGCATTGGACTCCGTTTTGGAGAATGCTCAAGATGATGCCCCATCTAACACTCCCCATGGGAGGTTGTTCGTGCCTAGAACCTTTAGGAGAGATTTGTTAGTGCTATAGTTCTTCGTTCAGACTAGCCGAGGACTAAAGCGGGTCTGTTCGCTAGGAACAGGCAGCCCGCTATATCGTAGGGATTCAGCTTAGTCTTACTGTAGGGACAGCTTTCCCCTTTCTTTCCTTAGTACATGTTGCAGATCATAACAATTTGGCCAATTCATGCATGCCCAGCAGCCAACGACAATCACATTAGGATAGGTTCCAAGCAAAAGATGATCGCCTTGTCATTGGCTGCGGGGCATGCATGAATTGGCCAAATTATGTGCCAATAGTGTGCCTCACTAAATCTGGAATAACCTGCAGAAAAGGAAAAGGAGATTATGTGGAGAATGCTACATATTTTAAAGGCAACAACTATAAGACTTTGTACCCACTATCCCTTCAATATAACCCTTGCTAAGTTGCCAATCAATAAAGACTGTGTTTTAGAATGGGAGTCTCCTTTATTCAACTGTGGAACCTATCATCTTGGCCAGCCAACACCACCGGCTACATGCGGTCTGCATGGGCACAAAGCCTTCACAGCACAAATACAAACACCCAGCTAAGATTCACACTTTCATGTAGTGCATCGGGCGTAAAAGGAGGAGACAAGTGCCTTGCCCGTGGTTGCCGCTCCGAAATGCGCTACACTTGGCGTAGTTGGCAGAATCAAGTCTCACGCCAGAAAAGCAAAATCATGTGGGGAAGACTCGAGTGGTAAGAGAGATGGCGTCCGTTACGAGGTCTAAGATGGCGCCGAGCAAGGACTGCAAGATCGCGTTGAGTGGCGCGAAACAGCGAGACAAACCTGCTCATCATGTCAAAAAGGCACAAACCCCAACCCTTCATGAGGCATGCCTTCCAAGGGGAATAACGCAACCAAAAGCGCCGGCTCACAGTGGGGAGTGACTGTCGTCGCAGACTAAGGTGGAAGGAGAAGACCTGCCCAATAACGTGTGGCCCAAGGAAATGGCAGGGACATTTAAGAAATGGGATGATGAGTCAGGTGACCTGCACGGGCGAAATACCCTCACAGAAAGAGTACAAACACCCAACCAGGACCCACACTTTCATGGTCTGGCCGGGGCATACAAAAGAGGAGACTAGTGCCTCCTCCACGACTGCAGTTTGGCGCTGTGATACACATGGTTTACATGACAGTGAGAAATGATGGGGACAGAACAATCACTAATAGAATCGTACTGTTTCCATATAGAATCATGTTATCAGCAGCACATAACCTGATAACACTGGGCTATGGTGCTGCCAATATGCATGCATAAAATCAAATTACAGTCAAAAGAATGTCCATTAGGTCATTGCTGGGTTGTTTACAGTCACAGATTATCAGGAACAAAAGTCCCTATAAATGATTATTTGCGGATTATCGGCTTGTGTCCTAACATGACAGATTTTATAAGGATTCAGCACTAGGGATGAGAGGACACGTGGAAGTTTGGGTTTGACCATTCTGTTCGGGTACCAGAACTGTACTCCAACTTGAACCTCATAGAAATCATGAAGATCCGAGATCTCTCGCTCTCAAACGGACTTCCAGGAAAAGTCTGTGTTCGGAGTTCAGCACCAGACACGGTATGAACCCCCAACTTTACGGTTCGGGTTCGCTCATTTCTATTCAGCACCAAAAATCATCAGCAAAAACCCTAAAGAGCTGAACTGGAATATACTGTAAGTTCACCTTGATATGGTGGGATGGCGTTTTCGTTTTTTTTAATCAAAACTATGTAAAAAAGGGAATCAGACCTACCGGTCATTCTGTTTCCAGGTAGTCCATCAGGACAGCACACATGGAGGTAGTCCTTCCTTGACCAATGACGGGACAGGATCACAGAGAGGTTAAAAGGCCCCTCCCACCTCCAGTGTTTTTCCCAATTACCACCGAAGACCGAAGGATGGATGCAAATGGTCTATACGAGCCATAGAAACTCATATACAAGAACCACTTTAACAGCTCCAGCTCAACCCAGAGCCATGGCGACCAGACGAACGAATGACCCGTGGGAAGACCGATCCCGCGCCAGCCCAAAGATAAAATAAGGGAGGGTATAAAGGGTGGTGTCCTGAGGGACTACCTGGAAACAAAATTACCGGTAGGTCTAATTCCCTTTTTCCAGTACGTCCCTCAGGACAGCACACAAGGAGAAATACCCAATAAATAGCACCAGGGTGGGTACAGAAGCCTCAAGGGACCAAAGTCCTGGGCAGGAACCAGGCCAGATATAGAAAAGATCTGTACGATCACAAGAAATATAAAGAGATCTACAAAGATAAATCACCATAACCAGTGTCGGATATATATGTATAATGCAAACATTCAGTATAAATGTGATAAATTATGCAGCAGAAACAGAGGGAGAGAGAGACTCCCATGTTGTACCCCAACACCAATAATGAACCGCTGTGATTGTTAGAAAGATTATACTTATAACACCGCAGCCATAGAATAGACCTTAAACACCTCTTATAGCCCCGCAAAAGTATGGTGATAGCCTCTGCCACAAACCCAATGAGGACTGTTGTAGACAAACAATAAACTTGCATGTGCTTAACACAAGGCGGTTTCTTCACCGGTCCTCCTGGGCTCAGACTAAACCCTGGTTACAGACCCGCTTACCATAGTACGATGAGCCCTGCAGGACCGAGGCCCTGGATTGCTGAAAGATCAAACCAATAACAGTTAGTATATGGATAAATGGGACGAGCATTGGGATGCCTATACATTACTCATCCAGGAGCTCACGGACGTCAATTCTGACTCTCTAGATCTCTAGGCCTCAAGTAAGGGGCTGGATATTATTGAAACTAATGAATATGCAGGCCGGCAGGTAACATCCCCTGCCATTACCAATGCGGACTCCTCATCAGAACCCCTGATAGGAAAGCGTAGATCACTCCCCCTGTGGTGCCGATGTTAAAACCCTAGGGAGTCTGGGCTCTGCAATTAATGAAAGTGGCCTAAATTATTATTATTATTTATTATTAAATAAATGCCCTTACCATTGGTCGTGCCATATACATATAGGAAGAAAATCAAGAACTGATTTGTCATATTCACATCTGGCTCATAATCCAGGACCTTGGTAAAACTCCGGGGACTGGCAAGAACCCCTTCCCACAAGAGAGAATACTTTAGAAACTGCCTCTATACAAGTAACTAGGCCAGACATTTTATGTTGACGTTTGTTTTATATATAATTTTATTTATTTATTTTATTTTAATATATTCAGGACCAGTTATCAAACTTGGGCTCGGCCTGGAGAAAATAAAGGCCTAAAAGGCGATCCCACTACCATGTGCAAAATAAATGTGGGAAGAAGATGAGATCTTCTCAGTGATATTTGTACACCCAGACTGCACCCGTGACCGGGACCCTCCTCTATAGCTGGAGGAATGAACGTTTCTGTAGTGCCGGCGTCCCTGCCCTCTGCTAGGCAGGGACGCTGTTCCCCTCACCGCTCTGCTCCGTGCCCGGCGTCCCTCTCCCGCTCTGCTGGCAGCGCGCGCTCCTTCCCGGCCACTGTGCTTAGGGCGCGCGCGCGCGCCCTCCCTCCCTCTTAAAGGGGCCGCGCGCGCCGTCCTAAGGAGTCCCCGGCCAATGGCCGGAGGACTTTACCGTATATAAGGCACCTCCTCCAAAATGGAGGTGCCCGAGCAATGTTGTTTGCACCTGTGTCTCACCTGTGCTTCAGCCCTCAGGTCCCATTGCCAGTTACCTGCCAGATTCCCGCCTGATTACTTGCTACCTGCCTGCTAGTCTGAGGTCCGACGGTCTGCCTTACTAATCCTGTCAGTCTGTCTAAGGACCAGCCTGCCCGCTCACCTGGGAGCGCACATCAGATACCTGCCAGCTTGTCTGAGGTCCGACGGTCTGCCTTACTAATCCTGTCAGTCTGTCTAAGGACCAGCCTGCCCGCTCACCTGGGAGCGCACATCAGCTACCTGCCTGCCTGCCTGAGGTCCGACGGTCTGCCTTCCAACTCCTGTCAGTCTGTCTATGGACCAGCTTGCCCGCTCACCTGGGAGCGCACATCTGCTATCTGCCTGCTAGCCTACCTGGAGGCTCCACCGTCACGTGCTGTGACCACCTGCCTGTCCAGTGACTCCTGCCCGCTCACCTGGGAGCGCTCTTCTGCTACCTGTCTGTTTGCCTACCCGGAGGCTCTGCCGTCACGTGCTGTGACCACCCGCCTGTCCAGAGACTTCTGCCCGCTCACCTGGGAGCGCTCATCTGTCGCCTGTCCGCTGGTCTTCCTGGAGGCTCCGCCGTCACATGCTGTGACCACCCGTTCATCCAGAGACTCTCGCCTGCTCACCTGGGAGCTCACGTCTATCTTCAGCCGCCACAGGTCGTACCAACCCTATACCTAGAGACTGCCCCGGTCACTTGCCGTGACCTCCAGCCCGTTCACTCAGAGACTGTCCTGTTCACCTGCTGAGACTTCCAGCCCGTCTTCCCTGGTCGCCACCCGCTCCCTTACAAGGACCGCCTCCTTGTATAGTAGCTCTGAGGTTCCGCCTCCCAGACCCGTTACAGTTTGCTCGGGCCATGGAACCCGGTGGCACCCAAGCTCCCTCGCTCTCGGACCTGTGTCATGAACTGTCCCGTCAAAGGTCCCAACAGGAGTCCATCCTGGGTCACCTGCGGAATGTCAATACTCGCCTGGACACTCTGACTGCTCCACCAGCAACCTCCGCCAGTGCCATGTCTCGCAATCCGGCAGCTCCGCTGCCCACTAATACCATGGTATCCTACCCTGGACCCCGGCTTTCTGCACCTCCTCGCTTCGGAGGCGACTCCGCCCAGGCTCGGGGCTTCATAAATCAGTGCACCCTGCACTTTGAACTTTTGTCCCACCAGTTTAACTCCGACCGAGCCAAAATTGCATTCATCATGTCCCATCTCACCGGGGAGGCCCTGGCCTGGCTAAATCCTCTATGGGAGAGAGGAGACCCCCTGGTGTCCAACTTGCCTGCTTTTCTCACGGCTTTCCGGAAAGTCTTCGACGAACCCGGTCGGAAGACCTCATCCGCATCATCGTTGCTACGCCTCCGTCAGGAAAGTCTCACCGTGGGCCAATATGCCATACGGTTCCGTACCCTTGCCTCGGAGCTGGCCTGGGAAAACGACGCTCTGGTTTCCGTCTTCTGGGAGGGTCTGTCCGGCCGTATTAAAGATGAACTTGCCGGTCGGGACATTCCTACCACTCTCGATGACTTAATAACTCTTGCCACCCGGATTGACCTACGGTTCCAGGAGCGTGCCAGAGAGGTCACCCGTGAGAGGAGGTTACCACGTCTAGCTCCTACTTTTCAGAAACCCGTCACTCCTTCTGTCTCTAACCAGGTACACCCTCCTGAGCCTATGCAGGTCGACCAGACCAAGATGGTCAAGACCCGTCAGGACTTACGTCGTGCCGAGGGGACCTGCTTCTACTCTGGCAGTAAGGAGCACCGGATCCGTGCCTGCCCGGAGAGATCGGGAAACGCCTGTGTCTAGGTTCGCTCAGAGAGGTCCACCTAGACAAGAATAAATCCTCTCCATCCCTGCTGTTGTCAGTTTCAATCGTCTACGGGGAGAACCGTTATTTCGAACTAGCCCAACTGGACTCTGGAGCAGCCGGGAATCTTATTTCACAGTCCCTGGTAGAGAAATACCGCATCCCCACCAAACCTCTGGCTGTACCCTTGTCTGTTGCTGCCGTGGATGGGGGGCTCTTACCACGCCCCATCCAACTCATCACCGAATCCATTACTCTGCAGGTGGGAATGCTGCATTCTGAAAGTATCTCCTTCCATGTTCTGCCTGGACTTTCTCACGCCCTCTTGCTAGGCCTACCTTGGCTCCAGAAACATGCACCCGTTCTTGACTGGCAGACCGGAGAAGTCCTTCGCTGGGGACAGGGCTGCCATAAGACCTGTCTGGTTCCCGTTCATCCCGTCCGTCCTTCTCCTACCCCAGCTAATCTACCTGGACTTCCGATTCCTTATTGGTCTTATGCTGATGTCTTTAATAAAAAGGAGGCAGAGACACTACCCCCTCATAGACCATACGACTGTCCTATCGACCTGTTACCTGGTACTTCTCCTCCCCGTGGGCGTATTTATCCATTATCCGCTGCTGAGACCCGGTCGATGTCCGAATATATTGAGGAAAATCTGGCCAGGGGATTCATTCGGAAATCCACCTCCCCGGCGGGAGCAGGCTTCTTTTTCGTCAAAAAGAAGGACGGCTCTCTCCGTCCCTGTATAGACTATAGAGGCCTTAACCAGATCACGGTGAAGAATAAGTACCCCCTTCCGCTCATTCCGGAGTTATTTGATCGTCTGAGGGGGGCTAGAATCTTCACCAAACTGGACCTCCGTGGGGCGTACAACCTGGTTCGTATCCGTCAGGGGGATGAATGGAAGACGGCATTCAACACCCGGGACGGCCACTATGAATATCTGGTAATGCCCTTTGGTCTCTGTAACGCTCCTGCCGTCTTTCAAGAGTTGGTCAATGACATCTTCCGGGACCTTCTCTACTCCTGCGTAGTGGTGTACCTGGACGACATCTTGGTCTTCTCTCCGGATCTCCAGACTCACCGGAGGGACGTTCGTCAGGTCCTGCTCAGGCTCAGGCAGAACCATCTCTACGCTAAATATGAGAAGTGCCTCTTTGAGCAGACCTCGCTTCCGTTTCTGGGCTACATTATCTCTCAGACCGGCCTACAAATGGATCCTGAGAAACTGTCTGCCATCGAGAAATGGCCCCGACCAGAGGGGTTGAAGGCTATTCAACGGTTCCTGGGCTTCGCCAACTATTACCGCCTCTTCATCCCGCACTTCTCTTCCCGGACTGCCCCAATTTCCGCACTCACCCGTAAGGGTACTAATCCCAAAGAGTGGCCGCCCGAAGCAGAGGAGGCCTTTCTTTCCCTAAAACAGGCCTTCTCTTCCGCCCCGGTACTGCATCGCCCGGACGGCAACAAGCAGTTCTTCCTGGAAGTTGACGCCTCCTCCTCTGGAGCCGGAGCGGTACTTACTCAAAAATCATCTTCCGGGAGAATGGTAACTTGTGGCTTCTTCTCCAAACTCTTCTCCTCTTCTGAGCGCAACTATTCCATAGGAGACCGAGAGTTATTGGCCATCAAACTGGCGTTGGAGGAGTGGCGTTACCTACTCGAGGGGGCTCTTCATCCGGTAATAATTTACACTGACCACAAGAACTTGGCTTACCTCCAGCATGCCCAGAGACTTAACCCGCGCCAAGCCCGGTGGTCCTTGTTTTTTGCTCGTTTTGATTTTGTTCTTCATTTTCGCCCGGCTGACAAAAACGTCAAAGCAGACGCCTTGTCCCGATCCTTTCTGGTGTCCGATCTCGAGGAAGAACCTAAACATATCATCGATCCCGCCAGAGTAATGCAGGTGGCTCCCGTGAGTCTAAATCGTCTCCCTCCCGGTAAGACGTTTGTTTCAGTACCTGATCGGGAGAAGATCCTACACTGGGGCCATTCGTCTAAACTAGCTGGCCACGCCGGTCAGAAAAAGACCCTCCAGCTTATTGCCCGGCACTATTGGTGGCCTACCCTGCACAAGGACATAATAGACTTTGTTTCTGCCTGTGTGTCCTGCGCCCGCAACAAAGTCCCGAGACATCTGCCAGCCGGACGCCTCCTTCCGCTTCCTGTACCTGCTGCCCCCTGGCAGCATATAGCAATGGACTTTATAACTGATCTCCCCGTCTCTGCCGGTTGTACGGTCATTTGGGTGGTCGCTGACCGCTTTTCCAAGATGGCTCACTTTATTCCCCTGCCAGGCCTTCCGTCTGCACCCGAGCTGGCTAAAGACTTTATCCGCCACATCTTCCGTCTTCATGGCCTGCCCCTCCACATCGTGTCGGATCGTGGGGTACAGTTCACCTCACGTTTCTGGAGAGCCACTTGTAAACTACTAGACGTCACCCTGGACTTCTCTTCCGCTTACCACCCACAGTCCAATGGTCAAGTGGAGCGGATCAATCAGAACCTGACCAGTTACCTCCGGCACTTCGTTAATGCCCACCATTCTGACTGGGTGGATCTCCTACCATGGGCCGAGTTCTCTTATAATAATCACGAGAGCGAATCCTCCTCCAAATCCCCGTTTTTTGTAGTCTTTGGTCAGCATCCTCGGATTCCTTTTCCTGTCTCCACCTCTGTGGACAACCCGGCTGCGGAATCTCTCGTTAGCAAATTTTCCTCCATATGGGAGAGTACCCGGTCCGCACTCCTTCTGTCATCCGAGCGTATGAAAAGACACGCTGACAAAAAACGCCTGGATCCTCCACAATTTCGTCCAGGAGATAAAGTCTGGCTCTCATCTAAATATGTTCGACTCAAGATACCTTCTTACAAGTTAGGACCTCGGTTCATCGGCCCTCTGGAGGTCATCAGTCAGATCAACCCGGTGGCCTATAAATTGAAACTCCCGGCCAACTTACGGATCCCTAACTCCTTCCATGTATCTCTCCTCAAACCCGTGGTGCTTAACTCTTTTTCCAAGTCTACAGGTACGCCTCCTGCTCCGGTTTCTGCTGAGGACGAGTTTGAGGTAGAGAACATTCTTGCCACCAAAAGGGTAAGAGGAAAGACCTTTTTTCTGTTAGATTGGAAGGGGTTTGGTCCTGAGGAGAGAACGTGGGAGCCCCGGGAGAACATCCATGCCCCTCTCATCCTAGCTAAATTTCTCTCTGGCCTAAAAAGGGGGGGCCTAAAGGGGGGGGTACTGTAGTGCCGGCGTCCCTGCCCTCTGCTAGGCAGGGACGCTGTTCCCCTCATCGCTCTGCTCCGTGCCCGGCGTCCCTCTCCCGCTCTGCTGGCAGCGCGCGCTCCTTCCCGGCCACTGTGCTTAGGGCGCGCGCGCCCTCCCTCCCTCTTAAAGGGGCCGCGCGCGCCGTCCTAAGGAGTCCCCGGCCAATGGCCGGAGGACTTTACCATATATAAGGCACCTCCTCCAAAATGGAGGTGCCCGAGCAATGTTGTTTGCACCTGTGTCTCACCTGTGCTTCAGCCCTCAGGTCCCATTGCCAGTTACCTGCCAGTTACCTGCCAGATTCCTGCCTGATTACTTGCTACCTGCCTGCTAGTCTGAGGTCCGACGGTCTGCCTTACTAATCCTGTCAGTCTGTCTAAGGACCAGCCTGCCCGCTCACCTGGGAGCGCACATCAGATACCTGCCAGCTTGTCTGAGGTCCGACGGTCTGCCTTACTAATCCTGTCAGTCTATCTAAGGACCAGCCTGCCCGCTCACCTGGGAGCGCACATCAGCTACCTGCCTGCCTGCCTGAGGTCCGACGGTCTGCCTTCCAACTCCTGTCAGTCTGTCTATGGACCAGCTTGCCCGCTCACCTGGGAGCGCACATCTGCTATCTGCCTGCTAGCCTACCTGGAGGCTCCGCCGTCACGTGCTGTGACCACCTGCCTGTCCAGTGACTCCTGCCCGCTCACCTGGGAGCGCTCTTCTGCTACCTGTCTGTTTGCCTACCCGGAGGCTCTGCCGTCACGTGCTGTGACCACCCGCCTGTCCAGAGACTTCTGCCCGCTCACCTGGGAGCGCTCATCTGTCGCCTGTTCGCTGGTCTTCCTGGAGGCTCCGCCGTCACATGCTGTGACCACCCGTTCATCCAGAGACTCTCGCCTGCTCACCTGGGAGCTCATGTCTATCTTCAGCCGCCACAGGTCGTACCAACCCTATACCTAGAGACTGCCCCGGTCACTTGCCGTGACCTCCAGCCCGTTCACTCAGAGACTGTCCCGTTCACTCAGAGACTGTCCCGTTCACCTGCTGAGACTTCCAGCCCGTCTTCCCTGGTCGCCACCCGCTCCCTTACAAGGACCGCCTCCTTGTATAGTAGCTCTGAGGTTCCGCCTCCCAGACCCGTTACAGTTTCTTCCCATCACAGAGGGAGATTATCTGCTGTGAGGCAGTGGGACTATGAGTTCTTAACAGTAAGAACCCCAGATAAAGGCGCCCTGACTGCTGTAATAGTGACAGTACGGGGGTCTTCTGCCATATCATGCTGTACTGTTGATTCACAACAAAAGTACAAAGCGGGTTGAGATACCCTCCTTGATAAATATAAGATTACAGACTATAGGACTAGAACTTTTAACAGGAGGATGATTAAGGAAACTAGGCCGATTGCTGAATGTGGAGTTGGGAAGGATTCTTTCCCCCAACATGATTAGCATCTATCTCACAGGTTATTCTACTCCCAGAACAGTAGTAGGTCATGTTATAGGATGAACGGAATAGACATATGTCTCCCTTCAACCACAACCCCTAGTACTTAAAGGCAGTAGCTGAAATGAGATCCCTGTTCCAAAACAGAATACTAGGCCAATAGCATAGTTGTTGTAACATACCTGGCGGCGCCCTTGCATGGTGGTCCATCTCCCACTGTGCAAGAGCGCGCACTTGATCTCCAGTCCAGAATGTCTCTCTGGCTTCCCTCCATGCTGTCTGTTTGTGTCCGTTTCTGCTGCTTAAGGGCGGCGCCCGATCTCTTCCTGCTTTTTGTACCTGCTGTGGGTCACACCCCTTGTGCGTCCTCAGCCTATTGCTGTCTGTCACCTGGTATATAACCCAGCTGCTCCAATCAATCCCTGCCTGAGCATTGTGCTTCATTCAGTGTGTGCTTGCACTCTGAAGGTGCCAGGTCCCGTTCTGTGTTTCTCTTGTCTGCCTATCCTGGAGGCTGTATTTCCAGGCCTGTCTGAACACGCTCCTAGCCTGTTCCCCCCGCCTTCTAGGGGCCGATTACCTAGACCCGCTCCTGTATCTTGTCTGTCCTGTCTGAACACGCTCCTAGCCTGTTCCCCCCGCCTTCTAGGGGCCGATTACCTAGACCCGCTCCTGTATCTTGTCTGTCCTGTCTGAACACGCTCCTAGCCTGTTCCCCCGCCTTCTAGGGGCCGATTACCTAGACCCGCTCCTGTATCTTGTCTGTCCTGTCTGAACACGCTCCTAGCCTGTTCCTCCCGCCTTCTAGGGGCCGATTACCTAGACCCGCTCCTGTATCTTGTCTGTCCTGTCTGAACACGCTCCTTGCCTGTTCGTCCCGCCTCTCTGGGGGCCGTATTCCCAGACCCGCTCCTGTATCCCGCTGCAGTGTCGGTCTCTTCCGTACACTCAGTTCCAGTCTGAACTCTCTCCTATCCTTTACCTGTTTTGCCTCTATGTCCGTTCCCTTCCTTTTTCTGCAGAGTCTGAACTCGTACCTAACTCCTGCTTGTTGTCTCTGTACTCCCGTTTGTGAGTTAGTGGCCCACTCGCTACTTCTCTGCCAGTACCCTGTGGGTATCTGGTTCTCTTTCCCTTCCTGTCTGTTCCGTGTGAACAGAGCCCTGTCCGTTCTGCTCTCTCCCTTTACCTCACTGCTCCGGCAGTCTCGCTCAGCTCCCTCTTTCTCACTGCTCCGGCAGTCTCGTTCTGCTCTCTCCTTCTTTCTCACTGCTCCTGCAGTCTTGCTCTGCTCCTTCTTTCTCACTGCTCCAGCAGTCTCGTTCTGCTCTCTCCCCTTTGCTCGCTGCCCTGGCAGTCTCGCTCTGCTCCCTCTTGCTCGCTGCTCCGGCAGTCTGCTCTTACCCTTTGCTCGCTGCTCCGGCAGTCTCGCTCTGCTCTGACCCTTTGCTCGCTGCTCCGGCAGTCTCGCTCTGCTCTGACCCTTTGCTCGCTGCTCCGGCAGTCTGCTCTTACCCTTTGCTCGCTGCTCCGGCAGTCTCGCTCTGCTCTGACCCTTTGCTCGCTGCTCCGGCAGTCTCGCTCTGCTCTGACCCTTTGCTCGCTGCTCCGGCAGTCTCGCTCTGCTCTGACCCTTTGCTCGCTGCTCCGGCAGTCTGCTCTTACCCTTTGCTCGCTGCTCCGGCAGTCTCGCTCTGCTCTGACCCTTTGCTCGCTGCTCCGGCAGTCTCGCTCTGCTCTGACCCTTTGCTCGCTGCTCCGGCAGTCTCGCTCTGCTCTGACCCTTTGCTCGCTGCTCCGGCAGTCCTACTCTGCTCTGACCCTTTGCTCGCTGCTCCGGCAGTCCTGCTCTGCTCTTGCTCACCGCTCCAGGCGGTCTCGTCCTGCCCTGCTCTTGCTCACCGCTCCAGGCGGTCTCGTCCTGCCCTGCTCTCGCTCACCTCTCTGGGCGGCCTCACTCTGCTGTGTTTGTCCCCCACATCTGTGGTTCTGTTCCTGAGTCCCAGTGTGTACTGGGTCCTATCCCGCCAGTGTCCCTACCTGCTAGTGCCTCCCAGTCTGCACTCTAGCTGTGCTTGCCTGTACCCCTCTGCCTGTATTGTTCCTGAGTCCCAGTGTGTACTGGGTCCTATCCCGCCTGTGTTCCTACCTGCTAGTGCCTCCCTGTCTGCACTCTAGCTGTGCTTGCCTGTACCCCCCTGCCTGCTTACCCGCCTGCCTGCATACCAGTCGTGCCTGCCTATACCCACCAGTCTGTGCGCCAGCCTAACCAGCCTGTTCCTGTATTCCCCTGTGTGGGTCAACAGCCGTGTCCGGGGTCTGTCCTGGAGTAGCACCTGGTCCCTCTGCTCGGTTCCTCCTTGGTGCACTGGCGTCGTATGCCGTCGTGCGACCCTGGTCGAATCTGGTGAATACCTAGTTACGCCCCTCCAGGCATTCACTCTCCGGCACGGTCCAGTGGAATCACACGCACACGCCGCTCAGCCCGGGCGTGTGTATTACAGTTGTTCCTCTGGCTAAGCCCAGATGCAAAGATTGAGGCAAAGGAAGCTGGATCTGGGTCCAGAAATACAAAGATTCTATAACCAGAATAGAGGCCAGAGACAAAGTGTGAAAAGGAGGTAGGCTGGAGACACAAGGTACGCGGAACGATGCCAGCATCCCAAGGCATAAGCCGTAGGCACATAACCACAGGCCCAAATCCACAGGGCTACAAAGCCAAAGGCACAATGAGGCACTAGGAGGCCCAGAGGAACTATAAAGTACAATGAGGCACTAGGAGGCCCAGAGGCACTATAAAGTACAATGAGGCAATCTGAGGCACAAAGGCACCCTAAGGTGCTATGAGATACCATAAGGCACACCGAGGCACTATGATTGTACCATGAGGCACTGTGATTGTACCATGAGGCACAATGACTGTACCATGAGGCACTATGATTGTACCATGAGGCACAGAGGCACTACAAAGCACAGACTAGAGCCGTGTTTGAAGACTCTTTCAAATCAGGAGAGTAATTCATCTGAACTCAGAATCAACCTCCTATATGAGTAGTACACCTCAATTGTCAGACTAGCCCCACCTGAAGGAGCCACTGTAATGAGGCACAGCTGGAGGGCAAACTTCATGCAGATAATGTGCTGAAATTGCTACTTCCAATACCTGGCACTAGAGTTCTAGTCCTCTTTCTCTCTGAAGAGACAATTTGCATATTTAATTTACCAGAAGAGCATTGCAAGGCTTTAATGTCCGCTCACCTTGCCACACCAGGCTTGGCTTGTTACTCTCCACAAGGCGAAACATTACCGATTGGATTTCTCATTATTATACATTACTTAATTTATGGACATCTATGTTTTGATTTCTTTGCCTGTGTGGATTGGATGAGTCATTCCTGACATCTGTTGAGAATTTCATGTCAATAGCACTTTTAGAAATATATTTACTTACAAATTGGTGATGTGTTCAATACACCGTATTTTTCGGACCATAAGACGCACTTTTTCCCCCCAAATTTGGGAGGAAAATGGGGGGTGCATCTTATGGTCCGAACGTACCAGGGAGTTGCGTTGGTGGAGAAGCGGGATCCTAGGAAGCAGGGCCCTCCGTTCCCACCCTCAGGAACCCGGCAGCAGAGGAAGAGGTGAGATGTTGCGGAGCCGGTGTCTGGCTGTAGGTGGAGAGGCAGAGTGGCATGAAATGCTTTTGCAGTGGCTGCGGCCATCTTCCTGAAGCCGTGATCTACAGGAAAATGGCGGCCCGAGCCGGCACATGTGCAGACTGGGAGCTCGGCAGCCATTTCCCTGAGGCCACCGGCTTCAGGAAGATTGTCGTGGCCACCAGAAAAGAAGCGCACGCCGCTCTGCCTCACCGCCGACAGCAAGACTCTGGCCCCGCAGCATCTCACCTCTTCTGCTGCCGCCGCCAGGTTCCTGTGGGAGGGAAAGGAGGGCCCTGCTTCCTACGGTCCTGCTCCACCACCGTAACTCCCCGCTGCTGGAGCACCTCGGGTCTGCAGCATTCCTCCACTTCCGCCAGCTTCCTGAGGGACCCTACATCCTGTGACCCCCGCTCCACCGCCCCCCAGGTAAGATACCTATTCAGACTATAAGACGGACCTCATCTTATAAAAAATATTTTTTTCCTATTTTCCACCCCAAAATTTGGGGTGCGTCTTATGGTCCAGTGTGTCTTATAGTCCGAAAAATACAGTAATTCACCCACTGTATGTAACTGTACGCCATACAATGACATATGCTGCATACACTTGGATAGATAAAGAACAAGTTATAAATATACACAACTCTGTTTCGTGCATTCATCTTCTCTGATTTATGCATTTATGATCAGTTTTAAGACTGACATGTCAATAAAGCATAGCCTATAAATACACAGAATTGTTTTATGCATTTATGATGATCGCTTTGTGACATCACAGCAGAACACAGCCTATAAAAAATACACAAACAGGCAACAGCAACCTCCCACTAAATTAATAATGGTCTCTATAAGACATCCCCACCTATCAGTCCTGTGCAACACAGCTTATAAAAACACTATTGCATACACGCTCATTCTTCCTGTGCAAAACATGAAAGGCAAAAGGAAGCAGTGAGCCCAAAAGTTCAAATTTACACTTCACAATGACAACCAATGACCTGTTGAGCATTGTAAGATTTTGCTTGGCCTCTATAATCTTGAAGCAGCCTGTGCTCAAAATATTACATCGCCACAGGCAGTCAAGGAAACATAGCAGCACATGGAAACAATGGGCAACATTAGCAAAGCAGGAAGCATATGGGGACAGGAAAACAAGATGGGGGGTTAAGTCCCCGGCGACACTTGTGCTTTCATCTTGCGGGGTGGCCATCACCACTGTTTCATTATTGAAGCATGCAGAAAAAGTAAAAACAAAAAAAAGTCAGGCTAGGATTAGCCTATAATTGAAACTGCTAAAATGCAGCTAGTACCATATATGCAAATGGCATAGTAATTGTCATTGTTGGCTGCAAAATTCTGTGAAACTACCGGGTTACCTTGCTCTTCTTGCTTGCAGGCAAATAATGGTATGGGGGCTGAGTCATCAAAAACTTTAAAGTGAGAAAACTGGCGTAAAACACTTTGAAAAGTTGCAATATTTTTACCCAAAATGGCGTTGTCCAAAAATTTGGCAACTTTTGGTAACTTCAGGTTGAAGCAGCTCTTCCAAAATGGATGGAGCTGGGGTGGAACAAGGTGTGGCTATGCCCGCCCATCAAATTCCACAAAAGTGCCAGCGTTTCGTAAGAAAGAAATGCTATTCCAATAAGAGCCCTTCATTTAGACTTTCCACAGTCAGAAAACTCCTGCCATCAAAATGCACTATGGAAAATGAAAAGGCCCATTACATGCGCATACCCGGTATTTGAGAAACTGCTCACCCGGATGAGCTAGCCTGATCATCATTATTATATACAGTACAGACCAAAAGTTTGGACACACCTTCTCATTTAAAGATTTTTCTGTATTTTCAAGACTATGAAAATTGTACATTCACACTGAAGGCATCAAAACTATGAATTAACACATGTGGAATCATATACTTAACAAAAAAGTGTGAAACAACTGAAAATATGTCTTATATTCTAGGTTCTTCAAAGTAGCCACCTTTTGCTTTGATGACTGCTTTGCACACTCTTGGCATTCTCTTGATGAGCTTCAAGAGGTAGTCACCGGAAATGGTCTTCCAACAATCTTGAAGGAGTTCCCAGAGATGCTTAGCACTTGTTGGCCCTTTTGTCTTCACTCTGCGGTCCAGCTCACCCCAAACCATCTCGATTGGGTTCAGGTCTGGTGACTGTGGAGGCCAGATCATCTGGCGTAGCACCCCATCACTCTCTCACTTGGTCAAATAGCCCTTACACAGCCTGGAGGTGTGTTTGGGGTCATTGTCCTGTTGAAAAATAAATGATGGTCCAACTAAACGCAAACCGGATGGAATAGCATGCCGCTGCAAGATGCTGTGGTAGACATGCTGGTTCAGTATGACTTCAATTTTGAATAAATCCCCGACAGTGTCACCAGCAAAGCACCCCCACACCATCACACGTCCTCCTCCATGCATCACGGTGGGAACCAGGCATGTAGAGTCCATCCGTTCACCTTTTCTGCGTCGCACAAAGACAAAGTGGTTGGAACCAAAGATCTCAAATTTGGACTCAAAAGACCAAAGCACAGATTTCCACTGGTCTAATGTCCATTCCTTGAGGTCTTTAGCCCAAACAAGTCTCTTCTGCTTGTTGCCTGTCCTTAGCAGTGGTTTCCTAGCAGCTATTTTACCATGAAGGCCTGCTGCACAAAGTCTCCTCTTAACAGTTGTTGTAGAGATGTGTCTGTTGCTAGAACTCTGTGTGGCATTGACCTGGTCTCTAATCTGAGCTGCTGTTAACCTGCGATTTCTGAGGCTGGTGACTCGGATAAACTTATCCTCAGAAGCAGAGGTGACTCTTGGTCTTCCTTTCCTGGGGTGGTCCTCATGTGAGCCAGTTTCTTTGTAGCGCTTGATGGTTTTTGCAACTGCACTTGGGGACACTTTCAAAGTTTGCCCAATTTTTCGGACTGACTGACCTTCATTTCCTAAAGTAATGATGGCCACTCGTTTTTCTTTACTTAGCTGTTTTTTTCTTGCCATAATAGAAATTCTAACAGTCTATTCAGTAGGACTATCAGCTGTGTATCTACCTGACTTCTGCACAACACAACTGATGGTCCCAAACCCATTTATAAGGCAAGAAATCCCACTTATTAAACCTGACAGGGCACACCTGTGAAGTGAAAACCATTTCCGGTGACTACCTCTTGAAGCTCATCAAGAGAATGCCAAGAGTGTGAAAATCAGTCATCAAAGCAAAAGGTGGCTACTTTGAAGAACCTAGAATATAAGACATATTTTCAGTAGTTTCACACTTTTTTGTTAAGTATATAATTCCACATGTGTTAATTCATAGTTTTGATGCCTTCAGTGTGAATGTCCAATTTTCAAAGTCATGAAAATACAGAAAAATCTTTAAAAGAGAAGGTGTGTCCAAACTTTTGGTCTGTACTGTATACAAAATGATTATATTATATATACACACTCCCTGACAGAAGTTATGTCGCTTATCCATGTTATGTAAATAAAAGCTTATAACCCGACGTTAAATTCATCCATTGGTTTTATAAATTACTCTTTTGAAAGCTGAAACCCTCCCAAATATGGTTTAGGTTAAGAAAATAAATTGGCATCAATGCTGAAATATTGATCATTTAATGAACACAGAATGGTCAGATTTTGGCAAGACAAAAGTTTAGTCGTCTGGTCATATAATGCACCCAATCCTAGTTTACATCCTCACCAGTGCTCAGTAAATGATCGGTTAATTAGTAGGTGTGTATAAAAAGAAACCCAGCACCCCAGACCTTCACTTGAACTGCAACTTTAGCTCTGACAACATGCCAAAAATCCACCCTGCGACCAAAGCCTTGATTATCAAGAGGCTGAAGACCAGATCCACTGCAGAGGTGGCTGGCACCTTTAATGATTATATATATAATCATTATAATTATAATATATATATACAAGCAAACCTTCTTGCCACAGCTCGCATTGATGTGCCATCCTGGAATGAGCTGCACTACCCGAGCAACTTCTGTAGGTTGTAGAGTCCGTCTCATGCTACCACGAGTGTGAAAGCACAACCAACATTCAAAAGGGACTAAAACATCAGCAAGAAAGCATTGGTACTGAGATGTGGTCTGTGGTCCCCACCTGCAGAACCACTCCTTTATTGAGGGTGTCTTGATCAATCAGTGTTGCTTCCTAAGTGGAAAGTTTGATTTCACAGAAGTTTGATTTACTTGGAGTTATATTCTGCTGTTTAAGTGTTCCCTTCATTTTTTTGAGCAGTGTATATATATACACACATACATACACACATATACACACGCGCACGCACACACACACACACACAGTGTACAGTACAGACCAAAAGTTTGGACACACCTTCTCTTTTAAAGATTTTTCTGTATTTTCATGACTATGAAAATTGTACATTCACACTGAAGGCATCAAAACTATGAATTAACACATGTGAAATTATATACTTAACAAAAAAGTGTGAAACAACTGAAAATATGTCTTATATTCTAGGTTCTTCAAAGTAGCCACCTTTTGCTTTGATGACTGCTTTGCACACTCTTGGCATTCTCTTGATGAGCTTCAAGAGGTAGTCACCGGAAATGGTTTTCACTTCATAGGTGTGCCCTGTCAGGCTTAATAAGTGGGATTTCTTGCCTTATAAATGGGGTTGGGACCATCAGTTGTGTTGTGCAGAAGTCTGGTGGATACACAGCTGATAGTCCTACTGAATAGACTGTTAGAATTTGTATTATGGCAAGAAAAAAGCAGCTAAGTAAAGAAAAATGAGTGGCCATCATTACTTTAAGAAATGAAGGTCAGTCAGTCCGAAAAATTGGGAAAACTTTGAAAGTGTCCCCAAGTGCAGTTACAAAAGCCATCAAGCGCTACAAAGAAACTGGCTCACATGAGGACCGCCCCAGGAAAGGAAGACCAAGAGTCACCTCTGCTTCTGAGGATAAGTTTATCTGAGTCACCAGCCTCAGAAATCGCAGGTTAACAGCAGCTCAGATTAGAGACCAGGTCAATGCCACACAGAGTTCTAGCAGCAGACACATCTCTTCAACAACTGTTAAGAGGAGACTTTGTGCAGCAGGCCTTCATGGTAAAATAGCTGCTAGGAAACCACTGCTAAGGACAGGCAACAAGCAGAAGAGACTTGTTTGGGCTAAAGAAGACAAAGAATGGACATTAGACCAGCGGAAATCTGTGCTTTGGTCTGATGAGTCCAAATTTGAGATCTTTGGTTCCAACCACCGTGTCTTTGTGCGACGCAGAAAAGGTGAACGGATGGACTCTACATGCCTGGTTCCCACCGTGAAGCATGGAGGAGGTGTGATGGTGTGAGGGTGCGTTGCTGGTGACACTGTTGGGGATTTATTCAAAATTGAAGGCATACTGAACCAACATTTCTACCACAGCATCTTGCAGCGGCATGCTATTCCATCCAGTTTGCGTTTAGTTGGACCATCATTTATTTTTCAACAGGACAATGATCCCAAACACACCTCCAGGCTGTGTAAGGGCTATTTGACCAAGAAGGAGAGTGATGGGGTGCTACGCCAGATGACCTGGCCTCCACAGTCACCAGACCTGAACCCAATAGAGATGGTTTGGGATGAGCTGGACCACAGAGTGAAGGCAAAAGGGCCAACAAGTGCTAAGCATCTCTGGGAACTCCTTCAAGATTGTTGGAAGACCATTTCCGGTGACTACCTCTTGAAGCTCATCAAGAGAATGCCAAGAGTGTGCAAAGCAGTCATCAAAGCAAAAGGTGGCTACTTTGAAGAACCTAGAATATAAGACATATTTTCAGTTGTTTCACACTTTTTTGTTAAGTATATAATTCCACATGTGTTAATTCATAGTTTTGATGCCTTCAGTGTGAATGTACAATTTTCATATAGTTATGAAAATACAGAAAAATCTTTTAATGAGAAGGTGTGTCCAAACTTTTGGTCTGTACTGTACTAATATATATATATATATATATATATATATATATATATATATATATATATTTGAATGTATGATGTGCTAAAATCTAAAGTGGAATTGGTGCAACATCGGTCATGATTTTAGTAGTGTTAAATAATGATTCTTCCACAATACAACAGGTAGAGCAATGATCTACTAACTTGGAATGTTAATTTCCTAGACTTTACAATAAAACACAAAAGGAAGTAAAACACTATCAAATTCCTACATGTAAAAAAGGTATCTGTGAAATTGCATGAAGCCGTTCTACCAACAATTAATAAAGTAGTTTAATTCATCATGTAAGTGAATATGCAACTACCATTCAACCCAAAGAAAGATGTAATTTCACTGCAAACGGGGATAATACTGTATCTAAATGATAATTTATCTAAAAGGCACCTCATTAAATGTATATAGTGCACAGCAATGTCAAAATGACATTGCTGTGCACATGTTCCGTCTTATATAATTTCTTTTACCCACTTCAAGTTTTGGAAACCCTGAAGTGGTTTAAAGAAATGACATGCTCTTTCTTTGGGTTACCACCCTCTCTACTGTTAAAAAAGAGCGACCGCCGTCTGAGCTGCAGTAAGGACTATGGCAAAACAGCAGAAAACTTGATGGCTGTGTCGGTAACTATGTAGCACTGTGTGCACATACCCTTATAGCAGCAATGTGAAAAATTAAATGGAATTCCTCCAAGTCAAAAGCTATGGCCATCTTTGAACTACATTTTTTTTTAATTGTTGAGTGGCTTCATAAATAAAAAATTAGGAACCTTTCTAAATAGCTCTAATTAAAAAAAGCCCACTATTTTGGTGATGCATAGTCTGTGTTACTCCTGTACATAGCTTGCTGTGCTGCTGTTTCTAACATAGATTAAACAGCATACTGGCTGCTCTAGGCTCAGTGCTGAGGTCATCTGATTTATCTGCTCTAATTCCTTCACTCAGTGCAGAGGTTCACATACACATTAGATGGGATGTCTGGTTAAACCTGATTATTTTGGTGCGAGAGGCTGACTACCTAATGCATATGTGAGCTTCCCTACACTCTCGCGACAGACAATCGTGGGGTACAGTTCTGCACATTTTGACACATGCCCAGGCCTTTTGCATCCCTTGGAAATAAGCTGCTGCGACAGGTGTCTGACATTGGCTTACCCCGCTTAAAACTACATGCAAGTTCAACTGAGCGTGCACATGTACGGGAAAGTTGGAAAGATAGCTGTCTGCCAAACGGGTAACACCTATCTAAATTGTATGAGTAACTTTAGAGATAGCAGCATAGAGGGGAAGAGGTTGTATACAGTGGAGTAAGCTATTAGAGAAGGAGGACTCAAGGTCTGCAGGGAAAGAGATCCCACAAGCTGTGTAGTGACAGAGGAGAAGCTACAGCAGAAGTTACAAAATAAGACGTGATAGGGCAAATTTTTACATATAGACAGCATCAGTGTTGAAAGTTTGAATGGAGTGCAGAATCTGCAGGGGAAAGCAGGAGGCATCATCAATGAGAGGAAATATTCCACATATGCCTCAATGCCTCAGCATGAGATTAGTATGACTATAGGGGTAAGAGGGTGATCCGTCATGGGTTGCAGAAAGAAAAATCAGTACATGAATGAAGCTGTGCTGATAGATAAGAGCTACTGAAGCACAGACACAAATAACTCACATCCAGTATGTATTACTGGGGGGAGTAGGCTGCAAACTACACCACAGACGGTCTGAAAATAAAGATTACCGTACATAGTGAAACTTCATTTTTATTTTAAAGAGGGCTTGTCACTAAGTCAAAAGTGTCCATTTTTGGTCTTCACAAAGGGGCGTTGCTCGTGGATGATTCATACGCATGGCTTCATTGGAGTTTCTCAAGGAGACAGAACGTCATATTGCTATAGCAAATCATGTCAATCATGCCCAGGAATCAGGCCTTGGGGGACATTGCTCACCAGATGCAAGTGAGGACTAGTCGGGGGGAAATCAATGTCACAAAAGTCTAGTCCTCACAGATTTGTATAGGACAAGTGCAGAATAAAGATTTCTTTTACAAATAAAGCGCAATTGCTAAGGTATAAAAAGAAGCTGGTTAGAATGTAGGAACAGGGTGCAATAGAGACATGGTGGGAGTTTAGGAGGGCTGGGGCAGCGGACAAGTTCCCTTTAAAACATTTGTAATAACACTATGCAGGTAATAAACAATCATAAATGAGGCAACCTTACCAGACTCTGCATACGATCCCAAAAGATTCCAAGAAGGCGTAAAGTCCTCATGCGCTAAACACAGCATCATATTCCTGTCTAGAAATTGTAAGTCCTGGGGAGTCACGTCAAACTTGTCAAGTATGGTCTGATGGCTGGAGGACGCAAGACGGTCACAATGGCTTTTTAAAGAGTGCGATATGCTGCAAGCTTTATCCCTCACATAAGAGATGGATGTGGAAGCCACAATCACTGGAGAATACCCATGAGTGTGCATACAAACCGTCACACTTACTGACTCTGGGCAATTGTGACCTGGAAAAAAAAAATAAAATAAAGAGAGAACTTTACTATAGCGGCTAAAATGAGCTTTATGCCGAGATAAATAATAAATCTATTTGCCATCTTGGTATATGATCAATCATATTGAATTTCCAATACTTTCTTGAGAATCATAAAGTCATCAAAATGCAAAAAAAAAATATTCTGTTGTTGATCCGCTGCATGTATTACATGTGGCAGGTTTTCCCTAATAGGGCATATGTACATAACAAAGAGTGGGGTCATATTTTAGGGACCCCCATTTTGGGTCAGATCAGAGGATAAATACATACTATGATAATTATACCATGATGATACGACACCATGTAACACTATATCTGCCGTGCAAGGCCACTATAGGGGAGATAATCGGCTGCCCAACCCTTATTGTCAGGGTAAAGAAACGTCAGGCAGTCGATCAGTAGGGTAGCTTCACTGGTTAGTATAGAACCAATTCCTGCTTCTAAAATTGGGTAAGAGAAGAATACCCCACAATATCCAGCATGTCTATGGATTACGTGAACGGCCTGTCCATGTAACAGACAGTTCATTCAGAACTATGAAATGCCTCATTCTCTCTGCGGTGGCCCTCCAGGGAAATTAACCCTTCTTCTCTGCAGTTCTTGCACCTCATCAATGGGGTCATAGATTTAGGGCATTCTGTAATAAGCTCATCTCCAGACAAATTTTAATTCTAAAACAAAAAAGATTGTCAAAAGTGGACAACCACTTGCGCCAAATAACGATGCAGGGTTTACTTTTTCATAGTAGCTCCTAACATTAAATCCGAGCTGTGAGTGGCTGCCATGTGCAGAGTGGTCATCTGTTAGCTTTCATGAATGATAAAGCGTACTCTTGCTCAGCTGATAAAAGTTGTATTAGCCCAGAATCTGTTCATTTTCTGTAAAGGCAAGAATATCTTCTAACCTGGGAAAACGGACTGCAGAGAGTTAGCGCTCAGGCGTTCAGCAAACGAAACGTGTCGGTGACTGGACCCATTGTAAACAAAGTAAAACTCGGCATCTTCTGGGAGATGGAAATCTTCCCCAAACTGTGCAAATACAGCCATCTGACCCTGGAAAATAAGCAGAGAGTGAATCTATATACACAGCTCCATCCCCAGATTTCCAACTAGTTACATAGAAATATGTTTGACGGGAAACAGATTTTTGTATATCAACCATAGATTTGTGCCATGGACACATTGTTACCATGCAGTGCTGTGGGTTACAGGTGTCAATCTGCACAGAAATTCTACATTTGCGTAGACCTCAGTCCAGAGCCTCTCACCCAGCCAAATCAGTTCTTATACTTTGCACTGACGAGGGGCAATAGCCAGAAACACCGTATCTGCAAATTGAGATTCTGATTTGGCTTTTATACCAAGTCATATTGCACGACTCGTTAAAGGGTCGATAGTAACTTGTAAGATTGCTGCTTCCAACAGGTGGCGCTATAGAGCTCAAGTCCTCCTCTTGCATATTACATTTTCCTATGCTTTCATACATTTCCTCTAGTTTTCTCCCACAGTGAAACCACAATTGAGCGCCCAGCAGAGAGGTCCAAGCCTGCGAGGTGTCCTGTTCTGTCAATGTAATTGGTCTACAGGCTGCATTAGATCAGAAATATAGATGAATTCCTTACATAGTACAGTATATGAATATAGGTCAGCAAACTCCCATGGGAGTCTCAAAAATGCCATTCATAGAAGAAGTACTGCAGCCAATTGTTTACATTTATTCTGCAACCTCACCGCTCAAAAATGTCTATTTTATTGAGAGAAATACACAGAGGTACGAATAAAATTGTGCATCTACATAGCAGTGACCATAAAATAATCACTAAGTGCCCACTGAGGAGTTACCAATTATAGATTTAAAACCTGCATGTACTAAAAAATTGTCCAACATGAATCACACATCAGCGCAAATGACCAAATGACACTTGGGAGGGTTCACTGATCACAAAAACTTGGGCCCCTTGTCCTCCAAAAATATAGCAGAAGTATGCAAGCGCTACAGCTGCCCCCTTCACTGAGTCTATGAGATTGATAGAGCCAACATTTTGCTAGGCTCAGTCTTATAGACTTTATATAGTGAGCATGCTCAACCACCACTCCACTCACACTGGGACTCTGCAGCCCCATACGTCTGATCAGTGGATAGGTGTTAAGTTGTCATTGTGAGATAACTCTTAAATAACTAAGTTCTGTTCACATTGCTTTCAGTTCCTCCATATTTGACAACAAAATGACAACCACCAAGATAGGAACTTTGAATAACCCCAATTTAAATGAATGGGGTCTATAAGGCACCATTAGGATCCTTCCTGGAACATGTGGATTTCAAAAGTAGAATCTTAATAGCAGATATTAAATTGTATTAACTTTCACAAAGGAGCAAAATCATATAGAGGCTTGTGAAAGTATCCTCCCCCTCATGTGGTCCCACGTTCTTTCCATTTGATGATGATGGATTTGATGGTGCTCCGGGGGATCATCAGCGATTGGGATATTTGTTTTATAACCCAACCCTGACTTGTACTCCTCAACACAGGGGCGGACCTACCTCCCGTGCAGCCGGTTCATTGAACGGGGGCCCCCGAGGGAGAGGGGGCCCCTCCAGCCTCCAGCAGGGCCGCCATCAGGGCATGAGTGCCCTGACTCCAGCATGGGGCTCGGCCGGTCGGGGCCCCCTCGGAGCCCCGTTGGGGCCCCCCTCTTGTGCGTCTCCTCATGGGGCCCCCCCGCAGGACCCCCCGCCATCACATGACCGGAGATATCCCTGCGCTCAGCATGGTTCCCCGGCCCCATGCTGAGCTCAGGGACATCTCCAGTCATGTGACGGTGCCGGCACAATTCTTACCCCTCCCCGTGCCTCCGCAGCGCCTTCCGCGTCCTCTGACTGTGAAGTCTCAGGTCAGAGGGCGCGGTGACGTTTTTACACCGCGCGCTCTCTCCTGACCTGTCACAGTGCAGAGCGGGAAGACGCGCACAATGCTGGAGTACGGAGCAGCGCCAGCAGCAGGTAAGAAGTGAGGTGAGTATTGGATTTTTTTTCATGTATGGAGGCATGGGGCATTATATGGTTGGGGGGGGGTGACATCCTGCATGGGGCATTATATGGGGGGGGAGTGACATCCTGCATGGGGCATTATAAGGGAGGGGGGTGTGACATCCTGCATGGGGCATTATATGGGGGGGGGTGACATACTGCATGGGGCATTATAAGAGGGGGAGGGGGGAATTGACATCCTGCATGGGGCATTATATGGGGGAGGGGGGAATTGACATCCTGCATGGGGGCATTATATGGAGGTGGGGGGGTGTGTGTGACATCCTGCATGGGGAATTTTAAGAGGGGAAGGGGGGAAGTGACATCCTGCATGGGGCATTATAAGAGGGGAAGGGGGAAGTGACATCCTGCATGGGGCATTATAAGGGAGGGGGGTGACATCCTGCATGGGGCATTATAAGAGGGGAAGGGGGGAAGTGACATCCTGCATGGGGCATTATAAGAGGGGGAGGGGGGAATTGACATCCTGCATGGGGCATTATAAGGAGGGTGGGTGTGTGACATACTGCATGGGGCATTATAAGGAGGGGGGGTGACCTCCTGCATGGGGCATTATAAGGGAGGGGGTGGTCTGACATACTGCATGGGGCATTGAAAAGGGGGGAAGTGACATCCTGCAAGGGGCATTATATGGGGGGGGAGAGGTGACATCCTGCATGGGGCATTTTATGGGGGGTAGAGGTGACAACCTGCATAGGGCATTAAAAGGGGGTGTTATCCTGCATGGGGCATTATAAGGGGGGAACAGCCTGCATGGAGCGTTACATGGGGGCCAATATTCTGTATGGAGCGTTATATGGGGGTCAGTATTCTGTATGGAGCGTTATATGGGGACCAGTATCCTGTATGGAGCGTTATATGGGGACCAGTATCCTGTATGGAGCATTATATGGGGACCAGTATCCTGTATGGAGCATTATAAGGGGGTCAGTATCCTGTATGGAGCATTATATGGTGCCCATAATACTGTATGGAGGAATATACTGTCCGGTCTGCACTGTGCGCTGTGAGGATTCGCCGGTTTCTGAGCTATTGTAGAATTTACAATAGATATCGCTCGTGTAATGGGGCATTATAAGGGGGGAACAGCCTGCATGGAGCGTTATATTGGGGCCAATATTCTATATGGAGCGTTATATGGGTCAGTATTCTGTATGGAGCGTTATATGGGGGCCAGTATTCTGTATACAGTGTTATATGGGGACCAGTATCCTGTATGGAGCGTTATATGGGACCAGTATCCTGTATGGAGCATTATATGGGGACCAGTATCCTGTATGGAGCATTATATGGGGACCAGTATCCTGTATGGAGCATTATAAGGGGGTCAGTATCCTGTATGGAGCATTATATGGTGCCCATAATACTGTATGGAGGACTATACTGTCCGGTCTGCATTGTGCGCTGTGAGGATTCGCCGGTTTCTGAGCTATTGTAGAATTGACAGTAGATATCGCTCATGTAATGTAGTAAGTGAAATCTTTGGCCTTGTACTAATATATATATATATATATATATATATATATATATATAACAGTAAAGACCAAAAGTTTGGACACACCTTCTCATTTAAAGATTTTTCTGTATTTTCATGACTATGAAAATTGTACATTCACACTTAAGGCATCAAAACTATGAATTAACACATGTCGAATTATATACTTAACAAAAAAGTGTGAAACAAATGAAAATATGTCTTATATTCTAGGTTCTTCAAAGTAGCCACCTTTTGCTTTGATGACTGCTTTGCACACTCTTGGCATTCTCTTGATGAGCTTTAAGAGGTAGTCACTGGAAATGGTCTTCCAATAATCTTGAAGGAGTTCCCAGAGATGCTTAGCACTTGTTGGCCCTTTTGCCTTCACTCTGCGGTCCAGCTCACCCCAAACCATCTCGATTGGGTTCAGGTCTGGTGACTGTGGAGTCCAGGTCATCTGGCGTAGCACCCCATCACTCTCCTTTTTGGTCAAATATCCCTTACACAGCCTGGAGGTGTGTTTGGGGTCATTGTCCTGTTGAAAAATAAATGATGGTCCAACTAAACGCAAACTGGATGGAATAGCATGCCCCTGCAAGATGCTGTGGTAGCCATGCTGGTTCAGTATGCCTTCAATTTTGAATAAATCCCCAACAGTGTCACCAGCAAAGCACCCCCACACCATCACACCTCCTCCTCCATGCTTCACGGTGGGAACCAGGCATGTAGAGTCCATCCGTTCACCTTTTCTGCGTCGCACAAAGACACGGTGGTTGGAACCAAAGATCTCAAATTTGGACTCATCAGAACAAAGCACAGATTTCCACTGGTCAAATGTCCATTCCTTGTGTTCTTTAGCCCAAAGAAGTCTCTTATGCTTGTTGCCTGTCCTTAGCAGTGGTTTCCTAGCAGCTATTTTACCATGAAGGCCTGCTGCACAAAGTCTCCTCTTAACAGTTGTTGTAGAGATGTGTCTGCTGCTAGAACTCTGTGTGGCATTGACCTGGTCTCTAATCTGAGCTGCTGTTAACCTGCGATTTCTGAGGCTGGTGACTCGGATAAACTTATCCTCAGAAGCAGAGGTGACTCTTGGTCTTCCTTTCCTTGGGTGGTCCTCATGTGAGCCAGTTTCTTTGTAGCGCTTGATGGTTTTTGCAACTGCACTTGGGGACACTTTCAAAGTTTTCCCAATTTTTCGTACTGACTGACCTTCGTTTCTTAAAGCAATGATGGCCACTCGTTTTTCTTTACTTAGCTGCTTTTTTCTTGCCATAATACAAATTCTAACAGTCTATTCAGTAGGACTATCAGCTGTGTATCCACCAGACTTCTGCACAACACAACTGATGGTCCCAACCCCATTTATAAGGCAAGAAATCCCACTTATTAAACCTGACAGGGCACACCTGTGAAGTGAAAACCATTTCCGGTGACTACCTCTTGAAGCTCATCAAGAGAATGCCAAGAGTGTGCAAAGCAGTCATCAAAGCAAAAGGTGGCTACTTTGAAGAACCTAGAATATAAGACATATTTTCAGTTGTTTCACACGTTTTTGTTAAGTATATAATTCCACATGTGTTAATTCATAGTTTTGATGCTTTCAGTGTGAATGTACAATTTTCAAAGTCATGAAAATACAGAAAAATCTTTAAATGAGAAGGTGTGTCCAAACTTTTGGTCTGTACTGTATATATATGTATAATTTCTCTGTGGTATCTGTGCATCATGAAGCGTGGTACGTGTTAAAGCGGCCACTGAAACTCTGTCGCCCAGGGCCCACAAAAACCTGGAGCCGGCCCTGGGGGTAAGTATATAACAAGTTTTATTTTTTTTTAAATACAATTAATTAACTAGGAGTGGGGGGAATCATAGATGCACGGGGGGATGAGAGATGCACGGGGGGGGGGGCTTTCATGCCCCCTATGAAGGGCAGGGGGGGGGCCCCAAAAAAATTCTTGCACAGGGGCCCACTACAGTCTGTGTCCGCCCCTGTCTCAACAGCTTTGTCCCTGACTTGTTTGGAGATCTCCTTGGTCTTCATGGTGGTGTTTGGTTTGTGGTGCCTCTTGCTTAATGGTGTTGCAGCCTCTGTGGTTTTTCAGAAGAGGTAAAGTGTATATACTGGCAGCCATGTGACATGTATATTGCACACAGGTGGACTTCCTTTCACTAACATGTGACTTATGAAGGTAATTACTTGCACCAGAAATTTTTAGGGGCTTCATAGCAAAAGGGGTGAATACATATGCACATGCCAATTTTTAGTTATTTGATCCCATAAATTTAATTTATGCCTATATTTTTCTCACTTCACCAACTTAGACTATTTAGTGCTGATGCATCACACACAAATCAGATTACAAAAATATTTAACACACAGGTTGTAATATAACAAAATAGGTAAAAAGCCAAAGGGGGTGAATACTTTCGAAAGCCACTGTATAATACAGATCATATGGAGATGTTGGCGTACTGAATAGAGAATGGCAAATGACGTTTAGCATTGATTGTTCGGCAGTGCACTTTCGTGCAAAAACAAATGTCGCTAATACATATTAAAGAGTTATTAAAAAATGCTATACAGTAAAGTATATATCCATAATAACAAAAGTTAGTGTTGACTAGTAGAGATGTGAGAATCGATTTGCAGGACCCTGATCCAGTGACGCCAGGAGCCCTGCAACCTCCTCCTACCTGCGGCATTCCCGGCTCCTCTTTGATTAGCCCGCTTGGAGTGGCATCATCATTAATGCACAAACAAGGTTGTGCCAAGCTGACTAATCAAAAGAGGAGCAGAGTATGCCAACAGGTAGGAGGTGGCTGCAGGGCTCCAGACAGGCGGCCATGAAATATTAACATGGCTACTCGACCAGGGTCCGGCGAATTTATTTGCTCTCATTTAATAACTATCAAACCAAAAAGTATAATTTTCTTTTTTATTTCATGTTAACAGCATTAAAGGGTTGACCATTTTATCTTTAACAAATGTAACACATGATTTTGTGGGTTCTCCTCCTGCACTTGTGGGGAAAAGCCGGCACCCTCCTAGTAGAATAGGTCGTGCTTGAGGAAAGGACAATGATCTTGTACTACTATAGCGTAAACTCAGCACCAAAAGGATAAATGTAGAAATTCTTGCTGCAAAAGGGATTTATTGTGACCCAGCACCAAGGAGAAGACAGATGTTTGTCCAACGTTTCAACCAACAAGTGGTCTTTCTCAAGGACATCTGTATAGATACCGGCCGGGTATATAGAGTTGGTGAGCAGTCAAATGTCACACACATTTGACTGCTCACCAACTCTACACACCCAGCCAGTCCCTATACAGATGTCCTTGAGAAAGACTACTTGTTGGTCGAAACGTTGGACAAACATCTGTCTTCTCCTTGGTGCCGGGTCACAAAACACAATAGGTGCTGAGATTTACGCTATAGTATTACTCTTCCTGCACTTGTTAGTGGAGATTTCCTCACAGACTACACAGCTATCGTTTTCAAAATGGCTGCTATCGGAGGAGCATGTGACCAGACCAGTCCATCAGCCTCCTCCAATTGTAAAACACCTCACATGGGAAAACTTCTTTTCTATTGGAGGAGGCAGATGGATAGGTCTGGTCACATTCTCCTCCGACAGCAGACATTTTGAAAACAGGGGGATCTGTGTAGTCTAAGAGGAAAGGGGAGAACCTGAAATTCTTCTATAGTAGTAATTATGTCTCTAACATATCTGTTAAAATAAAGAGTCCAACCCCTTTAACAATCCCAAACAGTCCTAACAGTCCTATATAAGCAGCCTGTTGGTTAACATCGGCTATAATAAAATGCCTCAATGGAGAGGTTTATTCTCACTAATAAAAGGGGCACATAAGAATCAAACGCAGCTCTGAAAACTTCAAAAGTTCTTTTCAGCAATTTGTTTTCTATGAGAAGCCATTTAGCAAGCGGTCACTGTAGTCATTCTTCCACTAATTATATGAAACATTAGATACCAGGGACATGAAGGATGAAAAGAATACGACAACGCCGCCAAATGATTTCATGTTGTCTCAAGTTTCTTGTAAACTTTATTTTCTTTCTTTGTAAATCTGTAGTTTTTTCAACAGATGAGCTCAGGTTTATAATTGTATAACATTAAGAGACCTCATGTCAATCCCAGTTGTTTCCAGCTTCTCTATCTGTTGGGTGATTTTAATCACAGGGCATCTATAGGAAGCCATAATTGTGCTGACAACACCTAGAACCCAATAAAAGCTGTTTCCCAGGCGCTGTTACGTGTGATCCTGATGCGGCACACGGTTGCCACACGCATCACACACACGGACACAGACACGGATATCTCCGGTACTGTTTTTTTCCAGTAACAGAAATATCCGGAAGTGTGAAAGAGGACTTAAACCTAGGTTCACAGTATTTTCTGATGTCTGCAAATCAATGAGCTATCTGCTCAAGTGTAACAACATTACTCTGGGATGAACCTTCTAGATCTGTCTGCAGCCTTTAACTCAGTCAACCTCAACCTTTGGCATTGAAGACTTGGCCCTCTCCTGGATCTCTTCATACTTAACCAAAATAAATATTTAAGGCCCCCTATACACAGAGTCCAATTTGCCAAACCCACCGATATTGGGGGAAGGAACAGATAAGGGTAAGTCAGGAGCATAGCAAGGCACATGACCCCGTCATCTCCACCATCCGGGGAACCGGGATAGACTAGGGCACCCCCTAGCATGAGGGATAGGGACGGAGCCCCTTTCCCCTGAGAAATCCTGCAACAGTACCATCACAATAAGTGTCGGATAAACGGTGGGTTAAACGCTCGTTTGGCCGACAGTTATCTATTGTGCTTTAGGTCCATTGTGAGAAAAGCGCAATACAAATTTTTGTTGCTTGGGGGACTTTAGTATCTTTAGACACACCTCCTCACCACCCACCCTGTCTCAGTTAGTGTCCCTCAAGGCACTGACACCCCTTCTCTTCTCTAGCTATACCTCATGGGATCTTATCACTTTCAATAGCACTTTTATACTGATGACACTCATTCACCGATCAGTTAGCAAGAATTTCAGATTGTACCAGAATTAAGGGGGGGTATTCCCATCTCCAAGATCCTACCCCAATAAGTAGTAGGTGTAAATAATAATAATAATAATATAATATTAGCAAATACCTCCAATTAGAAATGTAGCCTTTTTGTGACCACCGATACAACTGAAAACTGACCTGAGATACAAGTGAATAGCGTCCCCCGACGGGTGAAAATGCAGCAGCTGTCGGCTTTACACTATAGCTGACACCCTGCTGCATTACTCATGATCGGTGCTGGCCTGGACCATGGCAGCTTAACACCTTAGATGCTGCTGTCAATAGTGACTATGGCATCTAAATGGTTAACAAAAGTGTGAGGTGGGGCTCCCTCTTTAACCCCATAGGCACCCTGAGATCTTCGTTGTGTGGTCCTGATGTTTGCCATGGCAATTCACAGCCAAATAATAACCTAAAAGTCTGTCGGCTATAGTGGTCTGTTCAGGAGTTAGCAACATTTTGGTGGTAAAAATACAATTTTTCTTTCCTGTCATTCCACTTTGCATTAATTCCTGAGAAGCACCTGAAGGGTTAATAAACTACCAGTTTGGAATATGTTGAGGGGTGCAGTTTTTAAAATGGTATCACTTTTGGGAATTTTCCAATGTATAGGTTCCCCAAAGCCACTTCAAAACTGAGCAGGTCCGTAAAAAAAATAAGCTTTGCAAATTTCCTTGGAAAAATGAAAAATTACTGCTACATTTTTAAAGTTTCTAACATCCTAACAAAGTAAAAAGACATTTTACAGATGGTGCTGATGTAAAGCAGACGTGAGGTAAATGTTATTTATTAACTATTTTGTGTGCCTTGACTATCTGGATTAAAGGGATAATCGCTCAAAGTTTGAAAATTGCTACTTTTTAGAATTTTTTGTTGTTGCCAAATTTCTGATATTTTTTATAAATAAACGCAAAACATATCGATCAAAATTTACTATTATCATAAAATTTAATGTCATGAAAAAAAAAACAACAGTCTCAAAATCACTGGGATATGATGAAACATTCCAGATCAGGGTGCGTGCCCACCATGCGTTTTTCAAGCTTTTTTGATGCGGAATTTTCGCTTGTAAAACGCTTGATAATCCGTCCCCCATGGTCCCCAATGACATTCCGCCACTTCAATGCCCATGCTGCGGAATTTTCCGCAGCGTTTTTGATGTGCGGAAAAATCCGCAGCATGTCCATTATTTGTGCGTTTACCCATGCGGAATTGCCTTCTCAATGCTGTAGAAAAATGCAAGGCAATTCTGCATGTCCAAAACGCTTCAAATACGCGCGAAAAACGCAGGGGAAATTCCGCACGCGTTTTTTCCATGCAAGGACATGCAGAAATGAAGAGGAAATTTTAAGCTTCATTTCTGCGTCGTGGGCACATAGCCTTAGTGCCACATAAAGGGACACGTCAGATTGGAAAAATTTGGCCTGGTCATTAAGGGGGTAATATGGTTCTTCTGATGGATACCTAAGCTACTGCAATGCCCTGCACATGGGGTAAGCGACATAGTGAATCAGAAGAAACATACTACATTTCTAAGTGGAGGTATTTGTTAATATTATTATTACACCTACTACATGATCTTGGAGATGGCAATACTCCTTTAACTTTCCGCCCTGTGACCCCTCCTCTCCGATCAGTGAAAGGTCCCGCAAATCTACAGCTTCAAAGTAACCTTTAATCTTGCCCTTTATCTAAAAGCCCCCCATACACATTAGACTAAAGTCGGCCAAACCTGCTGATATCGGTGGAATCGGCCGCCAGTCTAATGTGTATGGGGGCACCACAACTCTTCCCCGACAAATTAGGTCAGGGGAAAGAAGGATCCGGCCTGTTGGATTTCGATTGGCTGATCCTTTTCTTTTCCGTGGAGATAAGTCGCTGCCAGTGAAGTATGTCAGCGCTCTCTCATGGAGACCATTGGAGCGCTCAGCCGAGATGAATATTCCCGTGTGTGGGAGTGAAGGGAGCAGGGATGCAGTATGTTACATAGATGTTTTCATTAAACACTGCCTCCCCTGATAAGAGAATATTTGGGTGGTTGTGGGAGAGGGGCTCTGGCATCTCCAAGTGCTAGTAAAGTACCGTACACATGACCTTACATAAGACTGGTCTTTCTGCTGCTGTATGATCCATTTTTATGATGGGCACGGTGGCTCAGTGGTTAGCACTGCAGCTTTGCAGCGCTGGGGTCCTGGGTTCAAATGCCACCAAGGGCAACATCTGCAAGGAGTTTGTATGTTCTCCCCATGTTAGCGTGGGTTTCCTCTGGTTTCCTCTCCAAAGACATCCTGATAGGGAATGTAGATTGTGAGCTCCAATGTATTATGTTGCTATGTAGACTGCCTCAGTACAAGGAGGCTTTGTTCACACACAGCGTTTCTGCTGCGTTTCTTTCTGCAGACAAGAAACTGCATTTTACAGCACCAGAAAAAGCTATGCGATCTCAGAAATCTTATGCACTTCCTTTTTTTAAAAAAATCTGCAAAATGTTGAATTTTTGAGAGTTTTTGTAGCTTTTTTTGTAGAATTGTTTTCACCCATAGAAAGCAATCAGAAAGCTTTTGGGGAGTAAAACTACCTTTATTATACATGTACTATAGACAAATCACACATGTAACCTGCTAAAGAAAAGCCGCAAAATCTGCGTTTTGATCACAACATTTTTACTGCCAGGACAGCAGGTTTTGGCTGCAGAAGAAAAACAAAGCTGAGTGTGAACATGGCCAAACTTCATTAATATGCTTTCCTGATACAGTTATAAAAAAATGTTAGTACCCCTATTTAGTTTTCTATCATATCACTGGGAAGGAAAGCGTCATAATCAAGCGTACAGAGGTCTTGCTAGCACCGAATGCGTGGATACTTACATACAGAGGCACTGCTGTCTGGCTCAGCTCCATCTCTGCAACTGTAAAGATATCAAAATGGGAAGAGTCACAAAACCATTTTCTGACCAGAAGAAAAAAATGACATGTTCAAATAAATGTGACAACAATAGGCCAGGTAGATCTGTTACATTTTTCCTCTTCCTCAAACACTGCACCCAAACAAGCCTATTGAACAGTAAGGTGTGTATTTCTCCAGGCCACTGCTGGTCTTATCTAGTTCTCGGTGTCACGCATGTGACTGCTACATAGATACACGCCAGCGGACACACCACTCAGCAGAACTCGGTAACCGTATACCCAGGCTCCAGCCTTGTGCTTACAGAATGAAAATTAACACTGTGACTTTTATACTCCACATGATGGACGGTGATTGAGGTTTCCAGCATATCAGCCTCCTAAAAGAAGCAGGTGTGAGACAGTTTAGTCCATAAAGCTACAACATCTCTTCTTCCTATGGGTCAAGTTTAATTTTTTCTTTTTTTTAGCTACATTTTTTTGTTTATGATTTTGAGCTAAAAAGCAATTTTTGCTTTCGAACTAGCCGTGCCGCGCACACATCACAACACAACTGCAATACAACTATTGCAGGAAAAATGGCAATATCCCATGCCAAGCCAACGCCGGATTAACTTGTCAGCCTTTTTTTTGGCTCATGTACAAAAAAAAATCCATCTTTACCAGTATGCCAGATCCTATGTCTCTCTCAAACGCAATTCTGGGTTTAGACGACACAATTATGGCTATTAAATAACCGTCAACAGCACACAAGCCGATCGTCTGACGTTCAATGGCTCGTTTACACAGGTCAACCAGAACTCATTAATATGAGCATTAAGTGGATATAGAATATCAAGCTATTGGGAACACAGCACAAGGTGCTGCCGATAACGCTCATTTTTAAGCCTTGATTAGATGGTCCGATATCAGGAACAAGAGCTACTACGAAAGCCTGTGTCTCGATCATTGGCTCATCTAAATTTGCCTTTAGATTCGTAACAATAATCATAAACTTATTATAATATAATAAAAGTACAGACAAAAGAAAATGTAAAATCATAAAATGAAAAAACATAGTGAACCGTGTCAATCGTAATAAGTTGGTTCTCCCAGACCTAGACTTCCTATACTAAAACCATTACACAGTAAATATTAGCAAAGGTCCAAAACACCACACAGTAATAACTACAAAAAATATATACGGTACACCAAAATCTCCAATATCATAAACCGAGAACCTAAAAGCAGAAGTACAACTAAGGGAATCAGAACCAGAGGTAAAAATTCCTGACTACAACCTGGAAAGACCAATATTACGTCAGTGGTGGTCCGCCTCATGCCACCCCTGTATGATCATCGTTTTTGAGGGACTGTGCCGGACACATCCCCTTCATTGTTTACCAGACACAGGTATATACTTTCAGCGTTGTGCCTCGTATTACACTTCTCTATGGCTTTGTCCTTTTCATGAAAATGAGCAGGGCTGTGGAGTCGTAAGCCAAACCACCGACTCCTCAATTTCCATGACACCGACTCCGACTCCACAACTCTCTCATACATGGCTCATGTTTAAGTGATAAATTTACTCTAGCACAGATTCATCGCAGCTAAACATCTAGACCCTTAGATCAGGAATAGGACAGACATTTATAGTCAGTCCATTTTAAACCAATTCCGATTCCGACTCCACCAAAATGGACACCAACGCAGACTCCGACTCCACAGCCCTGAAAATGAGACTGAATTGTAATGAAAAGTATGGAGCTGCTCATGGTAAGAGGATGTGGTGCTCACCGGAGCACAGTGGCCTCGGCAAACAGTTGATAGCCAGACCGGAAGATCCTATATTGATGAACTATTGTAAGGACAGGATAAAAGTCCCAGGTAACCCCTTAAACTAAAAAAACTAGCCATGTAGTAGTTTACTTTGGATAGACAGACACAAAACAATTCCTCCGCAAAGTTCACTGCAGTGCATAACCTTGTGGGACTGCCCGGCCAATGGAAGTCGTGGCACGGCTGTTTTCGCATGCACGTCTATTTTTCTATAAACAAAAGAGTCTGTACGGAGCCAAGTCACGATAATGCTTCCTGGAACACAAAGTGTGATTATGTGATCCCCTTGTGTTCTGCTCACAAACCTGCTAAGCCTACAGCTAATCGCTTCATGGCTATAATGGCAGCAAAGGTGAGGTCCTATGTTCTCATCTCACGTCGGTTTACTGATTACACAGGTGCTGGTGGAATACGCACAGATCTGACACACAGAGGTACAGGATAAAACAACAGGTTACATAATATACAGTGCAGCCGGTAAATGTATCACTACACATAAAAGGTAATGACAACACAACAAAGCTAATAAAATACACAACTTTCATTGAAACTCCAACAGTGATACAACAGTCAGAACAGTCAGCTCTTCACAACCCTCCAAAACCAACACTAAACTCTGGACATCAGTCATATGCCTACCATAAAGAAGATCTGGAAGAAGCCCTGAATGACCGAACATCGATAGATCCATATATGTTATTGTATGAACCTTACAGATGGTAAAAAGATAGCAAATGTGAGAGCCCCACCTCAGAGCATAGTAATGAGACACCAACTGCATTCAGCCTTTTTGGTATTTGAGGTTAAAACTGTTAATATTCATCCACTGGATGAGGAGACTACCACATTTCTAAAGAAATCTAAAAAGCACCTACAGTAGTCAGGTAGCTGAGATTAGGGTATGCAAGGCTTTACTACTCTGTTCACTTGCTATCAATAGGGATTTTTTTTTAACTGTTGTATATGTCACTGTTCTCAATCAGGAATTGTTGCTTTGTTTTTTTTTTGCGCCTCTCCATTTCTGTAAAATGGTCCATTTCTTCCCCGTAATTATATATAGTCCTTTAAGCCAACTAGGTGTGGGAGAAGAGAAGAGAGGACCACGCCCACTTGGATAAAAGTCTAGATTCATATACAGGGGAAAAAGAGCAATGTTAAAATGGAAAAATGCAAAAACAATAGGAAAAAAATTATATATATATTTATTTTTTATTTATTTATATATATTTTTTCCTATTGTTTTTGCATTTTTCCATTTTAACATATTGCCCAGGAGAATGGAGAATTTAAACTAGGTAAAAATATTACACATTTATGGAAAATGTCAGGTCCTCTTTACAAGTAGATAACCTAAAAAAACATTTATTAACAATCCACATGATAGAGGACATATATAATCACTGACAGCCCGATTGTTCGGCCTTCCTCTTCAACCCTCAAATGACCAGAACAAGAATCCAAGCTCCCCGCTCATTGCACGACCGTCATAAAGAGGAATATGAATGGAATGACCGTCACTTTTCCTCCCTGTCCTTCAGTTAAAGTCTATGGTGTTTAGAAGACAGCAGTCACCTGTTTCCATTACACCATGCTGTGCCACCATACCTAATTAATAGAAACCCCCAAAATCCTCAGCATGTTATAATAAAGCCCTGTGGTTTCATCATGCTTTTCCCTGTTGGATGTTGCTCCCTTTCAAGCAATCTGCATTGTATCACAACCCAATTTACAGACGGTGATCAGGCGTGCAGCCTATCCCAAAGGTCCGGCCCCTCCCAAAGGTCCTGCCCCTCGTGATTATAAAGTTATAACATAGCCTAGCAATATTCCATTACATGAAAATATCCCTTTAAATGGACAGGTAATGGTGTTTTTTCTTCCTAGGGACATCAGTGAATTTAATTAACGACTTATCCATTATCACTTTTATGTTATTTCACTATTGGCGAATGATTAATTTATGTAGAAAGAATTAGCAGTAGTGGTCACATTTTAGTGTGCTGAGCTGTCAGCTAAGCGACTCTGCTCATAGGTCTGACAGGCTGGAGCCTCGGGGGCTATTTGGTTCACATTTCTGTGACTAGGGTGTACCGGGCTCAGAAACACTCCCAAACCAAACCTTACAAGTGCTCATACTTTGGTGAGACTTTTCCTATGTTGGTCTTTTAGTGAAACCTTTGTGGGTATTGAAATTAAATATCCCTGAAAAGGACACAGAATGAATAAATGAATAATTTTGCTCCAAAAAGCTCGCTAGCAAAAGCTCATCAGCATATACTCCGCATATGATTTCTTTCACTGCACGTTGCTTATATTATTATGCCATAATTTCGTAGCCATGAAAAACTAATGAATAATATAACCTTTCCATATTTATTGCATAACCAATGGCACTGGTCCTGGACTGCAATCTTTGCTCCGCTATGTCTAATTTATGAGACAAAACTTCTTAATTGGGAGTAAAGCTTATTGTCTGTGAAAAATACATTTAGATTAAACTGTGTTCACTACAAAAAAAAAAGCAGCTTATTTTATAATGGTAGCACTTAGGCACCATTAGCTTTGTGTGTCCATCATAAAGCTGTAGCTAGGAATTCCCATTCAGCAGAATCGCCGGTTGCTCCTCTATTGCTCTTTACTTTGATGTTGTATTTAGCCTCTACCAGCAATAACGCATACAGATCTACAGCCCAAAAACCCTGAAGGAAGGCTTAAATCATACGCATTAAATGGCTGAGAAGAAGCATAATTAAATCCCATAAAATGTCAATGGGGAAAGCATCAAGGTCACAGCATTTTTAAAGCCAGGCAGCACGACAGGTTTCTGCAGGTTCTGGGGTGACTTAGTCCCATTGGGTTCCTCTTCGCTTATAAGTTATAACTTTTTCATTTTTTTTGACAGATACAGTTGTACAACGATTTTTTTTTATAGTTCATGTTGTAGTTTTTATTGTTACCATTTTAAGGTCCATAAGACCTTCTCACGTGGCAATAAATGATTTTTTATTATTTTAGATTTTATTTACATGCGTACACATTCATGTACTTTCAGATTTTTTTTCCTTAAATTGATCTATCTAGGGGACTTGAACTTGTGATCACTTGATCATTTATACAATATATTGCTGGGCTTCAGAGGTGCATAAAGATGGCAAACAAAAGGGCCTTCAGTAGGCACCGCAGATGACACGACTATGCCATCGACACCTTGCAATCTTGTTGGCTGATAGGATTCCTTCCCCCATTTACAACCTCTTAAAGGAGTTGTCCAGTACTTTTATATTGACGGCCTATCATTACGATAGGTCATCAATACCAGATCGGTGGAGGTGCAACAGCAGGCACCCCCAGCAATCATCTGCTCCCTGGGCCGGAGGCGGGCCGATGTGATCAGTTGCGGAGCGTTAAATGACCAAGGGGTGAATTTGCAGTACCCCGTTACCGCCACTAAACAGTTGGCAGAGCTGTGTTGTTCTGCTCTGAACACTTCGGTGTACTGCCGCCAGCACCAGAAACAGCTAATCAGCGGGGTGGTGTCAAGGGTCACACCCCCAACAATATGGTATTGATGACCTATCCTAAGGACAGGCCAACCCCTTTAGATGGCGCTGTCACAATTGACAGCAGTATCTAGGAGGATAAACAACTGCTATCAAAGCTAGCTCCGGTGGCAGCTTCATACATGCAGTGTGCACATGGTTTGTACACAATGGCCTCTAATGGGTCTGCCAGCACTTTGTTAGATTAACAGAGGTAGTAGAGCTAGAAATAAGTTGGCTTATTAATTATATATGTTTGGGGATCAGTTGTTTTTTATTACATTCAGTTCCAATGGATCGTCGTTATTTACCCACAACACCCATTACATCTGTAAATACTGCTTTACAAATGATTGCTTGTTGGCCATGAGATGTAATTCTTTGCTCCTGGACAAATTAAGCTTTGTTCCTAATGTTTTGAACTACGTTAGGCATACGTGTTGGCATTTTCCTTCATTCTAGTTTTGGCCTTTATCTGGCATATATTTTAGGAGCAGTATGGCGAGATAAAAGTTTAGCGAGAGAAGAGTTTCTCTAATTTTATAGGTTATTAGTCCACTGTTTAAAAATAACAAAATGAGATTTACTTACTGACTGCTGCTCTACAGCTTGTGACCATGGAAGCTAGTCGCTGGGCTCAGTGGTCATGCCAAGGTAGACTGCATAAGACCACTGAGCCATGTTTCCAAAGAACAGGAAAGGTGATGAGAAACATGGCAGTCAACCTTTTAATCAAGTGCTCTTCAAGAGATAGCTGTACTCCATCAAATATCTCTCTCGCCTCCCCAACACATAGACCCGGCTCCATCAAACTGTTCCGGAGCAGCGAAAACTACTTCCAAGCACTGGCAGCAACTTATGACCAAAATAACAAAAAGGTTGGCATTAAAATTTAAAATGCATGACTCATATCTCCCCCAAAATCATCTGTCGGGGGGGAGAGTCTGGATGTATACATACATTAGGCCACGGCCCCACTATCAGTATTTGGTCAGTAATTTTTCTCAGGAGTAAGAGCCAAAACCAGGAGTGGACCCGTGATAAATGCAGAATTGGTAACTTGTTTCTATTATACCTTTTCTCTGATTGTTCCTCACCCGGTTTTGGCTCCCACTCCTGAGAAAAAATACTGACTGAATACTGACCAAATACTGATAGTGGGGCTGTGGCCTAAGGCCGGGGTCACACAGCCGATGATTCTCTCATGCAAGAAAAATCGGGCCGATTATGCCAATTTCACTCGGCTCAAACTCTATCAGAGTTTGAGCCGAGCGTCATCTTAGCTTGATACATTTCTCTCACATGGGAGAATCACAGCTCAGGTGCAGAGAAGATGGAGAAAATAATTTCTCCATCTTCTCCATTGTCTCAGTCCGCGGTGCAGGCCGATAACATCCGAGTGCAGTCCGATGTTTCACACGCACCCACAGACTTGTATGGGTGTACGTATTCCGATTATCAGATACACTCACAGCGTGCTGCCGAATCGGCATGAGAAAACAATCGCAGATCTGCACTGCCCCATAAAATAACACTGGTCCGAGTGTTATCGGTAAAAAGTAAGAAAGCATTCAGTCATGTTATACGCTAGTGTGAGCGAGCCCCAACAGTGGCACTTATGTAATAAAAGTATATTTAGGCGATTCAGTTTGTTAACTCAAACTAGAAAAAACTTAATTTCTGCCTCCATTACACAGAAACTGAAGTTTAATCAAATATACTTATCACAGTGCGCCCTTGACGTGGCTAAACAGCTCAGACACTGGTTTTGCATGCATCGCTTCATTCACTGGTGATTGACAGCACTGACTGGCCTGGAGCGAGCACTGTCTGAGGTGAAAGCTCAGTCAAGCTAGTGCTGTCAATCACCAGTTAGGAGGGAGGGCTACGCAAAAGTCAGGGGGTGGGATGGTGCACTGAACCGATAAGCCACTCCAAGGGTGCACCAAGTACCCTAATTAGCATTACGGGCATGTTCACATGGATTTTTTTTTTTCTTTTTTACATGGAAGTGGATCTGGTCCTCATCAAAAAGCAAATACACTTTGAATGCTCTTTGATGTAGATTCACTGAAAATGCATGTAAAAAATCTCCATGTGAACATAGCATTGAGATGCAATTATTTGTGCTATAGCCTCCACAAGGCGCAATATGTACAATATACAGTCAGTTTGGATGAACATACTCACTACTCACTAAGTTCAAATTTTAAAAACTTGGAAAGCCCTTTAGTACCACAAATGCTTTCATTTGTTTCATATTTAAATATGCAAATTGCCTCTTCAGAGAAAAAGTGGACTTGAACACTATAGCGCCACCTATTGGAATAGAAATATGTCTCAGGTTACATTTACAAAACCTTAAAAAAAAACTGACATCACTCAGACCAATCTAATTCAATAAGACTGTTTAGATTGTTTTTTGTTTTTTTTCATGGACGGAATACGTGAAAAAAATAAAATTGCAGAATGCACTTGTCTACCTCAAAGTCTCACCTAGTCAAGTCTAAGGCTGCGCAAAAAAAAAAATCATATTACATATGGCTCAACCATATAGCATTTGATTTTTGTGGATACGTTGCAATTCTATGAAATAGGAAAATGTATTTGGTAAATTTTTAATGGCTGATATGGACTGAATACAGATGACAATGCAAATGAAAAATCTTTTTTTCTGGATGACAGACGATTTTTTTATACGCTCGTGAGAACTTAGCCGAGGAGAAATAGTTTATTTGGTTTTTATTATATTCAGAATATTTTATTATCACTGGGGGTGCAAGAGTGCCACAAAGACTATACCCCACGACAGTCTGGAGAACCCCAAAGACGAGGACCGCAACAGCCTGGAGCACAACAAAGATGGAGGTCTGCACCAGTCAGCAGCAACCCAAAGGCAGGAACCAGTGACAGACAGGAGCTTCCAAAGAAATACCTTCATGTCAGCCATGATCGCACCAAAGACAGGCATCAGAGACAGCCATGATTGCACCAAAGACAGGGTTCCGAGACAGCCATGACTGCACCAAAGACAGGCTTCCGAGACAGCCATGACTGCACCAATGACAGGCTTCCGAGACAGCCATGACTGCACCAAAGACAGGCATCCAAGACAACCATGATTGCACCAAAGACAGGCATCAGAGACAGCCATGATTGCACCAAAGACAGGCTTCCGAGACAGCCATGACTGCACCAATGACAGGCTTCCGAGACAGCCATGACTGCACCAAAGACAGGCATCCAAGACAACCATGATTGCACCAAAGACAGGCTTCCGAGACAGCCATGATTGCACCAAAGACAGGCTTCCGAGACAGCCATGATTGCACCAAGGACAGGCTTCCGAGACAGCCATGATTGCACCAAGGACAGGCTTCCGAGACAGCCATGATTGCACCAAGGACAGGCTTCCGAGACAGCCATGATTGCACCAAAGACAGGCTTCCGAGACAGCCATGATTGCACCCTAAAGACTTTTATCCACTAGATCCAGGGGCACCCTGATGATAGGCCTCAACAAGAGCCGGAAGCGCCTTGAAGACAAGCCTCCACGAGTGTAAGGCACAAACAGCTGTCAAATGGAACTTTTCTCACAACAAACTAAGATAATGCAGAAGCTCGAGGTTAATCCTGAGAGCCAGCGACAGATTGTCAAGGGCATTTTGCCTTAAGTAAACTTGAGGAACAAAAAAAAAACAGAAGCAAAATCATGTGTTAGAAAACAGAAATTATCCTCTCAGATCTAAGGTCAATGAGTGGCCAGCAGCAGACCTCACGGGAATGAAGATACGACACTCCACTGACACGTGACTAGTAATGACCTACAAGGCCACTAATCTAATTAGTATCATGGCAGCTGTCCACAGAACCTACAGTGCTGACATGCGGGCGACATGGTGGACGTGTGTGTGTGTGTGTGTGAGAGTGAGTGAGTGAGTGAGTGAGAGTGAGAGTGTGTGTGTGTGTGTGTGTGTGTGTGTGTGTATATATATATATGTATATGTGTGCGTGCATGTGCATATTGTATATATGTGTGTGTGTATTATATATATATATATATACACACACATTTATGTATATACACACACACAGACAGACGGGAGTATATGCACATCATTATTGCTGTCTGGCATATAACTGATGTGTACATAGGCCATATATGTGTGTAGAAAAATGCAAATGTACATTTATATATTCAATAAGAGAAATTTAGGAAACAGGGTTTTTTTGTTGCCCATAGTAACCAATCATAGCACAGCTTTCATATTGTATTGTTTATGAAAAATGAAAGCAGTGTTATGATTGGTTGCTATGGGCAACAAAAAGTGTTTTTGTTTCTGTTTACAAAGTTTCATCCAGTTTATATTTGTCATTTCGATTTCCTGAGTCAAATTACATCCAGACTATAAATTGAAATAAAAAAGAAAAGATTTTTCTTAATGTGACCATAGCTGTACATCCAGCAACGGTCCACTAGCAATGACTGAAGCCAGCTCGGTCCAGTGCTATTTAACTATTTCGATGTCACGGTTAATCATCAACATTGGTCGCTCCACTAGGGAAGTATGGGAAATGAATGTGTTACCCTGGCAGCCAGGGTCATTCTGAGGTATTGCAGTATAGGATATCCCATTACTTTATGATCCATGAAGATCCCAGCCATAACACACACGAGTGATTCCTGCTCTCCAGTCTCTACAAAGTTTATACTCAGTAGCAACTGCATGGGGGACATTATACAGCACCACTGAGCCATTTCCATATCTCCCATACACTTCAACAGGGATTATGGGGGATATTACTATTGTAATATCAAATAGACTATAAATGTTCACAGTGGGAAAAGTAATTTCATGTTTAAAAGGAAACCTAGAAGGTCCGATAATGCTATTAACCTGCAGGCTAATAGTATTATGAAGGTGCAGTGAAGAAAGTAAGGCACCCAGGAGAATATTAACTTTATTTTTTTATTTCAGTCATGCAGGAGTGCCCGGAGCAATTACAGACACAGCTCTAAAAGAGGAGGCAGTAACCATCCTCCAGCACTGATTGACAGCCGGCGCTACAGTGCATCAGTGCAGAGCGAGCTGTCAGTCAGAGCCGGGCGTGCTTACAGTCACCGGCCTCAGAGCTGTGAGTGGTGACCATAGCTGCGCTCTCACATCTGTATGGCTGAAAGCCGGAAAAGAAAGAAATAAAGTCAATTTTCTCCCGTGTGCCGCACTTACAGTACTGTGGCCAGGCAGCTTCATAATGCTGTTAACCTGCGGATTAACCGTATATGTGCAGGTTAATAGCATTATCGGGCCTGACAGATTCCCTTTAAGACAGTCAACATTATCACAAGGTCTGTAGTGACAAGATGCACTCCATAACTCCATTCTGATGGGGCATTTCGGACCCCATTCTCAGAATCAACAAGAGGCCCATAGGTAAGACCTCCAACAATCAGCAAGTTTATTACCTACCCTGTGGATCGGTAATAAAAGTCATTCCTATCCTAAAAAGTTAAGGATGGGAATAAGGATTGGTCCTTTTAAGTGACCGTTCACATGAGCAAATCTTAACATTCAACATATTATAAACAACAAGGACCACTAGGCACTATTGGTGTTTTCAGTCTTCTATCTCAGGGGGGTGTTCAATGGGAAGTTAAATAATAATCTTATCCAGTTTGCCTAACACTTAGCTTTTATTTATACTCTATAATATTTTCCAATCTATGCCGCATACTTTTTTTCTGCTAAGCAAACTTCCATTTCCCATTTAATAACAAGGTCAGTAAAAGCTCTGAGAGATAAGGATTATTTTAAAAGCCAGGAATACATTAATATGTTAAAGGCTATGTAGACCTTTGTACAGCACTTTTTATCGTTTATTTGCTTTCTGAATGCAAAGTCAAGAGACTTTCTAAATATTCTTCTTTAAAAATGTTCTACCATTTTGCTGCAGCAGTGTCTGTAAATCCTTTATCTAGCTGAGTAATCTGCAAAAATGTTACAAATCTGGCAGAGATCCTGGCTCTGATGGCTCTCCCTGTTTTCAGGCCACACATCCGTGTGTCATGGTCCAGGATGCACGGACCGGCCGCAGGTCTCCCAACCCGAACTCAACTGAGACAAGATAATAGAGTCCATCAAGGTCAAGTCAGGAGCCTCGCAGCAAGCCCATGCATTGTCGTCTGGCCCTAAAGATAGCATCAGGGAAAGCTTTGTACAAAGGTGTCCAGTGTGAAGACAGGGAAAATGGCACAGAAAACCATTTAAAGATCAGGAGCAAAGCATATGGAAAAGGAATAAGTACAGAACAGAGACATTGCTGATACATGAGCTAATAAAGATTAAATAGGTTGTCTAGTACTATGGATAACAGGCCAATGTATTTTTATGTTGAAAAGAAGTTTCTTTGTAAATACCTTGTGCTGCTGTTACTGCCTGTGAGTGGCGCTATCCTTGGCAGCTCACAGGAATCACGTGACCTCCGGCTGCAGCTGGCTCTGACATCCGCTGATGTCACGTCAAGGTCCGGCTGCAGCCGGGCGTGACTCAGTGCTGCGCTCCACGGTGGATGCTGGGTGTGACGCGCGGGGTAACCCCGCCCACAGCCCAGCATCCATGGCTGGGGCCGCGTCACTGATGGCATGCCTCACTTGACGTGACATCAGTGTGGGGTCAAGTGATGCCTGTGAGCAGCCAGCGATAGCGCCGCTCACAGGCAGTAACAGCAGTGCAAGGTATTTACAAAGAAACTTCTTTTTAACATAAAAATACATTGGCCAATTATCAATGGTACTGGACAACCCCTTTAAACAAAATATATCCACTGGGTAAAAGTTTTCAAATAGCCGATTCAGCCATTGTACAATTCGTATTAATTTGAAAAAAGCTAACTGCACACAAACTTTAACCCCTTCACTACCTGGCAATTTTCTGTTTTTGTTTTGTTTTTTTTCATTTGGTTTTTTCCTCCTCCTCTTCCAAGTGCCATAACTTTTATTTTTCTGGTCATATAGCCATCTGAAGGCTTGTTTTTTGTGGGACGAGTTGTACGTTTGAACGATACCATTGAGTTTACCATATACTGACGAGCAAAAGGGTAACAATGTTTAGAAATTTTGCTTTCAGGCTCCATATCTCACCATCCACTACTGCTACGAACTATTTAGCATATGATTAGTTATGCAGAGTCTTGTCATGTCACTGCATTGTTACTATTTTTTGCTCCTGGTGGTGGAAAAATATTTTTCTTCCTGTATACTACAAAATACAATCCTGTTCTCACATTCCCTAATAGCTCAGTGTGTGATCAGGTTGATTCCCAAGCGAAAGGTCACTGGTTCCAATCGAGGAGCAGCCATGAAGAATATTGCCCAAGAAAAGAGAAACCACATCATCCCTTGGCCAAGAAAATTGCCAAACTGCATCATGCGTGTGCCATGACAGTTGGAAGAATACGAAATGTAGGTATATCAGTTCTGGTGTGACAAACACAATAGAGATGGCTCATATGCTCCATAATAGTGAGATTACAGACGGCCATGCAAGCACCGTGCGACGCACGTTACACAAGTCTGGAATGGCAGCCCGAAAAAAGGTGACAAAGTGTGGGCTTGAGTTTGCAAAAAATGACGAAAAGTGGACAGTAGAAGATTGGAAACAGGTGACTTGGATCGATGAGACGAAAGTCAATAGGCTAGGCTCTGATGGGTGCAAATGGGTCTGGAAGAATCAAGGGAAATAGGGGCTAAAGGACTGAGAAATTGAAAGAACTTTCAAGTTCAGTGGAGAAATCCTCATGATATGGGGTTGTTTCACAGTCAAAGGCATTGGATACTTGACCAGAATCGATGGTGGTCTCAATGCTGAGCTACATGTGAGTATCCTACAAGACAAGTTACTTCGTACATTTGAGTACTATGGGTATGAAAAGGAAGACACGGTGTTCCAGCAGGATAACGATCAGAACCATACGTTGAGATTGGCATAGCAATGGTTGAATGACAATGAAGTAGAGGTGTGGATTGGCCCCACAGTCTGCAGACCTCAACCCAATTGAACACTTGTGGGTAGAGTTGAAGAAAAAGCTGTATACATACTGTAGGGTTTGGTTTTTACTCAGCCACGTTAGAGGTAGACACAGGATACTGTTTCTTTAAAAATGTGCAAGGCAGGTTTATTATGCCTGCATAAACCGCACTCTTAGAAGTAAACAAAAGAAAGCCTTGTCCGGCACAGTGTAACAAAAACAGAAAAGAAACAGCCCATACAATATGGCGGGTTCGCCCACTCACGGTCTGTGTCCTTTTGCACAAAAACTCTGCATGAAATCAAAAGTTCAAAATATTGTTACCCTTTTGCTCATCAGTGAATTGTGTAATGGAAAATGGAAAAAAGTCCCAAATTATTATTTTTTTGTTTGTTTACCTTGTTCACTATACGGTAAGGCTCTGTGCACACGATGCGTTTTTAATGCGTTTCCACGGCGTTTTTGCAGCTGCGGAAATGCCGCGTAAACGCATTAAAAACGCATGGTAGAAGGGCAGCAATGTTCCCCAATGGAAATCCGCATGTGCTGTGCCCATGCTGCGGATTTTTCCACAGCGTTTATGCTGCGCTCAAAAATCCGCAGCATGTCCATTAATTTTGCGGAAACGCGGCGTTTTCGCCGCCATTGACTTGCATTAGAACGCGCCAATTCCGCAAGACTGCATTTGTACTTGCGTTATTGGCGCGTTCTAATGTGCGGATGGTACCCGGGTGTAGATGAGAGGAGAGTCTCCTCCACACCCAGGTACCATTAAAAAGCTGTAAAAACAAGAATAAAATAAAAAATAAATGTATACTTACCTTCTGTCGGCCCGCGCAGCGCTCCTGCTTGGTTCCCGGCACTTTGCAGTGAGTTGAAGGACCTGCGCTGACGTCAGAGTCATGTGACGGGTCACGTGACGCTGACATCGGCAGGTCTTTCAATTCACTGTTGCCGGCAGCCGGGAGAACGGAGTGACCGGGACACCGGGGGCCATCGGAGGGTAAGTATACAGTACATTTATTTTTTTATTTTTACCACTCTCTCGGGTCACACTATATAAATCCATGCTGTTTGCATGGATTTATATAGTGTGACCTAGTTGTCACAAGCACTTTCCAAGTGATGCTAATCGCTTGGGAAGTGCTTGTCAATCGGCATGCAGAAATGTCAGTGGGACCGCTTCATTTCCGCATGTCCCTGGCAGGAAAACGCATGTACAATCCGCATGTACAATCCGCATGCGTTTTTTTCTGCCAGGGAGATGCAGAAACGCTCAGGAAAAACTCTTGAGCATTTCTGCATCGTGTGCACATAGCCTAAAACTAACCTAGCAACATGATTCACCAGGTCAGTAAGAGTGCACAGATACCAAACATATATATATTTTTTTATTTAGGTGGTAAAAAAAAAAAAGATTTTGTTGCCATTTTCCAAGACCTGTAATGTGTTCATTTTTCATGATCTGAGGCTATGTGAGAGCTTATATTTTGCGCCCTGAGGTGACGTTTTAAATGATACCATTTTGGGGTACATATGATGTTTTGATCGCCCTATTGCATTTTACTGCAATTTTGCGGTGGCCAAAAAAACATAATTCTGGTGTTTTTTGTGGTTTTTTTCATTCCGCTGGTTACAGATCGGATTAATTTATTTTATATTTTGGACATATCCGAACTCAGCAATAACAAATGTGTAATTTTTTATTGTTTTAATTTTTAATGGGGCAAAAGGGGGTGATTTGAACTTGTGTGTCTTTTTCATATTTTTGTTTTTTTTACTGTCTTCAATAATAGTCCTCTTAGGAGACTTAAAGCTGTGACTTCAGCACTGCTATGTATAGCAGAAATCACGATCTCTTATGAATGCTGACCACGAGAGGCTCATAATGACAGCACAGAGGTCATCAGCAGACCCCTGGATGTCAGGACAACCTATTGGCGCCCCTCGATCACGTCACGGGGCGCCGATCGGTGGGATAAATGACATGCTGTCAGTGATTGACAGCGGGATTTAACTGGTTAACACTTGATGGTTGATTAAATTAGCCATCATTGTGTGAGCCCACATCAAACGCAAAGACACTACCTTTGACATACATGTACGTCAAAGGTAGGGAAGGGGTTGAACAAAAAACATGGGGATGAAATTTGAAATTACACATGGAACAAACCAAGTGATTCAATATGAATAGGAAAATTACAAAAAGAGTGTTTTATCAACTACACGGTACATATCTTTAATATCAAGAATAGGTATATTGATATGAATGCATAAATCAAGTAAATAGAAAATAATAGACACAATGGTCAATATACGAAATAGTACCAAGCACAGAACATATCAGACCCTATACATATATTCACATTTGTCTTAGGTATGTGGCATATGCCATATACCTATTCTGGATATATGTAAAGGGTAGTTGCTAAAACACTTTTTGTTTTTGTCCTATTATATTGAATCACTTTGTGTAATTACATGTGTAATTTCAACAAAGTATTAATTTTAGTTATAAAAACTCCTTTCATCCCCCTTTTTTTATTTATGAGCTGATAAAGATAGCTGCATCCTGGATACACAGACCTGACAATCCAGCCTATAATACTGAGAGGGACGATCGCATAAGAGAAAAAAAATCTTGGAACTTAGGATCAGGCTGCAAACTGCTTATCATGATATTATATCATCATATCAAACGGCTCCTGGGTCATTCTGAAAAAATGGTCATCCCACCGATTCCTCAACCAAATCAAAGCAACGTCAAACTGTTAGTGTACCTGAAATGAAGAGCAGAGGGGTCCAACTACCACACATTATGCCCCCCCACACCATAATCCTGGGAGTAGGACAGATGTGACATTCCCTTGTGGAGGCCTCTTCATGGCGTTACCCATTTGGTTTCCAAACCAATCTCCAGCTATCACTGCGTCCAAGACAGAAGCGGACCTCACTGCTGAAGAGGACAGACCTCCATGCCAGCCTCCATTGCTCCACTACAGCCTCAAGGTTTCCATCTGGAGAACATGTGGGCATCACACAAGATTAATGCACTTGTCTAACAAGCTCACCATCTAACGTGTGTGATTGCCTCTCTCCCTACAGCAGATCAGGGAAAAGAAGGGACAGGTAGCTCTCTAAAGAGACTGTTGCAGATTTCACCATTCAGCAGAATAGTTCAGCACTCAGATTGTCTGGAGAGAGGCTCAGGTCTCTAATATGTATGGCCAGCCCAAGCAGTCCCAATAATCACTATACTGCTACATAAAAGATAAAGGATACATCAATGAACTTAAACATTACTGTTTATAGAGGGGTTAGAGGAAATGGTTATTGGACAGCTTTTAGCAGAAGCCTCTCTGAAAGTAGTCTATTCAGTCACTTAATAGCGTCCATGATGGTTTATCAGCGCAGTCACTAAACAGCTGTTATACACTGATAATTCAGCCAAATGCATGGTCTCTAGACTCAACAAGAATATGCGTATTGTTCCCCAGTTCCTTTTGATGCTATCAGTAAAAGTGCATTTAAAAAGGTCATTGAGAATTGGTAAGCAAACTAAAAACCCTTTGTCATAGCGCCAGCGAGAACGTCATCAGCACCACGGCTTTCTGCAGTATTCTCAAAACCTGACCCTTTCCAGCAGCCCTGAGACTCTAGTGAGTGAATACTCATAGCAGGCGTAAACTGCAGCTAAGGTACAAGGAAAACAACACAACTTACAGAGTTTGTCATCTTAACTTGTACTATTGATTTAGGAAAAAATAATAATTATGATTACTCTTAACTTTCTAATATATTTTATCACCGAAACATGCTTCTTTCTCCTCCTAGACCAGGGATGCCAAACTCAAACACACAGCGGGCCAAAATAAAAAACTTGAACGTAGTCGAGGGCCAATCAGTATACAGTATAATGGACCCACAGAGTCCTCCATACAGAATAATGGGCCCCACATAGTCCTCCATACAGAATAATGGGCCCCACATAGTCTTCCATACAGAATAATGGCCTCACATAGTCCTCCATACAGAATAATGGGCCCCACATAGTCCTCCACACAGAATAATGGGCCCCACATAGTCTTCCATACAGAATAATGGCCTCACATAGTCCTCCATACAGAATAATGGGCCCCACAAAGTCCTCCATACAGAATAATGGCCTCACATAGTCCTGCATACAGAATAATGGCCTCACATAGTCCTCCATGCAGTATTATGGGCCCCACATAGTCCTCCACACAGAATAATGGCCCCACATAGTCCTCCACACAGAATAATGGCCCCACATAGGAGAGGTGGTTCTGGTGTCGCAGGCCAAATTTGGCCCACGGACCAGAGTTTGACATGTATGTCCCAGACTGATCCTTCACTCTCAATTCACTGGTAAAATCTGTCTCCAGTGAATACAGATTTTCAGCTCAATGAAGAATGAAATGACAGTTGCTGCACATAAAAGTCTATGGAGAGGCAAGGAGGGTAGAGCTAGGGAGAGTGAGAGGAAACCAAGGCACGCTGGTGAATCAACAGTTACAGTGTAAAAGGAGGATTCTGCTTTTAAATCGTAACTATCATTTCAAAAATTATTTGCAGTGTCCTAAAGACACGATTCATGGAGATCTGGGTGCTGAGACCCCTATTTAGAGAATAAAAAACGGCCAGAATAGAAATTCTATCAGCTCGTCTTCAGTGTCTGAGGGGAGAAGCTCTAATTCTATTGTTTTATCGATCAGTCTGAGGGTCTTTGAGCACCTACCTCTACACTTTTGCAAGGTAAAATAATGCTCTAGTGCTGAGCCAGACGTCAGTCAGTCCTGGGGGCGCGGTTACAGCCGCCGCTCACTATGCACCGAGTGGTGACCGAATCCGCGCCGGCCCACCCCTATGACTGAAAGCCAGAGGCTGCCGTGAGGAATAAAGTTAATCTCTTCCTGGCAGAGGGGCTCTCAGTGTGGGCACCAGGCAGCTTCAGAACGCTATTAGCCTGAAGACTAAACCTACATCTGCAGGTTAATAGCTATTTCTTACATGACAAGTTCCCTTTAATATAATGTTGCACTATTGGGGTATTCCATATGTGGCACAGTCATTAGAGAAATTTTGGAATTAGTAAAACTCCATGCACAAGCTGCAGGAACAATCCCATCCAGATGCATAGAATAGATTATCAGGCACAAAAATCTAACACGTCTGAATATAAAAAAACATAAAAGTTGGGTAACTTTGCACATTTGCAAAATTTCCATTTTTTTTATTATTATTATTTCCTTTTTCCTCTATGTAGCTTACTGAGAAAACGATGGCAGTATGGAGAGAGGGCACCACGGTGGCTCAGTGGTTAGCACTGGGGTCCTGGGTTCAAATCCCACCATGGACAACATCTGCAAGGAGTTCGCATTTTCTCCCCGTGTTTGTGTGGGTTTCCTCTGGGTTCTCCGGTTTCCTCCCACACTCCAAACACATACTGATAGGGAATGTAGATTGTGAGCCCCAATGGGGACAGCAATCATAATGTATGTAAAGGGCTGTGGAATATGTTGGCGCTATATAAAAAATAGAGATTATTAGACACTGATTTACATCCAGCTCTATATTTTCCATGATCCTATAGTTTTATTTCTGCCTATCAGGGGGGCATTTTGCCATTTATTTATGTAACTGGGTAAGGGGGTCCCACAGATATGGACATAGCGGTCAATTCTGGGAATACTCTGACTTTATACACTCCTTGCACATGAAGGCACAGTCTGCACTACCATGTTATGTTCAGCACATTTAGTGGCTCCATTTACAGACGCTTTTAACATCCTATACATTACTTCTGTATATAAAGTCACATTCCAAGTCTGTAATACATGAAAACACTACACTGAGACGGGGCAGTGCTGCTCTGGACTAAGAAGCGAGGGGTAAACTACAGCACAATACCATCTACATACAAAGCCATATATAAAGGATATCTGTCCCTGGCTGTACTTTGTCCTATCTGAGGGCAGCATAAAGTAGTCAACCGATTCCAGTTATGTGTCCATTACTGGTACTTTTTTTTTCCCCACATAGTCTGGGGTCACATGAAACACTTGTCTCACCGGTAGACGACATCCTAGTTATGTATGCCGAGAAGCCACTTCCCGCTGCGCCGGCTTAATTATGACTTATCTATTGTTTTGCGGAAACCAGCTTCTTCCTAGGGGGCAGAGAAAGCCATCGCTCATGAATATCGAGGACTCCTCAGGGAGCGGACATTATTAAGGGGACTCCTCGGCTCAGATTGCCCTACACTGCTAACCTGGGATTATATGAAAATGGCTGTGTAATAAAAGTAATTAATACAGAGCTGGAATCAGGGTCTCTGTTACTATATATGCAAAAACTGCAACAGATTCCCTTTAATGGGGGTCTACCATGTCCACTGGGGAAGTGCTGGTAGTGACACTGGGGATCTGGTAGTGACAATGGGGATCTGGTAGTAACAATGGAGAAGTGCTGATAGTGACATTGGGGATCTGGTAGTGACAATGGAGAAGTGCTTGTAGTGACACTGGGGATCTAGTAGTGACAATGGAGAAGTGCTGGTAGTGACACTGGGGATCTAGTAGTGACAATGAAGAAGTGCTGATAGTGACAATGGGGATCTAGTAGCGACAATGGAGAAGTGCTGGTAGTGACAATGGGGATCTAGTAGTGACAACGTAGAAGTGCTGGTAGTGACACTGGGGGTCTGGTAGTGACACTGGGGATCTGGTAGTGACACTGGGGATCTGGTAGTGACACTGGGAGATCTGGTAGTGACACTGGGAGATCTGGCAGTGACACTGGGGGATCTGGCTTAGATTTGTCCAGGGTAATAGTATCTGTATCTACACAATATAGATCCCAGATTTTGCTAGTACTTACACTATGGTCTTTCCATATCATATGACCTACCTTGAGGATAGGCCATCAATAAAAAAGTATCAATAATGAGGTCGCCATATGAACTGTGCTTCCCTCTGGCTTTGCAGATTTGACACATTGGGGCAATAATTCATGCAGTATAACACTAGTGTAACATGTCGTATTTCCTGCTGAATGTCATTGTTTTCCATGCTTTATGTCAGAGATTACAGTGTACTGAAATATCCTGCAATGTGTGCTCAACCGCAAAATATGCTAAATGGTAATTTAATAATTTAATGTATTAACATTGCCCCAGGGGAACTGGGTGTTCCCTCCGACTGCTACTGTAAACCTGTTAAGCCACTGAGCAATAGCAAAGGCATTTTTTATTAGTGGACTATTTATTGGCTTTTTATTTGACGTTTAACACATTTGCATAACATAAAGGTAGAGTGTGAGCTTGTCTGTACTGGTGATGCACATCATGTATGGCTACATAAACGGCACGCAAGGAACACTACAGACAAATGCTAAAGGCAGGGAAGCAGACCCTCCCTTCCACACCCTGGTGTCAGATCCTCTGCTCATAGCATCCAGCTCACAGCTAGACGACTAACAAAACAAAGAGAAAAAAAACAGACTGCATAATGCAGGATAAGGGATGCGCTCCAGTTACTCTAACTGTTCCCCCTTATTAAACGGAACCTGTCATGTAAAATAATGCTATTATCCTGCAGATCTGGGGTTAATCTGCAGATTAAGAGTGTTCTGACACAGTGCAGCCACCGCACTGAAAGCCCCACTGCCAGGAGGAAATTAACTTTATTCCTCCCAGCAGCTTCGCTCTTTCACTCATAGGGATGGTGCCGGCATGGTTTCAGTCACCGCTCTGTGCATAGAAAGTGTTGGCTGTAACCGCGCCCACAGCACTGACTGACAGCAGGCTCATCATTAGAGCCGGCTATCAGTCAATGTCAGGGTGCGGATACAGCCACCACTCATTATACACAGAGCAGTGAGTGAACCGTGTCGGCGGAACCCTGATGACTGAACGCCAAACACTGCCAGGAAGAATAAAGTTCATTTCCTCCAGGCAGCGGGGCTCTCGGTGCAACAGCCACACGGTGTCAGAACCTGCAGCTTAACTCCACATCTGCAGGTTAATAGCGTTTTTTTTTTTTTTTACATGACAGATTCCTTTTAAAGGATTGTTTTAAATCTTAGGAAGCATCCCGCTCTCATGCCACCTCCCGGCTCCCTGTTTGCCAGGCACCGGGAGTTCCTTAAGATTGACAGTTCAGACATGCCGCTGGTCTTGACTGTGCACTCGCCGATGCTGTGGTGGAGCACAGGACCAATTGTACTGGCCAGACCGTGAGCTCCAGAGATCCGGCAAGCCTCAGATCAGGGATTACAATGCTCCATTGAAAAGTGCTTATGAGCACTGCACATAATTGGCCACTGGTGTTAAATAGCAGCGATGACCTGTAATCTAGACAAGAATTGAAGAGAACCTTTCACTAAATTTCTCATGCTGAACTGGACACAGCAGAAAACACTTTTTTAATTTTTTTACCTCTCTGTCGTGGAGACATTAGCAATCAAAATATTGGACACCTAATGAGTTAACTTTTGCGAAGTCCAAGTGGGTGTTATTGGATAGTTTTCTCTGGGGGCGAGTACTTCTTCTCCCTGTATGAGCAGCTATGCGACAACACCCACTTGTGTTTACAAGCACTTTGCAATTTTAACCATCACCGGTGTTGAGACATCCCCTTTAATTCTTATTCCCCTCTGTATTTCTGCAGCAATCACTTTACCCTTTTTTATCTTTTTCTTACTAGTGGTTTAGCAATCTAACCATTCTGCCCTTTCTGTAAAATACACTGCTCAAAAAAATAAAGGGAACACTCAAATAACACATTCTAGATCTGAATGAATGAAATATTCTCATTGAATACTTTGTTCTGTACAAAGTTGAATGTGCTGACAACAAAATCACACAAAAATCATCAATGGAAATCAAATTTATTAACCAATGGAGGCCTGGATTTGGAGTCACCCCCAAAATTAAAGTGGAAAAACACACTACAGGCTGATCCAACTTTAATGTAATGTCCTTAAAACAAGTCAAAATGAGGCTCAGTATTGTGTGTGGCCTCCACGTGCCTGTATGACCTCCCTACAATGCCTGGGCATTCTCCTGATGAGGTTGCGGATGGTCTCCTGTGGGATCTCCTCCCAGACCTGGACTAAAGCATCTGCCAACTCCTGGACAGTCTGTTGTGCAACGTGACGTTGGTGGATGGAGCGAGACATGATGTCCCAGATGTGCTCAATCGGATTCAGGTCTGGGGAACGGGCGGGCCAGTCCATACCTTCAATGCCTTCATCTTGCAGGAACTGCAGACACACTCCAGCCACATGAGGTCTGGCATTTCCTGCATTAGGAGGAACCCAGGGCCAACCGCACCAGCATATGGTCTCACAAGGGGTCTGAGGATCTCATCTCTGTACCTAATGGCAGTCAGGCTACCTCTGGCGAGCACATGGAGGGCTGTATGGCCTTCCAAAGAAATGCCACCCCACACCATTACTGACCCACTGCCAAACCGGTCATGCTGAAGGATGTTGCAGGCAGCAGATCACGGCGTCTCCAGACTCTGTCACGTCTGTCACATGTGCTCAGTGTGAACCTGCTTTCATCTGTGAAGAGCTCAGGGTGCCAGTGGCGACTTTGCCAATCCTGGTATTCTGTGGCAAATGCCAAGCGTCCTGCACAGTGTTGGGCTGAGAGCACAACCCCCATCTGTGGACGTCAGGCCCTCACACCACCCTCATGGAGTCGGTTTCTAACCGTTTGTGCAGACACATGCACATATGTGGCCTGCTGGAGATCGTTTGCAGGGCTCTGGCAGTGCTCCTCCTGTTCCTCCTTGCACAAAGGAGGAGGTAAAGGTCCTGCTACTGGGTTGTTGCGCTCCTATGGCTCCCTCCACATCTCCTGGTATCTGCTCCATGCTCGACACTGTGCTGACAGGCACAGCTACCCTTCTTGCCACAACTCGCACTGATGTGCCATCCTGGATGAACTGCACTACCTGTGCAACTTCTGTGGATTGTACTGTAGACACCGCCTCATGCTACTGTACCTCTAGGGGTAAGAGCCGAAAAGGATGAGAACAGAGAAATGGTCTGTGGTCACCACCTGCAGAACCACTCCTTTATAGGGGGTATCTTGCTAATTGCCGATCTTTTCTACCAGTTGTCTGTTCCATTTGCACAACAGCAGGAGACATTGATTCACAATCAGTGTTGCTTCATAACTGGACAGGTAGATTTCACAGAAGTGTTATTGACTTGGAGTTACATTGTGTTGTTTAAGTGTTCCCTTTATTTTTTTGAGCAGTGTATATCAGCTCTCCATGCAAAGACTTTTAAAGAGGCGGTGTTAGATTTGTGTGATTATACAGCAGCCAATCAGAAGAAATCTACAGAGGGAGGAGATCAGCAGCTGTAACCAATGATGAGACAGGAGGCGTTTCTCAGACCCCCTCAGACTCCCTGTACACACAGAAGCTAAACTCTTGTCACAGATTTTAACTCTGTGCAAATGTAACAGAACTAGGAGAAAAAAAATCTGAAAATAATAAAGAGCAGGCAATCATTACTAGTATTTTTTTTAAATGCTCAACTGGATTATCGCTTTTAAGAGAGATTTTGGATTGGATGACCGAGGTTCAGGTGTTTCACTCCAGCTTGAGCAATGTCTGGAATTATAGACACATTGTTTCCTCCTTTTGTACAGGCTTCAGACATCCTGTCCTCATCTCTGCCTTCTCCACCCCTCCTAAATCTCAAGCAATGTATATACACACACAATAAAGTCTGGAGAATATTACCAATTTCAAGGGCATCAACAAACCATCTGATATGTATGGGGTGGGCTCACAAATTTGAAGTCAAACATTTAATTTCCTTTTCTTCTCTAGTTAGAAAAGAGGCTGCCAGGTGTGTCTGGCAGCGCCTTTCTCCACTCTCCTATCAAAAAACACATGAACATTGGGCTGAGTGTTCATGAGTGCGAGGAGTCAGGAGAGATCTTTCAGTCTCTTGTCACTCCCTCAAACACATGCACTCTCGGCTCAACCACACACACATACAAGTATTCTCAGTAGGAGGAGGGAAATAAGTCGCTGCCAAACACCTGATTGGCCTGAGACCAACAGGAAAAAGAAACCCAACTTCCCAACCTTTACCTCCCCGAACATTTGCTATTGGGGCAGAGTATGGAAGCCACCATATACATTAGTAAAGATGCTGTGGTCATGTTCCATCTAAGCCAAAAGAAGCAACCAAGAGAGAGTTTCTTCCAGCTTAGATGGAACTTGACCACGAAAGCCAATTGGTTGCTGATGATTGGCTGCAGTGGTCACCTGACACCCCCCCCCCAATGGAAGATGCCACCCCCTCTGTATAAGGGGTTAACTGTATAAGTGGTCTAAGCTACTAAATGCAGATTTTTAGATATGTCTCCACTCCAGAACAGACCAAAAGTTTGGACACACATTCTCATTTAAAGATTTTTCTGTATTTTCAGAACTATGAAAATTGTATATTCACACTGAAGTCATCAAAACTATGAATTAACACATGTGGAATTATATACTTAACAAAAAAGTGTGAAACAACTGAAAATATGTCTTATATTCTAGGTTCTTCAAAGTAGCCACCTTTTGCTTTGATGACTGCTTTGCACACTCTTGGCATTCTCTTGATGAGCTTCAAGAGGTAGTCACCGGAAATGGTCTTCCAACAATCTTGAAGGAGTTCCCAGAGATGCTTAGCACTTGTTGGCCCTTTTGCCTTCACTCTGCGGTCCAGCTCACCCCAAACCATCTCGATTGGGTTCAGGTCTGGTGACTGTGGAGGCCAGGTCATCTGGCGTAGCACCCCATCACTCTCCTTCTTGGTCAAATAGCCCTTACACAGCCTGGAGGTGTGTTTGGAGTCATTGTCCTGTTGAAAAATAAATGATGGTCCAACTAAACGCAAACCGGATGGAATAGCATGCCGTTGCAAGATGCTGTGGTAGCCATGCAGGTTCAGTATGCCTTCAAGCACCCCTACACCATCACACCTCCTCCTCCATGCTTCACGGTGGGAACCAGGCATGTAGAGTCCATCCGTTCACCTTTTCTGCGTCGCACAAAGACAAAGTGGTTGGAACCAAAGATCTCAAATTTGGACTCAAAAGACCAAAGCACAGATTTCCACTGGTCTAATGTCCATTCCTTGTGTTCTTTAGCCCAAACAAGTCTCTTCTGCTTGTTGCCTGTCCTTAGCAGTGGTTTCCTAGCAGCTATTTTACCATGAAGGCCTGCTGCACAAAGTCTCCTCTTAACAGTTGTTGAAGAGATGTGTCTGCTGCTAGAACTCTGTGTGGCATTGACCTGGTCTCTAATCTGAGCTGCTGTTTACCTGCGATATCTGAGGCTGGTGACTCGGATAAACTTATCCTCAGAAGCAAAGGTGACTCTTGGTCTTCCTTTCCTGGGGTGGTCCTCATGTGAGCCAGTTTCTTTGTAGCGCTTGATGGTTTTTGCAACTGCACTTGGGGACACTTTCAAAGTTTGCCCAATTTTTCAGACTGACTGACCTTCATTTCTTAAAGTAATGATGGCCACTCGTTTTTCTTTACTTAGCTGCTTTTTTCTTGCCATAATACAAATTTTAACAGTCTATTAAGTAGGACTATCAGCTGTGTATCCACCAGACTTCTGCACAACACAACTGATGGTCCCAACCCCATTTATAAGGCAAGAAATCCCACTTATTAAATCTGACAGGGCACACCTGTGAAGTGAAAACCATTTCCGGTGACTACCTCTTGAAGCTCATCAAGAGAATGCCAAGAGTGTGCAAAGAAGTCATCAAAGCAAAAGGTGGCTACTTTGAAGAACCTAGAATATAAGATATATTTTCAGTTGTTTCACACTTTTTTGTCTAGTATATAATTCCACATGTTTAAATTCATAGTTTTGATGCCTTCAGTGTGAATGTACAATTTTCATAGTCATGAAAATACAGAAAAATCTTTAAATGAGAAGGTGTGTCCAAACTTTTGGTCTGTACTGTAGTTGAGCAAAAAGATTACCATTGTCCTGGTCCGACATCCAATCTAGTTTTCTGTGGCAAGATGGACCAGGGCAGGCTTCACTTTTGCAATTTCCATGGATGTTTTAACTGGACGTGGGACCAAAGCCACCCAAATCTTTTATTCTCTGGACAGCACATCTATATTTTTTTTCCCTCCCATCTGGTTGTGGTCGGTGTTCATGGAGTGTCTGATGTGCATATTATACTATAATATGGAGAAGGGTATACGCTACTCCTAAATAGTGCCAACTGGGTGCAAAATGGTAATACACTAATTAGAATAGCACTAAGGCAGAAAATAGAGTCGGTAGTCAATAATTTATGAAGTTTCTAAATTTAATGCCAAAATATAAGACAGATTCCAAACCAACGTTTCGGCTATTCAGGCCTTTATCAAGGTTATCTGAATATGACAAATTATCAAGTGTTAGTATGTAAATCAAAAAAGAGAAACAAAAGAGGTTACAGAGAAATGAAAAAAAGATGCATCCATCTTAATACAATTGGCACAATATATATACACACAAAATCCAACAACACATGTTGTAATAACAAGTATACATAAACGCTAATGAAATGTTGACGGAACGGGTAAGATCTAGGAGCCATCCTGTCCAGGTGAGAGCCGCTCTACAAAAGGATCAGGTAATATAAATAAGGAGATAAAGGTAAGTATGTTATCAGGTCCAGAGGTCCTCTGGTATTAAAAAAAGAGCAGAAAATAAAGAAAGAGAAAGAAAAGGAAGAAAGAAAAGAAAAAGAAAGAAGAAAAAGAGAAGGGGAAAAAAAAGGGAAGAAAAGGAATGGAGAGAGAGAAGAAAATTAAATAAAATTAAATAAAATAAAAATAAAAAGAACAATAGATAAATGAAGTAAAATGAAATAGGGATAGAATCTACCCTGCTAGTTTGGGATTCAATTGATATAGACATCTAATCACACGCACTATGATCTCTATAGATATCTTTACTCATCTCCAGCCTATTTGGACAGGTAATTATCCTCTTTTTTGGTTATTCACATATTATTACCCATGACCATTAACCATTTTTTTTCTCTTCCTCTCCTGTCTTATGTTGATGTCACTATCTCTTCATATCATTTTGTCATTGTGCCTTGGTGCTATTCTAATTAGTGCATATTATACTGTACACATTCTTTCATGTTTGATCCTTTTACATAAATGTTTGCAATATGGCCCCTGATGTAAAATCACCCTTAAAGGGTTCTGATTATATTAAAATAGCTAAATCATCAAAACTACAACTTTCCATGTGTTTGGATGCCCAAGATGGGCACTCTCTGCTCATTAACCCATTCTATTAGAGTGTAAAGTCATTGACAAGAAGCATCTCTTCCTTTGGCGGATGTGGTCGGTCCCATAATTCACTAACAAGGGCTGTGGAGTTGGAGCTAGTTTTGGGTTTAGTCGGAGCTGGAGTCAACAGAAATGTATCGACTCAAGCTGTAAAATATATGTCCGTAATAAATACTGGTTAAATATAACTTACTAGCAGGCTGAGTTCCGAAACAAATACGTTTCGGAAGCTAGAAAAGTGCGCTCTACATAATAAAAACTAACTCAAATACCCATGTCTATTTACTTTCAGTCTTTTTACACGATAAATAACAAAGTTGTTATAATTAATAAATTAGTAATTGGCATTAAGGAAAACAAAAATAAAATTTAGAAGATTACAGAGACGTTCACCAATTCAAAAAGTGAATTGCCCAGGGCAGATCGCGTGGAAATCTCTCTGTATGCCTTATCACCTTCAGCTGATCCTGTTAAGATCTCTGCCTCAAGAACATTTCTATTCAATGATGTTACAACTAATCGTGAACCATTCCAGAGTCCTCGTTTTGTATTCAAATTTCTCAACAACATAATAATCCTGCCCACCTTAAGTCTAAGGCAATGACTTGGCATGCCTGATGGGGTTAAGCTATATAAAAATTCAGTAGGAAAATGTTCCCTTTCATCGTCGTCATCTACAACAACAGAGTCATCGCTCCAACGTCAGCTGATGTTTTTCTCAGACTCACCTCAACATTAAGCTCTTTATGTAGTAAGATTAACTTTCATAGGAATATAGATAAGTTTAGAAATGTTAATGTAAATATATATATTACATTCTATAAACCTAAGGCCCCTACTTATATAAGGGAAAAAAAAAATAAAAACAGTGACGTCACCATTTTACTACAGTAAGTTTGTTATTACTAATTATTGGGTATTTAAAGGGAATCTGTCACCAGGTTTTTGCTATGTAATGTGAGAGCAGCGTGATGTAGGGGGCAGAGACCCTGATTCCAGTGATGTGTCACTTACTGGGCTGTTTCAATAATTTCATGCAGATAAAACAGTGATTTTATCACTAGAGGATTAGGTGTCTTGTGCCTCCTGGTCCAACCACGTCCCCACCACTGATTAGTATCTTTCTGTCAATATACATTGTTCACATAAAGCTGCCAATCATTGATGTGGGCGAGCTATACAGTGCTCAGCGTTTAGAGCTCCGCTAGGTCTGCAGTAGAGAAAACTGTGATTTTATCACAACTGCTGCACTGACTAAACTAAGTGACACATCGCTGGAATCAGGGTCTCTGTCCCTACATCGTGCTGATGTCAGGTTACATAGCAAAAATCTGCTGACAGATTCCCTTTAAGGAGTCAGATGTTGAAAAATAGAGGAGACAGAAACTTGGCTTACTGACTCCACAGCGCCGGTAACTAAAGTAACTTTCTCCCATAATGCCCAAAATGTATGGTCAACAATGGTTGGGTTTCCAATAGGGAGAAAGGAGAATACCGTCAGACGGCCTCTTCTGGCAGTGACTTTTTCATGGGAAAAACAGAAAGCTAGGGTTTGAATTCAGTAGGTGCAAAAGACTTTAAAGGGGTTGGCCACTACTAAGACAACCCCTTCTCATTCTGATTGGGCGCAGGGCTCATTTAACATAATAACCTCATGGGAGACCCCGGAACGGCGCCGATATTGGAGGGGAGTACAGGTGTTTTTATGGTGAGGAATGAGAAGGGTTTTCCTAGAATTGGACAACCCCTTTAATGTGTATGAAGGCAAATTAACTTTTTGAGGCCAAAAGATCATTTGAATACCAGGGCAGCTTCAATTTACAAAGAATTGTTCATTATGTCCCTTTATAACCCTATTTCCTATTTTTGCCTTCCAACAGTCATTACTCTTGTTGGGTACATATAGGGTACGTTATCGGTTTATTAATATTTGTATTATTTTTCTGAACATTATTAAATTACTTTTCTCTACCCAGTACAATAAAATTGGATATCTTGGTCATCATTGTACAGGTTGTTATCGTTTTGGGATACTAAATATGGTAGGTCTATATTATTTAGTGTGTTCTGACTGGCTATCAATAGAGTTTTTTGGGTTTTTTTTACTTGTATGATACACCATATAAAAAAGATAAGAATTAAAAAAGCAAAAAAAAAAAAGAGTTGTTATGAGGGTGAATTTATATCACCCAACCGCTGTTTGGCTACATCAGGGATGTAAAACTCAAACACACAGAGGGCCAAAATTAAAAACTTGGACAAAGTAGAGGGGTCAACCAGTATACAGTATTATGGGCCCCACACAGTCCCCCACACAGTATTATGGGCCCCACACAGTCCTCCATACAGTATTATGGGCCCCACATAATCCTCCATACATTATTATGGGCCCCACATAATCCTCCATACAGAATAATGGGCCCCACATAATCCTCCATACAGAATAATGGGCCCCACATAATCCTCCATACAGAATAATGGGCCCCACATAATCCTCCATACAGAATAATGGGCCCCACATAATCCTCCATACAGAATAATGGGCCCCACATAATCCTCCATACAGAATAATGGGCCCCACATAATCCTCCATACAGAATAATGGGCCCCACATAGTCCTCCATACAGAATAATGGGCCCCACATAGTCCTCCATACAGAATAATGGACCCCACATATTCCTCCATACAGAATAATGGGCCCCACATAGTCTTCTATACAGAATAATCGGCCCCACATAGTCCTCCATACAGAATAATCGGCCCCACATAGTCCTCCATACAGAATACTGGACCCCACATAGCCCTCCATACAGAATGGGCCCCACATAGTCCTCTATACAGAATAATGGGCCCCACATAGTCCTCCATACAGAATAATGGGCCCCACATAGTCCTCCATACAGAATAATGGGCCCCACATAGTCCTCCATACAGAATAATGGACCCCACATAGTCCTCCATACAGAATAATGGACCCCACATAGTCCTCCATACAGAATAATGGGCCCCACATAGTCCTCCATACAGAATAATGGGCCCCACATAGTCCTCCATACAGAATAATGGGCCCCACATAGTCCTCCATACAGAATAAGGGGCCCCACATAGTCCTCCATACAGAATAATGGCCCCACATAGTCCTCCATACAGAATAATGGCCCCACATAGTCCTCCATACAGAATAATGGCCCCATATAGGGGTGGCGGTTCTGGTGTCATGGGCCAAATATAATCACCCTGCGGGCCTGAATTGGCCCGCGGGCCTGAATTGGCCCGCGGGCCAGAGTTTGACAAGTGTGGGCTGCATAGAAGCCTATTTGACGGTCATTTAATAGCTTGTTTAGACAGGCCGACTAAATTACATGATCACAGAACAATCATTAATATGATCATTGTTAACACAGCACATGTGCTGTGTTAACAGGGATTTTTAAGCAAGCTTTTTGCTCATTTGTCAAGTAATTGGCAGTCTGTTTGGACAGGTCTATTATCAGGAAATGAGCGTTGCTAAGATTATCGTTTCTGATAACCAGCCAATGTAAATCACCCTTAGTCAATGCCCTTTAACGACTGTAAAGCAAGTGCAGCATGTAAAGTAACTATCTAACAGTATACATAGAGAAGTAGACAAAAGCGTAATATAACACACCTTATGTCACTGGCACTTGTCTTTAAAAAATTACTGGTTCTCTAGAAATTAACAAGAATAATCTGAGAGCCCCTGGCGCAGTGGACACCGACTGTGTAACCGCCGTCCTGGCATAAACATGCCAACAAACAGAGATAAAGCTGTCAAATACGATAGAAATCTAACAGAAGTATCTCAGACTCAAACCATCATGATAACCACAAACATTAATGCACATTTCAGAATTTTTCATCCATCATTATGTTTCCATGAGAAAACAAAATGACAAAACGATTTTACTAAATCTCTTCCTAGAGGCCAGAGAACCTAAGAAAACCTTAGTAAGTAATAACACATACCGTAATAAGAACACAGCAATAACACATCGGTCCAGATCAAACCCTCGAAAGACAAGATCCTTCATGTAGTTTCATTTCAACTGGGAAGTCAAGTAATGACAATGTCACAGTTTCATCACTCCCTGTTGCCTAGGGACGTGACAGCGCAGCCGCCCTATGGGATCTGGAGTGTGCTGGACCATCAGTATTGTGCGGGGTGGCCAAGTCATCCAATCTGATCCTGGAGTGTGCGGGGCAATCGGCATTTTGATTGAGCAGCAGGGCATTCAATCTGGCCTAGCCTGAGGGCGTTTCCCCAGGTGCCTCCCGAACTTAATTATTTGCTAGCAATTTAGCTGGCTAGCTATGAGCAGACCATTGTCAGCTGTAGCCTTGCTTTGTTTAGTGTGTGCTTTTGCTCTGTGTCTGATTCCCTGATGTTGTTGCCAGACCTAAGATTATTCCTTTTGCTCTTGACGCTCTCTGACCTCAGGTACCTGACCTCGGACTTGGCCTCTGACTATTCAGTTGTCTTACCCTTCTGGCATTTGACCCCGGACTGTTACTTGACCACGCCTTTGTTTTGCCCCTCTGTACTAAAAGCTCTCCTGGTATCTGATCTCGGACTTCCGGAATACCCTATCTCACGGCTTGTCAATAAGTAGCGACTCAGCGTCACAGCCAAGTCCTATTCACATTGTATTGGAGGTTCAGTTATAGATTTTTCCATGAAATAATGCAGCCTGCTACAGTACATTATTTTTCCTGCAACAATTTTGGTCACTGTAAAGCAAGGATGTCAAACTCCAACACACAGAGGGCCAAAATGAAAATATGGACAAACTAGCGGGCCAACCAGTATACAGTATAAAGGGCCCCCACATAGTCCTCCATACAGTTTAATGGGCCCCCACATAGTCCGCCATACAGTATTATGGGCCTCACATAGTCCTCCATACAGAATAAATGGGCCCCACACAGTCCTCCATACAGAATAATGGGCCCCACACAGTCCTCCATACAGAATAATGGGCCCCACACAGTCCTCCATACAGAATAATGGGCCCCACACAGTCCTCCATACAGAATAATGGGCCCCACACAGTCCTCCATACAGAATAATGGGCCCTACATAGTCCTCCATACAGAATAATGGGCCCCACATAGTCCTCCATACAGAATGATGGGCCCCACATAGTCCTCCATACAGAATGATGGGCCCCACATAGTCCTCCATACAGAATAATGGGCCCCACATAGTCCTCCATACAGAATGATGGGCCCCACATAGTCCTCCATACAGAATGATGGGCCCCACATAGTCCTCCATACAGAATAATGGGCCCCACATAGTCCTCCATACAGAATAATGGGCCCCACATAGTCCTCCATACAGAATAATGGGCCCCACATAGTCCTCCATACAGAATAATGGGCCCCACATAGTCCTCCATACAGAATAATGGGCCCCACATAGTCCTCCATACAGAATAATGGGCCCCACATAGTCCTCCATACAGAATAATGGGCCCCACATAGTCCTCCATACAGAATAATGGGCCCCACAGAGTCCTCATAGTATTAGGGGCCCCACCTAGTCCTCCATACAGTATTATGAGCCCCACATAGGGGTGGCTGTTCTGTTTTTGTGGGCCAAATATAACCACCCTGCGGGATAGCTTTGGCCCACGGGCTAGAGTTTGACATGTGTGCTGTAAAGGAAACCCAACAGACCCCGAGTCATGGCCAAAATTTTAAGTTCTTGGTTTCTATAGGAACACAGAAAAGTTGAAATAATAGCACAGATGTGAACAAAGAAAAAGCACCTTGCCCTAGACCTGCACTGTACATCATTTCGCCATTCATTATTTTTTTTTTATTATGATTAAAAAACAGGACACTTCAACAGGATGCTAAGGCTCTGTTCACATCTCTATTTTTCAAATTCGTTCTCTTGCTTCGCACCCGATAAGGCTCATTGACTAATAGGAGCTGTTAGGTTGTCATCATATTGTCCTCCATTTTACTAGGAGAAATAGAGCAAGAGCAGCACGGGGTGATATTTTTTCCAGTATGGCCTTGTTCAGATGTCTGTTTTTATCTTGTATGTGAAAAAATGGACAAATTTGCGTCAATGTTTTAGATCAGATTTCCATCAGTCTTTGGTCAGCGAGTCAGTTTTTACCTTAATTTTTCCAATAATTATTCTGGTGTGCAAAAGAATATAATAATTGGCGTTTCTCAAGCTTCTCTTAGAAATAATGTCAATAATAAAAGGACACTAGGACGCAACAAGACCCATAGACTTGCACAGACATTTGGCTCGCATAAAAACTCAGACAGGAGAATAGCCACATAGACTATAATTGAAACGTGTTTTATCCGTGAATAACATGGATTGCACACGTATGTGAAAAATTAATGTCAGAATGATTCCTAAATTTGAAGCATCTGCATAGAGGATTTTCCAATGCAGACATTAACACGGCCTAGGAAAGGATGCGAACCACCGTACTATGTGGATAATGTAACAAACTGTTAACTATCATTTTTTTTGTCTTGTATTAACAATCGCTGTTTTTGTATCAAAACGCATATACCCCAGATCAGGGTCGGACTGGCCTGGCGGGAAATCGGGAAATTTCCTGGTGGGCCCCGATACGAGAGTGAGAAAATTGGTGGCGGGGGCCCTTTAAAAGTGCTGGCCCTTTAAAAGTGCAACTGAAGCAAATGCAGCGTCGCGCGCACGGCACATTCATTGGTGACAGCGGGCTTACAGTGACGTGCATGCCGCATACTTACCACATGAGTCTGTGACACTGAGAGGACGGAAGCTCTTTCTGGGTGGTGACACGCACCGCGCTCTGCTTTCCCGCTCGCTGGCAGACGGTGGTGTGGTGTCAGGTGACACTGACGCTGACGCCGCTCTCTTCTGGCCTCTGATACGCCGCGCTCTGCAGTGCTCTCTCTCTCTGCTCCAGGGCTGGCCTCTGATACACCGGCGCCACCGAAGCCCACGTCTCGCTCTGCTCTCCCTGCTCCCAGGCTTCTTATACGGTCCCATCCTGGCTCCTTGCCTGCCCTGGCGTGCTCCCTTGTAGTAACTCCGGCTCCCCCCCGGACCGGGTGGCGGCACCGGCGCACCGCCCTCTTCTCTCCTGCTCTGACTCGGCTTTTTTATACCTGCTCCCGGGCTGGATATGTGGACGGTGACCTGCAGCACTCTCCAACCAGGCCTGGAATTGGAAACAAGGCTGCAGGCCTACAGCTCTCACTGCTCCAATTTCAAGTCAAGTGCGCTGTGCCAGATATTCAATAAAGATTTTATGGGTGAGTGTTCCCAGCATTGGCCAACAATAATAGAATTTATTTTATACATTATGCATTGCACTCTAGGCCTCCTATATGAAATGTGGATCATACTCTTGGCCTCTTTATGACATATACACTGTGTTCCAAATTATTATGCAAATAATATTTTCTCAGATTTTCCCAAATTACCTATATGAATTGCAGTCATTGTAATTTTCCAGTCAAATAACTATTAGAGTACAATTGAAAGTTTTTGTACAAACTGCCTATGATAACAGTATATTTTAAAAAAAAATAAAAAACTCAAACTGCACTCAAAATGCATGTTCCAAATTATTATGCACAGCAGAGTTTTCAACCTTTTCATTTTAATAAAGAAGAAAAAAATGGTCATTTTTGAAATTATAAGCATTAGCAGGTTATTACAAGCTGAAATCAAACAGTTTTCAACTCAAAACTTTATTCTAGGTGATGTTACATTTGCACATAGGACCCCTTGTTCGAAAGGAGCTTCTGAACTCTCTCGTCCATTGAATTTGTCAGGTTTTGGATGGTTTCTGCTTTAATTGTTTTGCATGAGGACAGAATACCCTCCCAGAGCTGTTGCTTAGATGTGAACTGCCTCCCGCCATCATAGACACTCCTTTTGATGATGCTCCAGAGGTTCTCAATGGGGTTGAGGAGCATGGGTGCCACACCATAAGTTTGTCCCCTTTTATGCCCATAGAAGCCAGAGATGCAGATGTGTTATGTGCAGCATGAGACGGGGCAAGGGACAATGTTGAGAGTAGAAGGTTCACCTCCCGATGTCGCCAAAACCTGTAAATATAATAAAAAAAACATACTCACCTGGCTTGAGGCGACCACACACGCTGAGGAGAATGACTCCCTGCAGCGAGCTGGCCCCTACGCTGAGCTCACTGAGTGACAGGACATCGCTCACTGAGCTCAGCACAGGTCGGGGGCCCGCTCGCTGCAGCAAGTCATTTTCCTCCGCTCCTCAGCGTGTGTGGTCACTTCAAGCCAGGTGAGTATAATGGGGTTTTTTTATTTTAGTATTATTTTTACAGGTTTTGGAGACATTTGGAGGTGAATACTACTCTCAACATTGTCTCTTCATTGTCCCTTGCTAACACTGATTGCAGCGCCGGCAGGGGACACTGATGAGCGATTCCTTCAGCACCCGGTGCCTGGGAACAGCACAAACTGTACCGCTGATTCCCAGGCGCCGGTACGGTATGTGTGATCCTGATGCAGCACACGTATGCCACACAGACACGGATATCTCCGGTACTGTTTTTTCCAGTACAGGAAATATCCGGATGTGTGAAAGAGCTCTATGCCATATAGGAGGCCGAGAGTCTGTATGTCACATACAAGACCAAGAGTTCGGTATACGTTATACAGTACAGACCAAAAGTTTGGACACACCTTCTCATTTAAAGATTTTTCTGTATTTTCCTGACTATGAAAATTGTACATTCACACTGAAGGCATCAAAACTATGAATTAACACATGTGGAATTATATACTTAACAAAAAAGTGTGAAACAACTGAAAATATGTCTTATATTCTAGGTTCTTCAAAGTAGCCACCTTTTGCTTTGATGAGTGAGGCTGTGTGATTATGACTTTTTCTTCACTTTGAAAATTGTTTAAGTCGGCTGAGGGACTGGGTGGTTTACCTAGGACAAGGAATGGCCATGTGTAAGAAAAAACGCTACTGATTGTAAATTACAGATTCTGTTAACTACAATAAATAAGTTGGTTAACAAGAAACACTTTGATATAGTGCACTACACAATACAGTTCTCTTTTAGACACTGTATAGTTTGCTAAAAGGCACACGTTTTAGTGGGAGAGGCCGAAAAATGAACGAGTAATACAACCGTTTATGGATGCTGTAGTGTGGGCCCCTAGAGTCAATTCTCCTGGTGGGCCCTAGGCACCCCAGTCCGACCCTGCCCCAGATATTAAAAAAAACAATAAGTCTTGAACCTACAGAAATCAGCCTTAATGATGGGAATTTTACCATTCATACTTCTAAATACTTCAAGCTCGAAGAATACTGACACACAGTATTGTGCAAAAGTTTTAGGCAGGTGTGAAAATAATGCTTTCAGAAATAGAAACAATAATTTTTATCAACAGAATGCAGAGTGAATGAACAAAAGAAAAATCCGGTTGCATGGATTTATATAGTGTGACCAAGTTGTCAAGCACTTTCCAAGTGATGCTAAAATCGCTTGGAAAGCGCTTGTCAATCCGCATGTACAATCCGCATGTACAATCCGCATGTACAATCCACATGTACAATCCGCATGCGTTTTTTTCTGCCAGGGGAGATGCAGAAACGCTCAGGAAAAATCCGGAGCATTTCTGCATCGTGGGCACTTAGCCTAACATAGGAACTGGGGTGCAGAAGAATGGCAGAGTCAAAATGTGAAATATTTAGCTGTAACAGAAGGTAGATTCTTCGACAGATAGATAGATCTCTGTCTGAGATTTACAAGAATTGACAGAAGGATTTACACAAGTCTACATCCTCAGAAGATGTGTGGTTAGTTCTCCAAGATGTTTGGGCAACCTCCCTGCTGAATTCCTTAAATAACTGTATATACTTCTACTTTTGAATTGAAAGCATTCTTACTTTGCAGCAGTTTTTTTAGACCCTTGCCTAAAACTTTTGCACAGTGCTGTATACCGGCCTGACGGATGCTAGAATGATACTTCAGGCATGTGTTGGATAACTGGGGCCCCTATAGATAACTTTGATGTATACACCAAAAGCCTTCCTGCGATCTAGGCATGTGTATGGCTCTTACATGATGTGAAAGGCCTAAATGCAAACCATGATACTAAACATTGTATCAATATCTAAAAATCACATGTAAGCCATATTCCCACATAGTGTAAACTTTGTTTCATTTTTTTGCTGCAGTTTGTGTGAAAAACCCACAACATTTAACAGTTCAAGCAAAGTGGATGTGATTCCAAGAAAACTTATGCCTGCTCTGTGTTTAATGACTGCAGAACAGTGACATTTTGGGTGCATTTTTTCCATATACACGTCCATTGGGAAACTGAAAACACAATTGCTTTTCGAAGTGCAGAAAAAAAAACACACAAAAAAAAAAAAACATCAAGTCAACACCAAAAGGCATTTAAAAAAAAAACACAACAAAGACGCAATAAACAGAGAAAATTGTTATTATGATGAAGACACCTGAGGAAAGCCTGCAATAAAGAACAGCAACATTTCCGCATGGCCTTAGTGGGAAGTATCCTTTTACATCATTGCCAAAAGATTTACATCGGGAGAACCTTACAAGTAAAGCAACTTGCTGACAGCTTCATAACACTTCACAGTGAAACGCAATAGCGCCCCCTTCTATCAAGCCTGGAAGGTCATTCTAGCCACAACACTTCCTAGCACATGCAGCCATCTCCTCAGACAAACACCAGAATGGCACATACTGAAGAGATTGTCAACGAAACAGTCACAGATTGCCGCCGTTACAACTAATTTTCGCTGGCGTGAGATCATTGAGCTCAATGCCAGGTGCCTGCTGGTGTGGTGTAAAGCTGAGCGACATTGGAGTCTGTAACGGATAAAACACATAAAAGGCCAGATTCTTTTTTTTTTTTTTCAACTCGTGGTATTCGCTAATGGGTTTTAGCGCCCAAATCATCAAAATGGCACAAGTGATTCAATATTGCTCAAAATCCAAATTTATCTTTTTGGTTTTTTACTGTCTCTAACTGGTTTTGCAACTTTTTTTTTGCAGGAAAAACAGCAATTTAAAAAAAAAAAAATGCATAAAAAAAACTAGTATCCATAAAATTACAAGTACAGTTCAGCCAAATTTTGCAACTTTTTGTAAAAAAAAAAAAGTCACACTTCATTAATTGGTCTAAAACATCTGGATAAGCCATACTGATGTAAAATCAGAAATCTAAACAGACAACTTGAAAAAAGGTGCTAGTCGTTTGCTATTTTTTTTGCAAATGAAAAAGTCACTAATTGATAGGCATTGCTGCCTAAAATGGTGGAAATGCAATGGTGAATCGGGCTCATGGAGAAATAAATGACACCACTATTTGCCTGATAAATATAGGATTGGTGAGGACCAGAAGAAAATTTCCTCTCTGAATAAGGGCTCATTCATTTTTTTGAGCATGAGAAAAAAAAAAAGTCTTTTACTAGTGAGTTGGATCCAATTTTAATCCATTTTTCGCCGCGTGTCTGTTTTTACCATCCATGTGCTAGGCATGGTTTTCATCCATGTGACCATTGTGCATTAGTGTATTCAGAAAAAATTCTAAATTTAAAGTGTTTTTTCTGTTTCGGAAACTCCTCTTCCCCCGGCTTGTCTGTTTAAAAAAAAAAAAACACACCTTTCCTTTACTCATCCTCCCGGTGGCCAGCACTGCGCCTCCGTCACTGTTCCCAACGTTGGTCATTGTCTGCATCTCTAACTTCATGTCAACAGCGCTGCAGCCAATCAGTGACCTCAGTTGCTTGTGAGCTCAACACAGGCAGAACTGATGAGCTCACTGATTGGCTGCAGCTCTGTTGACGTGAGGTTAGTGATGCAGAAAATGGCAAACATCAACAGCAGCAGAGACACAGTGCTGGACCCGGGGAGGGTGAATAAAGAAAATTTTGATTTTTTTTCTTAAAACAAAATGCACTTGGGGGATATATAAACTACCTATTTACCAGTAAAAAGACAGCACTTGGATGACACAAGAGTGCTGTTATTTCACGGACCCATTCACTTGAAAGGGCGAGTTTGATCCGCATTTGGATCAAAGTTAGACATTGCTCCATTATTTATTTATTTTTATTTTTTTACATACCCAGAGACTATGATGGGTATGTGCTCTAACCGTGAAAAACACAGACATCTGAATGAGGCCTTTGTAAAATCAAAGTTTAGAGGTGAAGGATATTTTTTATGGTCCTGCCCCATTAGATTCAGTGAAACCTTAAAGACACCAACCCATGATCCCATGAAGCTTTTTTTACCAAACCTGTGTATGTGTGTAGTTTGTGTGTGTTAATATACTTGTGGCACCCCAGGGGTCTGGTTGCCACAGTAATATTATGTCTGAGAGCAAGTGGGAGGTTTCTCTGGTCAGGAGCCCTAAGCAAGCAACACGGCCCGCCCAGACCTGGGAGGGGAGGAATCTGCCCTTATAAACTGGGTCTGGGGCGGGATTAGGTCAGTCAGAGCCTGGAGAGGGAAAGTGACAGCAGGAGCTCTGTAGGAGCAGGAGCGAGTGCCAGAGGCTGGAAGCTAGAAAGCTCGCCTTGGCTGAAGACACTAAACCCGGACACGGAGTCCGAGGCTGTGGGGACATCCAGGTCCAGCAGCAGAATCCAACCAGCAGGGGATTCCATGTCCTCTGGCCATAGAAGCCCGGAGGCACGGTCACAAGCAAGGGACCAGCACCGCCATCATGAAGCGGAGGCTAACGGAAGGCCCCAAGTCACCGGCCATACGGGTGAGCACCACACGGTATACTCAGGGACGTGGGCTACTTCTACCCGCACACAGCAAGGTAGCCAGGAAAGAGTGCAGAGAGACGGGGAGGCCTACAACTCCACCTGGCCAGGGGGAGATCCTGCTAGCTCTCAGACTGACCAGGCCTCTACTGCTAGCCAGTACTCCCGGAAGGGTCTGCGTTATACCATCAGTAAAGACCCTGAACTGCACCACACGTCTCTGTGTTTCATCGCCGCACCAGCACCATTAGTACTGGGACGCTCACACCATCACTCCCATCATCCACACTAGCTGCCCTGAGGCAATACTTCTCCCGTGGGGAGTTATCCCATACTTGGCTGCGCATACAACATCAGCCTCAGCGGTCTGCAGCGCAGCGGCGGTCCCCACTGACCGCAATCCACTGGTGGCGTAGTCGGACATTTGTCACATTACTAAGACTGCCACTGGTTTGACCGCCCTGGGCACGGACCGGGTCACAGCCATGGAGGACTACAACCCCCAGCGATCCGGCTCCGGGTATCCCCTGCACAGCACAGGCCCAGGGGGTGCGTCATACTCACCTATCGCCACTCTCACCGGGATCCAGCATTGTTCTGCTCCTCTTATCAGTGACATCACCGCTCTGCAGACTCTCCTGGTCACTCTATGTGCTCTGCTTAACCCAGAAGTGACTTTTACAATGAAAGCCTATGGAGCATCAGAATGAGGCGTCATAGACTTACATTGTATTAGACTTCCGGCTCACGCATAGAGTGACCTAGAGCGTCTGAAGAGCAGTGACATCACTGAGAAGAGGAGCAGAAAAGCGCTGATCCCAGAGAAGCCGGTGGTAGGCGAGTACGTTAGTATACTCCCACTACACTACATACACATGTGCACAGGTTTATTAAAAAAAGCTTCATGGTAGGGCTTCTTTAAGGCCCCCTGAAGGGGTTGTTTCACCACAGACATTTATGGCATATCCAAAGGATTTCAAAGAACTGCGTCTTGTCTGTAGGAACAGCCTCTACCTCCAGAACAGGGTTCCTGTAGTCACAGGAGAGGCTGCCATAGTCACAGGAGAGGCTGCCATAGTCACAGGAGAGGCTGCCACAGTCACAGGAGAGGCCGCCATAGTCACAGGAGAGGCCGCCACAGTCACAGGAGAGGCCGCCACAGTCACAGGAGAGGCCGCCACAGTCACAGGAGAGGCCGCCATAGTCACAGGAGAGGCCGCCATAGTCACAGGAGAGGCCGCCATAGTCACAGGAGAGGCCGCCATAGTCACAGGAGAGGCCGCCATAGTCACAGGAGAGGCCGCCATAGTCACAGGAGAGGCCGCCATAGTCACAGGAGAGGCAGCCCGGCATGCGTGGCTTTCTCCATTCACTATTTCTGGGAATTTCAAATGCATTTGAACAAGTGTGAGCGCCTCTCCTGTCCCTGCAGCCTGGGCTCCAGGCAGGAGGAACAGGGGCCCCATTCTGGAGCTAGATGGGGGTTTGGGGCATATCCTGAGGATATGCCATAAATGTCTGTTGTGAGACAACCCCTTTAAGTGAATTCAGTGCTTCCAGCCCCATGGTAACAATTCCGGGAAGTTTCTTTCCTGTTTCTGCAGGACAATGCCCTCATGAACAAAGCAAAGGGCGGAAAAATACATTGGTAAAAAAGGCAGCACTTACGGGGAATGTCTACCATATCGAATTAGAAATAGGTGCAACATTTACTAAATCTGCAAAGAACCCACCGGTATACAACTAGTTACATGAGAACTCACTGAAACGTTCCTATAGAGAAAATATCTACTGAACAGTCACACGTCTCCTCACAACAAAGTCCTGACCAACTTCTCTTAAACCATGGAGATGTAACACAACAGGTGTAAAGGAAAGTGGAGCAGCCCCTGAGTGGTTGCTATGGACGATTACTCCATTTCTCCTTTGCACCAGATCCAATACATCTCCCACTAGAAGTTTTAACATTGGAGAAAAAAATAAGTGAAAAATTCTGCAGGGCTCCATTCTAGGGCACCTGTGAGTAGGGCTGGCGCCATACCCTAATACCAATGTGCTAATGGGCACACATCCCATGAGGGCTCAGTAGTCTAGTCAAGCAGTGGGAGGTGAGAAGCCATCTTTCTGACTTTGTTAAATATTCTTTTCACATCAGTTTTATTCATGAAACTGCGCCCCCCTTGTTTATAGTCAGTGCCTGGTATTGCAGCTCAGCCTCATTCACAGAGGGCAACTTATATTTACATCTTGTCCATACGTTTCCTTGTGCATATGGTCAATGGAGCCTCAAAGGGTCAAGACCGCCATCATCGGAAAGTGATTGTTGCTACTTCTTCCCAGTAGTCCCTGATTAGCCCCCACCTCGGACCCTCAGCTGCCCTTTATTGATGCAACCAAGTTGTAGAACAACTTTATAGACTTGGCATAAGTTAAGCTAACATGTGTAAAACAATACAGCCCCCCATAACCTAAAATACATCAGCCTTATGTGCAATATTCTGGAGATTTCCTATATGGGGTGAGGACGGCGCTCACCAGTAACACAGTACTGGAGAGAAAGTTACAATCTGACACTCCACGGCCTGACAAGAGGGCACATGTGCACCCGGGCGCACCCCACTGCGGGCAGCATATAATGTGCACCTGAAAGCAGGCATGCGTACCTTATAGTGGGCAGTAGAGGTGGGCACCCCACAGAGGGTAGAGGAGTGTGTGTGCCCCCACAGTGGGCATGTGCACCTTATAGTGGGCAGCAGATGTGTGCACCCCACCGCAGGCAGCATATATATGTGCAACCTACAGCGGGCATGTGTACCTTATAGCAGGTAGAGGTGTGCACCTTACAGTGGGCAGCAAATGTGTGCACCCCCTATAGCAGCCAGCAGATGTGTGCACCCTACAGCAGATGTGTGCACCTTACAACGGGCAGCAGATGTGTGCCCCCTACAGCGGCCAGCAGATGTGTGCCCCCTACAGAAGCCAGCAGATGTGTGCCCCCTACAGCGGCCAGCAGTTGTGTGCCCCCTACAGAAGCCAGGAGTTGTGTGCCCCCTACAGAAGCCAGGAGTTGTGTGCCCCCTACAGCGGCCAGCAGATGTGTGCCCCCTACAGCAGATGTGTGCCCCCTACAGCGGCCAGCAGATGTGTGCCCCCTACAGCGGCCAGCAGATGTGTGCCCCCTACAGCGGCCAGCAGATGTGTGCCCCCTACAGCGGCCAGCAGATGTGTGCCCCCTACAGCAGATGTGTGCCCCCTACAGCGGCCAGCAGATGTGTGCCCCCTACAGCAGATGTGTGCCCCCTACAGCGGCCAGCAGATGTGTGCCCCCTACAGCAGATGTGTGCCCCCTACAGCGGCCAGCAGATGTGTGCCCCCTACAGCAGATGTGTGCACCCTACAGCGGCCAGCAGATGTGTGCCCCCTACAGCAGATGTGTGCCCCCTACAGCGGCCAGCAGATGTGTGCCCCCTACAGCGGCCAGCAGATGTGTGCACCTTACAGCGGCCAGCAAATGTGTGCCCCCTACAGAAGACGTGTGCACCCCCTATAGCGGGCACTTACCTGGGCAGTGTGCGGGCAGCTCCAGGCTCCGTTTATCTCCTCAGTCCTGTAACAGGTGCCGCCGTCCGTCCACATACCGCGGAGCTCCCGCTGCCTCCAGTCTCTCGTCTCCGTGCAGCCGGCTGCTCTTGCTGTGACTGAGGATCCGGGGGAGGACAAGCAGCCGCTCAGTGTCCCGTCCCCTCCCAGTCTGACCGCCTGTCCCTCCCCGGTGTCTGGCCTCGTAGTGCCCCACCTAGAGGGCAGGGAGGAGGGCAGCACGTGTAGTGCGGCAATCAGTGCACACAGAGCGGCAGGAGAGTGCCACATCCCCGGCAGCGACTACCACACTGTGACACGATACAAGGCTCTGCCGTCTGTCTGGCGGAGGAGGAGTGCGCTTTTTTCTATTAAAAAGTTTTTTTTTATTTTTTTTTTACTTTTTTAGTAGACTCCTAGGTGCCCAATGCTGCTCGTCCTACACCATAGACTGAGCCTGCCGACATCAGCAGGTGCTACCGACTCTGATCCTAGGCCTCATTCACATCAGTGCATCTTCAAGTACCAAAAAATGGTCTCAGTGTTTTGGATCAGTTTGGTCAGTGTCATCAGGGTTTGGTCAGGGTCCGTTTTTACCATCAGTCTATTAAGTGATTTTCTCTTATGATAAAATAATTGTAAAGCTTCTCCTATCCATCAGGCCGGGTCAGACGAACGTATTTTCTCTCATCCGAGAGAATTGGGTCTAATCACAGCCTGATCAGAGTGTGATCCAATTCTCTCAGATGAGGAAAAGCTGGAGAAAAAAAAATCTCCATCTTCTTCATTCTGTCAGTCCTCGGAAATCGCACTGCACTCAGATGTCATCCAAGTCCAGTCCGATGTTTTCCACGGACTCATTGACTTGCAAGGGCGATCCAAATATCGGTTCAAACTGGGGCTGTGGAGTCGGAGTCAGTACAAAATGCGCCGACTCCTAAAATATATAATAAATTGGTACAGTAGTACAATGCAGGATGTGCTGTAAATGTTTTCATAAAAATTTGGAAAAGTTATGAAATGTCCTATAAATGTCTGTTCTGTTCCTGATCTAAGGATCTCGGCTTTTAGTGTAGATGAATCTGTGCTGCACTTTATGTACATGCTCAGTAGTGACCGGGGCTGTACTTGTACATGCTCAGTAGTGAGGCAGGGCTGCACTTTATGTACATGCTCAGTAGTGACCGGGGCTGTACTTGTACATGCTCAGTAGTGAGGCCAGGCTGCACTTTATGTACATGCTCAGTAGTCAGGCCGGGCTGCACTTTATGTACACGCTCAGTAGTCAGGCCGGGCTGCACTTTATGTACATGCTCAGTAGTGAGGCCAGGCTGCACTTTATGTACACACTCAGTAGTGAGGCCGGGCTGCACTTTATGTACATGCTCAGTAGTGAGGCCAGGCTGCACTTTATGTACACGCTCAGTAGTGAGGCCGGGCTGCACTTTATGTACATGCTCAGTAGTGAGGCCAGGCTGCACTTTATGTACACGCTCAGTAGTGAGGCAGGGCTGCACTTTATGTACACGCTCAGTAGTGAGGCCAGGCTGCACTTTATGTACACGCTCAGTAGTGAGGCCAGGCTGCACTTTATGTACACGCTCAGTAGTGAGGCCGGGCTGCACTTTATGTACATGCTCAGTAGTGAGGCCAGGCTGCACTTTATGTACACGCTCAGTAGTGAGGCCGGGCTGCACTTTATGTACATGCTCAGTAGTGAGGCCGGGCTGCACTTTATGTACATGCTCAGTAGTGAGGCCGGGCTGCACTTTATGTACATGCTCAGTAGTGAGGCCGGGCTGCACTTTATGTACACGCTCAGTAGTGAGGCCGGGCTGCACTTTATGTACATGCTCAAGTAGTGAGGCCGGGCTGCACTTTATGTACATGCTCAGTAGTGAGGCCGGGCTGCACTTTATGTACATGCTCAGTAGTGAGGCCGGGCTGCACTGTATGTACACGCTCAGTAGTGAGGCCGAGCTGCACTGTATGTACACGCTCAGTAGTGAGGCCGGGCTGCACTTTATGTACATGCTCAGTAGTGAGGCCGGGCTGCACTTTATGTACACGCTCAGTAGTGAGGCCGGGCTGCACTTTATGTACATGCTCAGTAGTGAGGCCAGGCTGCACTTTATGTACACGCTCAGTAGTGAGGCCGGGCTGCACTTTATGTACACGCTCAGTAGTGAGGCCGGGCTGCACTTTATGTACATGCTCAGTAGTGAGGCCGGGCTGCACTTTATGTACATGCTCAGTAGTGAGGCCGGGCTGCACTTTATGTACATGCTCAGTAGTGAGGCCGGGCTGCACTGTATGTACATGCTCAGTAGTGAGGCCGGGCTGCACTTTATGTACACGCTCAGTAGTGAGGCCGGGCTGCACTTTATGTACATGCTCAGTAGTGAGGCCGGGCTGCACTTTATGTACACGCTCAGTAGTGAGGCCGGGCTGCACTTTATGTACATGCTCAGTAGTGAGGCCGAGCTGCACTGTATGTACACGCTCAGTAGTGAGGCCAGGCTGCACTTTATGTACACGCTCAGTAGTGAGGCCGGGCTGCACTTTATGTACATGCTCAGTAGTGAGGCCGGGCTGCACTTTATGTACACGCTCAGTAGTGAGGCCGGGCTGCACTTTATGTACACGCTCAGTAGTGAGGCCGGGCTGCACTTTATGTACACGCTCAGTGAGGCCGGGCTGCACTTTATGTACATGCTCAGTAGTGAGGCCGGGCTGCACTTTATGTACACGCTCAGTAGTGAGGCCGGGCTGCACTTTATGTACACGCTCAGTAGTGAGGCCGGGCTGCACTTTATGTACATGCTCAGTAGTGAGGCCGGGCTGCACTTTATGTACATGCTCAGTAGTGAGGCCGGGCTGCACTTTATGTACATGCTCAGTAGTGAGGCCGAGCTGCACTTTATGTACATGCTCAGTAGTGAGGCCGGGCTGCACTTTATGTACATGCTCAGTAGTGAGGCTGGGCTGCACTTTTTGGGACATGTAAATTTCACACGGGCAGAGAAATTACAAAGGCAATATTTAAAATAATAAGCAGGTCACTGAAAGCACAGTGACCTGTCAGAGGCCAGAGATAGGAATGCATGAATACATAATGAGAGCACGAGCATATCATTATGGCAGAAATGATCTTAATCATTCAATTCAGGTAACTCATTTAGCCTCATTGCCACAGGTGTATATATCTGGCCCCTCACCATCTCGTCTGCCATTACTACCATTTATGACAGAATGGCTCCTCTATAGCACCCACTGATAGCAGCGCGGTCCTGGAATAAGATGTGTGACAGGTCAGTTCATGTAACTTCTTCCTAAATATTCCGCCATCACCTGTGACTGGTATTACTGAAAAGATGAAGCAGCTCAAATACAAAGTGGAGTCCACATAAGGTTACAGAGCGGGGTCACTGGGCACAGAGGGCATAAGTCGCCCACACTCTGCTGACTCCATAACTGCAGAGTCCAAATCTCTTCTGCTATTAGCATCAGCACAAACACTGTGCACTGGGAGCTTCATGGCCTGGGTTTACATGGCCGAGCAGCTGCATACAAGCCGTATATCACCCAGCACAATGCCAAGCATTGGATGGAGTAGTATAAGCCACATCATCAATGGACTCTGGAGCAGTGGATATGTGTATTGTGCAGTGATGGATCATATCTGGCATCTGATGGACCAGTCTGGATTTGGTGAATGCCAGGAAAATATTACCTGCCTGACTGCATTGTCCCAGCTGCAAAGTTTTATGGCAGGGTCTGGTGCTATTGGGTCTTTTTTCTTGGGTTCTACTAAGCCCCTTAGTTCCAATGAAGAGAAAACTTAATGCTTCAGCATATTAAGACATTTTGGACAATTGTAGCTTCCAACTTTCTGGAATATTTTGGGGAAGGCCCTTTTCTGTTCCTCATGACTGTGCTCCAGTGCACAAAGCAAGGTCCATAAATTGATGGTTGGGTGCATTTGGTGTGGAAGAACTTAACTGTCCACACAAAGCCCTGACTTCAACACCGTCAAAAACTTTTGGGATGAACTAGAACAGAGATTGTGACCCATGCCCTCTCATCCATCGGTCTGATCTCACAAATGCTCTTATGTATGAATGGGCAAAAATCCCTCAAACACACTCTAAAGTGTTGAAGAAAGTATTCCCAGAAAGCGTAACTGTTATTGCTGCAAAGGAGGGTCCAACTCCATAATAAAGGGTGATTCCAACATTGCATTAGTTATCACAAAACACTGCATACTTATTGTTAAAGGGAACCTGTCACCAGAAAAAATGCTATTAACCTGCAGATATGGGGTTAATCTGCTAATAGCGTTATTAACCTGCCCGGCGCCTGCACTTATCCAAATGCTGCGGGGAGACAATTAACTTTATTCCCCCTGTAGCGTTCCAGTTTTAGTCACGGGGGCGACGCTGGCGCAGATTCAGTCACCGCTCTGAGTCTACAGAGCAGCGGCTGTAACTGTGGCAGCAGGCAACAAACACAGCTCAACTCCTCTCAGACTTTCTATATACAGTCCCATCCTGCAGTATATCACTTCCTTCATCCCCTCTAAATACAGCCCCATCCTGCAGTACATCAGTCCTCTCAGCCACTCTACTGTATATACAGCCCTATCATACAGTAGATCACTCATCTTAGATACCAGCACACAGGCACACAATGGCTTCCTGGTATGAGTTCTGTAATGTATTGTGAGAGGCTCCGCTCCCAAAAAAACCCAGTTCCAGCTACTGAAAAACATCTCCAAAGCATAATGTTGCCTCCACCATGCTTCAGTGTGGGTATGGTGTTCTTTGGTGATGCGCAGTATTGATTTTGCGCCAAACATACCTTTAGGAATTATGGCAAAGAAGTTCAACCTTGGGCTCATTAGACTGTAACACTGTTTCCCACATGCTTTTGGCAGACTTGATGTAGATTTTGCCAAAATATAGCTGTCTTGCCAGCCTATTCCACAGTCAAGACATATGAAGAATATGGATGATTGTTGTTACGTACAATACATAACAAGTACTTTCCAGAAATTCCTGCAGCTCCTTTAATATTGCTGTAGGCTTCTTAGCTACCTCCCAGACAAATTTTCTTCTTGTCTTTTCATCAATTTTTGAGAAACTTAGAGTTCTAGATAATGTCACTGTTGTGCCAAATTTAAGCCACTTTTTGATGACCATCTGCACAGTGTTCCATGATACATGTAATGCCTTGGAAAAAAAATTGAACCCTTCTTCTGACTGATAACTTTCAACAATGAGAACCCTTTGCTATGTTGTAAGCTGTTTACAGACTATGGCTTTTACCATAAAAATGCAACAAAGAAACTGTCAAGAAAATCCTACTAGAACAGCTAAAATTTATATGGGGTTAATCAGATTCATTGTTAATGATGGCAGCTGTGTACTGACTGCTATGTAACATGAGGTTAAATGTGATTGGCTAACTCTGAACACAACCACATCACCCAATTATAAGAGGGTGTTCACACTTATGCAACCACATCATTTTGGTTTTGATATTTTTATTTTTCCCTTCAAAATGATTTCAGTTTGTTTCTCAATGAATTTGTTCAGATTATGGGTGACTTTAAAGGTGGAAAATGTTCTGAAATGATTCTACTTGGTAAATAATTTATCATGATAAAAACCTGCCATTTTAACAGGGGTGTGAATACTTTTTTATCCACTGTATACATACCAAAACCATTATCTACACATATACAGTACCCATATGCTTCCCTGGTCTCGTATCACACTGATCTTTCGGCATATTTATAGATTTATCTCTCTAGAGTTTTTGTTTTTTTGGATGTCTTAATTTTTTTTTTTTACTAAACTATGGGGTACTGCGCTTTTTAGAATAACAAAAAAACTATTATTTCTGCCAGTGAAAGGCAATAGATGGAGGAATACAGTTACATACATTAATCTCCCTCTTGATATTATGCTTATATTTTTGGAAGTCACAGATCTCATTACTGTTTTGCCAGAACTTGTGAATGACTCCTCACATACAATAAGGCGCTGAATAAGGTAGCTTGCTACAATACCAAAATAAACCCTGTATATATAATGTTCCCTTTCTCTTTTACAATAGAAGTCGGTGAGCAGACGGATCCAAACATTTACACATTCCTGTTTAGCATCTTTATAAAGAGAGAGAGAAAAATGAAGCGTCTTTACTGTGAGCTGTATAGGCCAAATGTGGTGTGTGCACAGTGGAGGATGAGATCAGCATTTTGCTTTTTCAAGCATTGAAGGGGTTGTTTCTACTTAACAATCCCTATTTCAATGGCCCCAAGATGACATAAAAATAAAAAAATATATACTCACCTCCCAGATCTTTGCATGCTCCTTCCTACTCAACACCGTGTCCCCTGACAGTCTCCTGGCATCAACATCCAACAAGGGGCTTCATAAGACGGCTGCAGCCAATCAGCAACCATGGATTGACTGCAGCCTTCACATTTCGATCAGGGGAGTGACATGATACCCCTGCATTTTGTTAATACCTGAAGGGCAGTACAGCAAAGCTGACAGCTCTGTGAGAGGACAACTGCCGATGTGCTTGTTGTGTTTGTAATGAGACAAGTTTCAACTCTGCTGTACTGTATCAGCTCTGATCTCACTGGCCCTTTCACTAAAAATAATCTCTGGGAGCAGATTCTCATGCGGATCAGTGTCCGGCCACAGCCGGAAACATCTCAATTACATATAAGAAATCGGATCACAGATATCAAGGTATCATTTTATTCAGGTTCCTATGACCTACATGCCCATATAGACGGCTTAGGGGGACAATCCTACTGACAGATTCCCTTTAAGTGCAGAACAGAATAAAACTACTATGTGAGGTCAAGCATTGATTGTATGATACAGTATTAATACCAGAACTGACACATCCTTCATTCCATGAATACCTGAATTATAAGAGATTCAAAGCTAAAAAAATGACCAAGAAACCAAAGATACATTTTTTTCCCCCAAGGAATGTGCTACCTGCGTCATTTTTTCGTTTGAGCGCTCTCCATTTCCTGCCCCAGCACAGCAGAGTTATCAATTACATCAGCCTTTCAGAACTCGCTCATTTATTCTCTGGCTATAATCCTCAGGCCCGGATAACAATTCAGCAATGCAATATATGAAGATTTCTCTTCTATAAGCAAGACTGCAGGAAGGAAACATATAAAGTGTTTTTCTGTTACTTTCACTGTTACAGAAATGGTCTTTAACAAGACTGGATCCATACACTGCTTGTCATAGCAGTTTAGCTGGCATTTTCACAGCTTTTATAGTAAGGGCTCATTCAGACATCCGTTTTTCTGGTGCAAGTTGTTTGTGTTTTTCTATAATAGTCTATGGGTCTGTTCACAAGTCCATTTTTTCCTCGGAGTGAGTGGTACGCTCAACATAACAGAGACATGTCTGATATTGACTTGAGTCTCGGATCAAACTCGCCAATGCAAGTCTATGGGTCCATGAAAAAAAATCGGACAGTATTCAGATGTCATCCGTGTTCATTTTTCACCGACTGATAAAAGAAGCTTAAGAAACCTCCATCATTTATTTTTTTTATCTGAGAAAAAGTGATGAAACACTGACCAACATCTGATGGTAAAAACTGACACTGACCAAATTCTGATGACACTAATCAAAAACTCTGATGAAACTCTGACTGTTTTTTTGCGTATGAGAAAAATCACCAACGTCTGAATGAGATGTAATAGACCAGTCCATGAAAACATTAATTCAGCATCTGCTTATAAAGGTCTTACGGGTACAGTTTTCTTAATTTAATATGAGCTTTGAAAGGATGCTGAAACCCTTCTTTAGGTTAAGATGCAATTTTTAGATCTGTGGAGGACCGTGTGCTGGTACATAGTAACATAGTTTTTAAGGTTGAAGGAAGACTAAGTCCATCTAGTTCAATCCATAGCCTAACATGTTGATCCAGAGGAAGGCAAAAAACACCATGTGGCAAACACTAAGCTCCACATTGGGGAAAAAAATTCCTTCCTGACTCCACATACGGCAATCAGACTATTTCCCTGGATCAACGCCCTATCAAGGAATCTAGTATATATAACCTGTAATATTATACTTTTCAAGAAAGGCATCCATGCCCTTCTTAAATTTTAGTAGTGAATCACTCATTACAACATCATGCGGCAGAGAGTTCCATAATCTCACTGCTGTTACAGTAAAGAGTCTGTGATTATGATTAAACCTTCTTTCCTCCAGACATAGAAGAAGCCCCCTTGTTCCCGTCTCAGGCCTCAGAGTAAAAAGATCAGTAGAAAGGTCTTTGTACTGTCCCCTCATATACTTGTACATAGTAATAAGATCACCCCTAAGCCTTAATTTTTCCAAAGTAAATAACTCCAAGTGTAATAACCTGTTTTAGGCTGTGTGCCCACGATGCCGTTTTAATGCGTTTCTGCAGCGTTTTTGCAGCTGCGGAAACGCTGCAGAAACGCATTAAAAACGCATGGTAGAAGGTCTGCCATGTCCCCCAATGATAATCCACATGTGCTGTGCACATGCTGCGGAAATTTCCGCTGCGGATAATCATTGTGGAAAAATCGCAGCATTACCAATTATTTTGCAGAAGTGCTGCGTCTTCGCCGCCATTGACTTGCATTAGACCGCATGGATTACACATCACTGTATATGTAGATGCGTAATCCAAGCGTTCTAATGTGCGGATGGTACCCGGGTGTGGAGGAGAGGAGAGTCTCATCCACACCCAGGTACCATTAAAAAATCTGTAAAAAAAGAATAAAATAAAAAATAAATGTATATTTACCTTCTGGCGGCCCGCGCTGCTCTCCTCCGTGCTTCCCGGCACTTTGCAGGGGACTGAACTAGGACCTGCGCTGACGTCAGAGTCATGTGACTGGTCACGCGATGCTGACGTCGGCAGGTCTTTCAATCCATCAATGCCGGCAGCCGAGAGAACGGAGTGTAAAGCAGGACACCGGGGGCCATCGGAGGGTAAGCATACATTTATTTTTTTTATTTTTACCACTCTCTCGGTCACACTATATAAATCCATGCTGTTTGCATGGATTTATATAGTGTGACCTAGTTGTCACAAGCACTTTCCAAGTGATGCTAATCGCTTGGAAAGCGCTTGTCAATCCGCATGCGGAAATGTCAGTGATAACGCTCAATTTCCGCATGTCTCTGGCAGGAAAACGCATGTACAATCCGCATGCGTTTTTTTCTGCCAGGGAGATGCAGAAACGCTCAGGAAAAAATCCTGAGCATTTCTGCATCGTGGGCACATAGCCTTAGTATTGCAAACCCCCCAGTCCTCTAATAACCTTGGTCGCTCTTCTCTGCACCCGCTCTGGTTCAGCTATGTCTTTCTTATATACCGGAGACCAGAACTGTACACAGTATTCTAAGTGTGGTCGCACTAGTGACTTGTATAGAGGTAAAATTATGTTCTCCTCATGAGCATCTATGCCTCTTTTAATGCATCCCATTATTTTATTTGCCTTTGCAGCAGCAGCCTGACACTGGCCACCAAATGTGAGCTTGTCGTCCACCAATGCACCCAGGTCTTTTTCAGTGACAGGTTTGCCCAGTGTTTTACAATTAAGCATATAATTATACATTTTATTTCCTCTGCCCAAGTGCATTACCTTACATTTATCCCCATTAAAGCTCATTTGCCATTTATCAGCCCAAGCTTCTAGTTTACATAGATCCTCCTGTAATATAAAATTGTCCTCCTCTGTATTGATTACCCTGCAGAGTTTAGTGTCATCTGCAAATATTGAAATACTACTCTGTATGCCCCCTACAAGGTCATTAATAAATATGTTAAAAAGAAGCGGGCCCAATACAGACCCCTGTGGTACCCCACTGTTAACTGAGACCCAGTCTGAGTGTTTTCCATTAATAACCACCCTTTGTTTCCTATCACTGAGCCAGTTGTTAACCCACATACATATATTTTCCCCTATCCCCATTGTTCTCATTTTATGTATCAACCTTTTGTGTGGAACCGTAGCAAAAGCTTTTGAAAAGTCCATATACACAACATACATTCATAAAAGCTGATCAGATTAGTTTGACAGGAACGGTCCCTCATAAACCCATGTTGATATTGGGTCATGAGGTTATTGTTCTTCAGATACTCTATTATAGCATCTCTTAGGAAACCCTCCAGGATTTTACCCATAGTAGAGGTTAAGCTTACCGGCCTATAATTTCTTAGTTCAGTTTTTGTCCCCTTGTTGAATATTGGCATCACATTTGCTATACGCCAGTCCTGTGGTACAGACCCTGTTATTATGGAATCTTTAAAGATTAAAAATAATGGTCTATCTATGATGTTACTTAATTCCTGCAGTACTCGCGGGTGTATCCCATCCGGGCCCAGGGATTTATCAACTTTAGTGATTTTTAGACGCCGCCGTACTACCTGCTGGATTAAGCAAGTGACATTTAATGGAGAATTTTTGTTATCACTAATCATGTTTTCTGTCATGCGATTTTCTTGTGTAAATACTGTTGAAAAAAAATCATTTTGCATATTGGCTTTTTCCTCATCCTCATCCATCATTTCACCCAGACTATTTTTAAGGGAGCCAACACTATCATTTTTTAGTTTCTTACTATTTATGTTAGTTAAAGAATATTTTGGGATTATTTTTACTTTCTCTGGCAATGAGTCTCTCTGTCTCAATCTTTGCTGCCTTGATTTGGTTTCTACAGAATTTATTTGATTTTCTGTATTTATTTAATGCCTCATCACTACCTACTTACTTTAGTTCTCTAAATGCTTTCTTTTTGTCACTTATTGCGCCCCTTATAGCTCTATTTAGCCATAGTGGTTTCCTCCTATTTCTAGCATGTTTATTCCCATAGGGTATATATTGTGCACAGGTCCTATTCAGGATGCTAATAAATGTCTCCCATTTACTTTGTGTAGTTTTATGTCTCAGGATATCGTCACAGTTTATTGCACTAAGATCATCTCTCAACCGTTGGAAATTTGCCTTCCTGAAGTTTAGTGTTCTTGTAACCCCTCTACTTCACATCTTATTAAAGGATACATGAAAACTTATTATTTTGTGATCACTATTACCCAAGTGACCCCCAACTCGTATATTTGATATGCGGTCTGGCCTGTTGGTTAATATTAGGTCTAGCAGTGCCCCCCTTCTTGTTGGGTCCTGAACCAGTTGTGAAAGGTAATTGTCTCTCATAGTTGTCAAAAACCTATTACCTTTGCTGGAACTACAGGTTTCTGTTCCCCAATGTACAGTACAGACCAAAAGTTTGGACACATCTTCTCATTTAAAGATTTTTCTGTATTTTCATGACTATGAAAATTGTACATTCACACTGAAAGCATCAAAACTATGAATTAACTCCTGAAAATATGTCTTATATTCTAGGTTTTTCAAAGTAGCCACCTTTGGCTTTGATGACTGCTTTGCACACTCTTGGCATTCTCTTGATGAGCTTCAAGAGTTAGTTACCGGAAATGGTCTTCCAACAATCTTGAAGGAGTTCCCAGAGATGCTTAGCACTTGTTGGCCCTTTTGCCTTCACTCTGCGTTCCAGCTCACCCCAAACCATCTCGATTGGGTTCAGGTCTGGTGACTGTGGAGGCCAAGTCATCTGGTGTAGCACCCCATCACTCTCCTTCTTGGTCAAATAGCCCTTACACAGCCTGGAGGTGTGTTTGGGGTCATTGTCCTGTTGAAAAATAAATGATGGTCCAACTAAACGCAAACCGGAAGGAATAGCATGCCGCTGCAAGATGCTGTGGCAGCCATGCTGGCTCAGTATGCCTTCAATTTTGAATAAATCCCCAACAGTGTCACCAGCAAAGCACCCCCATACCATCACACCTCCTCCTCCATGCTTCACGGTGGGAACCAGGCATGTAGAGTCCATCCGTTCACCTTTTCTGCGTCGCACAAAGACACGGTGGTTGGAACCAAAGATCTCAAATTTGGACTCATCAGACCAAATCACAGATTTCCACTGGTCTAATGTCCATTCCTTGTGTTCTTTAGCCCAAACAAGTCTCTTCTGCTTGTTACCTGTCCTTAGCAGTGGTTTCCTAGCAGCTATTTTACCATGAAGGCCTGCTGCTCAAAGTCTCCTCTTAACAGTTGTTGAAGAGATGTGTCTTCTGCTAGAACTCTGTGTGGCATTGACCTGGTCTCTAATCTGAGCTGCTGTTAACCTGCGATTTCTGAAGCTGGTGACGCGGATAAACTTATCCTCAGAAGCAGAGGTGACTCTTGGTCTTCCTTTCCTGGGGCGGTCCTCATGTGAGCCAGTTTCTTTTTCTTGATGCTTTTTGCAACTGCACTTGGGGACTCTTTCAAAGTTTTCCCAATTTTTCAGACTGACTGACCTTCATTTCTTAAAGTAATGATGGCCACTCATTTTTCTTTACTTAGCTGCTTTTTTCTTGCCATAATACAAATTCTAACAGTCTATTCAGTAGGACTATCAGCTGTGTATCCACCAGACTTCTGCGCAACCGAACTGATGGTCCCAACCCCATTTATAAGGCAAGAAATCCCACTTATTAAACCTGACAGGGCACACCTGTGAAGTGAAAACCATTTCCGGTGACTACCTCTTGAAGTTCATCAAGAGAATGCCAAGAGTGTGCAAAGCAGTCATCAAAGCAAAAGGTGGCTACTTTGAAGAACCTAGAATATAAGACATATTTTCAGTTGTTTCACACTTTTTTGTTAAGTATATAATTCCACATGTGTTAATTCATAGTTTTGATGCCTTCAGTGTGAATGTACAAATTTCATAGTCATGAAAATACAGAAAAATCTTTAAATGAGAAGGTGTGTCCAAACTTTTGGTCTGTACTGTATGTCAGGAACAGCGCACCCTTGCCACTTCTCACTATATGTTCTGTATCCAGCCCAAAGAAGATAATGAAAAGGGGGCTTTAGCACAAAAAACAAACAAATTGGAAAGTGAACAAGGAATTGACGTTACATTGTGTTAGTAGGTCATGATAAAAAAAAGATATACACCTCAGGTTGGTATATAGAGACACACCTTTAAGAGTTGTGCTGTATATAGGCACAACACTATTACACTATGCAGAGTCATAGCTAGGGGTTCAGCTCAGGGGGGCGAAACATCTGAGTGGGCCCTGTAATGCAGCGACTTGCTGGCATTACGGTAATGGTCCAGGATGTGTTTTACCTGACCATGTACCTTCCCCCTCAGGTGACTGGTCACATGACTGTGACATAGCACAGGTCCTGCACGCACAGAATGTCTGTCTGATCACATGACTGTGACATCAGCAAGGTCCTGTCAGTATGTGTGTGTGTGCACGGGATGCATATATAAACCCTGCTTGATGGGATACAGGTGTGTTCGGTGTGTTGGGCGTGAGGCCTGTTCCCTGTGTGTGTGGGACACCGTGATACCGTGAAGCCTGGCAGCCTGAAAGGTCAAGCCTGGATCTTGTGTAGATGCCAGTGGCCTTGGAAGGCAGCGGCTTGGTGAAGAATCCGGAAAGGCGCAGACTGGATGGGTGTGAGTGAAACATTCCAGTAGCCTTAGACGGGACGACGGCTAGAGACCCCCACCTGGGAAAGCCTTAAAGCCACAGTGGTGGCGGATTAAATGGACTGCGGCAACTAAACCCGGCAAAGGTAATACACTTTGTTATATGGACACTTATATAGACATTGCTATAGTGTTACCTTGCTGAAGGCTGTAACTTGGGCCAATTGGGCCTGTCTGCTACTTGAGAGACTCCCGGATGTGAAGTGTGTAAACATGCCGGTGATATACTAAGAAAGACTGTGTGATATGCTGTTTATGATAAGATAATAAACTGCTGTATTGAGAAAATACCGGAAGGACATTGCACGTGTGCCTAATTTACCCGGTGCAGCGAGTATCCCCCATTATGATGACTAGTGCTGCCTTACAGCCCCTAATCGGTAACACTGATTACAACTATGGTGGCGCACCCCAATAGTTGGTATAGGGGAATCTCAGCAGATGACCAGGCTGTTACTAAAAAAAATCTCTATACAAAGACCAATACTGATATTGCTGTCATATGGTGACATATAGTGGTAGATACTGTACGTTGGGCCCATTATTCTGTATGGAGGACTATATTGGGCCCATTATTCTGTAAGAAGGATTATGTTGGGCCCATTATTCTGTATGGAGGACTATGTTGGGCCCATTATTCTGTATTGAGGACTATGTAGGGTCCATTATTCTGTATGGAGGACTATGTTGGACCCATTATTCTGAATGGAGGACTAAGTGGGGCCCATTATTCTGTATCGAGGACTAAGTGGGGCCCATTATTCTGTATTGAAGACTATGTGGGACCCATTATTCTGTATGCAGGACTATGTGGGGCCCATTATACTGTATGGAGGACTATGTGGGGCCCAAGAAAGGAAAAATTTGGCTGGGGTATGTAAACTTTTGAGCACAACTGTACCAGTCCTGCAGAACATACAAGTGATTACAGTACAGTTATAGATAGAGACTTACAGCTGACGTTCTTTCTGATGTAGTCGTTCACTCTTCCTGTCTTTTCCATCTGGCCCAGACCGATACGACAGCTTCTTCCAGCCAGGACTCGTCTGCAGAGATTACAGCAAAGACACATTTGCCTTCTTACATTTATTCCCAACCTGCACAAATGCCTTATCCTGCTGATACCCCAATACTGAGACGCTGCTGCCGTATGTGTCCCTATAATTGCACCTGCTCTTTGGGACAATAACTGCGCTTCTCTTAGTGCCCCACATAATAATGCCACCACTGTGCTACATACATAGTAATGTTGCCTCCTTTGTGCCCTCTAGATGGTAAAATTGCCCCCTAAAAAATATTAATGCCCTGTGAAAGTCCCATAGAAAACAATGCCCACATTTTACCCCTAGAAAGTAATAATGCCCCCTGTGCACCTTGGACAGCCCCTGAACTCAGAGTGCATCTATAACAATAATGCTTCTTAAATGCCAACTTGACATTTAATAATGCTTCTGAGTCCCCCAATGAACAGCTTATCTATACACAGTATGATGGGCCCACAGATTCCCTATACACAGTATGATGGGAAAACAACTGCCCTATACACAGTGTAATGCCCCCATAACTCCCCTATACTCAGTATGATGGCCTAAAAGTTTCCCAATACACAGTATGATGTGCCCACAGCTTCCCAATACACAGTATGATGTCCCACATTGCTCCACCAAAACACAGTAAAATGACCCCCAGAGTAGCCCTCACACTGTATAATGACCCCCACAGTAGTAACCACACTTTGTGGTGGCCCCCACAGTAGCACTGAAACTGTATAACTGTCTCAACATTAGCTTACATACTGTATAATGGCCCCCACACTTTATGAGGACTCCTACAGATGTTCCTACATTGTATGAGGGGTCCACCTACAGTATGAGAGTCCCTTACACTGTATGAGGGGCCCCTACACTGTATGATTGTCCTCCACAATAGTCCCCACACTGTATGAAGGCTCCCATGGTAGTCATCAAACTATATAATGGCCCCACATTAGTCCCCAAACTTGATAATGGTTCCCACATTAGCTCCCACACTGTATAATGGCCCCCGCATTAGCTCCCACACTGAATAATGGCCCCCACATTAGCCCCCAAAACTGTGTAATGGCCCTCACATTAGCTCCCACACTATATAATGGCCCCAACAATAGCCCCCAAACAGTATAATGGAACTCAACATTAGTCCACAAACTGTATAATGGCTCCCACTGTAATGCTGGTGGATGTGGACCCACCATGCCATGGGCCAGGCTTAACCTGAAAAGGCATGACTAAGTAACTACCAGGTATTCACTAGAGCCCCTGATGGTAAGGATAGGCTTGGCCGCCGGTAGGCACCAGGTACCATTTCAGGGCAGTCCCCGGGTCTGCTGCAGCTGACCGGAGGGTAAGCGACTCGGGTACTTGGTACAGTGGGATGAAGGCAAAAGCGTGGTCAGACAATCCGAGTTTAGGGCAGACAGCACAGGCTCAATATACATAGGTCAGAAGCGGAGAAATCAAGATAAACAAGTAGGCAAGCTAAGTCGGAAAACAGGAGAGATAATACAAGAAAACACCTGACAGGAATCTAGACAGAGACTGAACTAGAACCTTAGATCAGACGAGAAGTGGTAGGAGGAGCTGCTAAAAATTACTCTGCTGCTTGGGGATAGGCCAGAAAATCTCACCTCTGCAGGACTTACCAGCAGCAGGAGGATGCAGCAGTGTTGGAAATGCTATAAGAGGCAGCTCAGCGAGACATCCCATGACTGGGGAAACCAGAGCGGTGACTGCATTGAGTAGGGCGGGTCTTACAGCCCGTGCGAGCCGCCGGTGTGATACCCACACTTTATGAGGGCTCCCTTCAGTGGTCCCTACAATATATGAGGGCCCCACACACAGTTTCAGGGTCCCCCATAGTAACTCCCAACTGTATGAGGGTCCCCCTTTTGTTTATGATGCCCCCACAGTTACACCACAAGTTTTATTTAAAATAAAAAACATCATATATACTTTTAAATCCGCAGCTTGTCAATTCTTTGTGCGTTTTTTGGCAGTGTTTTTCATATAGATTGGCAAGACATGCAGAAACACTGCAGAAATTTCTGCACCTAAATACTCAACGTGCGCACATTCCCTAAGGTTAAGTTCACACTGTGCATTTTTGATGCATTTTTGTGGCGTTTTTTCCACGCAGAAATGCATCAAAAATGCTATGTAATGTGTCTGCCAGCTAATGCAATGACAATACTCATGTGCTGTGCACATGATACAGAATTTTCCACTCAGGATTGTCGTTGCGTTTAAATACGCAGCATGTCCATGCTATGTAACGTTTCTGCAGCGTTTCCTGCCCATTGACTTTAATTGAACTGCAGAAAACCCGCAGGTATAAATATATTTGTGGATTTGCTGTGGTTGTTTGCTGCGCATTTGACTAGTCAATGGGCCAAATACGCTGCAAAAACGCATATAGAACGGTACCCAGGTTGGCTAGGGAAAACTACTTCTCCCATCATCCGACCACCGCTCCGGCTTATAACAGCGAGAGCAGCGCGGCTGAGGGGAGCAGTAGTCTCCTCAGCCGAGCAGACGTGTGCGCGGCGAGTGTAATAAAAAAAAAAAAGTAAAAAAACACCTATCCTCATCTGTCCGGCATCCCCCAGTGTCCTGATCCCTCGGCGCGCTCGCTCCCGGCAGTGTACATCGCTGAGGTGCCGGCTGAGATCACGCAAGTTCACAGCTGGAGATCAGCTGATGACCTGGGGACCTCACTTTACGGCACCAGTGCTGCGTGGGAACATTCATGAGAATGTTCCCACGTACCACTGATGCTGAGGTCACCGGGGCTGATCAGCTGATCTTCAGCTGATGAACCGAAGTGACCTCACGCCTGCAGCAGAGCAATGTACACTGACAGGAGTGATTACACTCCTGTCAGTGTACATTGCTGACTTCTACAGCAGTCCCATCAGTGATCAGTGTGGCTGCTGTAGAAGTGACCCGGATCGCCGAGGGACAATCTGGATTACATTGTGACGGTGGACAGGTAAGGGATATGGTTGTTTTTTATTTTTTACAGAAGAACGAGGGATTCGGGGACTGGGCATGTAATAAAAAAATTATTAAAACCGTGTGCAATTTTATTTCAATAAAATACTTTATTCTGGCAGTGTCCTTTATTGAAAAAGCGTCAAAAACTTTACTACGCGGTTAGTAATGGGGGTGTCCATTACTAACCTGGGCTTCATGTCAGCCACCAATACAAGGCTGACATAAACCCCAACCCCATTACCCCACTCGCCACCGCTACAGGGCAGTGGAAAGAACGGAGGCTAAGCGCCAGATTTGGCGCATCTTACTTTTATAAACTGAAGCCACACTGATCATAAAAACTGATGCATGGAACAAAAATGGATGAAAATTGCATCCCGCACACTGATGAAAAATGGTCTGTTTTTTTCTTTTATGCAAAAAAAAAATCTGAATGAGACATGCACAGACCATGATCAGATCACAATACCTGTCCTGGACAATATTTGCCTATAAGGCAATTAGCTCAGATGAGGAGAACTGCCAGTCAGGTCAGGAATTGCAATCTGAACACAGTCTGTGTTTCATGGACATGTGAATTCAGCTGAAGGCCGCATTCACACATCCCTGTAAGAGCTCCTTCAGACGTCCGTTTTTTTCGTACAAGTGCTATCTGTGTTTTTCATGGATAGAACTCATATCTATAATAGTGATTGTGATGTCTGTGATTTTTCGCAGAAGTAATTCCAAACAAAAGTATGGAGGCGTACCCAATTTTGATCTAAATATCAGATCAAAATTGCCAATGCAAGTACCGGTATTTGGATTTGTGAAAAAATCGGATATCACTTGGATGCCATCACGGACTGCTAGATCTGAAAAGATAGACAAACCTTTTTTTTTTTTTTCTCATTCAAGAAAAATTTATGAAACTCAGATCAAACTCTGATGACACTGATAAAAAAAACACTGATGAAACTTGGACCGATTTTTCTCCTATGAGAAAATGACTGACATCTGAATAAGCCACTACCAGCCAAGAAAAACTGACAATTTTTTTCTCAGGTGTCATGTAAGCTGCATCCGTTTGTTTTTTTTTTCATTGAAGCAGGTAGACAGTCTTATTTATTCCTTGACTCTTAGCAAAGGATCAATGAAAAATGGATGAATCTCAGAAATAACTGAAGTACAAAGCCTGTCTTCCGTGTGTCATCAGTTTTTACATGGATCCCAATAGATTTGAGACTTGTCTGCAAAACGGATGAAAATAGGATGTACTCTGAGGATTATGGGCCGGAGACACAGATTTCTTTTTAAAAAGTGTGTATGGCTCAATGAAACTCTATGGCAGAGGTGTATCTAGGTTTTCTGGCACCCAGAGCAAGAATTCAGTTTGGCGCTCTCCCCCCCCCCCTCAATCCGTTTGAGTAGTTGTCATGTGACCACTTATATACCGACAAGCTGCTTTTCCTGATTCTCTCAATGTTCAGTGAAATACTACAGCCCCTGCTTCACTGAGAGAAGCAGGAAGAGAAGCATATGCATATGAGTGGAACCAGCATAGAGAGCCGATTCCTGACAGTGAGTATATTACACGCTGTTAGGATTGGGCATGCTACAGTTCATAACATTATATTTAAAAGGATTTGTCCAGGTTTGTGATGAAAGTCTGCAGTCTCTCTAGGTGACTGCAGATTTCTGAATGCTCTCAACGCGCGCAATGCACACTGTCAGGATCCTTTGGTGCCAGTGGCAAGGGTGGATGATCATGCTAGTGCAAGTGTGCGATTTGCATACTTCCAGCTACATTCCAACTAGACGTGTCTGGCCTCGCTCAATTAACTTGTATTGAGTGAGGCCACGCATGTCTAGTTGGCAAGTGTCTGCATGTATGCAAATCACATACTTGCGGTGCATGACTTCTTGCTCTCACAACCGCCACCAGAGAATCCTGACAGCATGCAATACGTTCTCTGTAAGGATTCAGATGTCTGCAGTCACATAGAGTGACTGCTGACTTTCATCACAAACTTGCACAATCCCTTTAATGTTCCTAGCAAAAAACATAGTAACCCTTAACTTGCCAGACAGCACAACACTTTAACGTAGCCATGTATCACGTAATCTTACAAGTTATGGATTGTTACATGTGTACAGGATCAGAAAAAATAACAGCACAAGAATTCATCACCAAAACCATCATCAGTACATGAATATATCACCAGCAGAACAGAAATACATCACCAAAATCACCATTTGTTCACAAATATGTCACGAGAACCATCATCAGTAGAGAAATACATCACCAGAATCACAATCAGTACATGAATACATAACAAGAACCACCATCAGTACATGAATACATCACCAATCTTTGTACAGCAATCAAACGTAATGTCAGGTCAGCCACATATACAATTGTAAAGAGAGGAGAGAACAAGGCGCAATGGGTGACTCAGTATTGCAATTTGTAGAGGGGTGTGGGGATGGCTACTAACCTTATGAAGTTGTGCACCTCTGCACAACCCCAGTGTAAAGCTCCACAAGCTCCGCTCTGTTGGTGGCTGTCATCTATTTCCAGCGGCGTTCACAGATCCTGATCTCTTGGTGGTATATCACGTGGTCAGGTTAGTAGCATGTAATGCCGAGATAGACGCCCAGCTTCACCAACACCCCCGGCAGCGTTCCGGAGGGGTTAAGGCAGCGCAGCTTGGAAAACCAGGGTAGTAATTTTAATTAAATTGCTCCCACAGGTGAAAAAACAATAGATTAAAGGCAGCTCTACCGCACCCCAACAGGGGGAAAAGGACAATCAGTGAATATGAATAGCGGTACCAGAGCGCCAATAACAGGGCAAAAATATTAAAAGGACTGATTTATTAATACACACACAACGCTTTTCGGTGGACACAGCCACCTTCATCAGGTGTCACCTGATGAAGGTGGCTGTGTCCACCGAAAAGCGTTGTGTGTGTATTAATAAATCAGTCCTTTTAATATTTTTGCCCTGTTATTGGCGCTCTGGTACCACTATTCATATTCACATATACAATTGTATCACATGAACCTACAACTCCCAGAACGTCCTTAAAGAGGTTGTTCACTACTATTTAAAATGCCACGACCAATCAGCGATATTGGCGCCAAATTTAAACACCGACTGCACAGAGGTCAGCGGCGATGAAGCCGGGAGATGACCGGCGCTAGCCGGTCATCTCCCGGCTGCTCGCAGCAGAAGTACCCTGACCGGCGGCGCCGCTGACCTCCCGACGGCAAGTGTGAAGGGAGGACCGGGGAGCGGCGCTGCCGGTCGGGATACTTCTGCTGCGAGCAGCCGGTCATCTCCCGGCTGCTCACAGCGGAAGTACCCACACAGGCAGCGCCGCTCCCCGGTCCTAACTAATACGATTCGCTGATTGGTCGCGGCCGCCGGCCGCGACCAATCAGCGATATTGGCGCCAAATTTAAACACCGCTCTGCTGATGGCGCCCGGTCGGCCGCATACATATGAATTACCGATGCGTTAGAATCGGGCCACCATCTAGTGATCTATACAAGTGTAGAGGGAATCCACATCAGCGGTCACCAGCCAAATATGCTCATCCAAAGAGATACCATCCAATTTCCCCAGAACGTCCGAAGAGTCCCTGACATAGGAGGGTAGCGTCTCCACTAATGGTTTTAAATAATAATCAATAAATTTGCATACTGGTTCACACAATCCCCCCATGCCAGAGACTATCGGACGCCCTGGGGGATCCACTGGATCCTTGTGGATCTTTGGAAGTAAGTATAGTATAGGTAACTTTGGAAATTTAACTGTTAGGCCCTCCAATACTTTTTTGGAATTGTCCCTGCCTCAAATGCCATGACCAAAATTCTTTGAAGTTCACAGTTAAATTGGGATACTGGGTTATTATAAAGAGTGGAGTAATTTTCTTTGTTCCTGAGCTGTCTATACACTTCCCTCTCATATTGATTTACCGGTTCAGGACCGCCCACTGTACATAAACGTCGGCGCTGCCTGGGCTCTGTGCAGCGCCGACGTTTAAAAACGGTGGGTGGTCCCACAGCGCTTGCAGTTCCGGTGCAGAGCGATAACTCTGACAGGGGACATAATCGGGACCTGATTGGATCAGGTCCCAATGATGTTAACCCTTTCCTATCTTCTATATGCCGCGATCTATAGTGATCGCAGCATATAGAAGATAGTGAGAGGAGAGGGGGTCGTCAACCTACCTCTCCGACGGCCCCCTGATGCCTTCCAGGACCTGCCGTTGTTATGGCAGCTGGAGGTCACATGACCGCCTCCAGATCTGCCATATATGGTGTCCTGCTAGGCTCCGCCTGCAGCTGAGCAGGAGACAGACAGTGTAAAACTGTCAGCAAAGATCTCATCCAATGCAATACATGTCTATTACATTGCATGAGATCAGTGATTAGAAAAATAAAAATTAATGTCCCATACAGGGACTAAGTAAAAATGTAAAAAAAAGTTTTAAAAAATGTTTTCAAACTGTTAAAAAAAAATCACAAAATAAATAAAAATAAATAAATAAAATATTAAACCAATAAATCCGTATATTTATGCAAAAACAAAAAAAGTACACATATTTGGTATCGTCGCTTCCGAAACAACCCGATCTATAAAACTGTCACACTAATTAACTCCTTCTGTGCACACCGTAATAAAAATAAATAAAAAACGGAGCAAAAAACTATGCTTTTTCATCATATCGCCAAACAAAAAGTGGAAAAAAAATGCGATCAAAAAGCAAAATGGAAATAAAAATGGTACCGCTGAAAACTTCATCTTGTTCCGCAAAAAAAAGCCGCCATACAGCTCCATCAGCCGAAAAATAAAAAAGTTATAGCTCTCAGAATAAAGCGATGCAAAAAAATATTTTTTCTATAAAATTGTTTTATTGTGTAAAAGCGCCAAAACATAAAAAAATTATACAGTAAGTGTAGTATCGCTGTAAACGTACTGACCCGAAGAATAACGCTGCCTTATCACTTTTACCACACGCAGAACGGCATAAAAAAAAACCTCAAAAAACAATTCCTGAATTGTTGGTTTTTGTTAATTTTACCTCCCAAAAAACGGAATAGAAAGCGATCAAAAAATGTCACGTACCCAAAAATGGTACCAATAAAAATGTCAACTCGTCCCGCAAAAAACAAGCTGTCACATAATTCTGTCGGCCGAAATATGGAAAAATTATAGCTCTCAAAATATGGCGATGCAAAAACTAGATTTTGCAAAAAAAAGCACCTCTTAGTGTGTGACAGCTGTCAATCATAAAAACCCAATATAAATCTGGTATCTCTGTAATCGCACCGACCCGAAGAATAAAGTAATCTCATCACTTATCCCGCACGGGGAACGGCGTAAAAAATAAATAAAACCAATTCTTCACCTGCTACTGATTTGTTTATTATGTCTCCCAAAGATCGCAGTAAGGCTCTGTTCACATTTATCCTGCGCTCTGCAAGTAGGTTTTTTTTTTTTAATAACCACTTGATGTGTTGATTCATTTGTATATACTTTGTGAGTACATAATTTTAGGTGAGCACTTACACCAGAGTTTCCTTGTAAATCTCTGAAATACGTGATTCAGATGGAACCCATGACGGAAGATTCCCTGTAATGAGGCAGATATAGGCCACTGTGGATGCCGTCTGGCCTGTGATCCCACTGTGTCAGTTTTTTTAGGCGTGCATAAAAGTGCGGTTGGCCACAGTTTTGTGCAATTCTGAAAAAAAGGACACCGCTAAACAGAGGCCAGACGGAGTCCAGAGTAACTCTGCTGCCTCATTACAGTGAATGGATCCCACAGGGGTTTCATCTGAATTACATCACTTGGAAACCCCAATGTAAGTGCTCAGCATAGAGCGCCGGATAAATGTTACGTAAAATGTTCCCAATAAAAGCTTCAACTCAGTACTCAAAAAAAGCTAGTCCCCACTCAGGTCCACCATCTGTTAAAAATGTTCCAAGTTACTGGTAGCAGAAAGGCTCTGGAAAAGCGAAATGGCCCTTGCCCCCCAAAAGAAATTCAGAAAATTTTGTGCTCCCAAATCCAAATGCCTATTCTACAATAATTTGTTCTCCAATTGTCAAATAGCGCTCTGTCCCCCCCAGATCTCGCCGTATGGCTGAGCGGTACGATACAGCCACATATGGGGTATTGCCACTTTTAGAAGAAATTGTGTGGCACATTTCGGCACCATTTTTACCCATTGCCCTGTGTGAAAATGTAAAATCTGAGGGTTAAACATTTTTTTGTGGTAAAAATATAATTATGTTTTCTTCACTGCCAAATGGTATAAATTTAAAAATTAAAAAATACTCACTACTTCCCTAGATGAATTCCTTGAGAGGTGTAGTTTACAAAATGGGGTCACTTGTGGGGGTTTCTGCTGTTTCGGCATGTCGGCGACTCTTCAAATGTGACATGGTGTCTGCTGCCTATCCCAGCCAACATAGCGCTCCTTTCTCTTCCGAACCCTGCCGTACACCAAAGCAGTGGTTTTCCCCCACATATGGGGTATCGGCGTACTCAGGAGAAATTGCACAACAAATTTCATAGTGCAATTTCTCCTGTTACCCTTATGATAATGCAAAATTAGGGGATGAAAAACATTTTTTGTGGGAAAATTGTGAAAATTTTATTTTTATGGCTCAATATTATAAACTTCTGTGAATCACCTGGGGGTGCAAAGTGCTCACCACACATCTAGATAAGTTCCCTAAGGAGTCTAGTTTCCAAAATGGTGTCACTTGTGGGGGGTGTCCACTGTTTAGGCACATTAGGGGCTCCCCAAATGCGACATGGCATCCGCTAATTATTCAAACAAATTTTACATTCAAAAAGTCAAATGGCGCTCCTTCCCTTCCAAACCCTGCAGTGTACCCAAATAGTGGTTTTCCCCCACATATGGGGTATCGGCATACTCAGGAGAAATTGCACAGCAAATTTCATGCTGCAATTTCGCCTGTTGCCCTTATGATAATGCAAAATTAGGGAATGAAAAACATTTTTTGTGGGAAAAATGTGAAAATTTTATTTTTACAGCTCAATATTATAAACTTCTGTGAAGCACCTTGGGGTTCAAGGTGCTCACCACACATCTAGATAAGTTTCCTAAGGGGTCTAGTTTCCAAAATGGTGTCACTTGTGGGGGGTTTCCACTGTTTAGGCTCATCAGGAGCTCTGCAAACGCAACATGGCATCCGCTAATTATTCAAACAAATTTTACATTCAAAAAGTCTAATGGCGCTCCTTCCCTTCTGAACCCTGCAGTGCGCCCAAACAGTGGTTTTCCCTCACATATGGGGTATCAGCACGCTCATGAGAAATTGCACTACAAATTGTGAATTCCATTTTTTCCTGTTACCCTTGTGAAAAAAATAAAAAAATTGGGTCTAAAGTAACATTTTTGTGAAAAAAAAGTTAAATGTTCATTGTTTTCTTCCACATTCCAAAAATTCCCGTGAAACACCTGAAGGGTTAATAAACTTCTTGAATGTGGTTTTGAGCACCTTGAGGGGTGCAGTTTTTAGAATGGTGTCACTTTTGGGTATTTTCTGTAATAAAGGCCCCTCAAAGTCACTTCAAATAAGATGTGGTCCCTAAAAAAATGTTTTTGTAAATTTTGTTGGAAAAATGAGAAATCGCTGGTCAACTTTTAACCCTTATAGCTTCCTAACAAAAAAAAATTTTGGTTCCAAAATTGTGCTGATGTAAAGTAGACATGTGGGAAATGTTATTTATTAACTATTTTGTGTGACATATCTCTCTGATTTAAGGGCATGAAAATTCAAAGTTTGAAAATTGCAAAATTTTCAAAATTTTCGCCAAATTTCGGATTTTTTCACAAATAAACGCAAGTGATATCGAAGAAATTTTACCACTATCATGAAGTACAATATGTCACGAAAAAACAGAATCAGGGGAATCCGTTGAAGCGTTCCAGAGTAATTACCTCATAAAGTGACCGTGGTCAGAATTGAAAAAAATTGGCCCGGTCACAAAGGCAAAAACAGGCTCTGGCGCGAAGTGGTTAATAGGCCAGATCACAACATTTCCCCCTTTGTCGGCCGCCTTTATAACCACATAATCTAAAGCCTTTAAATCTTTAAGAGCTTTTCTCTGTAGTGGGGGTAGATTGTCTCTCCTAATCCCACGTGGGATTTTCCCAAAATCCTCCACAACCATTTTAGCAAAGATTTCAATTGGTGAACAGACCGACAGGGAGGGAAATGTGGTTGATCTAGGCATAATTGTACTGGGAAAATCAGCACTCGGGCCTTGTTCTAATAAGAGGTCCTCTAAAGCAGAGGTCCCCAACCTTTTTTGCACCAGGGACCGGCTATAAGGAAGACCAGTTTTCCATGGCCCGGTGGGGGTGGGGGCGGGGCTTTGGTCATATGGGGGTGGGGTTATGGAGGGGTGGAGCTGTATGGGGAGGATGCTGGCGGGACCTTGGTGTACAGCGCTGCTAAGTAGCAGCATTGTACATTGAGCGTCAGTGTATACAGCGCTGCTGCTTAGCAGCGCTACACACTGAACACCGGTACCGGGAGCCGCGTCACTGAAGCCAGTCTGCTGCCCCAGCACGCCCCACATAACATGTTCTGCCGGGGGCGTGTCAGTGAGGAGAGCCTGCCGCCCCACCCCGTCAGGAACACACCATGCTGTGCTGTGGAGGGCCGCGTCACTAAGACCCGCCCGACGCCCCACCCCGTCCTGCATAATGTTCTCTGCCAGGAGCTGCGAGCAGTCACGGCTATGGCAGAAAACATTATAAATCCACACAGAGCGAGCTCTGACCAGGCGCAGGGCCGCGGACCGGCTGAAAAACCCCAACGGCCCGGTCCTGGTCCGCGGACCGGCGGTTGGGGACCTCTGCTCTAAAGCATCAAGTGCCTCCAATTCCCTATCACTCGTAAAGCCCGACTCATACTCGGGCCTATGATGTAACTTTTTCAAGATTAATTTGCGGCAAAAGAGATGGAGGTCCTTGACTGCCGAAAAATAGTCAAACCCACTGGTTGGTGAGAATGACAAGCCCAATTTCAAAAGTTCACAATGTATAGAAGACAATTTATGTGTGGAGAGATTAATTACCTCCATATTGTTACTCCTGGTTTTCTTAGTATATTGGTATGGTGGGGTAATTTTTTGTTTGGAATAGGATTTAGTCCTGTTTCTCAATTCCCTTGTATTACCCGTAGTGGTAGTATTCTAAAATTGAGAGTCACTAGTAGTAGGACGTGCCTCATCCATAGAGGTATAAGATGAAACAGAACCAGAACGGGACCTAATCATAGATCCCTTTCTAGATCCCCTATTTCTCCACCGATACACAGTATTGTTCTGGAGATCTGTCATGTCCCTCTGGAACTTCTTAGTTTTTGCAGTACAAACTTCATTCTCCCATTTAGCAAAATTGAGTTCCAACTCTTTATTAATTTCTTCAAGGGCCTTATCAGAGAGATCCTTTTTTATATTACTTTGAATCTCCTCAATTTCTTTTTCAACATCTTTGAGGATTTTGTCATCCAACTGTATGAAAATCTCCATGAAGCCCCGAGAGCATTCCCCATCTCAGTCTTAATGATTCATCATCTACCACAAAGGATGGGAAAATTTGCACGCGTAGGCCACGCGTAGGCCACGCAGTATTAGACCCTTAGTCACATATCTCTCCAGGAATGCCCTGTTCCACCAGACACGAGTACGTCTATGGAGGAGTTCCTTGAGCGATCCACCTGTTCCTTAGTATTTCTACAGTCTAAAAACAAATTTGAGTCATCCTTAAAAACCTCGTTGAGTTTAAGGAGCCACGTTTGGTCACGGGCTCGATAATTCATATGCTTGGGATCAGAAGCTGTGAATAACACAGAAATATTTAAGTACAGAACACTACTCCAAAAGCATATATACAGTTATATGAAAAAGTTTGGGCACCCCTATTAATCTTAAGCTTAATGTTTTCTTAAAATTGGTGTTTTTGCAACAGCTATTTCAGTTTGATATATGTAATAACTGTTAGACACAGTAATGTTTCTGCCTTGAAATGAGGTTTATTGTACTAACAGAAAATGTGCAATCTGCATTCAAACAAAATTTCACAGGTGCATAAGTATGGGCACCCTTAGAATTTTCTTGTTTTAAATACTCCTACCTACTTTTTACTGACTTACTAAAGCACTTTTTTTGGTTTTGTAACCTCATTGAGCTTTGAACTTCATAGCCAGGTGTATGCAATCATGAGAAAAGCTACTTAAAGTGGCCACTTGCAAGTTGTTCTCCTGTTTGAATCTCCTCTGAAGAGTGGCATCATGGGCTCCTCAAAACAACTGTCAAATGATCTGAAAACAAAGATTATTCAACATAGTTGTTCAGGGGAAGGATACAAAAAGCTGTCTCAGAGATTTAACCTGTCAGTTTCCACTGTGAGGAACATAGTAAGGAAATGGAAGAACACAGGGACAGTTCTTGTTAAGGCCAGAAGTGGCAGGCCAAGAAAAACATCAGAAAGGCAGAGAAGAAGAATGGTGAGATAAGTCAAGGACAATCCTCAGACCACCTCCAGAGAGCTGCAGCATCAACTTGCTGCAGAAGGTGTCACTGTGCATCGGTCAACTATACAACGCACTTTGCACAAGGAGAAGCTGTATGGGAGAGTGATGCGAAAGAAGCCGTTTCTGCAAGCACGCCACAAACAGAGTCGGCTGAGGTATGCAAAAGCACATTTGGAGAAGCCAATTTCTTTTTGGAAGAAGGTCCTGTGGACTGATGAAACCAAGATTGAGTTGTTTGGTCATACAAAAAGGCGTTATGCATGGCGGCAAAAAAACACAGCATTCCAAGAAAAACACTTGCTGCCCACAGTAAAATTTGGTGGAGGTTCCATCATGCTTTGGGGCTGTGTGGCCAATGCCGGCACCGGGAATCTTGTTAAAGTTGAGGGACGCATGGATTCCACTCAGTATCAGCAGATTCTTGACAATAATGTTCAAGAATCAGTGATAAAGTTGAAGTTATGCAGGGGATGGATCTTTCAGCAAGACAATGATCCAAAACACCGCCCCAAATCTACTCAGGCATTCATGCAGAGGAACAATTACAATGTTCTGGAATGGCCATCCCAGTCCCCAGACCTGAATATCATTGAACATCATTTGAAGTGGGCTGTCCATGCTCGGCGACCATCAAACTTAACTGAACTTGAATTGTTTTGTAAAGAGGAATGGTCAAAAATACCTTCATCCAGGATCCAGGAACTCATTAAAAGCTACAGGAAGCGACTAGAGGCTGTTATTTTTGCAAAAGGAGGATCTACTAAATATTAATGTCACTTTTCTGGTGAGGTGCCCATACTTATGCACCTGTCAAATTTTGTTTGAATGCAGATTGCACATTTTCTGTTAGTACAATAAACCTCATTTCAAGGCAGAAACATTACTGTGTCCAACAGTTATTACATATATCAAACTGAAATAGCTGTTGCAAAAACACCAATTTTTATAAAACATTAAGATTAATAGGGGTGCCCAAACTTTTTCATATAACTGTAGTACATATTAGCTAGAGATAAATATGTCATATCTCCCCATTTAATCAACATAGGCAAAACTATGCAGTGGGTCCCCAATCATAGCACCTAAACTTGGAATAATTCCAAATACCACTTGCAAATATATAATAACATTCTTTATTGAAAAATACTAATTAAAAAATCATTATTAGATGATCACAAAGTTTAAAAAAGATTTTTAAGAGGAAAAAGGATGAAACAAAAAAAATCATCAAGCATAGACAATAATGAATGCCCAGTGGACTTTAATTCCCATGGGTAAGTATTTATAGAAAAAGGACTAGGTAGAGTAGTAGTAGTGACATCTCCCATACCAGCTGGTAATATACTAGAGAATGTGGCCATACAAATGAAGTCATAGGTCATATGCCATATTAGTGAAGGCCCTAAGATTTGAATACAATAGTATGGCTCACAAAAAGGATCTATATGGAGAGAATAACAGAATGATGCTTGCCCTAAGGGCAGCACCGACCCGGGCCATTTAATTTACCCATCAGGAATATCGCTGCGTGCAGTCCCGTGCCAAAAGTAACCCCCCAACGCGTGTTTCGCACACCCAGTGCTTTCTCAAGGGGAGTGTGTGTCCACATTAATCTCCTTCCTCTCCCTATAGTGTGTCTGCACTAATCCCCCCATTCATTATACTGTGTCTGCATCAATGCCCCCGCTCCTTATACTGTCTGCACAAATCCCCAGCACCCCACTCCTCAATGTGCCCACACCAATCCACACCCCGCTCCTTCTACTATGTCTGCACAGATCCCCCTTACTCCTCATACTATGTCCGCACAAATCCCCCCTCTTCAGTGTGCCGCACCAATCCACACCCTGCTCCTTATAGTGTGTCCGCACAAGTCCCCCCTAACTCCTCATACTGTGTCCGCACCAATCCTCACACCCCCACTCCTCATAGTGTGTCCACACCATTCAACCATCAACTCCATATACTGTGTCAGCACCAATCCCTACTTCATAGACAGTGTCCGCACCAATACTGTGTCCATCTTGTTCCTCATGTCTCTTTAAATTTTTTTCCTCCCATCCCCCCAATTACAATAAATCTTTGTTCTCTGTAATATACCTGGTGGCGTCCTTGCATAGTGGTCCATCTCCCACTGTGCAAGAGCGCGTACTTGATCTCCAGTCCAGTCTGCTAGCCTGGCTTCCCTCCATGCTGTCTGCTTGCCTCTGTTTCTGCTGCTTAAGGGTGGCACCCGATCACTTCCTGCTTCTTGTAGCTGCTGCAGGCACACCCCTTGTGCGTCTCCAGCCTATTGCTGTCTGTCACCTTTGTATTTAACCCAGCTCCTCCCTGGAATCCATGCCTGAGCATTGTGTTCTGTCAGTTGGCTTCCAGTCACTGATGTGCCTGGTCTTGTCTATGCTTCCTGCCTTGCGGTATCAGTTCCCGTGTCTGAACTGTGTCCTGTCTGAACTATCTTCTAGCCTGTTGTCTTCTGCCTATCCTGGAGGCTGTATTTCCAGGCCAGTGTGAACACGCTCCTAGCCTGTTCTTTCCGCCTTCTAGGGGCCGCATACCTAGACCCGCTCCTGTATCTTGCTGCTGTGTCTGTTCTTGTCTGAATACTCTCCTAGCCTGTTACCTGTTTTTCTCTATGTCCGTACCTTCCCTTTTCCTGCAGAATCTGATCCCATACCTAACTCCTACTCGTTGTCGCTGTACTCCCGTTTGTGAGTTTAGAGTCCACTCGCTACTTCATTGCAAGTATCCTGTGTGTACCTGGTTCTGCCCTTCCCTTCCAGTCTGTTCCATGTGAACAGAGCCCTGTCCGCTCTGCTCTGACCCTTTGCTCGCTGCTCCGGCAGTCTCGCTCTGCTCTGACCCTTTGCTCGCTGCTCCGGCAGTCTCTTTCTGCTCTGACCCTTTGCTCGCTGCTCCGGCACTCTCTTTCTGCTCTGACCCTTTGCTCGCTGCTCCGGCAGTCTCTTTCTGCTCTGACCCTTTGCTCGCTGCTCCGGCAGTCTCGCTCTGCTTTTACGCTTTGCTCGCTGCTCCGGCAGTCTCGCTCTGCTTTTACCCTTTGCTCGCTGCTCCGGCAGTCTCGCTCTGCCCTGACCCTTTGCTTGCTGCTCCGGCAGTCTCACTCTGCTCTGACCCTTTGCTCGCTGCTTCGGCAGTCTCGTCCTGCTCCTCTCTCGCTCACCGCTCCAGGCGGCCTTGTCCTGCTCTTCTCTCGCTCACCGCTCCAGGCGGTCTCGTCTTGTTCTGCTCTTGCTCGCCGCTCTGGGCGGCCTCACTCTGCTGTTTGTCCACCGCATCTGTGGTTCTGTTCCTGAGTCCCAGTCTGTACTGGGTCCTATCCACTCGGTGCTCCAACCTGTCGTACCTCCCTGTCTGCATACCAGCCGTGTCTGCCTATACCCAGCAGTCTGTGTGCCAGCCTAACCTGCCTGTTCCTGTATTCCCCTGTGTGGGTCAACAGCCGTGTCCGGGGTCTGTCCTGGAGTAGCACCTGGTCCCTCTGCTCGGTTCCTCCTTGGTGCACTGGCGTCGTATGCCGTCGTGCGACCCTGGTCGGATCGGGTGGATACTTAGTTACGCCCCTCCAGGCATTCACTCTCCGGCACAGTCCAGTGGAATCACTACATATACACGCACACGCCACTCAGCCCGGGCGTGTGCATTACAGTCTCTTTAGCTCCAGTGGAGTGCTTACCGACGTTCACTGCACCTCTGCGGTGCTGGAGAGTGATGTCAGCATCATGATCAGATGACCTGGTCGCGCTGCTGACGTTGCCCTGACCCGAAAGTGCTGGCGTTCAGGGCTTCAATTGTACTTGCGTCTGACATACGCAAGTAAAATTGATTGCTGGGATCCAGCATGCAGCACCCTCTCTGAGCCAGCTGTCATCTTGACAGCTGGGATAGAAAGCAACTGACTCCCACTACGGAGGGTGGCAAAATGCATTCGCCGGGGAGACACGTTGGACCGCCGCATCAGGTGGCCCGACATCACCCCACCCCCACCCGGCTGCACCCAGGGCAAATGCCCCGCTTGCCCCCCTAAATATGCACTTGTCTATGGATCAGTTTATAGTCCGGAAAAAAAAAGAAAACACCAGCCGAAGTTTTACAGTATTATTTACATCCACCATTTATCAGTTTTGCAGCATGTTTGTAATGCTTTAAGCAATTATTAAATTACTGTGTGATACTGTATTATTATTTTAAAGTCATTTAAACTGTATCATGGATTTGCTTTTGCTTTTTTTCAATAGCTGTGAAGGAATTAGTTGAACACAATTCTGTTATCTGAAACAGCAGTCAAAGAAATATGTATTATTATTTCTGTAAATCTTTTCTAAGAACTATAAAATCATTAATCTGTGCAGGTAATAATTCTTGTATACGCTGCCAGATTATAGTGAGTGATAGCCGGGGAGGAAGACATAATCATCACCTCCAGTTGGGATGTTTGCAGGCAATCAAGTTTGGACACAGGACTGGTTTGGCGAGTTTTATCTTTGGGTGCATCACAACAATAGTGAAAACAAAAATGATAAAGTCTTCAGCATTCACTGATGTCAATGGCCCTCCAGGCGAGGCTACATACGCAGGACCAGCTGAAAACAGATATACAATGAACTCCAATCTGTGTAGCAAATATGAGCACCCAGCCGGTGCCAGCACAGCGCCCTGTTATAAGGGGCTCCAGACGCAGTGTTTGTTTATTCATTTATTTATTTTTGCATTTTCCTATCTGCATTTTTTTACTTAAATGTAATAGGTTCAGTCCAAGCAAACGTTAAATTAGCTTCTGTTTATAAGGTTTTTATTAGTATATTTTTATGTAAGTACATTTCAGAGTGAGGTATGAAAGATTATGATCTTCACAAAGTGCATAGACTATATCCACATGCTATACTTGTATATACTTTATTCTGCATTCGATAATAGTATACACAGCGGGTGAATTGAGTATTGAACACATCACAAAGATGTTCATAAATTAGGTTATGTGTAATAATAATAAATGACACAGGGAAAAAGTACTGAACACATGAAAAAAGTGAGGTGCAAAAAGTTAAGACACCAGCCGAAATCCATCAGTAATTATGTCACGCCCGCAGGTGGTGCACGTGGTTCGAGAACCCATTGTGCCATGGGCCGGTCTTGCCTAAGAGGGGATTGTCTGGACAAGAACATATCCCCAAAGTCCACGTTGTCTGTACTTTCTGTTAGTCTCCAAATGCTTCCTGTCTGTGGCTCCGCTCCCGTGTCCCCATCCAGTGAACCCGACCCCTGGGATTGGCAGCTGCGGTACTGGGGACGGCCTAAGAGTGGTACCTGGTGGCTACCTGCAGCTCAAGCCTGACTCCACTATCAGGAGCTCCAGAGAACACAAGGTAGCCTCTTAGCTATGCCCCTCCTACGTAAGCCCTGCCCTTTGGCACCATGGGTCCACGAACCACGTGCGCCACAGGCGAGCATGACAAATTAGAAAGAAATCCTGCCAATTAGTGAAAATTAATATCAGCTGTTTCAACTGATGGCATATAAAAAGGTGTCTCATTACAAAGGTGCCACACAAGAAACATCTCATGATGGGTAAAACCAGTGAGCTGTCTCAAAACCTTTGGAACCTTATTTTTGCAAAACATACTGATGGCATTGGTTACAGAATAATTTCTAAACTACTGAAAGTTCCAGTGAGTACTGCTGGGGCCTTTTCACCCCAAAAACATCATACCAACAGTGAAGTTTGGAGATAGGAACATCATGATGTGGGGTTGTTTTCATCATATGGCAGTTAGCTAACTTCATATAATTAAAGGAAGGATAAATGGACAAATGTAGCGAGACATTCTTGATAAAAAAAAAATCTACTGCCATCTATCAGGATGATGAAAATAAAACACAGGTAGAAATTTCAGCAAGACAATGATCCCAAACATGCAGCCAAGGAAACTCTCAATTGGTTTCAGGCTATGTGCCCACGATGCAGAAATGCTCAGGATTTTTTCCTGAGCGTTTCTGCATCTCCCTGGCAGATTGTACATGCGTTTTTCCTGCCAGGGACAAGCGGAAGTGAAGCGTTCTTCACATGCATTTCCGCATGCGGGTTGACAAGTGCTTTCCAAGCGATTTTAGCATCACTTGGAAAGTGCTTGTCAACTTGGTCACACTATATAAATCCATGCAACCGGATTTATATACTGTGACCGAAAGAATGGTAAAAAATTAAAAAATAAATATATACTTACCCTCTGATGGCCCCCGGTGTCCTGCTTCCCTCCGTTCTCCCTTGCCGGCAGCCATACACTGAAGGACCTGCCGATGTCAGCGTCTCGTGACCCGTCACATGACTATGACGTCAGCGCAGGTCCTTCAGTCCATCGCGAACTGCCGGCATGCGAGGAGGAGCGCACCGCGGGCCGCCAGAATGTAAGTATATATTTATTTTTTATTTTATTCTTTTTTTTTTTTACAGTTTTCTATGGTACCCAGGTCTGGAGGAGAGTCTCCTCTCCTCTAGACCTGGGTACCATCCGCACATTAGAAAGCATGGAATGCGCATCTACATATACAGTGATGCGTAATCCATGCGATCTAATGCAAGTCAATGGCGGCGAAAACGCAGCCCTTCCGCAAAATAATTGGTAGTGCTGCATTTTTTTCCGCAATGATAATGTGGCGCCCCTGAGGGTTCAGTCGCCACAGAGGTACTGCACCTCACCCAGAGGTGTGGTGTCTCCTTCTCTCAAGTAGGAGGGAGTGCTGCCCGGAACCCCCAACACCTGCATCCAACACTACACTGCTCCAGGCCGGCAGGAAGGGCAAGATGCATGTGCACAGTGCTGAGCTCTGTCCCTGGCTGGAGTGGGGGGAACCCAAAGGTAGGGGGGAACCAGTAGTGGGTGTGGGTGGAGGAAGCAGTTGAGGGGAGCACCATAGAAGGAGGTATATAATGGGAAGCCATCTTAGGGTGGCAAGGACAGTTGAGTAGAGCAGTCAGTAAAGACAGTCTGGGAGCAGAGTCTCCTTAGGAGCTCTGCTCCACAAGTAGGGCCTAGTGCTAGAGGCCCATGAGGGGAGCCAGAGGAGGAAGGCTCCGTTGTATTGAAGGGATCCCAGGGGGTACGGCAAGTGCAGGACGGCACCCGTACGCCCCGAATCTGTCAGAAGACAGAGGGATCAGGCCGCAAGAAGGGGACCGGCCCCTGGACCAGCCGTGTTACTCCAGGTCTCGGCTGGAAAAACCGGAGGCTTCTGGCTTTCATAGTCCAGTTGCCAAAGCCTCATTCTAATCTCCGTGAGGGTCAACAGGTCCGGGAACTCCAGTTAGACAGGAGGGACTTCAGAGCACCCGAGCGGAACTGAGATTGGGGAAGAGCAGGGCAGGAGGGAGAAGACCCAACGTGAAGTCGGTCTAGAGAGGAACACAAGAAAGCGGGATTCCGTCAGGTGCTTCTAACCTACCTGAGGAAGGCTGAATCCCCGGTCTGGTGAACGCAGCGCGACGTGGGAGGCTGACACCCTTACAGTGCACCTGTGGAACCTACATAAGAACTGTGAGTAAAGATTCGGATGACTGCACCGCACTGCCTCCGTCCATTATTTCAGCTGCGACATCTTTCCCCCTGCACTACAACGCACAGCGCAACCAACAATATCTACACTGCTCTGGAGCTAGCTCTTCCTGTGGAGAGCCACACCACCCCTGCTGCAGTAACATCAGCTCCAGAGGACTGCTCCGCAGCGGCGGCTCCCTTTGGCCGCATTCCACAGGTGGCGTCACGAACACTTCCTAAAACTACAAACCCCTTACAAATAACAGTCCCCCCTTTTTGTTGACCGCCCTGGGCCACGGACCGGGCCAGCCACCGTGATATCCCCCACCAGCATCCATAGGCCCGGCTGCCGAGTACCCCACAGCCCTGGGAACGCGTCAATAATCCGCAGCGGAAATTTCCGCAGCATGTGCACAGCACATGCGGATTATCATTGGGAAACATGGCAGGCCTTCTACCATGCGTTTTTTAAGCGTTTCTGCAGCGTTTTTGCTGCTGCGGAAATGCTTACAAAATGCATCGTGGGCACACAGCCTCAGAGAAAGAAAATAAAGCTGCTAGGATGGCCAATCACCTGACCTGAATCCAATAGAAAATTTATGGAAGGAAATAAATCTCGGAGTTCATAGAAGGAGCCCACAGGACCATCAGGATTTGCAGGTTGTTTGTGTGGAAGAATGGGCCAAAATCACAAATGACCAATGCATGTGACTAGTTTCTTCATACAGGAGGCGTCTTGAAGCTGTCATCACCAACAAAGGCTTTTGTACGACATATTAATTACATTTCAGTAAGCATTTTCAATACCTTTTCCCTGTATCATTTCTCATTATTACACATAATTTATTGACATCTATGGTTTGATTCCTTTGCCTGTGTGAATTGGATGGGTTGTTATTGACATCTGGTTAGAATTTCATGTCAATGGCACCTTTAGAAATATATTTACTTAGAAGATTGGTGACGCATTCAATACTTATTTCACCTGCAGCATTTTATTCTGCATGCTATAGGCTTTTAGCTTCTCTGGGCCACATCGGAAGAAGAAGAGTTATCTTGGGCCACATATTAAATACATAACACTAATGAAAGTTGATGAACAAAAAAGAGTCTGTGTATATAATTTTTGTGATATCCGCACAGATAAGCAGAAAAGTCCTCATATAATCCTTATCATCCAGTCTTTTAAAATCGCAAAGCAGGTCCCAAGCTCGTGATCACTAATAAAGAAAATGTACATATCTACAGTGGTGGCCAAAAGTATTGGCACCCCTGCAATTCTGTCAGATAATACTCAGTTTCTTCCTGAAAATGATTACCATTCTTTGGTATTATTATCTTCATTTAATTTGCTTGCAAGGAAAAAACACAAAAGAGAATGAAGCAAAAATCAAATCATTGATCATTTCACACAAAACTCCAAAAATGGGCCAGACAAAAGTATTGGCACCCTCAGCCTAATACTTGGTTGCACAACCTTTAGCTAAAATAACTGCGAACAACCGCTTCCGGTAACCATCAATGAGTTTCTTACAATGCTCTGCTGGAATTGTAGACCATTCTGCTTTGGCAAACTGCTCCAGGTCCCTGATATTTGAAGGGTGCCTTCTCCAAACTGCCATTTTGAGATCTCTCCATGGGTGTTCTATGGGATTCAGGTCTGGACTCATTGCTGGCCACCTTAGAAGTCTCCAGTGCTTTCTCTCAAACCATTTTATAGTGCTTTTGGAAGTGTGTGTTTGGGTCATTGTCCTGCTGGAAGACCCATGACCTCTGAGGGAGACCCAGCTTTCTCACACTGGGCCCTACATTATGCTGCAAAATTTGTTGGTAGTCTTCAGACTTCATAATGCCATGCACACAGTCAAGCAGTCCAGTGCCAGAGGCAGCAAAGCAACCCCAAAACATCAGGGAACCTCCGCCATGTTTGACTGTAGGGACCGTGTTCTTTTCTTTGAATGCCTCTTTTTTTTTCCTGTAGAATCTATGTTGATGCTTTTTGCCAAAAAGCTCTACTTTTGTCTCATCTAACCAGAGAACATTCTTCCAAAACGTTTTAGGCTTTCTCAGGTAAGTTTTGGCAAACTCCAGCCTGGCTTTTTTATGTCTCGGGGTAAGAAGTGGGGTCTTCCTGGGTATCCTACCATACAGTCCCTTTTCATTCAGACGCCGACGGATAGTACGGGTTGACACTGTTGTACCCTCGGACTGCAGGGCAGCTTGAACTTGTTTGGATGTTAGTCGAGGTTCTTTATCCACCATCCGCACAATCTTGCGTTGAAATCTCTCGTCAATTTTTATTTTCCGTCCACATCTAGGGAGGTTAGCCACAGTGCCATGGGCTTTAAACTTCTTGATGACACTGCGCACGGAAGACACAGGAACATTCAGGTCTTTGGAAATGGACTTGTAGCCTTGAGATTGCTCATGCTTCCTCACAATTTGGTTTCTCAAGTCCTCAGACAGTTCTTTGGTCTTCTTTCTTTTCTCCATGCTCAATGTGGTACACACAAGGACACAGGACAGAGGTTGAGTCAACTTTAATCCATGTTAACTGGCTCCAAGTGTGATTTAGTTATTGCCAACACCTGTTAGGTGCCACAGGTAAGTTACAGGTGCTATTAATTACACGAATTAGAGAAGCATCACATGATTTTTCAAACAGTGCCAATACTTTTGTCCACCCCCTTTTTTAGGTTTGGTGTGGAATTATATCCAATTTCTCTTTAGGACAATTCTTTTTGTGTTTTTTCATTGAAGACAAATTAAATGAAGATAATAATACCAAAGAATTTGTGATTGCATTCATTTTCAGGAAGAAACTGAGTATTATCTGACAGAATTGCAGGGGTGCCAATACTTTTGGCCACCACTGTAAGTAATAAAACGCTACACTGAGACTGCTGTATATACTTCACATAGGATAAGCTGAGTCTGCTGAATATACATCACATAGGATAAGCTGAGACTGCTTTATATATGTACCACACAGGATACGCTGAGATTGCGGTATCTACATTATATTGGATAAGCTGAGACTGTCTACATATATCACTATAAACTAAAATAATGTGGTTGCATAAGTGTGAACACCCTCTTATAATTGAGGATGTGGTTGTGTCCACAATTAGCCAATCACATTTAAACTCATGTTAAACAGCAGTAAGTTTTGGTGTTCTAGTAGGATTTTCTAGACATTTTCTTAGTTGCACTGAACAGCAAAACCTATGGTCTGTAAAGAGCTTATAACACAGCAAAGGGATTGCATTGTTGAAAGTTATGTCAGGAGAAGGGTATAATTTTTTTTAAGGCATTAGATATACCAGGTAACACTGTGCAGAGGGTCATCAAGAAGTGGGTTAAATATGACACAACAGTGATATTACTAAGAACTGGACGACCCTCAAAAATTGATGAAAAGATAAGAAGAAAATTCATCCTGGAGGGAGCCAAGAGGCATACAGCAACACTTAAGGATCTGCAGGAAATTTTGGCAAGTACTGGTTGTGTACTGTATGTGACAACAGTCTACCATATTATTCGTAAGTCTGGCCTGTAGAGTAGGGTGGCAAGACAGAAGCCTTTTCTTACACAGAAAAGTATCCAAGCCTGGCTATGTTTTGCCAAAACCTACATTCAGTCTGCCAAAAGCATGTGGGAAAATGTGTTATGGTCTGACGAGACCAAGGTTGAATTTTTTGTCCATAATTCTAAAAAGTATGTCTATCACAAAGCCAACACTATAAATCACTAAAAGAACACCATTCCCACAGTGAAGCATGGTGGAGTCAGCATTATGCTTTGGGGCTGCTTTTCAGCAGTTGGAACTGGGGTTTGAGTCAAGGTGGCGGAACTTATGAACAATTCCAAATGTTAGTCAATATTGCAACAAAACCTTCAGGCCTCTGCTAAAGAGCTGAAGATGAATTTCACCTTTCAGCAAGACAATGACCCTAAACATTCCTCCAAATCAACAAAAGCAAAGCTAGACAAGAAGAGAATACCAGTTTTGAAATGGTCCAGCCAGAGCCCAGACATGAATCAAATTGAAAATCTGTGAGTGACTTAATGAGGGGAGGGCGCTGTACACAGGAAGAGTGGAAGAATTCTAGATGTGCCATGCTGATAGACTCCTACCCAAAAAGACTGAATGCTGTCATAAATTCAAATTGTACTTCAACAAAAGTATTAGTTTAAGGGTGTGCATATTTATGCAACCACATTATTTTTTGGTCTTTATTTTTCTTTTTACACCTGAAAAGATTTTAGTTTATTTTTCAATAGATTTGTACAGACAATAGGTGACATAAAAGGTGGGAAAAATTCTTAACTGATTCTTGGTATGATTTTTTTACAGGACAAAAACCTGGCATTTTAACATGGGTTTTTAGACCTTTTACATCCACTATATATGCATTAAAAGTATTCCCAGACATATATCTCTGATTGCAACCTCTCACATAACCTGCATTTTCGTTTACAGAAGGACAGTTTTTTAACATATAATGAAAACCTATGGGCCTACGGATGCATTTTCTGTTATAATGTGAACAGTGCCTAATCCCATGCAACCCATGTAATATGGGTACATCCTGTAACAAATTATACAAGAATAGACAATCACTACAAACTTCACAATTCAATTGTGTTGCAAATGAAATTGTTCAATGTACAGTACAGACAAAGTTTGGACACACCTTCTCATTTAAAGATTTTTCTGTATTTTCATGACTATGAAAATTGTACATTCACACTGACGGCATTAAAACTATGAATTAACACATGTGGAATTATATACTTAACAAAAAAAAGTGTGAAACAACTGTAAATATGTCTTATATTCTAGATTCTTCAAAGTAGCCACCTTTTGCTTTGATGACTGCTTTGCACACCGGAAATGGTCTTCCAACAATCTTGAAGGAGTTCCCAGAGATGCTTAGCACTTGTTGGCCCTTTTGCCTTCACACTGCGGTCCAGCTCACCCCAAACCATCTCGATTGGGTTCAGGTCTGGTGACTGTGGAGGCCAGGTCATCTGGCGTAGCACCCCATCACTCTCGTTCTTGGTCAAATAGCCCTTACACAGCCTGGAGGTGTGTTTGGGGTCATTGTCCTGTTGAAAAATAAATGATGGTCCAACTAAACGCAAACCGGATGGAATAGCATGCAGCTGCAAGATGCTGTGGTAGCCATGCTGGTTCAGTATGCCTTCAATTTTGAATAAATCCCCAACAGTGTCACCAGCAAAGCACCCCCACACCATCACACCTCCTCCTCCATGCCTCATGGTGGGAACCAGGCATGTAGAGTCCATCCGTTCACCTTTTCTGCGTCGACAAAGACACGGTGGTTGGAACCAAAGATCTCAAATTTGGACTCATCAGACCAAAGCACGTATTTCCACTGGTCTAATGTCCATTCCTTGTGTTTTTTAGCCCAAACAAGTCTCTTCTGCTTGTTGCCTGTCCTTAGCAGTGGTTTCCTAGCAGCTATTTTACCATGAAGGCCTGCTGCACAAAGTGTCCTCTTAACAGTTGTTGAAGAGATGTGTCTGCTGCTAGAACTCTGTGTGGCATTGACCTGGTCTCTAATCTGAGCTGCTGTTAACCTGCGATTTCTGAGGCTGGTGACTCGGATAAACTTATCCTCAGAAGCAGAGGTGACTCTTGGTCTTCCTTTCCTGGGGCGGTCCTCATGTGAGCCAGTTTCTTTGTAACGCATGATGGTTTTTGCAACTGCACTTCGGGACACTTTCAAAGTTTTCCCAATTTTTCAGACTGACTGACCTTCATTTCTTAAAGTAATGATGGCCACTTGTTTTTCTTTACTTAGCTGCTTTTTTCTTGCCATAATACAAATTCTAACAGTCTATTCAGTAGGACTATCAGCTGTGTATCCACCTGACTTCTGCACAACACAACTGATGGTCCCAACCCCATTTATAAGGCAAGAAATCCCACTTATTAAACCTGACAGGGCACACCTGTGAAGTGAAAACCATTTCCGGTGACTAACTCTTGAAGCTCATCAAGAGAATGCCAAGAGTGTGCAAAGCAGTCATCAAAGCAAAAGGTGGCTACTTTGAAGAACCTAGAATATAAGACATATTTTCAGTTGTTTCACACTTTTTTGTTAAGTATATAATTCCACATGTGTTAATTCATAGTTTTGATGCCTTCAGTGTGAATGTACAATTTTCATAGTCATGAAAATACAGAAAAATCTTTAAATGAGAAAGTGTGTCCAAACTTTTGGTCTGTACTGTATATAGTGTATAATCACAATTATATTCATGTGTAGACCCTTCTGTTGATGAGTGTTGTTAAGCCAGACATGCAATTAACCAAAAAATGTTTATGTACAATGGGCAATGCTGCGTTGATTGAGGAGCATTTGTGCTACCAGATTTAGAAGCAGTAAACAATGGAACTTGGATTCCATCATCCGGTGTTTATACTGCTTGAATGTTTCCTGGAGCGCCTCATGGTTTAAAACTTTTTTTTTCTACCTTTAAGTATTTATTTATTTTACTCACATTAAATTGACAGTGTTTTACAGATGTTATCTGCACTGACCCCAATTGGACTCACAATCTAGATTCCCTATCAGTCCTTGGAGTGTGTGAGGTAACCCACACAAACACAGGGAGAACATACAAACTCCTTGCAGATGTTGTCCTCAGTGGGATTTGAACCCAGGACCCCAGCACTACAAGGCTGCAGTGCTAACCACTGAGCCACCCTGCTTTCTATGTATGTTGTATTCAGTGCATGGATTGGACTTCTGAGCTGTATGGTTTGTTTACCAGAACCAACCGGCGGTGCTAATCGACTGTAAGTATTTACTGATCAGCGGTCATTTAATAGCCTATTTAAATGTCGATTGCGGTTAACGATGTGCACTGAACAATCTGTAATAGATCACTCAGTGCGCATAGACTGCCATTGTTCTTGGCAGCACGAGTCCTGTTTACACAGGACAATGCGCTGCCGAGAATGATGATCTTATGTGCAGCACAAAACATCAATTCACCCGACGAACAAGAGTTTTGCTTGTTCATTGGGTGTTCAGCATCTGTTTACACTGAAAAATTATCATACACAAGCGTTCCTAGGGAAGCTCATACACAACAATCTTTCCGTATAAATGCACCTTTAGGCCGGGGTCCCACTAGCATATGGCATCCTATGCGAGAGCATCGGATGCGAGATGCTAATGACATTCGGCTCCTGCTCTGCTGCGAGCGGGAGCTGAATGTCAGTGCTCCGTGCTGCGATCCTCTCACACAGAGAGGATTGCAGCACTGATGCGTAGGGGACGGAGAAATCAAGTTCTCCATCTCCTCTGTTGCTGGCATCGGCGGGAATCACACTGCACTCGCACTTTCACACGCACCCATAGGCTTATATGGGTGCGTGCGATCCGAATCCAGCATGCAATCACAGCATGCTGCAATTTTTTTCCTGCCCGATCGCAATCCAATCGGAGCTGAAAAAAAAAAACGCCACTGAGCACACATCATAGGATTATATTGGTCTGAATGCAATCCGATTTTTTATCGGATTGCATTCGTCCAATTTAATCGCAAGTGAGAGCGAGCCCTTAGACTCATCTGCCACATTTCCTGATTTCTGCTACTTTGTACATACAGATAACATAGACAATTGCATTATTTAATTCCGTACAGAATTGATAATACAAGGAGACTTCCATACCTGGCTAATAGCAGCATTCATGTGTATGGAAAGATCTTTCAGTGATAGATCCATAACTATGGACATTGCCATACACATTTTATTACTATATGTGTAGGAAAAATCTGTATTTCTCTAGATGTGAGTATAGACCAGTTTAATTGTATTTTTCAAAGTGTGAACACACACTATACTTAGAAAGTAGCTGCACTTTCACTAAACTTTTGACATGTCATAGAGAAATCATAGAAGTGCAGATATCTGCCCCTTAAAGGTCAATCTGTCAGCAAGATCAATCAACATAAACTGTTTATATGGGATTGTAGGTCAGTGAAAAATAAATGTATTGGGGCTTTTACATTTTCTAACCGTTGCCTGAATCTGAAGAAATCCACGATTTTAGAAATATGCAAATGAGGTGTTAAGTGCTTTGTCACACCTAGAGCACTTAACAGATTTTTTTTTTATGAGTAAAAGCTCAATATATCTGTGACATCAGATGATCTAGTGCATGCATAGATCACAGCTTTTCTTGCCTCTGTGCACTAAGGTGCCCACTAAGGGCACTGGCTTCAGCGTTCTACTGTGCACTCCGGTGTGCTAAGTGTCCTCAATCCACTTTGCTATTCTTTCGGGTGTACATTGTGGTCGGGTTGCACATATGCAGTAGAGTGCTGAAGCCAGTGCCCTTAGCAGGGCACTTTAGTGCGCAGAAGCAACAAAAGTGATATCATGGCCAGCACAGACACGTTGATCTATCACTCGGAGAGGGAGGTGCTAAAATAACCCCTAGGAGGCAGAATTTCGTTAAGTGCTCTAAGCATGAAAAAGCGCTTAACATATTGCAAAAATCATGGATTTCTCTGGATTCAGGCAACGAATAGCAGATATAAAGATGCCAATGCATTTATATTTCACTGACTTGCATGCCCATATAAAACGTTATAGAGGGGTTGATCATGTTGACAGATTACCTCTAGTGATTGGTTGGGGGTCTGAGCACATATTCTCTCACCAATCAACTGTACTTTGTCTATTTTACTTAACACATTAATAGCCAAAACCTAGGATAAAATACATTAATAGCATATGGCTAAAATATGTTACCAATACCTAAATATTGGAGATTTGACCAGCATGACTTACAGATCACTAAATAGCTAGCATCAGGAAAAGTATAAAGAAAGTCAAACTTCTTCTTCTCCTCTTGGCTTTTTTTTAGGATGACATCTATGTGTAAACTGTACATGATGCCATTTTAAAGTTAATGGGATTTTGCAGCCTTATGTCATTCATGATCTATCTGTAGGATAACTCATCAATATTGGATGGGACGGTGCAATATTTGGCATCTCCTCCGATTAGCTGCAGCAGCGGAAAACAATGAATAGAGCTGTAACACCCAATCTATGTACAGCATGTAGTGGGCATTCCCAATACTGAAACTCAGCTCCAATATTTGGGGGCCATTATACTGTTGGATGGCTATGTGGGGACTATTATAGTATAATATTTGGAGGCCTTCATAATGTGTGTGGAGGACTGTGAGAACCATAATACTGTGTTGGGGTCACTGTTGAGGCATCATACTGTGTTGAGGCCACTGTGGGGGTATCATACTGTGTTGGGGCCACTGTGGGGGTATCATACTGTGTTGGGGCCACTGTGGGGGTATCATACTTTGCGGGATGGGGTGCAATATAGTCATCATACTGTGTGTGTGTGGAGGATACTGAGGAAGAATTCACTGTGGGGGTATCATACAGTTTTTTGGGGGTACTTTTGTTAGCATTATACTTTATGGGGACCATGAAAGGGATATTGTAGTGGATGGGAACATTAAAGGCCTTCAATAGGAAGAAAATTAGTTTGTAAGGGCTGCAAAGTTGTGAGGTATGCTCTTGTGTAACCCCACCGAATATCTTTTTTTGGGGAGGTGAGAGGGCAATTGGACATCTGCTATGGGGTCCCATGAAGTGTTTCTGTGTCTCTCATTATTTTAGCAATCTTTTCTTTAAGAAAGACACTTTAATATCCGCAAAACAAGCACATGCTGTACATTCAGGCAGTACTTGCATCCATAAAAACAGTAAATTAGTGATACATATAAACTACTCATAAAGAATCTTAGTGTGCAGCCATATTAAAAAATCAAAGCATTCATTAGAGGAATGTATTATGAGCTGTGCTCTCAATCAGTGACACTTGTACAGTGAACACACTTTTTATTGCTTTTCATGTTAGTTAAGGTCTTCTGCATATACAGTCCTTCTATGTATTGTGACAAAGTCACTGGTAAATTACTGGATTGGAGATATGTATCACTGAGATTGTTAGTTTCAGTGATATGAACCTAGGGAAAATTCTCCAGCACACTAAGTAATGAGAGGAGTTAATCGGCCATTTTAAGGGCTAGGTTTTTATGTGAACAGCTGAAGAGCGGGTGGGAGGCTGTTCACCATATCTCCACCCAAGGGTGAGGTTTAGAAGGTAAATAGTCAGCTTTTAGTGTTCGGTGTGCCTGAAGGCAAGAGCTCCAGAGATCTGTTTATAATATAGGCTAATTACTGAACCCTGTTGTTTTCCTGAGCGGGCGGATCTTGCAGCCATATGGACTGTGCGATATGTTATATTTTGTTTTCCCGTTATGCCAGAAAGGCCATGTTTATTTTGTTGAACTCTGCACTGGTTTATGCCATATTTTTTAATAAACCAGCAGAAGGTTAAAATGAGAAAAGTTCCTGTGTCCATCTCTGTGAGCAGCCGAGTGAGACAATCTACCCCAGTTGGTGCTAGAAGTGCGGGTAACTTCCCCAGGGAGCACGTGTGGCAGCTGTGGATAAACTGCATGTCTTGGGTGAAGGCGGCGGTAAGCCAGGAAGTGAAGTCAGACGCATGGAGGAGCTGATCAAACACCTGGTCCAGGCCCAACAACAGCAGCAGCAGATAACGCAACAGGAAATGAAAAAACTGTTGTTGCGGCAGCTCCAACAACAGCAGCAGGAGCAACATAAAGTGCTTATGTGGCAGATGGAACTCTTTGCAGAGGCTCTTCATGGATGGCCGGCAGCCCCTCCTCCAAGTCCAAGTACATACTTCCGAAATGTGGTAAGACAAGTGATGCAAAAGATGATTCAAGGCGATGATGTTAAGGCATTTTTGACTGTTATTGAAAGGATAGCAGAGTGGGAGAAGCTGCCACTGGAGCAGTGGATGGAGGTGTTGGCTCCCTATCTAACTGGCGAGCTCCAAAAGGTTTATTATGACCTGGTCTTACAGGATGCACAGCAGTATGCCAAGTTAAAAACGGGAATATTGGCATGCTCAGGAGTGACTATGTCTGTCCGAGCTCAAAGGGTCCACCACTGGGCGTATTGCGGTGACAAACCTCCTCTGTCACGGGTATATCAAGTGTGACAGATAGTCACTCTGGATCCGGCCTTAGAAGGTCACTGCGCTTGGCATTGCAGACGCCTTCTTGATCCTCTCATCTCTGTAGTGTAGTGATATCCTTCTTCCTTTAGGACCCAGCAGCGACCTCCACCTTCTGCTGCTAATTGACACACCCTTGCTTGGTATTTAAAAACTCTCAGTGTCTCCAGAGAGTCGTCGAGGATAGTTCTATGTTTCTCTGTCCATGCCTGAAGAACTAGTAGTTGACTAGTTTCTTCTTGGACTTCCCTTGGAGGACAGTTGGCGTTATCTCTCTGGTGTCTTTTCAAGCTAAGTGTATCCCCATTGTTTGTTTACCTTGTTGTCTTTAGTTACAGTGGGGCCTCACTAGTGTTCACCCTGTCCCCTCCCTACCTAGGGCCTAGCTCTAGGGACATTCAGGGATTAGGTTTCCTGCTCGGTGATAGGTGCGGAACCTATATAGGGACGATAGGGAACTCAGGGTGATGTTAGATCTGCCTATGGGTCTCCACTCCCCCTTTCCCAATTTGTTGGGCTCCCTTCCCCCACTTCTCGTCGTTGTACACTTGTTCCTTCCCTTACCTTGTGTGACATTATTACTGGCCGTACATAAAAAGAGAAAAATAAACTGACACGTGTTTTTTTTTTGTGTGTGTTTTTTTTTCTTCTCCCTCTCCCTTGGTTCATGGATCCCATTGCAATTCTGGCAGAGCAGCTGCACAGGCTGTTACTAGAGGCGACTGACCTTTGCTCTGAGGTTCAGCAGCAACGGCAGCGGCTGCAGACTCCTAATGTTGGGGACTCTGCTGGTAGGCCGGTCCAGGTTGAACCCAAAATTGGCCTCCCGGACATGTTTTCAGGAGGTAGGGACAAGTTTTTTGTATTCAAAGAAGCTTGCAAATTATATTTTAAACTTTGTCCTTACTCCTCTGGAGATGAGGAGCAGCGAGTGGGGATTGGGATCTCACTGTTGCAAAGAGATCTTCAATCTTGGGCTTTCTCTTTGCCACAGGCTCCTGTTTTTCTCTAGTCTGTAGAGGTTTTTTTGGGGGGCTCTTGCTTTCATCTATGATGATCCTGACCGAATATCCTTGGCTGAATCCAGGCTGCATTGCCTTCAGCAGGGGAATCGGTCAGTGGAGACGTATAGCTCCGAATTTCGTAGATGGCCAACTGATACCAAATGGAATGACCCGGCTCTTAGAAGCCATTTTTGACAGGGCCTTACTGAAAGGCTGAAATATGCCTTGGCAGTGTACAAAACCCCAGAGTCCTTGGAGGCTGCCATGTCATTGGCTATACGTGTTGATAGACACCTTTGGGATAGGTGGGTAAGACCACCTTCTCTGGAGCCCTTTGCCAGGGTGGCGGTCTGGGGGTGAACCAGTACTTGTGGAGTTAGAAGAACCCATGTAGTTAGGGACATTTTAATTGGGGCCTGTCCCTTGATTCCAAAGCAAAAAGAAACATGATTAACCCTTGGTAGTCTGGAGTTGGATAATCAGGGGGGGTGTTTGTCATCAACCTGCAGCTCTCGGTTTGTCCTGACAGCAGAGGTGGTGCTAGAGAGCAGGACTGAGAAAATTTCTGTGTTTGTAGACTGTGGAGCTGAAGTCAGCATGGCTGATGCTGAGTTTGTGAGAACTAATGGGCTTGCTTGCTGTACTGTAGCTAAGCCCATTACTATTTATGCCATCGACTCCACATCCAGAGAGATTGTTGAATGGGGAGATTACTGCCATGAGAACTGTTTAAACAGTTCCCTTTCTGCAGTCTCTATGGAGACCTTACCTGCGTTTTTGTCTGGTTTTGAGGACGTTTTTTTTTCTGAGAAGGGGTGTCAGGATTTGCCTCCTCATCGTGCATATGACTGTCCTATTAACTTGACCCCCGGAACTAAACTACCAAAGTCTAGACTGTATAATCTTTCTGGCCCTGAGAGACAAGCTATGAAGGATTTCATTGTGGAGAGTCTGGAGAAGGGACATATCAGACCCTCATCTTCGCCCGTGGCGGCAGGGTTCTTCTTCGTGAAGAGGAATGATGGCAGTCTCCGTCCCTGTTTAGATTTCCAGGAATTTAATAAAATTACCATCCGGGATCCATACCCTCTTCCTCTGATTCCAGACTTGTTCAGCCAGGTTGTGGGAGCTAAGGTGTTCTCCAAGTTGGATTTAAGGGGAGCCTACAATCTGGTTAGAATCAGAGAAGGGGATGAATGGAAAACAGCGTTCAATACCCCTGAGGGTAATTTCAAGAGTCTGGTTATGCCTTTTGGTCTGATCAATGCTCCCGTGGTGTTCCAGCATTTCATAAATTATATTTTCCATCATTTGGTGGGCAGGTTCGTGGTAGTCTATCTGGATGATATTTTGGTTTACTCAACTGATTTTGAGACCCATCGGGGGCATGTTAAACAGGTGCTCCAGATATTAAGGGATAACAAACTATATGCCAAAGTAGAGAAATGTGTTTTCGCCGTCCAAGAGGTGCAGTTTTTGGGGTACCTGTTGTCATCTTCGGGTTTTCGGATGGATGCGAAGAAGATCCGTGCTGTGCTTGACTAGGGCCGTCCCAAGAACCTGAAGGCTTTACAGCGTTTTCAGGGCTTTACTAATTTTTATCTGAAATTCATCCAAAATTGTCGGAGGTGGGGGTTGGGGCTGTGTTGTCTCAGGGTCCGTCCCCTGGTAAATGGCGTACATACGCTTTCTTTTCCAATAAATTATCTTCGGCTGAGAGAAATTATGATGTGTATAATAGGGAGCTTTTGGCGATTAAATTGGCGTTCAAAGAATGGCGACATTGGTGGGAAGGGGCTGTCCATCCTATTACTGTTATCACGGACCATTAGAACTTGCCATATCTTCAGTCTGCTAAACGTCTCAACCCTAGGCAGGCTAGATGGTCTCTGTTTTTTACTAGGTTAAATTTTATTGTCACTTTCCGTCCAGGGGTTAAAAACATCAAGGCTGATGCTTTGTCCTGGAGCTTCCCTGGTGGCGGTGATCATGAGAACCCTGCCCCGATTTTGTAGAAAGGAGTAGTCATTTCGGCGTTGTACCCTGACCTGGAGGGTGAGGTGTTGGAGGCTCAGGGAGATGCCCCTGCCTCCTGCCCCTCGGGGAGGATATTTGTACCATCTAATCTGCGCCGTAAAGTAATTAGGGAACATCATAACTCGGTGCTTGCTGGTCATCCAGGTGGTAAGGCAACCGCGGACCTCCTTTCTAGTTGTTTTTGGTGGTCGGGGTTGCATCAGGATGTGTTTGAACATGTGTCTGCTTGTAGTATTTGCGCGTGTTATAAATTATCACATACCCATCCATCTGGTCCTCTTCTTCCACTACCTATTCCTAGCAGGCCATGAACACACTTGTCCATGGATTTTATTACTGATCTACCGGTATCTGCAGGCAAGTGGTTGTAGATAGGTTCAGTAATATGGTTCACTTTGTTGCATTACCGGCACTTCCGAATGCCAAGACTCTTGCTCAGGTATTTAGAAATGAGATTGTGAAGCTTCATGGGGTTCCCTCCGATGTGGTGTCAGATTGGGGAACCCAGTTTGTTTCTAAGTTCTGGAAGGCTTTCTGTACTCGACTGGGGGTGCAGCCGTCCTTTTCCTTTGCGCTTCATCCTCAGTCGAATGGACAGACCGAGCGCACTAATCAGAATTTAGAGACTTACCTCAGGTGTTTTGTCTCCGAAAACCAGGAGGATTGGGCATCTTAATTACAGTTGGCCGAGTTTGCTATTAACAATCATCGCCAAGAATCTACCGGCAGGTCACACCTTTCTTTGGTGCATACGGTTTCTGACGCGCCCCTGGGCCTGTGTCGCGCTGCGGTGCGCACGCGGGAGCTTACCCGGAGCCGGATCCGTGGAGGGTTGTAATCTCGTGGCGGTGACCCGGTCCGTGCCCAGGGAGTCAAACTAGACGGCAGTCTATTAGTAGTAAATAGTTGATGACTACGCCACCCGTTGAGTGCAGCCAGGAAGCTGCTGCTGCAGGGCAGACCGCTGAGGCCGGTGGTAGGATTGTGCAGCGTGATAGTATAACCCCCAACGGGAGGGGTATGGCCTCAGGGCAGCCGACGTAGATGATGGGGGTAGCAGGAACCACTCAGAGACGGTACTGTGTAGTTCAGGGTCTTTACTGGTAACAACGACAGACCCTCCCGGAGTACTTGCTAGCAAACGGGGCCTGGTCAGTCTTTGAGCAGATGGGATCTCCCCTGGCCAGGCGTAGTTGTAAGCCTCCCAAACTGACTGTACTCTTCTGGCTACCTTGCTAGAAGCTGATGTAAGTAGCCCACGTCCCTGAGTGTACCGTGTGGTGCTCACCCGTATGGCCGGTGACTCGGGGCCTTCTAATGGCTTCCGCTCCACGATGGCGGTGCTGGTCCCACGCGTGTGACCGTGCCTTCGGGCTTCTGGGCCAGAGGACCTGAAATCCCCTGCCCGACGGATTCTGCTGCTGGGTAGGAGTTAGTCCCCACAGCCTCGGACTCCGGGTCCGGTAAAGAATCTTCTTAGTCAGGGCGAGCTCTGTAGCTGCCAGCCCCTGACTCCTTGTAACTCTGCTGTTTCCTATGCTGCTTCTCTTCTCCACTCTCCTTGTCTGACTCACCCTGCCTCAGCCCCGGGTTTTTACAGGGGAAGTTCTTCCCCTCCCAAGACTGGGCAGGAGGTGTGGCATGCACAGGATCCCTGACCAAAGGACCTCCCACCTGCTCTCAGACATAATATCTCTATCACTGTGGCAACCAGACCCCTGGGGTGTCACATTCCCCCCTAGTGAAATTTAGTACTCCGGGACTAAACACATTTAGAAAAACATAACAAAGTATAACAATAACAATACTATAAGAAAAACACATAAGATGGTTACGGCGTGTCCGCAACCGGATGCAGTCTTTGAAGAAAAGCAAAGGTGTCCATTTCACCAACACAGGGAGACGTAACCAGGTAGGGGTCTGTCCTACCCCGAGTCCTTAACAGTCTCTAGTCCATCCTGGGTTACGCTCCAACTATATACAAGGATTCCCGGTAAATCCACCAAGGTTTCCTAAAAATAACTAAAAACACAAAATTATACACAAGCAACAAGACACAGAAAAACATAGATAAAACAATTTATACACTTTAAATTCTCCAGCGTGCGGGTAACTGGCCTCTAGTGGCCCGAGTGGACCTACGGAGCTGACTGTCTGGCCCTGAACTACAGGGTGTAGGAGCTGTCAAGGGTAAACTGGGCAGCTGTCTACCGGCTCTTTGTCTCACTAGGGGTACGGCAGGCTCACTATAAGCAGAGGGTTGATTCTCCTGTTCTGCTTGTGTGGAGTCTTCTGCCTCCTGGACCGGCTGTTCTTCCAGCTCTACCCGTTGCTCCGTAGGTTCTTGGGATGATGGTTGGAGGAAGGTGAGTACGGGTACCACAACTGCACCATTGACTTGAGTCCAAGACTGAGGAAAGTCCCCGAGCACGGTACTAACCATATCTTCCCTTTCTTCCACGGGTCGATGGTCTTCTTGTTCCTCTTCAGGGTTCCTCAGTTGTTCGGGACACTTCTTCAGGTGGTCCCGGGATACAATGGCTGTGGTTTCCCCTCCGTCTTTACTGATGGTACAGACCTTCGGGTTCTCGTGGCTTGAGGGCAGTACAGTGTACGGGTCCTTCTCCCACTGGTCGTCCAACTTGTGGAGCCGTCTCTTCCTCTTCAAGACCTGCTCTCCGGGTACCAGGGGAACAGCGGGAGCATACTGGTTGTAAGTTTTCTCTTGTCTTTCCCTAGCCTGACAGAGACTTCGCTCCACGCTCTCCTGTACTCTCCGGTACTGCTGCTGCCTCTCTGTGTCCCAGTCTGTTTCTGGTGAAGTGTCCTCGGGGGTCAGGACTCCCATTTCCAGGTCAACAGGTAACTTACCAGGTCTTGCCCTCATTAGGTAAGCCGGGGTACAGTTGGTGGAACCTACCGGGATGTGGTTGTATAGGTCCACCAGATCGGGCAACTTTTCAGGCCACAGACTGCGTTCTTCCAGGGGCAACGTTTTTAGAAGATCCATTACCACCTGGTTCATTTTTTCACAAAGTCCATTAGTCTGCGGATGGTAGGGTGTCGTCCTTATCTTCCGGCAGCCATACAGATTGCAGAATTCCTGAAAGACCTCCGCTTCAAAGGCAGGTCCCTGGTCCGTCAGCACTTGGTCCGGGTACCCGTGTGGACGGCAGAAGTGCTGCTGGAAGGCTCTAGCTGCTGTTTGAGCCGTTAAGTCCTTGACGGGGACGACAACCAAGAACCGGGAGTAATGATCCACGATGGTTAACGCGTAGACGTAGCCACTTCTGCTTGGGGTCAGTTTTACATGATCCAAGGCTACCAGTTCCAACGGTTGCCGGGTGACGATGGACTGCAGGGGAGTCTTCTGGCTGGCTCGGTCCTTCCTTCTCAGGTTGCACGGGCCACAATCTCTGCACCACTTCTCGATGGTTCCCCTCATGCCTACCCAGTGGAACCGCTCGCGCAGCAGGAACTCCAGCTTTTTCCACCCAAAGTGTCCAGCTCCGTCGTGGTATGCCTCCATCACCATGGCTGCGTCTCTTCGTGGCACCACTACTTGCCAGAGTAATTCATGCGTCCGGGAGTTAACCATTCTGCGGCACAACTTCCCTTTGTAAAGGAACAGTCGACTCTTCTCTGCCCATAGTTGTTTGGCTTCCTCCGGAGCGTCTGGTTCAAGGCGAGCCTCCGGCCGAGTCAGCATCTCCTTCACCAGTCGGACGGCAGGGTCGCTGTCTTGCGTTTCCGCCCAGTTGTAGTGGGGTAAGGGGTTCAACGTAGCAGCCTGCTTACTCCTTACCCGGTGGGAATACTGAATAGTCCCATGACGGTGGAACGCAGGGAGTTCAACTTCTTCCAGTCCCTCCGGATCTTCTCCTCCGTCCGGCAGGTTGGGCATCCTGGACAGGGCGTCCGCGTTGGTATTGGAGCGTCCTGCCCGGTATTTAATTGTGAACTCGTAGTTGGACAGACGGGCCATCTACCTCTGCTCCAGGGCACCGAGTCTTGCCGTGTCCAGGTGTGTCAGCGGGTTGTTATCCGTGTACACGGTGAACCGGGAAGAAGCGAGGTAATGCTTAAAGCGCTCAGTGATTGCCCATACTACGGCCAGGAACTCTAACTTAAATGAGCTGTAATTCTCGGGGTTCCTTTCGGTGGGTCGCAGTTTTCGGCTGGCGTAGGCGATTACTCGTTCCTTCCCCTGCTGGATCTGGGACAGTACGGCTCCTAGCCCGATGTTACTGGCGTCGGTGTAGAGGATAAAGGGCTGGCTATAATCCGGGTACGCCAGGATTTCGTCCCCCGTGAGGGCCATCTTCAGCTGGCGGAAGGACTCTTCTTCCAGCTCTTCCCATTTGAAGGGCGGCTTCTGGTTCTTGGCCTTCCGGGACTGGCCTATCAGGAGGTCCTGCATAGGTGCTGCCTTTTTGGTGAAACCGGGAATAAACCTTCGGTAGTAGCCTACCAACCCGAGGAACTGCCGCACTTCTTTTACGCTGGAGGGGCTTGGCCATCCCTTAATTGCGGTGATCTTATCGGGGTCGGGAGCCACTCCGTCAGCGCTCACCACGTGTCCCAGGTACTGCACCTTTGGTTTCAGGAGGTGACACTTGGAGGGTTTCACCTTTAGGCCGTAACTCGCCAGAGCCTCGAACACTTCCGCCAGGTGTTTCAGGTGGTCCTCATACGTCTTGGAATATACGATGACATCGTCCAGGTACAACAGGACCGTCTCGAAGTTTCTGTGGCCCAGACAACACTCCATTAGGCGTTGGAAGGTTCCTGGTGCGTTGCAGAGTCCGAACGGCATGCAGGTGAACTCGCTAAGTCCCATCGGGGTGGTGAATGCGGTCTTCTCCCGGTCCGCCTCTGCTACAGGAACCTGCCAGTACCCGCTAGTGAGATCCAAGGTAGAGAAGAAGTTAGCAGATCTTAAAGCAGCCAATGACTCCTCTATCCTTGGTAAGGGGTACGCATCCTTGTGTGTGATACGGTTGATTTTCCGGTAATCTACACACATCCTCATGGTGTTGTCTTTCTTTTTGACTAAAACTAATGGGGCTGCCCAGGGGCTACAACTATCCCGGATTACCCCAGCCTCCTTCATATCTCTAAGCATCCCCTTGGCGTGTTGGTAATGTGCAGGGGGTACGGGTCGATACCTCTCTTTTATGGGAGGATGATCTCCCGTGGGGATGCGATGTTCTACCCCCTTGACTCGCCCGAAGTCTAACGGGTGTTTACTAAACACTCTCTCATACTCTTGAACCACCCGATAGACTCCTTGTTTCTGATGTGAGGGAGTGGAGTCAGTACCCAAATGTAGTTGCTGACACCAGTCCTCCATGTCTTTCTTAGAGCCGTTACCTTCCTCCGGGTGAGATGGAGGCAAGGGTTCCACAGATTGTATAGAACTTTGATTAGTGGTATATAATTTGGCTAGCGTGGCATACCGGGGCAGGTACACTTCCCTCTCCCCGATATTTATTATGCGAATGGGCACCCTCCCATGGCGTACATTGACCACCCCCCGTGCTGTCAAAATGGTGGGCCTACTGTCTGAGTAAACTGGTTCTACCATTGCCTGGTAATCTCTACCTCTCAGACCAATAGCTGCCCGGCACCAAATCATCATTTCACTTTTTGGGGGCATGGCAATAGGAAAAGGGTCACACATTCTTACGCTACCAATCTCACCGCCGGAGAGTTCCACTTGTTGCCGTTGCATCAGTGCCCGGATCTCTTTCTGGAGCACCCGCTGCTCGCCGGAGCTGGCATTCTTGGCAACCTGCTGTAAAAGGAAAATCACCTCTGCAAGACAATTTTCAATTACATTAGTTCCTAGAGTTATTTTTGGGTGACTCTCATGTTTATCGATATCTACAATGATCAGTCCCTGTGCGGCCAGTTCGACTCTACCAATTTTGATGGTCACCTCTTTAAATCCGATCTGTGGCACGGGCTGACCATTGCTGGCGATGATACTCAAGTCGTCGTCGGGGTAGCGGGTAATATCCGAGTCATTCCAGTACTGCTTGAAGAGCACGTACGGGATGGTGGTGACCTGTGACCCGGTGTCCAGTAGGGCACTCATGGGAATGCCATCCAGTACCACAGGCAAGACTGGACGTCCTCCCACATATCTGTCGCGCCAGTTTGATGGGCCTGGTGATCTTTTTCCTGGGGGTTGGCCCTCTACCCCAGGTTGTGCCCGTTTAAAGAACAGTACCTTGCCATATGTCCGGGTTGATTGCAGCGGCGGCAGATGGGTCGTCCGTCCTCACTGTATCGGTCACTGGGTCTTCCTCTGGCCGGTGGGGTCCTCCTTGGTCGACGCCACGGGATGTCCTCCGGTCCGGATGCCAGCTGGATCTTCCCTGGGGTGGAAACCTGTAAAGACTGCACAGTTCGGGTTAGCGCAGCAACGCTCTTAGCTAGCTCTTGGACCTGATGGTGTAGGTCTGGAGCCGGGTCATTGTCCAAAGCCTGCGCATCAGCTCCCACAGGCCCTGCTGACAAGGGCGCCGCCTCCTGGTAGTAAGTGGTAGTGGGGCGTCTGTGGGTCACAACGCCACCTGGTGCCGGTTCTCGGAGCACCCGGATGGCTCTGTCCTTGAACTGTGCAAAGTCCAGATGGGGATCCTGTAAGGCCATTGCCCGCAACTGGGTTCGGTGGGCATTGCAATATAAACCCTCTATAAATTGTTCAGTCAACAGCCTGTCCTCATTTCCCACCCCATCAGGGTCGGTCTGCTTTATGGCCCTCAGGGCCTCTTGTAGGTTTAGTGCATAGTCCCTTATACTCTCATGCGCTCGCTGCTTGCACCCGTAGAATCTAAGCTTAATCTCGGCTGAGGTGCGGGTATCAAAGGTGTCCTTCAGCCGGGTTAGTATCCCTGCGACAGTCTTCCTCCCAGGTGGCCAGGATTTTACTTCCCTTTTGGCTGCCCCGGTTAGTTGGGCCACCAGGATGCTCACTTTTTGCTCTTCTGTGAGGGGGTACACCTGGAAGAGGCTATCCAGCTTTTCTCTAAAGTCATGCAGGGTATGTGACTCCCCTGAGTACTGGGGTAGCCAAGCTGCTCCCGGGATATAGGGCATGGTGAAGGGCATAACTGCAGCAGCGGTAGCGCTGGCGGGGGTTGAGGCAGTGAAGCTCTCCTCCGTATCCGACATCTTCCTCCCCCCTAGTGGACCGTGGCCTACCTTGCGATGATCCTCTTCCGTAGGCCGCGGCTCCGCAGTGGATCGTCAGGGTTGAGGACCTTCCGTCGCGCTCCTGTGACGTCGGCGTCTGCTGGGCTCCTTCCAGGACCTTACGCAACGTCCGGACGTGAGGCGGGGCTTCAGTTCTCGCGCGCTTTCGGAGTCCACGCCCCTCTTCTTCCCGCGCGGCGTCCTCAAGATGGCGTCCAATGGCGGGAAAACTCCACGGATGGCGGGAAGAAGGTCGAAGATGGCGCCGGATGGCGGGAAAACTTCGCGGATGGCGGGAAGAAGGTAGAAGATGGCGCCGGATGGCGGGAAACCTTCACCACTGGTAAGTTTGAACAGTCTTTGCTTTTCAGGCACGCAGTACCCGGTGGTTGCGGGCACGAAATCCTGCCGACTACGCCAAAGATGACGCGCCCCTGGGCCTGTGTCGCGCTGCGGTGCGCACGCGGGAGCTTACCCGGAGCCGGATCCGTGGAGGGTTGTAATCTCGTGGCGGTGACCCGGTCCGTGCCCAGGGAGTCAAACTAGACGGCAGTCTATTAGTAGTAAATAGTTGATGACTACGCCACCCGTTGAGTGCAGCCAGGAAGCTGCTGCTGCAGGGCAGACCGCTGAGGCCGGTGGTAGGATTGTGCAGCGTGATAGTATAACCCCCAACGGGAGGGGTATGGCCTCAGGGCAGCCGACGTAGATGATGGGGGTAGCAGGAACCACTCAGAGACGGTACTGTGTAGTTCAGGGTCTTTACTGGTAACAACGACAGACCCTCCCGGAGTACTTGCTAGCAAACGGGGCCTGGTCAGTCTTTGAGCAGATGGGATCTCCCCTGGCCAGGCATAGTTGTAAGCCTCCCAAACTGACTGTACTCTTCTGGCTACCTTGCTAGAAGCTGATGTAAGTAGCCCACGTCCCTGAGTGTACCGTGTGGTGCTCACCCGTATGGCCGGTGACTCGGGGCCTTCTAATGGCTTCCGCTCCACGATGGCGGTGCTGGTCCCACGCGTGTGACCGTGCCTTCGGGCTTCTGGGCCAGAGGACCTGAAATCCCCTGCCCGACGGATTCTGCTGCTGGGTAGGAGTTAGTCCCCACAGCCTCGGACTCCGGGTCCGGTAAAGAATCTTCTTAGTCAGGGCGAGCTCTGTAGCTGCCAGCCCCTGACTCCTTGTAACTCTGCTGTTTCCTATGCTGCTTCTCTTCTCCACTCTCCTTGTCTGACTCACCCTGCCTCAGCCCCGGGTTTTTACAGGGGAAGTTCTTCCCCTCCCAAGACTGGGCAGGAGGTGTGGCATGCACAGGATCCCTGACCAAAGGACCTCCCACCTGCTCTCAGACATAATATCTCTATCACTGTGGCAACCAGACCCCTGGGGTGTCACAGTTTCCATCCACAGTTTGGTACTTTTAGTGGGGGATGGGCTTCGGGAGTTCCTGAGGAGGAACGCTTTGTTTCGTCGCTCTCCTCTGTGTGGCAGGAGGTTCAGAGTAATTTGAAGATCATGGGAGACAAGTACAAACATATGGCTGACAGGAAATGCTCGCCAGGTCCGGACCTACAGTACAGACCAAAAGTTTGGACACACCTTCTCATTTAAAGATTTTTCAGTATTTTCATGACTTTGAAAATTGTACATCCACACTGAAGGCATCAAAACTATAAATTAACACATGTGGAATTATATACTTAACAAAAAAGTGTGAAACAACTGAAAATATGTCTTATATTCTAGGTTCTTCAAAGTAGCCACCTTTTGCTTTGATGACTGCTTTGCACACTCTTGGCATTCTCTTGATGAGCTTCAAGAGGTAGTCACCGGAAATGGTTTTCACTTCACAGGTGTGCCCTGGTAGGTTTAGTAAGTGGGATTTCTTGCCTTATAAATGGGGTTGGGACCATCAGTTGTGTTGTGCAGAGGTCTGGTGGATATACAGCTGATAGCCCTACTGAATAGACTGTTAGAATTTGTATTATGGCAAGAAATAAGCAGCTAAGTAAAGAAAAACGAGTGGCCATCATTACTTTAAGAAATGAAGGTCAGTCAGTCTGAAAAATTGGGCAAACTTTGAATGTGTCCCCAAGTGCAGTTGCAAAAACCATCAAGCGCTACAAAGAAACTGGCTCACATGAGGACCCCAGGAAAGGAAGACCAAGAGTCACCTCTGCTTCTGAGGATAAGTTTATCCGAGTCACCAGCCTCAGAAATCGCAGGTTAACAGCAGCTCAGATTAGAGACCAGGTCAATGCCACACAGAGTTCTAGCAGCAGACACATCTCTACAACAACTGTTAAGAGAAGACTTTGTGCAGCAGGCCTTCATGGTAAAAGAGCTGCTAGGAAAACACTGCTAAGGACAGGCAACAAGATGAAGAGACTTGTTTGGGCAAAAGAACACAAGGAATGGACATTAGACCAGTGGAAATCTGTGCTTTGGTCTGATGAGTCCAAATTTGAGATCTTTGGTTCCAACTACCGTGTCTTTGTGTGTCACAGAAAAGGTGAATGGATGGACTCTAAATGCCTGGCTCCCATCGTGAAGCATGGAGGAGGAGGTGTGATGGTGTGGGGGTGCTTTGCTGGTGACACTGTTGGGGATTTATTCAAAATTGAAGGCATACTGAACCAGCATGGCTACCACAGCATCTTGCAGCGGCATGCTATTCCATCCAGTTTGCGTTTAGTTGGACCATCATTTATTTTTCAACAGGACAATGACCCCAAACACACCTCCAGGCTGTGCAAGAGCTATTTGACCAAGAAGGAGAGTGATGGGGTGCTACACCAGATGACCTGGCCTCCACAGTCACCAGACCTGAACCCAATCGAGATGGTTTGGGGTGAGCTGGACCGCAGTGTGAAGGCAAAAGGGCCAACAAGTGCTAAGCATCTCTGGGAACTCCTTCAAGATTTTTGGAAGACCATTTCTGGTGACTACCTCTTGAAGCTCATCAAGAGAATGCCAAGAGTGTGCAAAGCAGTCATCAAAGCAAAAGGTGGCTACTTTGAAGAACCTGGAATATAAGACATATTTTCAGTTGTTTCACACTTTTTTGTTAAGTATATAATTCCACATGTGTTAATTCATAGTTTTGATGCCTTCAGTGTGAATGTACAATTTTCAAAGTCATGAAAATACAGAAAAATCTTTAAATGAGAATGTGTGTCCAAACTTTTGGTCTGTACTGTATGTGTGAATGACTTTGTGTAGAATATCAAGTTGAAGGTTCCTTCCTGGAAGCTGGGACCTAGATTTATTGTTCCCTACAAAATAACCGCTGTCATTAACTCAGCAGCGTTTCGTCTTGACCTACCTCAGGCCCTTAAGATCCACAATATATTTTACAAGTTTCTGCTCAAGAAATAAGTAGAACCTCTTGAGCAGGGTCGGACTGGGGTGCCTAGGGCCCACCAGGGGAACTGACTTTAGGGGCCCACACTACAGCCCACCATGAACGGTTTTATTACTTGTTATGTTTTTCTATAATGTACTATAGTTACATGATTGGCCGCACTGTGAAGCACTGAGCAGCAGGACTTTGTTCGAACAGTCATTCTGTACGGACAGAGTCCCTTTAATGGTAACTTGTCACCTTGAAAAACGCTATTTATCTGCAGATATAGGGGTAATCTGCAGGTAAATAGGGTTTAAAACCTGGTTAGACGGCTTAATGGAAAAGCTTTGGCTACACGGAGAAAATTACATTTTATGCTCCCTGCTGCCACTCGCTTCCTGTTATAGGGTCGGTGCAAGGAGGGAGACATTACAGTCAACACTAACTACAAAGTGAGGGTGCTGCAATAACGTTGATTGTGACACTTCCATGGAGCCCAACCTCAGGCTGAGCTTCATTGAACGACTAACATGGAAGCAGCACCTGGCAACTAGTGCTGAGCGAGCGTGGTCGGATAAGGTGTTATCCCAGCATGCTCAGGTGTTATCCAGGTATCTTGTAGTGCTCTGCTAATATGCTCGAGTCCCTGCGGTAACATGTTTTGCGGCGGTAGGCAGACGCAACACATGCAGGAATTGCCTGTTTGTTAGGTAATCACTGCATGTGTTGCTTCTGTCTACCGCCGCAAAACATGTTACCGCAGGGACTCGAGCATATTAGCAGAGCACTACAAGATAGTGAGATTGTTAATTACTGCTGGCCGTGCCCTACCTGTCAGCTAACTGCTCCCGTATCCCACTTCCGCAGTTCCCTAGTGCGGTTGCCCATTATAGAGGTCCCATTTGACTGGATTGCCATGGACCTTGTTGGGCCCCTAGTTAAGTCCGCCTGGGAGCACAAATATATCCTGATGGGATGGTGATTGATTATGCAACACGGTAACCCGGAGGCGGTACCACTGAGAAACTCCTCCACCAGGAGTATAGCCCCAGAGCTAGTCCATATTTTCTCCCGGACGGGCCTGCCAAAGGAGATCCTGATGGACCAAAGAACTCCTTTTATGTCCAAAGTGATGAGGGAGTTGTGTAAGGCTCTACCAGATTACACAACTCAGAACGTTGGTGTACCATCCGCAGATGGACGGCCTGATGGAGAGGTTCAATAAGACCTTAAAATCCATGCTTAAGAGGGTTGTGGAGAAGGATCGCTGAGACTGGGTTGCCTTCTACCGTACCTGCTGTTCTCTCTTAGGGAACTCCCACAGGCTTCTACAGGGTTCTCACCGTTCGAGCTGCTATGCAAATGGCACCCTTGGGAACTTCTGGATATTGCGAAAAAGACCAGGGAAGCAGCAGTTACACCCCACCGGAGCATCATCGAGCATGTGGCCCAGATGCAGGACAGGATCGCGAGGGTGATGCCGATTGCGAAGAAGAGCCTCCTTCAAGAAAAAGAGGCCCAGGCAAGGGTCTACAATCGATCAGCGAGGCTGAGACAGTTTAGCCTTGGAGAACAAGTATTGGTGTTGGTCCCCACAGTCGAAAGTAAATTTCTGCCCAAGTGGAAGGGGATATACGAGGTGGTCGAAAAGCTGAGTGACATCATCTACAAGGTCCACCAGCCACGGATAAGAAAACCGTACCAGGTTACCATATCAACCTGCTTAAACCATGGCAAAATAGGGAACCGGTGGAAGCTACATGCCTGGGTGCTAATCCTGAAGCCAAGGTCGAGGATGTCACAGTGGCAGAGACACTGTCACCGACCCAGAAACAACAGTGCCAAGAACTGCTTCACAGGAACCGGGACCTCTTTTCAGAGTTGCCAGGATGTACGCAGGTTGTTGAGCATGAAATACTGACGGAATCGCATGTGAGTTAGAACCAAATGCCGCATGGAATTCCAGAAGCTCGTCGCAAGGTGATTTAGAAGGAGGTGAGAAAAATGTTGAGCTTGGGCGTTAAAAAGTAATCTAAGAGTGGGTAGTCCAGCCCCATTGTCCTGGTGCCGAAGCCCGATGGAGAATGGCATTTCTGTAACGATTATAGGAAGCTAAATGAGGTTTCCAAATTCAACGCATATCCGAAGCCCCGCATCAGTGAACTCATTGAGAGGCTAGGGTCAGCCAGATACATCACCACCCTGAACCTAACGAAAGGTTACTGGCAAATTCTCCTGTCCCAAAGTGCCAAGGAGAAGACGGCGTTCTCTACACACGGGTGCTTCAGTACACCAAGATGCCATTCATGCTGCAAGGAGCCCCAGCTACCTTCCAGAGGGCCATGGACTGGATCCTAGCCCCTCACAAAAAGTATGCCGCAGCTTACCTGGACGATATTGTGATCTTAAGCCCAGATTGGAGAAGTCAATTGCAGAAGTTCCAGGTGGTGTTAGATGCTCTGAAGAAGGCCGGGTTTACCATAAACCCAAAGAAGTGTGCCATGGGGAAAGAATAGGCGAAATACTTGGACTATATCGTCGGAAGGGGCGAAATCAAGCTGCAAGTGAATAAGGTAGAGGCTATCTAGAATTGGCCGCAAGCAGTCTCCAGGTAAGGCCATTTCAGGAAATTGTGGGATGCTATAAGCGATTTATCCCAAATTTCGTCATGATAGCCGCCTCCGTGACTGATCTTCTTAAGGGCATGAAGAAGTTGATGACCAAGTGGTCCTCTGAAGCGGAGATGGTGTTCCAGGAGTTGAAGCATGCACTTTGTAAACAGCCAGTCTTGGTCACACCTGACTTCAGTAAGGAGTTCATTGACCAGAGGGATGCCTCCGAGGTCGGCATAGGAGCCATGTTGTCCCAGGAAATAGATGGGGACGAATATCGAGTCCTATACCTATGTAGGAAACTCTCCTCCTGTAAAAAGAACTATGCCATCATAAAGGAAGAATGCATGGCCATCAAATGGGCAACTGACACACTGATGTACTACTTGTTCGGCCAGAAGTTCAGGCTAGTGTCAGATCATGCGCCCCTGAGATGGATGAGGGAAAGGAAGAGGAAGAATGCCCGAGTGACTCGGTGGTTCCTAGCGCTCCAGGACTTTAGCTTTCATGTAGAGCACAGACCTGGGAAACTACATGGTAACACAGATGCCCTGCCCAGACTTCCCTATTTAGTGACTAAATGTGCCAAAATCCCCGGCTTTGGGGGGGAATATGTGACAAAGTCACTGGTAAATTACTGAATGGGAGATTTGTATCTCTGAGGTTGTTAGCTTCAGTGATATGAACTTAGGGAAAATGCTTCAACACACTTAGTGCTGAGACGGGTTAATCGGTCATTTTAAGGGGCTAGGTTTTTATGTGAACAGCCAAAGAGCGGGAGGGAGGCTGTTCACCATATCTCCACCCCAGGATGGGGTTTAGAAGGTTAGAAGGCAAATAGTCAGCCTTCAAAGCTCCAGAGCTCTGTTTATAGTATAGGCTAATTACTGAACCCTGTTGTTTTTCCTGAGCGGGCGGTTCCACAGCCATATGGACTGTGCTATATGTTATCTTTTGTTTTCCCGTTATGCCTAAAAGGCCATGTTCATTTTGTTGAACTCTGCACTGGTTTATGCCATATTTTTTAATAAACCTGCCGAAGGTTAAAACAAGAAACGTTCCTGTGTCCAACTCTGTGAGCAGCCGAGTGAGCCAATCTACCACAGTATACACCCTCCCTCAAATTCTACAATAATCCGAGATGAACAGTTAAAGAGGACCTACCATTTCTCCTGACATGTTTGAAAAATACTGTAGTAAATACTTGTATTCTTCATAAAATAACAGTTTTATGCATGTTTTCTTAGAATCTTGCATTTTGAGCTTCCTCTGATATTTCTACTGGAAATGAATAAATTGGCAACTGGATGTAACCAGTTAGGGGTATACCCCTGTGCTCTTTCACACTGTCCAATGTTGACAGCGTTAGATTATGCACATGACTTAACTGCCCACTCTGGTGTATTTAATCAACCCTTATTTTCAATTGATGTCATTTGAGGGCTTTCAAGTAATAGTAGCTGCTGTAGGTAAACTGTAAGGATGGCCGACAATAGTTGTGGTATTAATAACTAATTGAACTGGGTTTCAGATTGTGAACTTGCTGGATTAACTTCATTGTAACACATGTAGTCACCCTCAGCCATTGGAACACAGCATCACACATTAGTGCCCGACAAATCAATATACCAGAAATCTCTATTGTGGAATAGAAAAAACCTTTGAAATGGTCACTGGAAATGAATGGTCTGAAATGGTCACTTTATTTAAAATTATGTTGCCCTACCGCAAAAAAATGGAAAATAGTAGGTGCAATGCATGCTAAGAAGTAGAGAAAGGAAATTCCTTCACCTATACTGCTGGCAGAATGCAGATGAAGAGGAATCATCCAGTCAAAAAGAGTGGCTTGCAAGTTGCATGGTATGAGACTCAGGACACCTCATAGACATATTAGACTAGTATGTCCACAAAAAGCATTATAAAGCTATTACTTCAGATGAATTTTCAAAGTTTTCAGAATAGACTGATGTGTATTTATTTACACAAAGAGTAACATAATATGACTTTTACCCTGCAGTAAATAAATAAATAAACAGCAACAGTGCAAGAAAAGAACATAGGGTACTTAGTTAATGTGATTTTGATAAAAAAATGTAAAAGCCATCCCACAGCGTAATGGCGACCCTATTCGAGACAGTCTTAGCCTCTAGTATTAAAATCTTACCATGTGTCAAACGACGTGAATGTGACATATGATAAAGTTTTAATACTAGAGTTTAGGACTGTCCCGAATAGGGTCGCCTTGACGTGGTGGAATGGCTTTTACGTTTTTTTTTTTTATAAAAATCATGTTAACTAAGTACCCTATGTTATTTTCATGCACTATTGGTGTTTATTTATTTATTTACTGCAGGGTATTTGCTTATTTTTTTTATCTTAGGCTTTGACTGTTAGTGGCCAGTGTGAACAGTGTAACTGTGAATCCAGCACTGAGGTGAGGTGAACTTTCACTAGAAAGCTGTGGTACAATCAGTATGTGTCTCCTTTGCCAGTTCTGTTACCGTATGCCTCCTTTTTCTTCCCACCCATCCCTCTCTATGAATAGCATTTCAAAGTGAATGATGAGTTCAAGAGGCAAGGGGATGAAGATGAGAAGAAGTGGCTCATAAGTGGAGAAAGAAGGATATTTCTTGGTTGAAACAACTGTGACCATTTTAACTGATTGTGGGAGATGAGAACAGGTCAGGTTTTGTGCGAAAAGGAGAGGTAGAGTTTAAGCTTTTTTTTTTTTTTACTAAATATTCATGCTTTCCTTTTTTTGACTACTAGATTTAGTGAAAATCATATAGAAATTAGTACCAGCCTTGTAGTGTGACATACGAGGTGGTGAAGAGCGGAGCTTCAAATACAATGCCAGGATGAGATTTCCTTTTGTGATATCCTTCCATGGTTTCAAAATATCACAAAACAACAATTGTTCTTTGTAAAGAAAACAAGTTTGTACAGAGACACATTATGGGGCCATCTGGGTGAATAAACACTGAGCCTCACAATAAGCACCGAAATACCAGCTACTGTTTAACCCACCAGAAACAAAAGTGACGCGCCCTGTAAAAAGGTAGACGATAGTCAACATTGTAAAAATATTTCTTTTGTTTTACACTGAAATAGTGGCATCTTACCATGATCCTACAGACAATGACTGTTTTATATTATGCAGGTCAGATTTACATGTTATCCAGTCCCAACTGGCAGCGCAACTAACTGTATAAAATATAATTGCTCATGAATACCCGGCACAACAAAAGGAACTGAAAAAGGGGAATACACACATCACGTTACAATAAAATACCATTATTCTGCCTCCTGCATGACAAAACAAATGCCAAATTTTTCAATATTGGAACCAAATCAACAATAAAGAAACTTTATTAACAGTCACACACAAATTAATAGGAGTCTACTGACCAAATTATTACTTTTAAAAGGGGTATAGGTGGGGGGAGGGGAGTGTTGTAGCAGAAGATGTGTTGAAACAAATGTGTTATTGTGTTAAAACAAATGGATTTGACACTGAAAATCATTATATAACACTCACCACCACTTTTTTCAACACGTAGAAGATTTTTTGTTTCAAAGCACTTTCTGTTATTTGTCCATAGTACACAATAGCCATACACCTTTTTGCGCAAAGTGGCACACACTACAGTATACCTATAACTCCCAATTCCAAAATATTTTAAGACGCTATGTAAAATGTAAAGAAAAGAAGAATGCAATGATTTGGAAATCTCTTATGAGAAGTTAAAAGTTACACATTTTTCCATTTCATTTGAAAAAAAATAATTGATTTAGAAATTAACTCAAAAAAGTTGGGACAGGGTTAACAAAAGGCTGAAAAAGTAAGTCATACTAATGAAAAACAGCTGGAGGGTCAATTTTCAACTAAGTCACATGACTGTGTATAAAAAGAGCATGTGAGAGAGGCAAAGTCTCTCAGAAGCAAAGATGGTCAGAGGAATCAACCAATTTGTGAACAACTTTTCGTGGAACAATTTCAGAAACATGTTCCTCAACATAAAATTGCAAATACTTTGAATATCCCACAATATAGAGTACATAATATCATCAAAAGATTCAGATATTATGGAGAAATCCACATCTACAAAGGTTATTGGATGCTGGTGATCTACAGACCCTCAGGCAGCACTGCATTAAAAATAGGCAAGATTCGATCTAGTATATCACTGCATGGGCTCAGGAATACTTCCAGAAACCATTGTCTGTGTACACAGTTCACCGTTCAATCCACAAATACAAGCAGATGTTGTATCATGCAAAAAAGAAGCCATTATCAAATTCAGAAACGCTGCCATCTTCTCTGGGCCAAAGCTCATTTAAAATGGACTGAGGCAAAATGGAAAACTGTTTTGTGGTCAGATGAATCAAAATTTGTAATTTTTAAATGGAAACCACAGATGCCATGTCCTATGGACTCAAGAGGAGAGGGACCATTTATAGATACCCAAGTAAAGTACAGCTATCTGATAACATATTGAATTTGCCAAACACTAGAAAGCAACTCCTAGCTGCCACCTGCTATATTATCCGCCAGAAACATTATTGTATGATATTTTAACGGAGAAGCGTTTGCTCAGCTGCGCAAGCCAAAAAGTAAATTCTGCCTCAAGAGCTTAGTTTCCTATGTAATACCTTCTGTATATTGATTTGTATCCTGCTTCCTAGTACCCCGACATTATTTACTGTCTCCTAACCCTGTTAGATTCACTATTCTACATATTTTCAAAAGTTGTCAGGTTCAGTTATGAAATGAGGCATTTCTAAAACCTTTCACCCCGAAGTCTGTTTTCAATTTCCTGACCAGGCCAATTTTTTGAGTTCTGATCAGTGTCACTTTATGAGGTAATTACTCTAGAACTGTTCAACGGATCGTAGTGATTCTGAGATTGTTTTTTTGAGACATATTGTACTCCATGATAGTGGTAAAATTTCTTTGATATGACTTACATTTATTAGTGAAAAAATCGGAAAACAATGCTCAAAACCACATTCAAGAAGTTTATTAACCCTTCAGGTGCTTCACAGGAATTAATGAAATGTGGAAGGAAAAAATAAACATTTAATTTTTTTTCACAAAAATTCTCCTTTAGACCAATTTTTTTTTACTTTCCCAAGGGTAACAGGAGAAAATAGACCCCAGAATTTGTTGTGCAATTACTCCTGAGCACACTGATACCCCATATGTGGGGGAAAACCACTGTTAAGGCTCGGGCTCAGAAGGGAAGAAGCTTCATTTGACTTTTTAAATGTAAAATTTGCTGGCATAATTAGCGGATGCCATGTCATGTTTGGAAGGCAGCTGATGTGCCTAAACAGTGAAAACTCCCTACAAGTGACACTATTCTGGAAACTAGATCCCTCAGGAAACTTATCTACATGTGTGGTGAGCACCTTGAACCCCCAGGTGCTTCACAGAAATTTATAATGTTGACCCATGAAAATAAAAAAAATCACATTTTTCCCACAAAAATGTTTTTTAGGCCCAAATTTTGCATTTTTACAAGGGTAACAGGAGAAATTTCACCATAGAATTTGTTGTGCAATTTCTCCTGAGTATACTGATACCCTATTTGTGAGGGAAAACTACTGTTTGGGTGCACAGCAGGGCTCGGAAGGGAAGAAGCGCCAATTGACTTTTTGAATGTTAAATTTGCTGGAATAATTAGCAGACACCATGTCGTGTTTGGAAAGCCCCTGATGTGCCTAAACAGTGGGAACTACCCATAAGTGACACCATTTTGGAAACTAGACCCCTGTCACACCAGGTGTGGGAAAGACTTAGTGCAACACAGAGGGAAAAGGGAAAGGGAGCCCAGACACTAGGGAAAGGGGGGAAGTAGAGACCTCCTAGTCTGGTCTAGCATCACCCTGTCTCAACTATCATCCCTATATTGCCTCTTCAGCAATCTCCACACGCGTGCCTTGCCCTACTCTCTCTGGCGTATGGCTACGGCTAGGGATGGAAGGAGATGAGCACTAGTCAACCTCCACTAAACTCTATAGACAATAAGGGTAGACAAAACAGGGGAAATGGCTTAGCTTTAGATGGACTCCAAATAAGCACATGGCCTCAAGCTCCAGAGAGGACAAAGTACTGCTCCTGCTAAGTTTTACAAGTAGAAATGGATATAGCCGACGACTCCCTCTCAGACACACCAGGTATATATACACCCAGGCCGGCTAATTAGCAAGAGAGAGGTAGCCACTCAGTCATAAAGACAGCCTCTTATCTAAGAAGCTGTCTGCAATGCCAAATGTAGAGATCTCCTGCAACCCACTGCAGGGCAACTGTCTGTCACCTCTGACACACTCGTGACAGTACCCCTCCTCTAAGAGTGACCTCTGGACACTCAGGACCGGATTTCTCAGGAAAAGAGGTGTGGAATGAGCGAACCAATCTGGGAGCGTTCACCTCTGACGCTGAAACCCACATCCTCTCCTCTGGGCCATAGCCTTTCCAGTGCACCAAGTATTATAGAGACAACCCCAGACAGCTCCCCTGGCAGAGGTATATAGCCCCGTTCAAGAAGGCCCCGGAGAAGGTGGTCACACCCGTCTATCCCGAAGGCATCTATCAAGACATATGGCCAAAGACATAGCAACCTCCAAGTACTGAGGAGTTTTATATACAGCCAAGGCATCTTTCAACCTTTCAGTAAGCCCCTCACAAAATTGACTTCTAACGGCTGAGTCATTCCATTTGAAATCTGTTGCCCATCTACGGAATTCGGAACTGCATGTTTCCACTGACCGAATCCCCTGCTGAAGGCGACGTAGCCTAGACTCAGCCAAGGCGACTCAGTCAGGGTCATCATAGATGAGGGCCAGAGCTCCAAAAACCCCCGAGACAAACCGAGTCGTGCAGTAATGAAAATGCCCATGACTGAGGATTGCCCTGCAATAGAGAGATCACAATACCAACCCATTGCTCCTCATTACCGGAGGAGTAGGGACGAAGTTTAAAATACAATTTGCTTGCCTCCTTAAATACAAAAAACTTGTCCTTACCTCCTGAAAACCTGTCAGGAAGGGCAACCTTGGGTTCAGGCTGGACAGGCCTACTGGCAGAGACCCCCATATTGGCGACCGGTAACCGCTGATGCTGCTGCTGTACCTCACCACGGAGGTCATTCACCTCCAGAGAAAGACGGCGTAACTGCTCTGTGAGCTCTGCAACTGAACCCATGCCCAAGGGAAAAAACAGGTGCACGCCCAAAAACACACAAAGTGAAAAAAACAAAAAACAAAATGTCAGTTCCCTTTTTTTTTTAATTTTCAAAACGTGCTCGGCCAGCTATAATGTCACGCCAGGTGTGGGAAAAACTTAGTGCAACACAAAGGGAAAAGCGAAAGGGAGCCCAGACACTAGGGAAAGGGGGGAAATGGAGACTAGGGTCTGGTCCAGCGTCACCCTGTCTCAACTATCATTCCTATATTGCCTCTTCAGCAATCACCGCACGCGTGCCTCGCCCTACTCTCCCTGGCGTATGGCTACGGCTAGGAATGGAAGGAGATGAGCACTAGTCAACCTCCACTAAACTCTATAGACAACAAGGGTGGACAAAACAGGGGAAATGGCTTAGCTTTAGATGAACTCCAAATAAGCACACGGCCTCAAACTTCAGAGAGGATGAAGTACTGCTCCTGCTAAGCTTCACAAGTAGAAATGGATATAGCCGGCAACTCCCTCTCAGACACACCAGGTATATATACAACCAGGCCAGAGAGCTAATTATCAAGAGAGAGGTAGCCGCTCGGTCCTAAAGACAGCCTCTTATCTAAGAAGCTGTCTGCAATGCCAAACGTAGAGATCTTCTGCAACCCACTGCAGGGCGACTGTCTGTCACCTCTGACACACCCGTGACAATCCCTCAGGAAACTTATCTAGATGTGTGGTGAGAACCTTGAACCCCCAGGTGCTTCACAGAATTTACAACAATGATCTGTAAATATGAAAAAAAAAAATTCCACAAAAATGTTGTCTTACCACCAAAATGTTGTTTTACCCAGATTTTACTTTTTCACACTGAAAAATGGGTAAGAATAGCACCAAAATTTGTCCCCCAATTACTGCTGAATGTAGAAATACCCCACATGTGGCTGTACAGTACTGCTTAGCCACACGGTGAGACTTGGGAGGGAATGAGCGCTATTTTCCTCCTGGAGCACAGATTTTCCTAGAATAGTTTGCGGACTCCATATATAGAGCCCCTAAGTGCTAGAACATAAGAATTCCCCTCAAGTGACCGCATTTTGTAAATTATACTCATTTGGGAACTTATCTGCAGGTGTAATGACGATTTTGACTCCATGGGTGTTTTCCAGAAACAAGCAGTAGCGGATGTTGCTGAGTGAAAATTGCAAGCTGCCATTGTAGTGACCAGTACGTTGTAGTGACCAGTACGTTGTAGTGCCTGTACATTGTGCCCAGCTTGTTCTTATGGAGACACGCACCTGTAAATTAGGCGGGCTCTCATTTCTACATAAATGCCAAACATGTGGATGCTAAATGTATATGGAAATGTATACAAGTGTATGGAAGCAAGGCCGTGCCCACTGGCTGGGTGTATGATTAACTTATACATACCCGCAAGTTCCGGGTCAGAAACCGGCGAATCCCGCAGTTCACATGACCAGATATTCTCCTTCAGGATTTTTTGTTAGACAGCAGAATTTATGGTTCCAATTACCACTGCAAGTCTTCCATATCTTATATCAGAAAAACAGCCACAGACAATTACACTACCCACACCATATTTTACTGTTGGTATGATGTTCCTTTTCTGAAATGCTGTGTTACTTTTACGCCAGATGTAATCGGACACACACCTTCCAAAAAGTTCAACTTTTGTCTCGTCAGTCCACAGAGTATTCTCCCAAAAGTCTTGGTGATCATCAAGATGTTTTCTGGCAAAACTGAGGTGAGCCTTTATGTTCTTTTTGCTCACCAGTGGTTTTCAGCTTATAACTGCCATGTATGCCATTTTTTCCCAGTCTCTTTCTTATGATGGAGTCATGAACACTGACCTTAACTGAGGCAAGTGAGGCCTGCAGCTCTTTGGACGTTGTTGTGGGGTCTTTGTGACCTCTTGGTTGAGTCGTCGCTGCGCTCTTGGGGCAATTTTGGTAGACCGGCCACTCATGGGAAGGTTCACTACTGTTCCATGTTTTCCCCATTTTTGGATAATGGATCTCACTTTGGTTCGCTGGAGTCCCAAAGCTTTAGAAATGGCTGCATAACCTTTTACAGACTGATAGATCTCAATTACTTTGTTTCTCATTTGTTCCTGAATTTCTTTGGATCGCAGCATGATGTCTAGCTTTCAAGGATCTTTTGGTCTACTTCACTTTGTTAGGCAGGTCCTATTTAAGTGATTTCTTGATTGAGAACAGGTTTGGCAGTAATCAGGTCTGTGTGTGGCTAGGGAAAATGAACTCAGCTTCCCAAAGATGTGATAAACCACAGTTAATTTATGTTTTAAGGAGGTGTGTGTGGGGGGGGGGGAATCACCTTTTCACACAGGGCGCTGTACAGGGCCGGCTCCAGGTTTTTCTGGGCCCCGGGCGAAAGAGTCTCAGTGGGCCCCTTTAACACATACCACGATTCATGATGCAGAGATACGGCGGAGAAATATATATTACAATGCAAAGATTTCACTTCTTACATTACATGAGTGATATCTATTGTAAATTCCACAATAGCTCAGAAACCGGTGAATCGCTCCACACAGAATACTGGCCCCCATATAAGGCTCCATACGGAATACTGGCCCCCATATAACGCTTCATACGGAATACTGGCCCCAATATAAGGCTCCATACGGAATACTGGCCCCCATATAAGGCTCCTTACGGAATACTGGCCCCCATATAAGGCTCCATACGGAATACTGGCCCCCATATAAGGCCCCATACGGAATACTGGCCCCCATATAAGGCCCCATACGGAATACTGGCCCCCATATAAGGCTCCATACGGAATACTGGCCCCCATATAAGGCTCCATACAGAATACTGGCCCCCATATAACGCTCCATACAGGATACTGGTCCCCTTATAAAGCTCCATACAGAATACTGGCCCCCATATAACGCTCCATACAGGATACTGGTCCCCTTATAAAGCTCCATACAGGATACTGGCCCCCATATAACGCTCCATACAGGATACTGGTCCCCTTATAAAACTCCATACAGGATACTGGCCCCCATATAACGCTCCATACAGGATACTGGTCCCCTTATAACGCTCCATACAGGATACTGGCCCCCATATAATGCTGCATGCAGGCTGTTACCCCCCACATAATGCCCCATACAGGCTGTCCCCCTTATAATGCTCCATGCAGGCTGTTACCCCCCACATAATGCCCCATACAGCCCCCCCCTTTTAATGCTCCATGCAGGCTGTTACCCCCCACATAATGCCCCATACAAGCTGCCCCCCCCCCTTATAATGCTCCATGCAGGCTGTCCCCCCCACATAATGCCCCATACAGGCTGCCCCCTCCCCCGCCTTATAATGCTCCATGCAGGCTTTTCCCCCCACATAATACACTATGCAGGCTGCCCCCCCCTTTTATAATGCCCCATGCAGGCTGTTCCCCACCTTATAATGCCCCATGCAGGATGTCACCCCCCCTCTTTATAATGCCCCATGCAGGATGTCCCCCCCTTCTCTTTATACTGCCCCATGCCTCCATACATTTAAAAAAAAAATCAAATACTCACCTCCCTTCTCCTCACCTGCTACCTGCTGCCCGCTGCTCGGGTCTGAACTCCAGCGTTGTCAGCGTCTTCCCGCTCAGTGCTCCCTGTGACGGCTCAGGGGAGGGCGCGGTGTAAAGACGTCACCGCGCCCTCTGACCTGAGACGTCACAGGGAGCGCAGAGCAGGAAGACAGCTGATCTGCGGAGGCACGGGGAGAGGTAAGTATCCAGCTGCCGGGGCCCTGAGCAAGCGGCGGAGAAGGGCGGGCGCTGACACCGCTCTCCTCCGCCCATAGCCCAGCGGGGTGCGCGACCGCCAGTGGGCCCCTCTGCCTGCTCAGGGCCCCGGCATTTGCCCGGGTGTACCGGGTGCTGACGCCGGCCCTAGCGCTGTAGGTTTGAATTTCTTTTCCCTTAATAATAAAGACCTTCATTTAAAAAACTGCATTTTGTGTTTGCTTGTGTTATCTTTGTCTAATATTTAAATTTGTTTTGTGATCTGAAACATTTAAGTATGACAAACATGCAAAAGAATAACAAATCCAGAAGGGGCAAACACTTTTTCACACCACTGTATGTTTTGAGGAGATTTTCCACCAACTCTTCATAGTTATCTGCTCTCAAGTTTCCCAAAAAATGAGTTACCACTTATGCGAATGCTACCCATGCAGCCTTTTCCTTGCCCTGCAACAAAAGCAGAAACTCCTCATCTTGAAGAAGCTTACGAATCTGAGGTCTAAAGACTCCTTCCTTTATCTTTGCTTCACTCAACCTTGGAAATTTATCAATGAGATACTTGAATGCTTTTGCATTTTTATCCATTGCCTTTACAAACTTCTTCATTAAGCCCAACTTGATATGCATTGATGGTAACAAAATCTTATGTGGGTCAACAAGTGCAGGATGCAGGACACTTTTATTCCCTGGCTGAAATGAATGTTGTAGAGGCCAGTCTCTTTTATTGTAGTGATATCCTCTTTCACGACGATCCCAGTCACACAGAAAGCAGAAGTACTTTGTGTATCCACCCTGGAGATCAAGTAAGAGGCCAACGACTGTTAAATCACCACACAGGAGTCACAAATGTTGGTCTTAGTTCAGGCACCTCAACAACTGTTTCATGCTGTCATAGGTTTCTTTCATGTTTAATGAATGCTTAACCAACTGGAATTGAAGGTAGTGCATTGTCATTATGCAGCAAGATTGCTTTTCGGCTTGTTATGGACAAATCGATGAAGAGCATCCATTCCTCTGGATTATGACTTATCTTCAGAGCTTCCATTTAAATGTTGATGCTGTTGCATGCCACAAGATCGCCCTCCATGAAGTATTGGACAAGATCTTTTTCACGGGTGCGGAACAAAGAAATTTAAACATCGCTCGCTAGGAGATTCCGCTGCTATAGCCTGGAACCTAAGAGCTCAGCCTTACTCTTTTGGCAGATCCAAATCTCTAACAAGATCGTTCGGTTCACTTTGTGTTATAAGGTGTGGTTCAGTTGAGGTCACTGACAGAAAGTCTGTGTCATGAGAAGAAGATGTTTCATCATCACACCAAGTGCCCTCTTCTCCCTCAATTGACTCGAAGGAAAATGTTTCTGGTGCTTTTGGAACTGGCAGTTCTTCTGTATGTGGTACTGGGCGTATTTCAGATGGAATGTTTGGATACTGTATAGTCCACTTCTTCCTTGAAACTCCTTTCCTAATGAGGGGCACTATGCAGAAATAGCAATTTATAGTGCGATCGGTTGGCTCTCTCCAGATCATTGGGACTGCAAAAGGCATAGATTGCTTCTTTGCATGCAACCATTGGGTAAGATGTGATGCACATCTATTGCAGCATATGTGTGGAGCCCAACTCTTGTCCTGATCTTCTATTCAAAATGCAGGTTGTAGGCTTTCCTTATCATGGTAGTCAAGTTTCGCCTTTGTGACGCAAAAGTGACTACTCTACATACAGTCATGGCCAAAAGTGTTGGCAACCTTGAAATTGTTCCAGAAAATTAAGTACCTCTCTCAGAAAATTTTTGCAATTACACATGTTTTGTTATACACATGCTTATTTCCTTTGTGTGTATTGGAACAACACAAAAAAAATAATAAAAAAAGGCAAATTGGACATAATTTCACTCAAAACCCCAGAAATGGGCCAGACAAAATTGTTGGCACCCTCAACTTAATATTTGGCTTCACACTCTTTGAAATAAAATTTACATGTTGCTATTGTTCAACAATTTTCATTCTCAAGTCCTCAAACATTTCTTTTTTCCTCTTTCTGTTCTCTATTCTTAGTGTGGCACACACACACACAATGCAAAGATTGAGTTAACTTCTCCCCTTTTTATCTGGTTTCAGGTGTGATTTTCATATTGCCCACACCTGTTACTTGCCACAGGTGAGTTTGAACAAGCATCACATGCTTGAAACAAAGTTGTTTACTGACAATTTTGGAAAGGTGCCAAAAATTTTGTCTGGCACATTTTTGGGGTTTTGTGTGAAATTATGTCCAATTTTCTCTGTTTTTTTGTGTTGTTCCAATACACACAAAGGAAGTAAATATGTGTATAACCAAACAAGTGTAATTGCATTAATCTTTTGTGAGACATACTTAATTTTCTGGAAACATTTCAAGCGTGCCAACACTTTTGGCCATGACTATATGTAGCAAAAACTATCTGCTTTGTTAATGCAAGTGTAGCACCCAGAGGGCTCGGCTGCTACAGGGGTATTGCACCTCAAACCAGAGGTGTGATATTCCACTCCCGGGTAAGGATGGTGTGTGGACTAGGGCTCGTTAGGCTGCATGCACCACACACACCCCATTTCCGAGGGACAGCTCAACGGTGCTCCCACAGAAGTGCAGGCACGACAGCTTCTGTCCCTGACTGGAGTGGGGAGGGGGAGGAAAACCCAGTGGTGTAGGAGCAGATAGGGGTGGGTCTCTGGGCATAGGTAGGAGTCCATTGGTTGCTAGTCACCTGGGCTCGAGTGTTAGAAGGAGGTATATAAGGTGGGCACCATCTTAGAGTAGTCAGTGGAGTTCAGTCCAGTCCAGTCAGGAGAAAGAAGAAGAAGTTGAGTCTGAGAGAAGTGACAGGGAGCAGAGCTGCTGCATGGGCTCTGCTCCACGGGCAGGCCTTGTCAGGAGGCCGGGGCCTGAGAGAGAGAGAGAGGAGAAGGAACAGCAAAGGAAGTAAGAAGGGAAACAAGGAACTGGAACACAGAGAAAGGCCCAGAGACATGAAGGCAGAAGGAACCCCAAAGGCCCAGGAGATTGCGGGTGAAGGGTTGGCAGAGCAGGGTACCGGGACCCAAATTGGTGGAGGCAACAGATTCCTCAGTCAAGGACCGGAGGTTGTGACCACATCTTGGTGCGACCCCTCACTACATCCACCAGGAAAGCATACCACGTAGGGTCAGGGAAACCGGAGATAGGTTTCGCCAAGAGAAGGCCCGAGGAAGCTGGACAAAGGTGGGTCACTGGTGAGGACGGCCAGAAAAGGGAAGAGAAGGGAGCCCTGTGCCACGCTCTGGAATTGCCTGGGAGTTGGTCGAGCCCCTTGCCTGGTGAACGCAGCACGGCTCAGGCGGTCCTTCATGTGCACAAGTGACCTGGATGAGAACTGTGAGTAAAGCATTGGAAACTGCACCACACGTCTCTGTGTTTCATCGCCGCACCAGTACCATTAGTACTGGGACGCACACACCATCACTCCCATCATCCACACTAGCTGCCCTGAGGCAATACTTCTCCCGTGGGGAGTTATCCCATACTCGGCTGCGCAAACAACATCAGCCTCAGCGGTCTGCAACACAGCGGCGGTCCCCACTGACCGCAATCCACGGGTGGCGTAGTCGGACATTTGTTATTACACTAAGACTGCCACTGAATTGACCACCCTGGGCACGGACCGGGTCAGCGCCACGGAGACTACAACCCCCAGCGATCCGGCTCTGGGTATCCCCTGCACAACACAGGCCCAGGGGGCGCGTCACAAGAATGAGGCATTTCTGAAAAAAAACAACATATAGAAACATGTCAATATGCTAAGAAACTAAGCTAAGAAGTTCTAAAACTGTATACCTTACACAGAGAGCATTTATAAAAGTAGGTGATGCAACTTTAATTAGGATTACATCATCGGAGCAGAATTGGCGTTTTTTGATTGGTTACCTTAACCCCTTTACGACATAGGGCGTATTAGTACGTATCTGTGCCCTGGCACTTATGGACCAAATACGTATTTATACGCCCTGGCAATTTCGCCCGCACACAGGCTGTGCGGGCGCGATCGCCGCCGGGTGTCAGCTGATTGTCACAGCTGACACCTGGTGCTATGTGCAGGGAGCGGTCCCGCACCGCTCCCGGCACATTAACCCCCACAATGCTGCGATCAAAGTCAATCACAGTCGATCGCAGCATTGCGGTGGCAAGGGAAGGTGATCAGAATACTCACCTCCTCTTCCGGCCTCCAGCGCTGTCTGCCGTGGCTTCCAGGATGTTGCCATGATGACCCGATGTCGTCATGACAACATCCGGGTCACCAGACAGCAGAAAGATTTTTTGGACATGCGCAGTGCATCTCCAAACTATCTTCTCCCTGTCCAGCGCTGACAGCCTGCATGGCACAGGGATGGTGCTCCATTCCTGTGCCATGCAGGCGATCAGAGAAAAAAAAGTGAAAGTCCCATAGTGGGACAAAGTAAAAAAAGTGTCATAAAGGGAAAAAAAAAAAATAATAAAATTGTAAAAAAAAATAAAAAATAAAATAAAATAAATAATCCACCAAAAATAAAAATATAATGTACCCATCAATAAATATTATTATTAAAAAAAAAAGCAATAAAAGTACACATATTTGGTATCGCCGCGTCCGGAACAACCTGATCTATAAAACTGTCCCACTAGTTAACCCCTTCAGTGAACACGGTAAAAAAAAAAAACCCAGCAAAAAACAATGCTTTATCACCATACCGCCAAACAAAAAATGGAATAACACGCGATCAAAAAGACTAATATAAATAAAAATGGTACCGCTGAAAACGTCATCTCGTCCCGCAAAAAACAAGCCGCCATACAGCTCCATGAGCCGAAAAATAAAAAAGTTATAGCTCTCAGAATAAAGCGATGCTAAAAAATAATTTTTTCTATAAAATTGCTTTTATTATGTAAAAGTGCAAAACATAGAAAAACGATATAAATGTGGTACCGCTGTAAACGTACTGACCCGAAGAATAAAGCTACCTCATCAATTTTACCACAAGCAGAACAGAATAAAAAAAAACCAAAAAAAACAATTCCTGAATTGTTGGTTTTTGTTTATTCTGCCTCCCAAAAATCGGAATAGAAAGCGATCAAAAAATGTCACGTGCCTGAAAATGGTACCAATAACAACGTCAACTCATCCCGCAAAAAACAAGCCGTCACATGACTCTGCCAAAATCTGGAAAAATTATAGCTCTCAAAATATGGCGATGCAAAAACTAGATTTTACAAAAAATGCGTCTTTTAGTGTGTGAAGCTGTCAGTCATAAAAACCCCATATGATTCTGGTATCGCTGTAGCCACACCGACCCGAAGAATAAGGTTGTCTAATCACTTATACCGCACGAGGAACGGCGTAAAAAATAAACTCTCGGGTTAGGGTTGTGCTAGGTTTATGGTTGGGCTAGGGTTAGGGCTGGATTTGGGGTTAGGGTTGTGATGGGGTTGGGATTTTTTTCAAAAGTAAGAAAAAAAGATGACGATATGGCGACTAGTGTTGAGCGCAAGTGCTCGCTACTTGAGTTTGCATCGGGTGCTCTGGTATGCATTGAGTATCGTGGGTATTTGAGTGACATGCTCGAGTCTCCGCCCCATATGCTTCGCGGCCAAAAAAACTTTGCGCGGATTGCCTGCCATGCACGAGCGATCCCTGCATGTTTTATTTTGGGTGTCTAATAACCGTGAAACATGCGGGGCAGGGACTCGAGCATGTCACTCGAGCACACGCAGTTCATGGTGCATACCTGAGTACCCGATGCAAACTCAAATAGCGAGCACTTGCGCTCAAGACTAATGACAACTTATTCAATATGATGACCTAATGTTATCAAATTCTGTGTCGTACCTCTGGGTTCAAAATGTTCACTATACCCCTTAATAAAATCCTTGAGGGGTATAGTTTCCAAAATGGGGTCACTTGTGGGGGAGCTCCACTGTTTAGGCACATCAGGGGCTCTCCAAACGCGACATGGTGTCCGCTAACAAATTGAATGGAAAATCGGCTCAAATTGTTAGCGGAGGCCATGTTGCCCCCACAAGTGACCCCATTTTGGAAACTAGACCCCCCAAGGCACCTATCTAGATGCAACACTTTTTCATTTTTACAAATCAATTTGCGAAGCACCTGGGGGTTCCAAGTGCTCACTATGCATCTAGATAGGTGCCTTGGGGGGGTCTAGTTTCCAAAATGGGGTGACTTGTGGGGGAGCTCCAATGTTTAGGCACACAGGGGCTCTCCAAACGTAACATGGTGTCCGCTAACAATTTGAGCCGATTTTCCATTCAATTTGTTAGCGGACTCCATGTTGCATTTGACCTCTCAAAGTGACTTCAAATGTGATGTGGTCCCTAAAAAAATGGTTTTGTAAATTTTGTTAGAAAAATGAGAAATCGCTGGTCAACTTTTAACCCCTATAGCTCCCTAACAAAAAAAAATTTTGGTTCCAAAATTGTGCTGATGTAAAGTACACATGTGGGAAATGTTATTTATTAACTATTTTGTGTGACATATCTCTCTGATTTAAGGGCATAAAAATAAAAATTTTGAAAATTGCAAAATTTTCAAAATTTTCGCCAAATTTCCGTTTTTTTTTCACAAATAAACGCAAGTGATATCGAAGAAATTTTACCAAAATCATGAAGTACAATATGTCACGAAAAAACTGTCTCAGAATCAGTGGGATCTGTTGAAGCGTTCCAGAGTAATTACCTCATAAAGTGATAGTGGTCAGAATTGTAAAAATTGGCCTGGTCATTAATGTGCAAACCACCCTCGGGGGTAAAGGGGTTAAGATGATAGAATACTGACAGCTCAATAGACTAAATAGATGTTGTAATAGACTAGCTACTAACAATGCAATAATGATGATGAAATAATAAAGAAATATGCAATTTTTCTATGAACCTACATGAAAGGTGTCATAAGTAATTACAAGATCCTCTGGATCTTGAAAATTAGAGCCAATCAGCAAATTTAAGCATCATATTAATTTTCAGAACCACAAAATTAGTTAAGTTCAGCTGCTTTTGTCTCTGAACCAATTTGGCTGTAGAACAGAGTTTAGTTTGATGATTGATGCAGCAATGAGACATCTCTCTCTAATTTGTTATTATCAAGCCTTCTGATTAAATGGTTTTACTGATTGTTGGTAGTTGGAAATTTAGCCAGAGGTTTAACTAGAAAAGGCTGGTCCCATAGCAAACTTCTGAATAGCCCCCCTTCACATTCTTGCACATGAACCTTTACTATGATAGTAATAAAAAGCTAAGCACTGATATCTTACTCCAGACCAGATCCCTAAATTATTAGACCCTAGACCAAACCCCTAAATTCATTCAGAACCTAGAGAATGCCATAATTTAGGGGTCCGTCAACAGTCATTTAGAGGTCTTGTCTTGTGTCTGATAAGCGGGTCTGTTCAAAGGTCTGATAATTTATATGTCTGTATAAGGTTTCATAATTTAATTTAACCCCTTTATGAAGTGGAACGTAATAGTGCGCCCCACGTCATAACTCCCTGTTCAGCACGTGTCAGCTGATCTATACAGCTGATATGTGCTCGCAACAGCCGCGGGTGGAATCGCGATCCACCCGCGGCTGTCAATTAGTTAAATGCCGCTGTCAATCTCTGACAGCGGCAATTAACTCGCGTTTCCAGGAAGTGCATCATTGGGTCCGCCCATTGGCGACCCCGTCACATGATTGCAGGTCACTGATGGGTTGGCATGACAACCCGGCGTCTGCAGGGGTCTGTGGTTGTCATTGCCAGATTGCTATGAGCACCGCCCAGCGGTCGGCACTCATATCAAGTGAGCAAATATGCTACACACAGGCGATCTGATCATCGCTTGTGTGTAGTACAGGAGATCTGACAAGTGCTGCTTCAAGTCTCCCATGGAGACTATTGAAACATGCAAAAAGTGTAAAAAAAATACTGTTTTTAAAAAATATATATATACACACGTGGTCAAAATTGTTGGTACCCCTCGTTTAATGAAAGAAATACCCACAATGGTCACAGAAATAACTTGAATCTAACAAAAGTAATAATAAATTAAAAATCTTTGAAAATGAACAAATGAAAGTCAGACATTGCTTTTCAACCCTGATTCCACAGAATTTAAAAAAAAAAATTAAACTCATGAAATAGGCCTGGATAGAAATGATGGTTCTCTTCTTCACTTAACATTTTGTTGAACAACCTTTTGAGGCAATCACAGCAATCAAACGATTCCTGTAACTGTCAATGAGACTTCTGCACCTCTCGACAGGTATTTTGGCCCACTCCTCATGAGCAAACTGGTCTCGTGTTTGAAGGTTGCCTTTTCCAGATGGCATGTTTCAGCTCTTTCCAAAGATGCTCAATATGATTTAGGTCAGGGTTTATAGAAGGCCACTTCAGAATAGTCCAATGTTTCTCTCTTAGCCATTCTTGGGTGTCTTTAGCTGTGTGCTTGGGGTCATTATCTTGCTGCAAGACCCATGACCTGCGACTGAGACCAAGCTTTCTGACACTGGGCAGCACATTTCTCTATATAATCCTTTGATAGTCTTGAGATTTCATTGTGCCCTGCACAGATTCAAGACACCCAGTGCCAAATGCAGCAAAGCAGCCCCAGAACATAACAGAGCCTCCTCCATGTTTCACAGTAGGGACAGTGTTCTTTTCTTCATATGCTTCATTTTTCCGTCTGTGAACATAGAGCTGATGTGCCTTGCCAAAATCTTCCATTTTTGTCTCATCTGTCCATAGGACATTCTCCCAGAAGCTTTGTGGCTTGTCAACATGTAGTTTGGCAAATTCCAGTCTGGCTTTTTTATGATTTTTTTTTCAACAATGGTGTTCCCCTTGGTCGTCTCCCATGAAGTCCACTTTGGATCAAACAACGACGGATGGTGCGATCTGACACTGATGTTCCTTGAGCTTGAAGTTCACCTTTAATCTCTTTAGAAGTTATCCTGGGCTCTTTTGTTACCATTCGTATTATCAGTCTCTTTGATTTGTCATCAATTTTCCTCCTGCGGCCATGTCCTGGGAGGTTGGCTACAGTCTGAATAATATGTGCAACTGTAGTCACAGGAACATCAAGCTGCTTGGAGATGGTCTTATAACCATTACCTTTAACATGCTTGTCTATAATTTTCTTTCTAATCTCCTGAGACAACTCTCTCCTTTGCTTCCTTTGGTCCATGTTGAGTGTGTTATACACCATGTCACCAAACTGCACAGTGAGTATCTGTAGCCCTATATACAGGCACACTGACTGATTACAAGATTGTAGACACCTGTGATGGTAATTAGTGGACATAACTTGATTTAACATGTCCCTTTTGTCACATTATTTTCAGGGGTACAATCATTTCTGTCCAGGCCTATTTCATGAATTTTTTTAAAAATTCTGTAGAAGCAGGGTTGAAAAGCAATGTCTGACTTTCATTTGTTCATTTTCAAAGATTTTTAATTTATTCTCACTTTTGTCAGATTCAAGTTACTTCTGTGACCATTGTGGGTTTTTCTTTCATTAAACGAGGGGTACCAACAATTTTGACCACGTGTGTATAAAAGTATAAATCACCCTCCTTTTGCCCCATTCAAAATAAAACACTAAAAAAAAAACACACATACACATATTTGGTATCGCTGTGTTCAGAATTGCCCAATCTATCAATATAAAAAAAGAATTAATCCGATCATAAACGGCGTAACAAGAAAAAAATTCTAAACGCTAGAATTACGTTTTTTTGGTCGCCGCAACATTGCAATAAAATGCAATAACGGGTGATCAAAACATCAGAGCTACCCCAAAATGGTATCAATAAAAACGTCAGCTCACCGCAGAAAAAATAAGCCCTTGCCCCAGATCACAAAAAATGGAGATGCTATGGGTCTTGGAAAATGGCGCCAGTTTTTTTTTTTTAGCAAACTTTGGATTTTATTTTCACCACTATCACAATTAAAAAAGAACCTATATATGTGTGGTATCTACGAACTCGAAATGACCTGGGTAATCATAATGGCAGGTCAGTTTTAGCATTCAGTGAACGTGGTAAAAAAAACAAAAAAACAGCAACAACTGTGGAATTGTACTTTTTTTGCAATTTCACCGCACTTGGAAATTTTTTCCCATACAAGATATGATAAAACCATTGATGTCGTTCAAAAGTACAACTTGTCCTGCAAAAAGTAAGCTCTCACACGGCCATATTGACCAAAAAATAAAAAAGTTATGGCTCTGGGAAGAAGGAGAGCAAAAAACGAAAACGCAAAAATGGAAAATGCTCCGGACATGAAGGGGTTAACGGTCTGGAGTTGGATAACTTAGCAGCACTGAATTATCAAACCCCAGACCAGACCCTAATAAAAGACCTCACACCAAACCCCTTATTATAAGACCTGTAGCAAAGCCAGGTAGGCTAGGGTTAAATCCTAGCACTACAGGTTCTGATTAGATCACCTGGCTAGCCCTGTATATAACTAGGGAAACAGCTGAAGAGAAAGACAGCACAAAATCCCTCTCTGAGAAGAGTCTGCATAGACTTTGTGCAAAGAACCGGAAGTATGAGTGGTTGCTATGAACAATAGCTGTTTTGTTTGACCGAGCTAGGGCTAGCTCAGCCGTGTATGAGTAGCCAGTGTCACGCCTCAGTTTGGGGATTTGATCAGGTGACCTCTTGCTCTGTGGTCGGTTCTCCTGTCTGCTGAGCTATTGCTCTTTTCTTCTCTGTTATTATGCTGATAGTTGGTACTGCTTTTATTTTTCCTTTCTGGGTTTGCTCCTCTTCAGGTGTTTCCCATTGTCCCGCTTTAGTTGCCCTATCACATTCTGGGTTGGGCTATATATATTCTCCCTTCACTACACTACATTGCTGGCTATACTTTCTAAGTGGATTAGTGCTAAGAAGTTCAAGCTCTTCAGCGAAGGGATTTTCTCTGCTAGGCAAACACCGTTTGTGTGTAAGGTGCCCCAGCGAGGTAGTCGTGGGCAAGCTGTAGCCCCTCCTCTCTCTGGCACCCTACAGACAATATGTGTCCTCCCTCTGATGTGTGGCCATGTATGTGGTGCTCTCCACTTACTTCAGACCATCCGATCGTGGCTGTCTCCAGGAATTTCTCTTCTGGGACCAGGGCAGCAATAAATTCAATGGATAGGAGGTTCTTAACCATAACTGGGACTTTACTTGGGGAAGAGAAATATGTAAAATATTTATAGGCAGATATAATGGATAAGGCCCGACAGGTTATCATCTCCCTCACAGGCACTGGCAACATCTTCAGCCCTGGTTCCCTCTTTAAGTGAAGCATCTCTGTGACTCTAATCTCTAGCCCAAGAGAATATTCCTGTTAGAACCCTCCTGTTTGTTTTTGTTTCTATCTTGTGTTTTGCGGTCACGTGACCATCTTCCTATATATTCCAGCTCCGCCCTTCTGGCCTTGCTAGACTTCAGTGTTTTTTGCCTGTCTCTCTAGCCAGGTGCTTTTGTGCCTATCTATATCTAGTTTGCTTGGTCCTCTGAACGTCTAGTACTTTTGTCAGTTTATCTTTTGCTCTGCAACAACTTCTGTTAGGAGGTGTCCCTTTTTTGTCCCAGTCCTTAGTTCTTTTAGGGACCCCTCCCTTTCTCTATAGGTCTCCGTTCAGACTAGCCGAGGACGAAGGCGGGTCTGTTAACAAGGAACAGGTCGCCCGCTACAACGCAGGGACTCAGCTTAGTAGGGACAGCTTTCCCCTTCTTTCCCTAGTTTATTTTGCAGATCATAACACTTCCTCTGCTCCGACAGTTTATCCGGATCCTATATTTCCCCCACGTCTTAGCCTGGAGTCTTATCTTCTTCTGCTGCCTGCAGACTGAAAGTGCCCCGGGTCCTCAATACCTCTGTTGAGTTTCTCTGGCCGGCTAACAGGACTCTTGCGTAGGGAGATCTTCACACTGGTGATCCTACTGTCTGAGGGTACGAAGCTCCCGTCTACCCTAGCAGCCACCATATAATCAGGCTGCCCGTACAGTTCTCTGTCCAAACTCTCACTGAGTCTTCACTTTCTGCTTCTGGAAACTAAGCAGAGATTTTCCTAATGTGCCCACCCTGTGTAGGCTGTCATCACACACCTTTAACCCCTTCACTGTCTGCAATACTGCTGGCAGACTCAACCTGGCATCTGCACCCGGGACAGTGGCATCTTGTGGATGGTTACAAGTACTACAGCCCACAAGGAATTATGTTAAACTGAGCGCTAGATATACTCAATGTCTGACCATGGCACTAAGTTCCCCCTCTACTCTACTAACTGGACCACTGCAGCTAACCCCTTAGCTTGACCTAACAACAGTTCAGAGAGGTCTAACTCCGGGAACATTCTCTTTTAACTACATCAGTGCCAAAGGAAGGCTATGTCCTTCCCCAGTATTACATGTGTTTCTGCTGTGTGTTTGTTTGTCTGCCTTCCCAGCACCTTTCCTTTATCCTCAGGTTGGTGGGAGATTATTCTTGTTTCATTTATTATTCGCCTTAGTTCTCCTTATTTCCCCTTTGTGCATGTACTTTAAGTTACCCTGGATCCTTGTATCCCTCTGCACACTTTCCCTCCCCTGGTTAGCTGTGCACAGCCCTTTGACGGCCTTTTAGGGAGCCAGGTCCGAGGTGGTGTTTTTTACTTGTGCGACTAGTTATTGTCTAGTCTGTAGAGGAATGAGTATGGTGTGGTTGTGGTTTCTCAGTGTTGTAGGCTTTATTATTCCCGTTACCTGTGTATGAGTGAGTTACGTGCATAACAGCCAGGGTCTGTTCTGTTTAGTTAGTGCCTAGACAAGGCTAGAGATTGATGTTTATGAGATTGTTTTGGTGCTGAGCAACCGGTGGAAAGCAATAAAAACTGCACGTGTTTGGACCAAAACTGCACATTGCCTGTGTGAATGCTACCTAAGGCCTAATGTCTAACACCCACCAGAGAGAGTGAAACCATACAGACCATATAAAACATATAAAAAAATCTATACTTATGAGCCTCTGTGTTCTTCTGTATTTATTTACTTACAGGCACAAGCTCGCTGAAACCCCTGAATACCACCATCAGGTGTTGTTTGTTCAGCCCTATGTAACACGCCCAACATGTAGTCAATATAAGCCTGGTTTCCGTGAACAAAATCTTTATGGCATCTTGTCAACACAATTTTAAATATTCCTTTTACCATGTCCAGGCCCTAGCACAAAGGTGACTCTGTCACTTTAAGACTTGTTCACCAATAAGTACAACAAAAGTGATGACATAAGCGTAAAGCTTCACACCAGACATTAACTTGTAATTTATGGCATTATGTAGCCTTGCATTTACTTGCTCATAATCTCCACCAGCCAAACAGATCCAAGAAAGGTCAAGGTTTAAGGAGTAGGCTAGGGTGGCCTCACTATGGCACTTAACTCCTGGACACTCACCCTTGCACATTTCCCTTTCCTAACCTGTACCAGTCACCAGTGGGGCTAGTGGTAGTGTCACCTGAACAGGCTTGGACTGGCCCACAGGAGAACAGGAGAATCCTCCGGTGGGCCCCTGTGCAGGAGCGGCCCACCACCCTCTTATATGATCAGTACTTGGCACTATATACTTGAATCACTTTGTACAGACAAAGGAGCATCTTATTCATGTAACAATCTACACAGCTCATTGTTATATACATTTGTGATTGAGGATAATGTCACATTTGCATGTAGCTGGACAGTGGGGCTCTGGAGTTGGTTACTGGTGGGCTCTTGGCACCCCAGTCTGACACCGCCTATGTCTCTTTATTCTGCGGCTCTGTGTCCCGGTCTTCAGTCTTCTATCAGGTAGTTTGTTATGTAGGCCATACACTATTTTAGTGCCCTGCCCCCATCACAGAGATCGGCCCCCATAACACTTGTAATGTAACTTGGGACAGGAGCTGACATTATGATACCACAATGGGTGGAGATATATGTGGTCTGCCATCTGTAAACCCCCATAACTCCTGGTTCTACTTGTGGAATAGTGAAGGTAGTAATGATCACTCCCATCATTGTAACTATGTAAAAAAAAAAAGTCAAGACAAAAAACCTCACATGACACTTTTATTTTCTTTCCTTTTATATTTTATTGAAATAGCAATAAGCAACATTGTAATAAAAATATTACTGGCCCTTTAAAAAATTAAGCTATGATCGCAATGACTCTCAGGTCAGGCCCCATAGAGACCACAGAACTGGTAGTGGTCACTGAGGACCGGCTGAGAGCCACTGGACCCAAAGATCCAGAGGAAGGCGAAGAAACCCCCCGGAGAGTTCTGCCTCAGGGGGGAAAAAAATTCCTTCCTGACCCCAGTTGTGGCGATCGGATATTTCCCTGGATCCCGTCTGTCCTGCTGCATATTGCTGTATATCTGCATGTATTATAAGCTCAGGAGAGCCGACCCTGGGAAGGAAAAGACAAATACACCCTGCTCAAGAGGAGCTTACAATCTAATACACAATATACAGACTGCTCCTGAGAGCATACAGAATAATCTACACCCTGTCCTAGGAGCTTACAATCTAATATACAATATACAGACTGCTCCTGAGGGCATAGAGAATAATCTACACCCTGTCCTAGGAGATTACACTCTAATATACAATATACAGGCAGCTCCTGACAGCATACAGAATAATCTACACCCTGTCCTAGGAGCTTACAATCTAATATACAATATACAGACTGCTCCTGAGAGCATACAGAATAATGTACACCCTGTCCTAGGAGCTTACAATCTAATATACAATATACAGACTGCTCCTGAGGGCATACAGAATAATCTACACCCTGTCCTAGCAGTTTACACTCTAATATACAATATACAGGCTGCTCCTGAGAGCATACAGAATAATCTACACCCTGTCCTAGGAGCTAATACTCTAATATACAATATACAGGCTGCTCCTGAGAGCATACAGAATAATCTACACCCTGTCCTAGGAGCTTACACTCTAATATACAATATACAGGCTGCTCCTGAGAGCATACAGAATAATCTACACCCTGTCCTAGGAGTTTACACTCTAATATATAATATACAGACTGCTCCTGAGAGCACACAGAATAATGTACATCCTGTCCTAGAACCTTACAATCTAATATACAATATACAGGCTGCTCCTGAGAGCATACAGAATAATGTACAACCTGTCCTAGGAGCTTACACTCTAATATACAATATACAGGCAGCTCCTGAGAGCATATAGAATAATCTACACCCTGTCCTAGGAGCTTACACTCTAATATACAATATACAGGCTGCTCCTGAGAGCATATAGAATAATCTACACCCTGTACTAGGAGCTTACACTCTAATATACAATATACAGGCTGCTCCTGAGGGCATACAGAATAATCTACACCCTGTCCTAGGAGCTTACACTCTAATATACAATATACAGGCTGCTCCTGAGGGCATACAGAATAATCTACACCCTGTCCTAGTAGTTTACACTCTAATATACAATATACAGGCTGCTCCTGAGAGCATACAGAATAATCTACACCCTGTCCTAGGAGCTTACAATCTAATATACAGTATACAAGCTGCTCCTGAGAGCATACAGAATAATCTAAACCCTGTCCTTGAAGCTTACACTCTAATATACAATATACAGGCTGCTCCTGAGGGCATACAGAATAATGTACACCCTGTCCTAGGAGCTTACACTCTAATATACAATATACAGGCTGCTCCTGAGAGCATAAAGAATAATCTACACCCTGTCCTAGGAGCTTACACTCTAATATACAATATACAGGCTGCTCCTGAGAGCATACAGAATAATCTACACCCTGTCCTAGGAGCTTACACTCTAATATATAATATACAGACTGCTCCTGAGAGCATACAGAATAATGTACATCCTGTCCTAGAACCTTACAATCTAATATACAATATACAGGCTGATCCTGAGGGAATACAGAATAATGTACAACCTGTCCTAGGCGCTTACACTCTAATATACAATATACAGGCAGCTCCTGAGAGCATATAGAATAATCTACACCCTGTCCTAGGAGCTTACACTCTAATATACAATATACAGGCTGCTCCTGAGAGCATATAGAATAATCTACACCCTGTACTAGGAGCTTACACTCTAATATACAATATACAGGCTGCTCCTGAGGGCATACAGAATAATCTACACCCTGTCCTAGGAGCTTACACTCTAATATACAATATACAGGCTGCTCCTGAGGGCATACAGAATAATCTAAACCCTGTCCTTGAAGCTTACACTCTAATATACAATATACAGGCTGCTCCTGAGGGCATACAGAATAATCTACACCCTGTCCAAGGATCTTACAATCTAATATACAATATACAGGCTGCTCCTGAGAGCATACAGAATAATCTACACCCTGTCCTAGGAGCTTACAATCTAATATACAACATACAGGCTGCTCCTGAGAGCATACAGAATAATCTACACCCTGTCCTAGGAGTTTACAATCTAATATAAAATATACAGACTGCTCCTGAGAGCATACAGAATAATCTACACCCTGTCCTAGGAGCTTACAATCTAATATACAATATACAGGCTGCTCCTGAGAGCATACAGAATAATCTACATCCTGTCCTAGGAGCTTATACTCTAATATACAATATACAGGCTGCTCCTGAGAGCATACAGAATAATCTACACCCTGTCCTAGGAGCTTACAATCTAATATACAACATACAGGCTGCTCCTGAGAGCATACAGAATAATCTACACCCTGTCCTAGGAGCTTACAATCTAATATACAATATACAGGCTGCTCCTGAGAGCATACAGAATAATCTACATCCTGTCCTAGGAGCTTATACTCTAATATACAATATACAGGCTGCTCCTGAGAGCATACAGAATAATGTACACCCTGTCCTAGGAGATTACACTCTAATATACAATATACAGGCTGCTCATGAGGACATACAGAATAATCTACACCCTGTCCTAGGAGCTTACACTCTAATATACAATATACAGGCTGCTCCTGAGAGCATACAGAATAATGTACACCCTGTCCTAGGAGTTTACACTCTAATATACAATATACAGGCTGCTCCTGAGGGCATAAAGAATAATCTACACCCTGTCCTAGGACCTTACACTCTAATATACAATATACAGGCTGCTCCTGAGAGCATATAGAATAATCTACACCCTGTCCTAGGAGCTTATACTCTAATATACAATATACAGGCTGCTCCTGAGAGCATACAGAATAATGTACATCCTGTCCTAGAACCTTACAATCTAATATACAATATACAGGCTGCTCCTGAGAGCATATAGAATAATCTACACCCTGTCCTAGGAGCTTACACTCTAATATACAATATACAGGCTGCTCCTGAGAGCATATAGAATAATCTACACCCTGTACTAGGAGCTTACACTCTAATATACAATATACAGGCTGCTCCTGAGGGCATACAGAATAATCTACACCCTGACCTAGGAGCTTACACTCTAATATACAATATACAGGCTGCTCCTGAGAGCATACAGAATAATCTACACCCTGTCCAAGGAGCTTACAATCTAATATACAATATACAGGCTGCTTCTGAGAGCATACAGAATAATCTACACCCTGTCCTAGGAGCTTAAAATCTAATATACAATATACAGACTGCTCCTGAGAGCATACAGAATAATCTACACCCTGTCCTAGGAGCTTACAATCTAATATACAATATACAGGCTGCTCCTGAGAGCATACAAAATAATCTACACCCTGTCCTAGGAGCTTATACTCTAATATACAATATACAGGCTGCTCCTGAGAGCATACAGAATAATGTACACCCTGTCCTAGGAGCTTACACTCTAATATACAAGATACAGGCTGCTCCTGAGAGCATACAGAATAATCTACATCCTGTCCTAGGAGCTTACACTCTAATATACAATATACAGGCTGCTCCTGAGAGCATACAGAATAATGTACACCCTGACCTAGGAGATTACACTCTAATATACAATATACAGGCAGCTCATGAGGACATACAGAATAATCTACACCCTGTCCTAGGAGCTTACACTCTAATATACAATATACAGGCTGCTCCTGAGAGCATGCAAAATAATGCACACCCTGTCCTAGGAGCTTACAATCTAATATACAATATACAGGCTGCTCCTGAGGGCATACAGAATAATCTACACCCTGTCCTAGGATCTTACAATCTAATATACAATATACAGGCTGCTCCTGAGGGCATACAGAATAATCTACGCCCTGTCCTAGAAGCTTACACTCTAATATACAATATACAGGCTGCTCCTGAGGGCATACAGAATAATCTACACCCTGTCCTAGGAGCTTACACTCTTATATACAATATACAGGCTGCTCCTGAGAGCATACAGAATAATCTACACTCTGTCCTAGGAGTTTACACTCTAATATACAATATACAGGCTGCTCCTGAGAGCATACAGAATAATCTACACCCTGTCCTAAGAGCTTACAATCTAATATATAATATACAGACTGCTCCTGAGAGCATACAGAATAATGTACACCCTGTCCTAGGAGTTTACACTCTAATATACAATATACAGGCTGCTCCTGAGGGCATACAGAATAATCTAGACCCTGTTTTAGGAGCTTACACTCTAATATACAATATACAGGATGCTCCTGAGAGCATACAGAATAATCTACACTCTGTCCTAGGAGCTTACACTCGAATATACAATATACAGGCTGCTCCTGAGGGCATACAGAATAATCTACACCCTGTCCTAGGAGCTTACACTCTAATATACAATATACAGGCTGCTCCTGAGGGCATACAGAATAATCTACACCCTGTCCTAGGAGCTTACACTCTAATACACAATTTACAGGCTGCTCCTGAGGGCATACAGAATAATGTAGATCCTGTCCTAGGAGCATACAATCTAATATACAATATACAGGCTGCTCCTGAGAGCATGTAGAATAATCTACACCCTGTCCTAGGAGCTTACAATCTAATATACAATATACAGGCTGCTCCTGAGAGCATACAGAATAATCTACACTCTGTCCTAGGAGTTTACACTCTAATATACAATATACAGGCTGCTCCTGAGAGCATACAGAATAATCTACACCCTGTCCTAGGAGCTTACACTCTAATATACAATATACAGGCTGCTCCTGAGGGCATACAGAATAATGTACACCCTGTCCTAGGAGCTTACACTCTAATATACAATATACAGGATGCTCCTGAGAGCATACAGAATAATCTACACTCTGTCCTAGGAGCTTACAATCTAATATACAATATACAGGCTGCTCCTCAGAGCATGCAGAATAATCTACACCCTGTTTTAGGAGCTTACAATCTAATATGCAATATCCAGGCTGCTCCTGAGAGGATACAGAATAATGTACACCCTGTCCTGGGAGATTACAATCTAATATATAAAATACAGGCTGCTCCTGAGGGCATATAGAATAATCTACACCCTGTCCTAGGAGCTTACACTCTAATATACAATATACAGGATGCTCCTGAGAGCATACAGAATAATGTACACCCTGTCCTAGGAGCTTACACTCTAATATACAATATACAGGCTGCTCCTGAGGGCATACAGAATAATGTACACCCTGTCCTAGGAGTTTACAATCTAATATACAATATACAGGCTGCTCCTGAGGGCATACAGAATAATCTACACCCTGTCCTAGGAGCTTACACTCTAATATACAATATACAGGATGCTCCTGAGAGCATACAGAATAATCTACACTCTGTCCTAGGAGCTTACAATCTAATATACAATATACAGGCTGCTCCTCAGAGCAGGCAGAATAATCTACACCCTGTCCTAGGAGCTTACAATCTAATATAGAATACCCAGGCTGCTCCTGAAAGGATACAGAATAATGTACACCCTGTCCTAGGAGATTACAATCTAATATATAAAATACAGGCTGCTCCTGAGGGCATACAGAATAATCTACACCATGTCCTAGGAGCTTTCACTCTAATATACAATATACAGGCTGCTCCTGATGGCATACAGAATAATCTACACCCTGTCCTAGGAGTTTACAATCTAATATACAATATACAGGCTGCTCCTGAGGGCATACAGAATAATCTACACCCTGTCCTAGGAGCTTACACTCTAACATACAATATACAGGCTGCTCCTGAGGGCATAAAGAATAATCTGCACCCTGTCCTAGGAGCTTACACTCTAATATACAATATACAGGCTGCTCCTGAGGGCATACAGAATAATGTAGATCCTGTCCTAGGAGCATACAATCTAATATACAATATACAGGCTGCTCCTGAGAGCATACAGAATAATCTACACCCTGTCCTAGGAGCTTACACTCTAATATACAATATACAGGCTGCTCCTGAGAGCATACAGAATAATCTACACCCTGTCCTAGGAGTTTACAATCTAATATACAATATACAGGCTGCTCCTGAGGGCATAAAGAATAATCTACACCCTGTCCTAGGAGCTTACAATCTAATATATAAAATACAGGCTGCTCCTGAGAGCATAAAGAATAATCTACACCCTGTTCTAGGAGTTTACAATCTAATATACAATATACAGGCTGCTCCTGAGAGCATACAGAATAATCTACACCCTGTCCTAGGAGCTTACACTCTAATATACAATATACAGGCAGCTCCTGAGGGCGTACAGAACAATCTATGCCCTGTACTAGGAGCTTACAATCTAATATAGAATATACAGGCTGCTCCTGAGAGCTTACAGAATAATCTACACCCTGTCCTAGGAGTTTACACTCTAATATACAATATACATGCTGCTCCTGAGGGCATACAAAATAATCTACACCCTGTCCTAGGATCTTACAATCTAATATACAATATACAGGCTGCTCCTGAGAGCATACAGAATAATCTACACCCTGTCGTAGGAGCTTACAATCTAATATACAATATAGCAGGCTGCTCCTGAGAGCATACAGAATAATCTACACCCTGTCCTAGGAGCTTACACTGTAATATACAATATACAGGCTGCTCCTGAGAGCATACAGAATAATCTACACCCTGTCCTAGGAGCTTACAATCTAATATACAATATACAGGCTGCTCCTGAGAGCATACAGAATAATCAACACCCTGTCCTAGGAGCTTACAATGTAACATACAGTATACAGGATGCTCCTGAGAGCATACAGAATAATGTTTACCCTGCCCTAGGAGATTACAATCTAACATACAATATACAGGTTGCTCCTGAGGGCATACAGGATAATGTACACCCTGCCCTAGGAGATTACAATCTAACATACAATATACAGGTTGCTCCTGAGGGCATGCAGAATAATCTACGCCTTGTCCAAGGAGCTTACAATCTAATATACAATATACAGGCTGCCCCTGAGGGCATACAGAATAATCTACACCCAGTCCTAGGAGTTTACAATCTAACATACAATATACAGGCTGCTCCTGAGAGCATACAGAATAATCTACACCCTGTCCTAAGAGCTTACACTCTAATATATAATATACAGACTGCTCCTGAGGGCATACAGAATAATGTACACCCTGTCCTAGTAGCTTACACTCTAATATACAATATACAGGCTGCTCCTGAGGGCATACAGAATAATCTACACCCTGTCCTAGGAGCTTAAAATCTAATATACAATATACAGGCTGTTCCTTAGAGCATACAGAATAATCTACACCCTGTCCTAGGAGCTTACACTCTAATATACAATATACAGGCTGCTCCTGAGAGCATACAGAATAATCTACACCCTGTCCTAGGAGCTTATAATCTAATATACAATATACAGGTTGCTCCTGAGAGCATACAGAATAATCTACACCCTGTCCTAGGAGCTTACACTCTAATATACAATATACAGGCTGCTCCTGAGAGCATACAGAATAATCTACACCCTGTCCTAGGAGCTTACAATTTAATATACAATATACAGGCTGCTCCTTAGAGCATACAGAATAATGTTTACCCTGTCCTAGGAGCTTACAATCTAACATACAGTATACAGGATGCTCCTGAGAGCATACAGGATAATGTTTACCCTGTCCTAGGAGTTTACAATCTAACATACAATATACAGGTTGCTCCTGAGGGCATGCAGAATAATCTACGCCTTGTCCAAGGAGCTTACAATCTAATATACAATATACAGGCTGCCCCTGAGGGCATACAGAATAATCTACACCCAGTCCTAGGAGTTTACAATCTAACATACAATATACAGGCTGCTCCTGAGAGCATACAGAATAATCTACACCCTGTCCTAAGAGCTTACACTCTAATATATAATATACAGGCTGCTCCTGAGGGCATACAGAATAATGTAAATCCTGTCCTAGGATCTTACAATCTAATATACAATATACAGGCTGCTCCTGAGAGCATGAAGAATAATCTACACCCTGTCCTAGGAGCTTACACTCTAATATACAATATACAGGCTGCTCCTGAGAGCATACAGAATAATCTACACCCTGTCCTAGGAGCTTACACTCCAATATACAATATACAGGCTGCTCCTGAGAGCATACAGAATAATCTACACCCTGTCCTAGGAGCTTACAATCTAATATACAATATACAGGTTGCTCCTGAGAGCATACAGAATAATCTACACCCTGTCCTAGGAGCTTACACTCTAATATACAATATACAGGCTGCTCCTGAGAGCATACAGAATAATCTACACCCTGTCCTAGGAGCTTACAATTTAATATACAATATACAGGCTGCTCCTTAGAGCATGCAGAATAATGTACACCCTGTCCTAGGAGCTTACAAGCCAATATGCAGTATACAGGCTGCTCCTGAGGGCATACAGAATAATATACACCCTGTCCTAGAAGCTTACAATCTAATATATAAAATACAGGCTGCTCCTGAGAGCATAAAGAATAATGTACACCCTGTCTTAGGAGCTTACAATCTAATATACAATATACAGGCTGCTCCTGAGGGCATACAGAATAATCTACGCCCTGTCCTAGAAGCTTACACTCTAATATACAATATACAGGCTGCTCCTGAGGGCATACAGGATAATGTACACCCTGTTCTAGGAGCTTACAATCTAATATATAAAATACAGGCTGCTCCTGAGAGCATACAGAATAATGTACACCCTGTTCTAGGAGCTTACACTCTAATATACAATATACAGGCTGCTCCTGAGGGCATACAGGATAATGTACACCCTGTTCTAGGAGCTTACACTCTAATATACAATATACAGGCTGCTCCTGAGAGCATACAGAAAAATCTACACCCTGTCCTAGGAGCTTACAATCTAATATACAATATACAGGCTGCTCCTGAGAGCATAGAGAATAATCTAGAACCTGTACTAGGAGTTTACACTCTAATATACAATATACAGGCTGCTCCTGAGAGCATACAGAATAATCTACACCCTGTCCTAGGAGCTTACAATCTAATATACAATATACAGGCTGCTCCTGAGAGCATACAGAATAATCTAGACCCTGTACTAGGAGTTTACACTCTAATATACAATATACAGGCTGCTCCTGAGAGCATACAGAATAATCTACACTCTGTCCTAGGAGCTTACACTCTAATATACAATATACAGGGTGCTCCTGAGAGCATACAGAATAATCTACACCCTGTCCTAGGAGCTTACAATCTAATATACAATATACAGGCTGCTCCTGAGAGCATACAGAATAATCTACACCCTGTCCTATGAGCTTACAATCTAATATACAATATACAGGCTGCTCCTGAGAGCAAACAGAATAATGTACACCCTGTCCTAGGAGTTTACAATCTAATATACAATATACAGGTTGCTCCTGAGAGCATACAGAATAATGTACACCCTGTCCTAGGAGCTTACAATCTAACATACAATATACAGGCTGCTCCTAAGAGCATACAGAATAATCGACACCCTGTCCTAGGAGTTTACACTCTAATATACAATATACAGGCTGCTCCTGAGAGCATACAGAATAATCTACACCTGACCTAGGAGCTTACACTGTAACATACAGTATGCAGGATGCTCCTGAGAGCATACAGAATAATGTACACCCTGTCCTAGGAGCTTACACTCTAATATACAATATACAGGCTGATCCTGAGGGCATACAGAATAATCTACACCCTGTCCTAGGAGTTTACAATGTAACATATAGTATACAGGATGCTCCTGAGGGCATGCAGAATAATCTACGCCTTGTCCTAGGAGCTTACAATCTAATATACAATATACAGGCTGCCCCTGAGGGCATACAGAATAATCTACACCCTGTCCTAGGAGCTTACACTCTAATATATAATATACAGACTGCTCCTGAGGGCATACAGAATAATGTACACCCTGTTTTAGGAGCTTACAATTTAATATATAAAATACAGGCTGCTCCTGATGGCATACAGAATAATCTATACCCTGTCCTAGGATCTTACAATCTAATATACAACATACAGGCTGCTCCTGAGGGCATACATAATAATCTACACCCTGTCCTAGCAGTTTACAATCTAATATACAATATACAGGCTGCTCCTGAGGGCATACAGAATAATCTACACCCTGTCCTAGGCTCTTACAATTTAATATACAATATAGAGGCTGCTCCTGAGAGCATAAAGAATAATCTACACCCTGTCCTAGGAGCTTATAATCTAATATGCAGTATACAGGCTGCTCCTGAGGGCATACAGAATAATCTACACCCTGTCCTAGGAGCTTACAAACTAATATATAAAATACAGGCTGCTCCTGAGAGCATACAGAATAATCTACACACTGTCCTAGGAGTTTACACTCTAATATACAATATACAGGCTGCTCCTGAGGGCATACAGAATAATCTACGCCCTGTACTAGGAGCTTACAATCTAATATAGAATATACAGGCTGCTCCTGAGAGCATACAGAATAATCTACACCCTGTCCTAGGAGATTATACTCTAATATACAATATACAGGCTGCTTCTGAGGGCATACAGAATAATCTACACCCTGTCCTAGGAGATTACACTCTAATATACAATATACAGGCTGCTCCTGAGGGCATACAGAATAATCTACACCCTGTCCTAGTAGCTTACAATCTAATATATAATATACAGACTGCTCCTGAGGGCATACAGAATAATCTACACCCTGCCCTAGGAGTTTACAATCTAATATACAAAATACAGGCTTCTCCTGAGAGCATACAGAATAATCTACACCCTGTCCTAGGAGCTTACACTCTAATATACAATATACAGGCTGCTCCTGAGAGCATACAGAATAATCTACACCCTGTCCTAGGAGTTTACAATCTAACATACAATATACAGGCTGCTCCTGAGAGCATACAGAATAATCTACACCCTGTCCTATGAGTTTACACTCTAATATACAATATACAGGCTGCTCCTGAGGACATACAGAATAATCTACACCCTGTCCTAGGAGCTTACACCCTAATATCCAATATACAGGCTGCTCCTGAGAGCACACAGAATAATCTACACCCTGTCTTAGGAGCTTACAATCTAATATACAATATACAGGCTGTTCCTGAGAGCATACAGAATAATCTACACCCTGTCCTAGGATCTTACAATCTAATATACAATATACAGGCTGTTCCTGAGAGCATACAGAATAATCTACACCCTGTCCTAGGAGTTTACAATCTAATATACAATATACAGGCTGCTCTTGAGAGCATACAGAATAATCTACACCCTGTCCTAGGAGCTTACAATCTAATATATAATATACAGGCTGCTCCTGAGAGCATAAAGAATAATGTACACCCTGTCTTAGGAGCTTACAATCTAATATACAATATACAGGCTGCTCCTGAGAGCATAAAGAATAATGTACACCCTGTCTTAGGAGCTTACAATCTAATATACAATATACAGGCTTCTCCTGAGAGCATACAGAATAATCTACACACTCTCCTAGGAGTTTACAATCTAATATACAATATACAGACTGCTCCTGAGGGAATACAGAATAATCTACACCCTGTCCTAGGAGCTTACACTCTAATATACAATATACAGGCTGCTCCTGAGAGCATACAGAATAATCTACACCCTGTCCTAGGAGCTTACAATCTAATATACAATATACAGGTTGCTCCTGAGAGCATACAGAATAATCTACACCCCGTCCTAGGAGCTTACACTCTAATATACAATATACAGGCTGCTCCTGAGAGCATACAGAATAATCTACACCCTGTCCTAGGAGCTTACAATTTAATATACAATATACAGGCTGCTCCTTAGAGCATGCAGAATAATGTACACCCTGTCCTAGGAGCTTACACTCTAATATACAATATACAGGCTGCTCCTGAGAGCATACAGAATAATCTACACCCTGTCCTAGGAGCTTACAATTTAATATACAATATACAGGCTGCTCCTTAGAGCATGCAGAATAATCTACACCCTGTCCTAGGAGCTTACAAGCTAATATGCAGTATACAGACTGCTACTGAGGGCATACAGAATAATATACACCCTGTCCTAGGAGCTTACAATCTAATATATAAAATACAGGCTGCTCCTGAGAGCATACAGAATAATGTACACACTGTTCTAGGAGCTTACAATCTAATATATAAAATACAGGCTGCTCCTGAGAGCATACAGAATAATGTACACCCTGTCCTAGGAGTTTACACTCTAATATACAATATACAGGCTGCTCCTGAGAGCATACAGAATAATCTACACCCTGTCCTAGGAGCTTACAATCTAATATACAATATACAGGCTGCTCCTGAGAGCATACAGAATAATCTAGACCCTGTCCTAGGAGTTTACACTCTAATATACAATATACAGGCTGCTCCTGAGAGCATACAGAATAATCTACACCCTGTCCTAGGAGCTTCCAATCTAATATACAATATACAGGCTGCTCCTGAGAGCACACAGAATAATCTACACCCTGTCCTATGAATTTACAATCTAATATACAATATACAGGCTGCTCCTGAGAGCAGACAGAATAATCAACACCCTGTCCTAGGAGTTTACAATCTAATATACAATATACAGGCTGCTCCTGAGAGCATACAGAATAATCTACACCCTGTCCTAGGAGTTTACAATCTAATATACAATATACAGGCTGCTCCTGAGAGCATACAGAATAATCTACACCCTGTCCTATGAGCTTACAATATAATATACAATATACAGGCTGCTCCTGAGAGCATACAGAATAATCTACACCCTGTCCTAGGAGCTTACAATCTAACATACAATATACAGGCTGCTCCTGAGAGCATACAGAATAATCTACACCCTGTCCTAGGAGTTTACACTCTAATATACAATATACAGGCTGCTCCTGAGAGCATACATAATAATCTACACCCTGACCTAGGAGCTTACACTGTAACATACAGTATGCAGGATGCTCCTGAGAGCATACAGAATAATGTACACCCTGTCCTAGGAGCTTACACTCTAATATACAATATACAGGCTGCTCCTGGGGGCATACAGAATAATCTACACCCTGTCCTAGGAGTTTACAATGTAACATATAGTATACAGGATGCTCCTGAGAGCATACAGAATAATGTACACCCTGCCCTAGGAGATTACAATCTAACATACAATATACAGGTTGCTCCTGAGGGCATGCAGAATAATCTACGCCTTGTCCTAGGAGCTTACAATCTAATATACAATATACAGGCTGCCCCTGAGGGCATACAGAATAATCTACACCCTGTCCTAGGAGCTTACAATCTATTATACAATAAACAGGCTGCTCCTGAGAGCATACAGAATAATCTACACCCTGTCCTAAGAGCTTACACTCTAATATATAATATACAGACTGCTCCTGAGGGCATACAGAATAATGTACACCCTGTCCTAGTAGCTTACAATTTAATATATAAAATACAGGCTGCTCCTGAGAGCATACAGAATAATCTACACCCTGTCCTAGGAGTTTACAATCTAATATACAATATACAGGCTGCTCTTGAGAGCATACAGAATAATCTACACCCTGTCCTAGGAGCTTACAATCTAATATATAATATACAGGCTGCTCCTGAGAGCATAAAGAATAATGTACACCCTGTTTTAGGAGCTTACAATCTAATATACAATATACAGGCTGATCCTGAGAGCATAAAGAATAATGTACACCCTGTTTTAGGAGCTTACAATCTAATATACAATATACAGGCTTCTCCTGAGAGCATACAGAATAATCTACACACTCTCCTAGGAGTTTACAATCTAATATACAATATACAGACTGCTCCTGAGGGAATACAGAATAATCTACACCCTGTCCTAGGAGCTTACACTCTAATATACAATATACAGGCTGCTCCTGAGAGCATACAGAATAATGTACACCCTGTCCTAGGAGCTTACACTCTAATATACAATATACAGGCTGCTCCTGAGGGCATACAGAATAATGAACACCCTGTCATAGGAGCTTACAATCTAATATACAATATACAGGCTGCTCCTGAGGGCATACAGAATAATGAACACCCTGTCATAGGAGCTTACAATCTAATATACAATATACAGGCTGCTCCTGAGAGCATACAGAATAATGTACATCCTGTCCTAGAACCTTACAATCTAATATACAATATACAGGCTGCTCCTGAGAGCATATAGAATAATCTACACCCTGTCCTAGGAGCTTACACTCTAATATACAATATACAGGCTGCTCCTGAGAGCATATAGAATAATCTACACCCTGTACTAGGAGCTTACACTCTAATATACAATATACAGGCTGCTCCTGAGGGCATACAGAATAATCTACACCCTGACCTAGGAGCTTACACTCTAATATACAATATACAGGCTGCTCCTGAGAGCATACAGAATAATCTACACCCTGTCCAAGGAGCTTACAATCTAATATACAATATACAGGCTGCTTCTGAGAGCATACAGAATAATCTACACCCTGTCCTAGGAGCTTAAAATCTAATATACAATATACAGACTGCTCCTGAGAGCATACAGAATAATCTACACCCTGTCCTAGGAGCTTACAATCTAATATACAATATACAGGCTGCTCCTGAGAGCATACAAAATAATCTACACCCTGTCCTAGGAGCTTATACTCTAATATACAATATACAGGCTGCTCCTGAGAGCATACAGAATAATGTACACCCTGTCCTAGGAGCTTACACTCTAATATACAAGATACAGGCTGCTCCTGAGAGCATACAGAATAATCTACATCCTGTCCTAGGAGCTTACACTCTAATATACAATATACAGGCTGCTCCTGAGAGCATACAGAATAATGTACACCCTGACCTAGGAGATTACACTCTAATATACAATATACAGGCAGCTCATGAGGACATACAGAATAATCTACACCCTGTCCTAGGAGCTTACACTCTAATATACAATATACAGGCTGCTCCTGAGAGCATGCAAAATAATGCACACCCTGTCCTAGGAGCTTACAATCTAATATACAATATACAGGCTGCTCCTGAGGGCATACAGAATAATCTACACCCTGTCCTAGGATCTTACAATCTAATATACAATATACAGGCTGCTCCTGAGGGCATACAGAATAATCTACGCCCTGTCCTAGAAGCTTACACTCTAATATACAATATACAGGCTGCTCCTGAGGGCATACAGAATAATCTACACCCTGTCCTAGGAGCTTACACTCTTATATACAATATACAGGCTGCTCCTGAGAGCATACAGAATAATCTACACTCTGTCCTAGGAGTTTACACTCTAATATACAATATACAGGCTGCTCCTGAGAGCATACAGAATAATCTACACCCTGTCCTAAGAGCTTACAATCTAATATATAATATACAGACTGCTCCTGAGAGCATACAGAATAATGTACACCCTGTCCTAGGAGTTTACACTCTAATATACAATATACAGGCTGCTCCTGAGGGCATACAGAATAATCTAGACCCTGTTTTAGGAGCTTACACTCTAATATACAATATACAGGATGCTCCTGAGAGCATACAGAATAATCTACACTCTGTCCTAGGAGCTTACACTCGAATATACAATATACAGGCTGCTCCTGAGGGCATACAGAATAATCTACACCCTGTCCTAGGAGCTTACACTCTAATATACAATATACAGGCTGCTCCTGAGGGCATACAGAATAATCTACACCCTGTCCTAGGAGCTTACACTCTAATACACAATTTACAGGCTGCTCCTGAGGGCATACAGAATAATGTAGATCCTGTCCTAGGAGCATACAATCTAATATACAATATACAGGCTGCTCCTGAGAGCATGTAGAATAATCTACACCCTGTCCTAGGAGCTTACAATCTAATATACAATATACAGGCTGCTCCTGAGAGCATACAGAATAATCTACACTCTGTCCTAGGAGTTTACACTCTAATATACAATATACAGGCTGCTCCTGAGAGCATACAGAATAATCTACACCCTGTCCTAGGAGCTTACACTCTAATATACAATATACAGGCTGCTCCTGAGGGCATACAGAATAATGTACACCCTGTCCTAGGAGCTTACACTCTAATATACAATATACAGGATGCTCCTGAGAGCATACAGAATAATCTACACTCTGTCCTAGGAGCTTACAATCTAATATACAATATACAGGCTGCTCCTCAGAGCATGCAGAATAATCTACACCCTGTTTTAGGAGCTTACAATCTAATATGCAATATCCAGGCTGCTCCTGAGAGGATACAGAATAATGTACACCCTGTCCTGGGAGATTACAATCTAATATATAAAATACAGGCTGCTCCTGAGGGCATATAGAATAATCTACACCCTGTCCTAGGAGCTTACACTCTAATATACAATATACAGGATGCTCCTGAGAGCATACAGAATAATGTACACCCTGTCCTAGGAGCTTACACTCTAATATACAATATACAGGCTGCTCCTGAGGGCATACAGAATAATGTACACCCTGTCCTAGGAGTTTACAATCTAATATACAATATACAGGCTGCTCCTGAGGGCATACAGAATAATCTACACCCTGTCCTAGGAGCTTACACTCTAATATACAATATACAGGATGCTCCTGAGAGCATACAGAATAATCTACACTCTGTCCTAGGAGCTTACAATCTAATATACAATATACAGGCTGCTCCTCAGAGCAGGCAGAATAATCTACACCCTGTCCTAGGAGCTTACAATCTAATATAGAATACCCAGGCTGCTCCTGAAAGGATACAGAATAATGTACACCCTGTCCTAGGAGATTACAATCTAATATATAAAATACAGGCTGCTCCTGAGGGCATACAGAATAATCTACACCATGTCCTAGGAGCTTTCACTCTAATATACAATATACAGGCTGCTCCTGATGGCATACAGAATAATCTACACCCTGTCCTAGGAGTTTACAATCTAATATACAATATACAGGCTGCTCCTGAGGGCATACAGAATAATCTACACCCTGTCCTAGGAGCTTACACTCTAACATACAATATACAGGCTGCTCCTGAGGGCATAAAGAATAATCTGCACCCTGTCCTAGGAGCTTACACTCTAATATACAATATACAGGCTGCTCCTGAGGGCATACAGAATAATGTAGATCCTGTCCTAGGAGCATACAATCTAATATACAATATACAGGCTGCTCCTGAGAGCATACAGAATAATCTACACCCTGTCCTAGGAGCTTACACTCTAATATACAATATACAGGCTGCTCCTGAGAGCATACAGAATAATCTACACCCTGTCCTAGGAGTTTACAATCTAATATACAATATACAGGCTGCTCCTGAGGGCATAAAGAATAATCTACACCCTGTCCTAGGAGCTTACAATCTAATATATAAAATACAGGCTGCTCCTGAGAGCATAAAGAATAATCTACACCCTGTTCTAGGAGTTTACAATCTAATATACAATATACAGGCTGCTCCTGAGAGCATACAGAATAATCTACACCCTGTCCTAGGAGCTTACACTCTAATATACAATATACAGGCAGCTCCTGAGGGCGTACAGAACAATCTATGCCCTGTACTAGGAGCTTACAATCTAATATAGAATATACAGGCTGCTCCTGAGAGCTTACAGAATAATCTACACCCTGTCCTAGGAGTTTACACTCTAATATACAATATACATGCTGCTCCTGAGGGCATACAAAATAATCTACACCCTGTCCTAGGATCTTACAATCTAATATACAATATACAGGCTGCTCCTGAGAGCATACAGAATAATCTACACCCTGTCGTAGGAGCTTACAATCTAATATACAATATAGCAGGCTGCTCCTGAGAGCATACAGAATAATCTACACCCTGTCCTAGGAGCTTACACTGTAATATACAATATACAGGCTGCTCCTGAGAGCATACAGAATAATCTACACCCTGTCCTAGGAGCTTACAATCTAATATACAATATACAGGCTGCTCCTGAGAGCATACAGAATAATCAACACCCTGTCCTAGGAGCTTACAATGTAACATACAGTATACAGGATGCTCCTGAGAGCATACAGAATAATGTTTACCCTGCCCTAGGAGATTACAATCTAACATACAATATACAGGTTGCTCCTGAGGGCATACAGGATAATGTACACCCTGCCCTAGGAGATTACAATCTAACATACAATATACAGGTTGCTCCTGAGGGCATGCAGAATAATCTACGCCTTGTCCAAGGAGCTTACAATCTAATATACAATATACAGGCTGCCCCTGAGGGCATACAGAATAATCTACACCCAGTCCTAGGAGTTTACAATCTAACATACAATATACAGGCTGCTCCTGAGAGCATACAGAATAATCTACACCCTGTCCTAAGAGCTTACACTCTAATATATAATATACAGACTGCTCCTGAGGGCATACAGAATAATGTACACCCTGTCCTAGTAGCTTACACTCTAATATACAATATACAGGCTGCTCCTGAGGGCATACAGAATAATCTACACCCTGTCCTAGGAGCTTAAAATCTAATATACAATATACAGGCTGTTCCTTAGAGCATACAGAATAATCTACACCCTGTCCTAGGAGCTTACACTCTAATATACAATATACAGGCTGCTCCTGAGAGCATACAGAATAATCTACACCCTGTCCTAGGAGCTTACAATCTAATATACAATATACAGGTTGCTCCTGAGAGCATACAGAATAATCTACACCCTGTCCTAGGAGCTTACACTCTAATATACAATATACAGGCTGCTCCTGAGAGCATACAGAATAATCTACACCCTGTCCTAGGAGCTTACAATTTAATATACAATATACAGGCTGCTCCTTAGAGCATACAGAATAATGTTTACCCTGTCCTAGGAGCTTACAATCTAACATACAGTATACAGGATGCTCCTGAGAGCATACAGGATAATGTTTACCCTGTCCTAGGAGTTTACAATCTAACATACAATATACAGGTTGCTCCTGAGGGCATGCAGAATAATCTACGCCTTGTCCAAGGAGCTTACAATCTAATATACAATATACAGGCTGCCCCTGAGGGCATACAGAATAATCTACACCCAGTCCTAGGAGTTTACAATCTAACATACAATATACAGGCTGCTCCTGAGAGCATACAGAATAATCTACACCCTGTCCTAAGAGCTTACACTCTAATATATAATATACAGGCTGCTCCTGAGGGCATACAGAATAATGTAAATCCTGTCCTAGGATCTTACAATCTAATATACAATATACAGGCTGCTCCTGAGAGCATGTAGAATAATCTACACCCTGTCCTAGGAGCTTACACTCTAATATACAATATACAGGCTGCTCCTGAGAGCATACAGAATAATCTACACCCTGTCCTAGGAGCTTACACTCCAATATACAATATACAGGCTGCTCCTGAGAGCATACAGAATAATCTACACCCTGTCCTAGGAGCTTACAATCTAATATACAATATACAGGTTGCTCCTGAGAGCATACAGAATAATCTACACCCTGTCCTAGGAGCTTACACTCTAATATACAATATACAGGCTGCTCCTGAGAGCATACAGAATAATCTACACCCTGTCCTAGGAGCTTACAATTTAATATACAATATACAGGCTGCTCCTTAGAGCATGCAGAATAATGTACACCCTGTCCTAGGAGCTTACAAGCCAATATGCAGTATACAGGCTGCTCCTGAGGGCATACAGAATAATATACACCCTGTCCTAGAAGCTTACAATCTAATATATAAAATACAGGCTGCTCCTGAGAGCATAAAGAATAATGTACACCCTGTCTTAGGAGCTTACAATCTAATATACAATATACAGGCTGCTCCTGAGGGCATACAGAATAATCTACGCCCTGTCCTAGAAGCTTACACTCTAATATACAATATACAGGCTGCTCCTGAGGGCATACAGGATAATGTACACCCTGTTCTAGGAGCTTACAATCTAATATATAAAATACAGGCTGCTCCTGAGAGCATACAGAATAATGTACACCCTGTTCTAGGAGCTTACACTCTAATATACAATATACAGGCTGCTCCTGAGGGCATACAGGATAATGTACACCCTGTTCTAGGAGCTTACACTCTAATATACAATATACAGGCTGCTCCTGAGAGCATACAGAAAAATCTACACCCTGTCCTAGGAGCTTACAATCTAATATACAATATACAGGCTGCTCCTGAGAGCATAGAGAATAATCTAGAACCTGTACTAGGAGTTTACACTCTAATATACAATATACAGGCTGCTCCTGAGAGCATACAGAATAATCTACACCCTGTCCTAGGAGCTTACAATCTAATATACAATATACAGGCTGCTCCTGAGAGCATACAGAATAATCTAGACCCTGTACTAGGAGTTTACACTCTAATATACAATATACAGGCTGCTCCTGAGAGCATACAGAATAATCTACACTCTGTCCTAGGAGCTTACACTCTAATATACAATATACAGGGTGCTCCTGAGAGCATACAGAATAATCTACACCCTGTCCTAGGAGCTTACAATCTAATATACAATATACAGGCTGCTCCTGAGAGCATACAGAATAATCTACACCCTGTCCTATGAGCTTACAATCTAATATACAATATACAGGCTGCTCCTGAGAGCAAACAGAATAATGTACACCCTGTCCTAGGAGTTTACAATCTAATATACAATATACAAGCTGCTCCTGAGAGCATACAGAATAATCTACACCCTGTCCTATGAGCTTACAATATAATATACAATATACAGGCTGCTCCTGAGAGCATACAGAATAATCTACACCCTGTCCTAGGAGCTTACAATCTAACATACAATATACAGGCTGCTCCTAAGAGCATACAGAATAATCGACACCCTGTCCTAGGAGTTTACACTCTAATATACAATATACAGGCTGCTCCTGAGAGCATACAGAATAATCTACACCTGACCTAGGAGCTTACACTGTAACATACAGTATGCAGGATGCTCCTGAGAGCATACAGAATAATGTACACCCTGTCCTAGGAGCTTACACTCTAATATACAATATACAGGCTGATCCTGAGGGCATACAGAATAATCTACACCCTGTCCTAGGAGTTTACAATGTAACATATAGTATACAGGATGCTCCTGAGAGCATACAGAATAATGTACACCCTGCCCTAGGAGATTACAATGTAACATACAATATACAGGTTGCTCCTGAGGGCATGCAGAATAATCTACGCCTTGTCCTAGGAGCTTACAATCTAATATACAATATACAGGCTGCCCCTGAGGGCATACAGAATAATCTACACCCTGTCCTAGGAGCTTACACTCTAATATATAATATACAGACTGCTCCTGAGGGCATACAGAATAATGTACACCCTGTTTTAGGAGCTTACAATTTAATATATAAAATACAGGCTGCTCCTGATGGCATACAGAATAATCTATACCCTGTCCTAGGATCTTACAATCTAATATACAACATACAGGCTGCTCCTGAGGGCATACATAATAATCTACACCCTGTCCTAGCAGTTTACAATCTAATATACAATATACAGGCTGCTCCTGAGGGCATACAGAATAATCTACACCCTGTCCTAGGCTCTTACAATTTAATATACAATATAGAGGCTGCTCCTGAGAGCATAAAGAATAATCTACACCCTGTCCTAGGAGTTTATAATCTAATATGCAGTATACAGGCTGCTCCTGAGGGCATACAGAATAATCTACACCCTGTCCTAGGAGCTTACAAACTAATATATAAAATACAGGCTGCTCCTGAGAGCATACAGAATAATCTACACACTGTCCTAGGAGTTTACACTCTAATATACAATATACAGGCTGCTCCTGAGGGCATACAGAATAATCTACGCCCTGTACTAGGAGCTTACAATCTAATATAGAATATACAGGCTGCTCCTGAGAGCATACAGAATAATCTACACCCTGTCCTAGGAGATTATACTCTAATATACAATATACAGGCTGCTTCTGAGGGCATACAGAATAATCTACACCCTGTCCTAGGAGATTACACTCTAATATACAATATACAGGCTGCTCCTGAGGGCATACAGAATAATCTACACCCTGTCCTAGTAGCTTACAATCTAATATATAATATACAGACTGCTCCTGAGGGCATACAGAATAATCTACACCCTGCCCTAGGAGTTTACAATCTAATATACAAAATACAGGCTTCTCCTGAGAGCATACAGAATAATCTACACCCTGTCCTAGGAGCTTACACTCTAATATACAATATACAGGCTGCTCCTGAGAGCATACAGAATAATCTACACCCTGTCCTAGGAGTTTACAATCTAACATACAATATACAGGCTGCTCCTGAGAGCATACAGAATAATCTACACCCTGTCCTATGAGTTTACACTCTAATATACAATATACAGGCTGCTCCTGAGGACATACAGAATAATCTACACCCTGTCCTAGGAGCTTACACCCTAATATCCAATATACAGGCTGCTCCTGAGAGCACACAGAATAATCTACACCCTGTCTTAGGAGCTTACAATCTAATATACAATATACAGGCTGTTCCTGAGAGCATACAGAATAATCTACACCCTGTCCTAGGATCTTACAATCTAATATACAATATACAGGCTGTTCCTGAGAGCATACAGAATAATCTACACCCTGTCCTAGGAGTTTACAATCTAATATACAATATACAGGCTGCTCTTGAGAGCATACAGAATAATCTACACCCTGTCCTAGGAGCTTACAATCTAATATATAATATACAGGCTGCTCCTGAGAGCATAAAGAATAATGTACACCCTGTCTTAGGAGCTTACAATCTAATATACAATATACAGGCTGCTCCTGAGAGCATAAAGAATAATGTACACCCTGTCTTAGGAGCTTACAATCTAATATACAATATACAGGCTTCTCCTGAGAGCATACAGAATAATCTACACACTCTCCTAGGAGTTTACAATCTAATATACAATATACAGACTGCTCCTGAGGGAATACAGAATAATCTACACCCTGTCCTAGGAGCTTACACTCTAATATACAATATACAGGCTGCTCCTGAGAGCATACAGAATAATCTACACCCTGTCCTAGGAGCTTACAATCTAATATACAATATACAGGTTGCTCCTGAGAGCATACAGAATAATCTACACCCCGTCCTAGGAGCTTACACTCTAATATACAATATACAGGCTGCTCCTGAGAGCATACAGAATAATCTACACCCTGTCCTAGGAGCTTACAATTTAATATACAATATACAGGCTGCTCCTTAGAGCATGCAGAATAATGTACACCCTGTCCTAGGAGCTTACACTCTAATATACAATATACAGGCTGCTCCTGAGAGCATACAGAATAATCTACACCCTGTCCTAGGAGCTTACAATTTAATATACAATATACAGGCTGCTCCTTAGAGCATGCAGAATAATCTACACCCTGTCCTAGGAGCTTACAAGCTAATATGCAGTATACAGACTGCTACTGAGGGCATACAGAATAATATACACCCTGTCCTAGGAGCTTACAATCTAATATATAAAATACAGGCTGCTCCTGAGAGCATCCAGAATAATGTACACACTGTTCTAGGAGCTTACAATCTAATATATAAAATACAGGCTGCTCCTGAGAGCATACAGAATAATCTACACCCTGTCCTAGGAGTTTACACTCTAATATACAATATACAGGCTGCTCCTGAGAGCATACAGAATAATCTACACCCTGTCCTAGGAGCTTACAATCTAATATACAATATACAGGCTGCTCCTGAGAGCATACAGAATAATCTAGACCCTGTCCTAGGAGTTTACACTCTAATATACAATATACAGGCTGCTCCTGAGAGCATACAGAATAATCTACACCCTGTCCTAGGAGCTTCCAATCTAATATACAATATACAGGCTGCTCCTGAGAGCACACAGAATAATCTACACCCTGTCCTATGAATTTACAATCTAATATACAATATACAGGCTGCTCCTGAGAGCAGACAGAATAATCAACACCCTGTCCTAGGAGTTTACAATCTAATATACAATATACAGGCTGCTCCTGAGAGCATACAGAATAATCTACACCCTGTCCTAGGAGTTTACAATCTAATATACAATATACAGGCTGCTCCTGAGAGCATACAGAATAATCTACACCCTGTCCTATGAGCTTACAATATAATATACAATATACAGGCTGCTCCTGAGAGCATACAGAATAATCTACACCCTGTCCTAGGAGCTTACAATCTAACATACAATATACAGGCTGCTCCTAAGAGCATACAGAATAATCTACACCCTGTCCTAGGAGTTTACACTCTAATATACAATATACAGGCTGCTCCTGAGAGCATACATAATAATCTACACCCTGACCTAGGAGCTTACACTGTAACATACAGTATGCAGGATGCTCCTGAGAGCATACAGAATAATGTACACCCTGTCCTAGGAGCTTACACTCTAATATACAATATACAGGCTGCTCCTGGGGGCATACAGAATAATCTACACCCTGTCCTAGGAGTTTACAATGTAACATATAGTATACAGGCTGCTCCTGAGAGCATACAGAATAATCTACGCCCTGACCTAGGAGCTTACACTGTAACATACAGTATGCAGGATGCTCCTGAGAGCATACAGAATAATGTACACCCTGCCCTAGGAGATTACAATCTAACATACAATATACAGGTTGCTCCTGAGGGCATGCAGAATAATCTACGCCTTGTCCTAGGAGCTTACAATCTAATATACAATATACAGGCTGCCCCTGAGGGCATACAGAATAATCTACACCCTGTCCTAGGAGCTTACAATCTATTATACAATAAACAGGCTGCTCCTGAGAGCATACAGAATAATCTACACCCTGTCCTAAGAGCTTACACTCTAATATATAATATACAGACTGCTCCTGAGGGCATACAGAATAATGTACACCCTGTCCTAGTAGCTTACAATTTAATATATAAAATACAGGCTGCTCCTGAGAGCATACAGAATAATCTACACCCTGTCCTAGGAGTTTACAATCTAATATACAATATACAGGCTGCTCTTGAGAGCATACAGAATAATCTACACCCTGTCCTAGGAGCTTACAATCTAATATATAATATACAGGCTGCTCCTGAGAGCATAAAGAATAATGTACACCCTGTTTTAGGAGCTTACAATCTAATATACAATATACAGGCTGATCCTGAGAGCATAAAGAATAATGTACACCCTGTTTTAGGAGCTTACAATCTAATATACAATATACAGGCTTCTCCTGAGAGCATACAGAATAATCTACACACTCTCCTAGGAGTTTACAATCTAATATACAATATACAGACTGCTCCTGAGGGAATACAGAATAATCTACACCCTGTCCTAGGAGCTTACACTCTAATATACAATATACAGGCTGCTCCTGAGAGCATACAGAATAATGTACACCCTGTCCTAGGAGCTTACACTCTAATATACAATATACAGGCTGCTCCTGAGGGCATACAGAATAATGAACACCCTGTCATAGGAGCTTACAATCTAATATACAATATACAGGCTGCTCCTGAGGGCATACAGAATAATGAACACCCTGTCATAGGAGCTTACAATCTAATATACAATATACAGGCTGCTCCTGAGAGCATACAGAATAATGTACACCCTGTCCTAGGAGCTTACAATCTAATATACAATATACAGGCTGCTCCTGAGAGCATAGAGAATAATCTACACGCTGTCCTATGAGTTTACACTCTAATATAAAATATACAGGCTGCTCCTGAGGACATACAGAATAATCTACACCCTGTCCTAGGAGTTTACACCCTAATATCCAATATACAGGCTGCTCCTGAGAGCAAACAGAATAATCAACACCCTGTCCTAGGAGCTTACAATCTAATATACAATATACAGGCTGCTCCTGAGAGCATGCAGAATAATCTACACCCTGTCCCAGGAGCTTACACTCTAATATACAATATACAGGCTGCTCCTGAGAGCATACAGAATAATCTACACCCTGTCCTAGGAGCTTACAATCTAACATACAATATACAGGCTGCTCCTGAGAGCACACAGAATAATCTACACCCTGTTTTAGGAGCTTACAATCTAATATACAATATACAGGCTGTTCCTGAGAGCATACAGAATAATCTACACCCTGTCCTAGGATCTTACAATCTAATATACAATATACAGGCTGCTCCTGAGAGCATACAGAATAATCTACACCCTGTCCTAGGAGCTTACAATCTAACATACAATATACAGGCTGCTCATGAGAGCATACAGAATAATCTACACCCTGTCCTATGAGTTTACACTCTAATATACAATATACAGGCTGCTCCTGAGGATATACAGAATAATCTACACCCTGTCCTAGGAGCTTACACTCTAATATCCAATATACAGGCTGCTCCTGAGAGCAAACAGAATAATCAACACCATGCCCTAGGAGTTTACACTCTAATATACAATATACAGGCTGCTCCTGAGAGCATGCAGAATAATCTACACCCTGTCCCAGGAGCTTACACTCTAATATACAATATACAGGCTGCTCCTGAGAGCATACAGAATAATCTACACTCTGTCCTCGGAGCTTACACTCTAATATACAATATACAGGCTGCTCCTGAGAGCATACAGAATAATGTACACCCTGTCCTAGGAGCTTACAATCTAATATACAATATACAGGCTGTTCCTGAGAGCATACAGAATAATCTACACCCTGTCCTAGGATCTTACAATCTAATATACAATATACAGGCTGCTCCTGAGAGCATACAGAATAATCTACACCCTGTTTTAGGAGTTTACAATCTAATATACAATATACAGGCTGTTCCTGAGAGCATACAGAATAATCTACACTCTGTCCTCGGAGCTTACACTCTAATATACAATATACAGGCTGCTCCTGAAAGCATACAGAATAATCTACACCCTGTCCTAGGATCTTACAATCTAATATACAATATACAGGCTGCTCCTGAGAGCATACAGAATAATCTACACCCTGTTTTAGGAGTTTACAATCTAATATACAATATACAGGCTGCTCCTGAGAGCATACAGAATAATCTACACCCTGTCCTAGGAGCTTACACTCTAATATACAATATACAGGCTGCTCCTGAAAGCATACAGAATAATCTACACCCTGTCCTAGGAGCTTACACTCTAATATACAATATACAGGCTGCTCCTGAGAGCATACAGAATAATCTACACACTCTCCTAGGTGTTTACAATCTAATATACAATATACAGACTGCTCCTGAGGGAATACAGAATAATCTACACCCTGTCCTAGGAGCTTACACTCTAATATACAATATACAGGCTGCTCCTGAGAGCATACAGAATAATCTACACCCTGTCCTAGGAGCTTACAATCTAATATACAATATACAGGCTGCTCCTGAGAGCATACAGAATAATCTACACCCTGTCCTAGGAGTTTACACTCTAGTATACAATATACAGGCTGCTCCTGAGGGAATACAGAATAATCTACACCCTGTCCTAGGAGCTTACACTCTAATATACAATATACAGGCTGCTCCTGAGAGCATACAGAATAATGTACACCCTGTCCTAGGAGCTTACAATCTAATATACAATATACAGGCTGCTCCTGAGGGCATACAGAATAATGTAGATCCTGTCCTAGGAGCTTACAATCTAATATACAACATATAGGCTGCTCCTGAGGGCATACAGAATAATCTACACCCTGTCCTAGGAGCTTACAATCTAATAGACAATATACAGGTTGCTCCTGAGAGCATACAGAATAATCTACACCCTGTCCTAGGAGCTTACACTCTAATATACAATATACAGGCTGCTCCTGAGGGCATACAGAATAATCTACACCCTGTCCTAGGCCCTTACAATTTAATATACAATATACAGGCTGCTCCTGAGAGCATAAAGAATAATCTACACCCTGTCCTAGGAGCTTACAATCTAATATACAATATACGGGCTGCTCCTGAGGGCATACAGAATAATGTACACCCTGTCCTAGGAGCTTACAATCTAATATACAATATACAGGCTGCTCCTGGGGGCATGCAGAATAATCTACGCCTTGTCCTAGGAGCTTACAATCTAATATACAACATACAGGCTGCCCCTGAGGGCATACAGAATAATCTACACCCTGTCCTAGGAGCTTACAATCTATTATACAATAAACAGGCTGCTCATGATAGCATACAGAATAATCTACACCCTGTTCTAGGAGTTTACAATCTAACATACAATATACAGGCTGCTCCTGAGAGCATACAGAATAATCTACACCCTGTCCTAAGAGCTTACACTCTAATATATAATATACAGACTGCTCCTGAGGGCATACAGAATAATCTACGCCCTGTCCTAGGAGTTTACAATCTAATATACAATATACAGGCTGCTCCTGAGGGCATACATAATAATCTACACCCTGTCCTAGGAGTTTACAATCTAATATACAATATACAGGCTGCTCCTGAGGGCATACAGAATAATCTACACCCTGTCCTAGGCTCTTACAATTTAATATACAATATACAGGCTGCTCCTGAGGGCATACAGAATAATCTACACCCTGTCCTAGGAGCTTACAAACTAATATATAAAATACAGGCTGCTCCTGAGAGCATAAAGAATAATGTACACCCTGTTTTAGGAGCTTACAATCTAATATACAATATACAGGCTGATCCTGAGAGCATAAAGAATAATGTACACCCTGTCTTAGGAGCTTACAATCTAATATAGAATATACAGGCTGCTCCTGAGGGCATACAGAATAATCTACGCCCTGTACTAGGAGTTTACAATCTAATATAGAATATACAGGCTGCTCCTGAGAGCGTACAGAATAATCTACACCCTGTCCTAGGATATTATACTCTAATATACAATATACAGGCTGCTTCTGAGGGCATACAGAATAATCTACACCCTGTCCTAGGAGATTACACTTTAATATACAATATACAGGCTGGTCCTGAGGGCATACAGAATAATCTACACCCTGTCCTAGTAGCTTACAATCTAATATATAATATACAGACTGCTCCTGAGGGCATACAGAATAATTTACACCCTGCCCTAGGAGTTTACAATCTAATATACAATATACAGGCTGCTCCTGAGAGCGTACAGAATAATCTACACCCTGTCCTAGGATATTATACTCTAATATACAATATACATGCTGCTCCTGAGAGCATACAGAATAATCTACACCCTGTCCTAGGAGCTTACACTCTAATATACAATATACAGGCTGCTCCTGAGGGCATACAGAATAATCTACACCCTGTCCTAGGTACTTACAATCTAATATACAGTATACAGGCCGCTCCTGAGAGCATACAGAATAATCTACACCCTGTCCTAGGAGTTTACAATCTAATATACAATATACAGGCTGCTCTTGAGAGCATACAGAATAATCTACACCCTGTCCTAGGAGCTTACAATCTAATATACAATATACAGTCTGCTCCTGAGAGCATACAGAATAATGTACACCTGTCCTAGGAGCTTACACTCTAATATACAATATACAGGCTGCTCCTGAGAGCATACAGAATAATGTAGATCCTGTCCTAGGAGCTTACAATCTAATATACAACATATAGGCTGCTCCTGAGAGCATGTAGAATAATCTACACCCTGTCCTAGGAGCTTACAATCTAATAGACAATATACAGGTTGCTCCTGAGAGCATACAGAATAATCTACACCCTGTCCTAGGAGCTTACAATCTAATATACAATATACAGGCTGCTCCTGAGGGCATACAGAATAATCTACAACCTGTCCTAGGCCCTTACAATTTAATATACAATATACAGGCTGCTCCTGAGAGCATAAAGTATAATCTACACCCTGTCCTAGGAGCTTACAATCTAATATACAATATACGGGCTGCTCCTGAGGGCATACAGAATAATCTACACCCTGTCCTAGGAGCTTACAATCTAATATACAATATACAGGCTGCTCCTGAGGGCATACAGAATAATCTACACCCTGTCCTAGGAGCTTACAATCTAATATACAATATACAGGCTGCTCCTGAGGGCATACAGAATAATGTAGATCCTGTCCTAGGAGCTTACAATCTAATATACAATATACAGGCTGCTCCTGAGGGCATACAGAATAATCTACACCCTGTCCTAGGAGCTTACAATCTAATATACAATATACAGGCTGCTCCTGAGGGCATACAGAATAATCTACACCATGTCCTAGGAGCTTACAATCTAATATACAATATACAGGCTGCTTCTGAGAGCATACAGAATAATCTACACCCTGTCCTAGGAGCTTACAATCTAATATACAATATACAGGTTGCTCCTGGGGGCATACAGAATAATGTAGATCCTGTCCTAGGAGCTTACAATCTAATATACAATATACAGGCTGCTCCTGAGGGCATACAGAATAATCTACACCCTGTCCTAGGAGCTTACAATCTAATATACAATATACAGGCTGCTCCTGAGGGCATACAGAATAATCTACACCCTGTCCTAGGAGCTTACAATCTAATATACAATATACAGGCTGCTCCTGAGGGCATACAGAATAATCTACACCCTGTCCTAGGAGCTTACAATCTAATATACAATATACAGGCTGCTCCTGAGGGCATACAGAATAATATACACCCTGTCCTAGGAGCTTACAATCTAATATATAAAATACAGGCTGCTCCTGAGAGCATACAGAATAATGTACACCCTGTCCTAGGAGCTTACAATCTAATATACAATATACAGGCTGCTCCTGAGGGCATACAGAATAGTCTACACCCTGTCCTAGGAGCTTACAATCTAATATACAATATACAGGCTGATCCTGAGAGCATACAGAATAATCTACACCCTGTCCTAGGAGCTTACAATCTAATATACAATATACAGGCTGCTCCTGAGAGCATACAGAATAATCTACACTCTGTCCTCGGAGCTTACACTCTAATATACAATATACATGCTGCTCCTGAGAGCATACAGAATAATCTACACCCTGTCCTAGGAGCTTACACTCTAATATACAATATACAGGCTGCTCCTGAGGGCATACAGAATAATCTACACCCTGTCCTAGGTACTTACAATCTAATATACAGTATACAGGCCGCTCCTGAGAGCATACAGAATAATCTACACCCTGTCCTAGGAGTTTACAATCTAATATACAATATACAGGCTGCTCTTGAGAGCATACAGAATAATCTACACCCTGTCCTAGGAGCTTACAATCTAATATACAATATACAGGCTGCTCCTGAGAGCATACAGAATAATGTACACCTGTCCTAGGAGCTTACACTCTAATATACAATATACAGGCTGCTCCTGAGAGCATACAGAATAATCTACACACTCTCCTAGGAGTTTACAATCTAATATACAATATACAGGCTGCTCCTGAGGGCATACAGAATAATCTACACCCTGTCCTAGGCCCTTACAATTTAATATACAATATACAGGCTGCTCCTGAGAGCATAAAGAATAATCTACACCCTGTTCTAGGAGCTTACAATCTAATATACAATATACAGGCTGCTCCTGAGGGCATACAGAATAATCTACACCCTGTCCTAGGAGCTTACAATCTAATATACAATATACAGGCTGCTCCTGAGGGCATACAGAATAATATACACCCTGTCCTAGGAGCTTACAATCTAATATACAATATACGGGCTGCTCCTGAGGGCATACAGAATAATCTACACCCTGTCCTAGGAGCTTACAATCTAATATACAATATACAGGCTGCTCCTGAGGGCATACAGAATAATCTACACCCTGTCCTAGGAGCTTACAATCTAATATACAATATACAGGCTGCTCCTGAGGGCATACAGAATAATGTAGATCCTGTCCTAGGAGCTTACAATCTAATATACAATATACAGGCTGCTCCTGAGGGCATACAGAATAATCTACACCCTCTCCTAGGAGCTTACAATCTAATATAGAATATACAGGCTGCTCCTGAGGACATACAGAATAATGTAGATCCTGTCCTAGGAGCTTACAATCTAATATACAATATACAGGCTGCTCCTGAGGGCATACAGAATAATCTACACCCTGTCCTAGGAGCTTACAATCTAATATACAATATACAGGCTGCTCCTGAGGGCATACAGAATAATGTAGATCCTGTCCTAGGAGCTTACAATCTAATATACAATATACAGGCTGCTCCTGACGGCATACAGAATAATCTACACCCTGTCCTAGGAGCTTACAATCTAATATACAATATACAGGCTGCTCCTGAGGGCATACAGAATAATCTACACCATGTCCTAGGAGCTTACAATCTAATATACAATATACAGGCTGCTCCTGAGAGCATACAGAATAATCTACACCCTGTCCTAGGAGCTTACAATCTAATATACAATATACAGGTTGCTCCTGGGGGCATACAGAATAATGTAGATCCTGTCCTAGGAGCTTACAATCTAATATACAATATACAGGCTGCTCCTGAGGGCATACAGAATAATCTACACCCTGTCCTAGGAGCTTACAATCTAATATACAATATACAGGCTGCTCCTGAGGGCATACAGAATAATCTACACCCTGTCCTAGGAGCTTACAATCTAATATACAATATACAGGCTGCTCCTGAGGGCATACAGAATAATCTACACCCTGTCCTAGGAGCTTACAATCTAATATACAATATACAGGCTGCTCCTGAGGGCATACAGAATAATCTACACCCTGTCCTAGGAGCTTACAAGCTAATATATAAAATACAGGCTGCTCCTGAGAGCATACAGAATAATGTACACCCTGTCCTAGGAGCTTACAATCTAATATACAATATACAGGCTGCTCCTGAGGGCATACAGAATAGTCTACACCCTGTCCTAGGAGCTTACAATCTAATATACAATATACAGGGTGCTCCTGAGGACATACAGAATAATCTACACTCTGTCCTCGGAGCTTACACTCTAATATACAATATACATGCTGCTCCTGAGAGCATACAGAATAATCTACACCCTGTCCTAGGAGCTTACACTCTAATATACAATATACAGGCTGCTCCTGAGGGCATACAGAATAATCTACACCCTGTCCTAGGTACTTACAATCTAATATACAGTATACAGGCCGCTCCTGAGAGCATACAGAATAATCTACACCCTGTCCTAGGAGTTTACAATCTAATATACAATATACAGGCTGCTCTTGAGAGCATACAGAATAATCTACACCCTGTCCTAGGAGCTTACAATCTAATATACAATATACAGTCTGCTCCTGAGAGCATACAGAATAATGTACACCTGTCCTAGGAGCTTACACTCTAATATACAATATACAGGCTGCTCCTGAGAGCATACAGAATAATCTACACACTCTCCTAGGAGTTTACAATCTAATATACAATATACAGGCTGCTCCTGAGGGCATACAGAATAATCTACACCCTGTCCTAGGCCCTTACAATTTAATATACAATATACAGGCTGCTCCTGAGAGCATAAAGAATAATCTACACCCTGTCCTAGGAGCTTACAATCTAATATACAATATACAGGCTGCTCCTGAGGGCATACAGAATAATCTACACCCTGTCCTAGGAGCTTACAATCTAATATACAATATACAGGCTGCTCCTGAGGGCATACAGAATAATATACACCCTGTCCTAGGAGCTTACAATCTAATATACAATATACGGGCTGCTCCTGAGGGCATACAGAATAATCTACACCCTGTCCTAGGAGTTTACAATCTAATATACAATATACAGGCTGCTCCTGAGGGCATACAGAATAATCTACACCCTGTCCTAGGAGCTTACAATCTAATATACAATATACAGGCTGCTCCTGAGGGCATACAGAATAATGTAGATCCTGTCCTAGGAGCTTACAATCTAATATACAATATACAGGCTGCTCCTGAGGGCATACAGAATAATCTACACCCTCTCCTAGGAGCTTACAATCTAATATAGAATATACAGGCTGCTCCTGAGAGCATACAGAATAATCTACACCCTGTCCTAGGAGCTTACAATCTAATATACAATATACAGGCTGCTCCTGAGGGCATACAGAATAATGTAGATCCTGTCCTAGGAGCTTACAATCTAATATACAATATACAGGCTGCTCCTGAGGGCATACAGAATAATCTACACCCTGTCCTAGGAGCTTACAATCTAATATATAAAATACAGGCTGCTCCTGAGAGCATACAGAATAATGTACACCCTGTCCTAGGAGCTTACAATCTAATATACAATATACAGGCTGCTCCTGAGGGCATACAGAATAATCTACACCCTGTCCTAGGAGCTTACAATCTAATATACAATATACAGGCTGCTCCTGAGGGCATACAGAATAATGTAGATCCTGTCCTAGAAGCTTACACTCTAATATACAATATACAGGCTGCTCCTGATAGCATGTAGAATAATCTACACCCTGTCCTAGGAGTTTACAATCTAATATACAATATACAGGTTGCTCCTGAGAGCATACAGAATAATCTACACCCTGTCCTAGGATCTTACACTCTAATATACAATATACAGGATGCTCCTGAGGGCATACAGAATAACCTACACCCTGTCCCAGGCGCTTACAATTTAATATACAATATACAGGCTGCTCCAGAGGGCATACAGAATAATTTACACCCTGTCCTAGGAGTTTACACTCTAATATACAATATACAGGCTGCTCCTGAGGGCATACAGAATAATCTACGCCCTGTACTAGGAGCTTACAATCTAATATAGAATATACAGGCTGCTCCTGAGAGCATACCGAATAATCTACACCCTGTCCTAGGAGCTTACAATCTAATATGCATTATACAGGCTGCTCCTGAGGGCATACAGAATAAGATACACCCTGTCCTAGGAGCTTACAATCTAATATATAAAATACAGGCTGCTCCTGAGAGCATACAGAATAATGTACACCCTGTCCTAGGAGCTTACACTCTAATATACAATATACATGCTGCTCCTGAGAGCATACAGAATAATCTACACCCTGTTTTAGGAGTTTACAATCTAATATACAATATACAGGCTGCTCCTGAGAGCATGCAGAATAATCTACACCCTGTCCTAGGAGCTTACAATCTAATATATAAAATACAGGCTGCTCCTGAGAGCATACAGAATAATGTACACCCTGTCCTAGGAGCTTACACTCTAATATACAATATACAGGCTTCTCCTGAGAGCATACAGAATAATCTACACCCTCTCCTAGGAGTTTACAATCTAATATACAATATACAGACTGCTCCTGAGAGCATATAGAATAATCTACACCCTGTCCTAGGAGTTTACACTCTAATATACAATATACAGGCTGCTCCTGAGAGCATACAGAATAATCTACACCCTGTCCTAGGAGCTTACACTCTAATATACAATATACAGGCTTCTCCTGAGAGCATACAGAATAATCTACACCCTCTCCTAGGAGTTTACAATCTAATATACAATATACAGACTGCTCCTGAGGGCATACAGAATAATCTACACCCTGTCCTAGGAGCTTACACTCTAATATACAATATACAGGCTGCTCCTGAGAGCATACAGAATAATCTACACCCTGTCCTAGGAGCTTACAATCTAATATACAATTTACAGGCTGCACCTGAGGGCATACAGAATAATCTACACCCTGTCCTAGGAGTTTACGATCTAATATACAATTTACAGGCCGCACCTGAAAGCATACAGAATAATCTACACCCTGTCCTAGGAGCTTACAATCTAATATACAATATACAGGCTGCTCCTGAGGGCATACAGAATAATCTACACTCTGTCCTCGGAGCTTACACTCTAATATACAATTTACAGGCTGCTCCTGAGAGCATACAGAATAATCTACACCCTGTCCTCGGAGCTTACAATCTAATATACAATTTACAGGCTGCTCCTGAGAGCACACAGAATAATCTACACCCTGTTTTAGGAGCTTAAAATCTAATATACAATATACAGGCTGTTCCTGAGAGCATACAGAATAATCTACACCCTGTCCTAGGATCTTACAATCTAATATACAATATACAGGCTGCTCCTGAGAGCATACAGAATAATCTACACCCTGTCCTAGGAGTTTACAATCTAACATCCAATATACAGGCTGCTCCTGAGAGCAAACAGAATAATCAACACCATGCCCTAGGAGTTTACACTCTAATATACAATATACAGGCTGCTCCTGAGAGCATGCAGAATAATCTACACCCTGTCCCAGGAGCTTACACTCTAATATACAATATACAGGCTGCTCCTGAGAGCATACCGAATAATCTACACCCTGTCCTAGGAGCTTACAATCTAATATACAATATACAGGCTGCTCCTGAGAGCATACTGAATAATCTACACCCTGTCCTAGGAGCTTACAATCTAATATACAATATACAGGCTGCTCCTGAGAGCACACAGAATAATCTACACCCTGTTTTAGGAGCTTACAATCTAATATACAATATACAGGCTGCTCCTGAGAGCATACAGAATAATCTACACTCTGTCATAGGAGCTTACACCCTAATATCCAATATACAGGCTGCTCCTGAGAGCAAACAGAATAATGTACACCCTGTCCTAGGAGCTTACACTCTAATATACAATATACATGCTGCTCCTGAGAGCATACAGAATAATCTACACCCTGTCCTAGGAGTTTACAATCTAACATACAATATACAGGCTGCTCTTGAGAGCATACAGAATAATCTACACCCTGTCCTAGGAGCTTACAATCTAACATACAATATACAGGCTGCTCTTGAGAGCATACAGAATAATCTACACCCTGTCCCAGGAGCTTACACTCTAATATACAATATACAGGCTGCTCCTGAGAGCATACCGAATAATCTACACCCTGTCCTAGGAGCTTACAATCTAATATACAATATACAGGCTGCTCCTGAGAGCATACTGAATAATCTACACCCTGTCCTAGGAGCTTACAATCTAATATACAATATACAGGCTGCTCCTGAGAGCACACAGAATAATCTACACCCTGTTTTAGGAGCTTACAATCTAATATACAATATACAGGCTGCTCCTGAGAGCATACAGAATAATCTACACTCTGTCATAGGAGCTTACACCCTAATATCCAATATACAGGCTGCTCCTGAGAGCAAACAGAATAATGTACACCCTGTCCTAGGAGCTTACACTCTAATATACAATATACATGCTGCTCCTGAGAGCATACAGAATAATCTACACCCTGTCCTAGGAGTTTACAATCTAACATACAATATACAGGCTGCTCTTGAGAGCATACAGAATAATCTACACCCTGTCCTAGGAGCTTACAATCTAATATACAATATACATGCTGCTCCTGAGAGCATACAGAATAATCTACACCCTGTCCTAGGAGTTTACAATCTAATATACAATATACAGACTGCTCCTGAGGGAATACAGAATAATCTACACCCTGTCCTAGGAGCTTACACTCTAACATACAATATACAGGCTGCTCCTGAGAGCATACAGAATAATCTACACCCTGTCCTAGGAGCTTACAATCTAATATACAATATACAGGCTGCTCCTGAGAGCATGTAGAATAATCTACACCCAATCCTAGGAGCTTACAATCTAATATATAAAATACAGGCTGCTCCTGAGAGCATACAGAATAATGTACACCCCGTCCTAGGAGCTTACAATCTAATATACAATATACAGGCTGCTCCTGAGAGCATAGAGAATAATCTACGCCCTGTCCTAGGAGTTTACAATCTAATATACAATATACAGGCAGCTCTTGAGAGCATACAGAATAATCTACACCCTGTCCTAGGAGCTTACAATCTAATATACAATATACAGGCTGCTCCTGAGAGCATAAAGAATAATGTACACCCTGTCTTAGGAGCTTACAATCCAATATACAATGTACAGGCTTCTCCTGAGAGCATACAGAATAATCTACACACTCTCCTAGGAGCTTACAATCTAATATACAATATACAGGCTGCTCCTGAGAGCATACAGAATAATCTACACCCTGTCCTATGAGTTTACACTCTAATATACAATATACAGGCTGCTCCTGAGGACATACAGAATAATCTACACCCTGTCCTAGGAGTTTACAATCTAATATACAATATACAGGCTGCTCCTGAGAGCATGCAGAATAATCTACACCCTGTCCCAGGAGCTTACACTCTAATATACAATATACAGGCTGGTCCTGAGAGCATACAGAATAATCTACACCCTGTCCTATGAGCTTACACTCTAATATACAATATACAGGCTGCTCCTGAGAGCATACAGAATAATCTACACTCTGTCCTCGGAGCTTACACTCTAATATACAATATACAGGCTGCTCCTGAGAGCATACAGAATAATCTACACCCTGTTTTAGGAGCTTACACTCTAATATACAATATACAGGCTGCTCCTGAGAGCATACAGAATAATCTACACCCTGTCCTAGGATCTTACAATCTAATATACAATATACAGGCTGCTCTTGAGAGCATACAGAATAATCTACACCCTGTCCTAGGAGCTTACAATCTAATATACAATATACAGACTGCTCCTGAGGGAATACAGAATAATCTACACCCTGTCCTAGGAGCTTACACTCTAATATACAATATACATGCTGCTCCTGAGAGCATACAGAATAATCTACACCCTGTCCTAGGAGCTTACAATCTAATATACAATACACAGGCTGCTCCTGAGGGCATAAAGAATAATGTACACCCTGACCTAGGAGCTTACAATCTAATATATAAAATACAGGCTGCTCCTGAGAGCATACAGAATAATGTACACCCTGTCCTAGGAGCTTACAATCTAATATACAAAATACAGGCTGCTCCTGAGAGCATACAGAATAATGTACACCCTGTCCTAGGAGCTTACAATCTAATATACAATATACAGGCTTCTCCTGAGGGCATACAGAATAATCTACACCCTGTCCTAGGAGCTTACAATCTAATATACAATATACAGGCAGCTCCTGAGGGCATACAGAATAATCTACACCCTGTCCTAGGAGCTTACAATCTAATATACATTATACAGGTTGCTCCTGAGAGCATACAGAATAATCTACACCCTGTCCTAGGAGCTTACACTCTAATATACAATATACAGGTTGCTCCTGAGAGCATACAGAATAATCTACACCCTGTCCTAGGAGCTTACACTCTAATATACAATATACAGGCTGCTCCTGAGAGCATGTAGAATAATCTACACCCTGTCCTAGGAGCTTACAATCTAATATACAATATACAGGCTGCTCCTGAGGGCATACAGAATAATCTACACCCTGTCCTAGGAGCTTACAATCTAATATACAATATACAGGCTGCTCCTGAGGGCATACAGAATAATCTACACCCTGTCCTAGGAGCTTACAATCTAATATACAATATACAGGCTGCTCCTGAGGGCATACAGAATAATCTACACCCTGTCCTAGGAGCTTACAATCTAATATACAATATACAGGCTGCTCCTGAGGGCATACAGAATAATGTAGATCCTGTCCTAGGAGCTTACAATCTAATATACAATATACAGGCTGCTCCTGAGGGCATACAGAATAATCTACACCCTGTCCTAGGAGCTTACAATCTAATATACAATATACAGGCTGCTCCTGAGGGCATACAGAATAATCTACACCCTGTCCTAGGAGCTTACAATCTAATATACAATATACAGGCTGCTCCTGAGGGCATACAGAATAATCTACACCCTGTCCTAGGAGCTTACACTCTAATATACAATATACAGGCTGCTCCTGAGGGCATACAGAATAATATACACCCTGTCCTAGGAGCTTACAATCTAATATATAAAATACAGGCTGCTCCTGAGAGCATACAGAATAATGTACACCCTGTCCTAGGAGCTTACAATCTAATATACAATATACAGGCTGCTCCTGAGGGCATACAAAATAATGTACACCCTGTCCTAGGAGCTTACAATCTAATATACAATATACAGGCTGCTCCTGAGAGCATACAGAATAATCTACACCCTGTCCTAGGAACTTACAATCTAATATACAATATACAGGCTGCTCCTGAGGGCATACAGAATAATGTAGATCCTGTCCTAGAAGCTTACCATCTAATATACAATATACAGGCTGCTCCTGAAAGCATGTAGAATAATCTACACCCTGTCCTAGGAGCTTACACTCTAATATACAATATACAGACTGCTCCTGAGAGCATACAGAATAATCTACACCCTGTCCTAGGAGCTTACACTCTAATATACAATATACAGGCTGCTCCTGAGAGCATGTAGAATAATCTACACCCTGTCCTAGGAGCTTTCACTCTAATATACAATATACAGACTGCTCCTGAGAGCATACAGAATAATCTACACCCTGTCCTAGGAGCTTACACTCTAATATACAATATACAGGCTGCTCCTGAGAGCATACAGAATAATGTACACCCTGTCCTAGGAGCTTACAATCTAATATACAATATACAGGCTGCTCCTGAGGGCATACAGAATAATCTACACCCTGTCCCAGGCGCTTACAATTTAATATACAATATACAGGCTGCTCCTGAGAGCATAAAGAATAATCTACACCCTGTCCTAGGAGCTTACAATCTAATATGCAGTATACAGGCTGCTCCTGAGAGCATACAGAATAATGTACACCCTGTCCTAGGAGTTTACACTCTAATATACAATATACAGGCTGCTCCTGAGGGCATACAGAATAATCTACGCCCTGTACTAGGAGCTTACAATCTAATATAGAATATACAGGCTGCTCCTGAGAGCATACAGAATAATCTACACCCTGTCCTAGGAGCTTAAACTCTAATATACAATATACATGCTGCTCCTGAGAGCATACAGAATAATCTATACCCTGTCCTAGGAGTTTACAATCTAATATACAATATACAGGTTGCTCCTGAGAGCATACAGAATAATCTACACCCTGTCCTAGGAGCTTATACTCTAATATACAATATACAGGCTGCTCCTGAGAGCATATAGAATAATCTACACCCTGTCCTAGGAGATTACACTCTAATATACAATATACAGGCTGCTCCTGAGAGCATACAGAATAATCTACACCCTGTCCTAGGAGCTTACAATCTAACATACAATATACAGGCTGCTCCTGAGAGCATACAGAATAATCTACACCCTGTCCTAGGAGCTTACACTCTAATATACAATATACATGCTGCTCCTGAGAGCATACAGAATAATCTACACCCTGTCCTAGGAGTTTACAATCTAATATACAATATACACGCTGCTGCTGAGAGCATTTAGAATAATCTACACCCCGTCCTAGAAGCTTACAATCTAATATACAATATACAGGCTGCTCTTGAGAGCATACAGAATAATCTACATCCTGTCCTAGGAGCTTACACTCTAATATACAATATACAGGCTGCTCCTGAGAGCATACAGAATAATGTACACCCAGTCTTAGGAGCGTACAATCTAATATACAATATACAGGCTTCTCCTGAGAGCATACAGAATAATCTACACCCTCTCCTAGGAGTTTACAATCTAATATACAATATACAGACTGCTCCTGAGGGCATACAAAATAATCTACACCCTGTCCTAGGAGCTTACACTCTAATATACAATATACAGGCTGCTCCTGAGAGCATACAGAATAATCTACACCCTGTCCTAGAAGCTTACAATCTAATATACAATATACAGGCTGCTCCTGAGGGCATACAGAATAATCTACACCCTGTCCTAGGAGCTTACAATCTAATATGCAGTATACATGCTGCTCCTGAAAGCATAAAGAATAATCTACACCCTGTCCTAGGATCTTACAATCTAATATACAATATACAGGCTGCTCCTGAGGGCATACAGAATAATCTACACCCTGTCCTAGGAGCTTACACTCTAATATGCAATATACAGGCTGCTCCTGAGAGCATACAGAATAATGCACACCCTGTCCTAGGATCCTACAATCTAATATACAATATACAGGCTGCTCCTGAGGGCATACAGAATAATCTACATCCTGTCCTATGAGCTTACACTCTAATATACAATATACAGGCTGCTCCTGAGAGCATACAGAATAATCTACACCCTGTCCTAGGATCTTACACTCTAATATACAATATACAAGCTGCTCCTGAGGCCATACAGAATAATCTACACCCTGTCCTAGGATCTTACAATCTAATATACAATATACAGGCTGCTCCTGAGGGCATACAGAATAATCTACACCCTGTCCTAGGAGCTTACAATCTAATATACAATATACAGGCTGCTCCTGAGAGCATACAGAATAATCTACACCCTGTCCTAGGAGCTTACACTCTAATATACAATATACAGGCTGCTCCTGAGAGCAAACAGAATAATGTACACCCTGTCCTAGGAGCTTACACTCTAATATACAATATACACACTGCTCCTGAGGACATACAGAATAATCTACACCCTGTCCTAGGAGCTTACAATCTAATATACAATATACAGGCTTCTCTTGAGAGCATACAGAATAATCTATACCCTCTCCTATGAGCTTACAATCTAATATACAATATAAAGACTGCTCCTGAGGGCATACAGAATAATCTACACCCTGTCCTAGGAGTTTACACTCTAATATACAATATACAGGCTGCTCCTGAGAGCATACAGAATAATCTACACCCTGTCCTAGGAGCTTACACTCTAATATACAATATACAAGCTGTTCCTGAGAGCAAACAGAATAATCAACACCCTGTCCTAGGAGTTTACACTCTAATATACAATATACAGGCCGCTCCTGAGAGCATGCAGAATAATCTACACCCTGTCCCAGGAGCTTACACTCTAATATACAATATACAGGCTGCTCCTGAGCGCATACAGAATAATCTACACCCTGTCCTAGGAGCTTACACTCTAATATACAATATACAGGCTGCTCCTGAGGCCATACAGAATAATCTACACCCTGTCCTAGGAGCTTACACTCTAATATACAATATACAGGCTGCTCCTGAGGCCATACAGAATAATCTACACCCTGTCCTAGGAGCTTACACTCTAATATACAATATACAGGCTGCTCCTGAGGCCATACAGAATAATCTACACCCTGTCCTAGGATCTTACAATCTAATATACAGTATACAGGCTGCTCCCGAGAGCATACAGAATAATCTACACCCTGTCCTAGGAGCTTACAATCTAATATACAATATACAGACTGCTCCTAAGAGCATACAGAATAATCTACACCCTGTCCTAAGAGCTTACAATCTAATATGCAATATACATGCTGCTCCTGAGAGCATACAGAATAATCTACACCCCGTCCTAGAAGCTTACAATCTAATATACAATATACAGGTTGCTCCTGAGAGCATACAGAATAATCTACACCCCGTCCTAGAAGCTTACAATCTAATATACAATATACAGGCTGCTCCTGAGAGCATACAAAATAATCTACACCCCGTCCTAGAAGCTTACAATCTAATATACAATATACAGGCTGCTCCTGAGAGCATACAGAATAATCTACACCCTGTCCTAGCAGCTTACAATCTAATATACAATATACAGGTTGCTCCTGAGAGCATACAGAATAATCTACACCCCGTCCTAGAAGCTTACAATATAATATACAATATACAGGCTGCTCCTGAGGGCATACAGAATAATCTACACCCTGTCCTAGGAGCTTACACTCTAATTTACAATATACAGGCTGCTCCTGAGGGCATACAGAATAATCTACACCCTGTCCTAGGAGCTTACAATCTAATATACAATATACAGGCTGCTCCTGAGGGCATACAGAATAATCTACACCCTGTCCTAGGCCCTTACAATTTAATATACAATATACAGGCTGCTCCTGAGAGCATAAAGAATAATGTAGATCCTGTCCTAGGAGCTTACAATCTAATATACAATATACAGGCTGCTCCTGAGGGCATACAGAATAATCTACACCCTGTCCTAGGAGCTTACAATCTAATATACAATATACAGGCTGCTCCTGAGGGCATACAGAATAATGTAGATCCTGTCCTAGGAGCTTACAATCTAATATACAATATACATGCTGCTTCTGAGGGCATACAGAATAATCTACACCCTGTCCTAGGAGCTTACAATCTAATATATAAAATACAGGCTGCTCCTGAGAGCATACAGAATAATCTACACCCTGTCCTAGGAGCTTACAATCTAATATACAATATACAGGCTGCTCCTGAGGGCATACAGAATAATCTACACCCTGTCCTAGGAGCTTACAATCTAATATACAATATACAGGCTGCTCCTGAGAGCATACAGAATAATCTACACCCTGTCCTAGGAGCTTACAATCTAATATACAATATACAGGCTGCTCCTGAGGGCATACAGAATAATCTACACCCTGTCCTAGGAGCTTACAATCTAATATACAATATACAGGCTGCTCCTGAGGGCATACAGAATAATCTACACCCTGTCCTAGGAGCTTACACTCTAATATACAATATACAGGCTGCTCCTGAGGGCATACAGAATAATATACACCCTGTCCTAGGAGCTTACAATCTAATATATAAAATACAGGCTGCTCCTGAGAGCATACAGAATAATGTACACCCTGTCCTAGGAGCTTACAATCTAATATACAATATACAGGCTGCTCCTGAGGGCATACAAAATAATGTACACCCTGTCCTAGGAGCTTACAATCTAATATACAATATACAGGCTGCTCCTGAGAGCATACAGAATAATCTACACCCTGTCCTAGGAACTTACAATCTAATATACAATATACAGGCTGCTCCTGAGGGCATACAGAATAATGTAGATCCTGTCCTAGAAGCTTACCATCTAATATACAATATACAGGCTGCTCCTGAAAGCATGTAGAATAATCTACACCCTGTCCTAGGAGCTTACACTCTAATATACAATATACAGACTGCTCCTGAGAGCATACAGAATAATCTACACCCTGTCCTAGGAGCTTACACTCTAATATACAATATACAGGCTGCTCCTGAGAGCATGTAGAATAATCTACACCCTGTCCTAGGAGCTTTCACTCTAATATACAATATACAGGCTGCTCCTGAGAGCATACAGAATAATCTACACCCTGTCCTAGGAGCTTACAATCTAATATACAATATACAGGCTGCTCCTGAGGGCATACAGAATAATCTACACCCTGTCCCAGGCGCTTACAATTTAATATACAATATACAGGCTGCTCCTGAGAGCATAAAGAATAATCTACACCCTGTCCTAGGAGCTTACAATCTAATATGCAGTATACAGGCTGCTCCTGAGAGCATACAGAATAATGTACACCCTGTCCTAGGAGTTTACACTCTAATATACAATATACAGGCTGCTCCTGAGAGCATACAGAATAATGTACACCCTGTCCTAGGAGTTTACACTCTAATATACAATATACAGGCTGCTCCTGAGAGCATACAGAATAATGTACACCCTGTCCTAGGAGCTTACAATCTAATATACAATATACAGGCTGCTCCTGAGGGCATACAGAATAATCTACACCCTGTCCCAGGCGCTTACAATTTAATATACAATATACAGGCTGCTCCTGAGAGCATAAAGAATAATCTACACCCTGTCCTAGGAGCTTACAATCTAATATGCAGTATACAGGCTGCTCCTGAGAGCATACAGAATAATGTACACCCTGTCCTAGGAGTTTACACTCTAATATACAATATACAGGCTGCTCCTGAGGGCATACAGAATAATCTACGCCCTGTACTAGGAGCTTACAATCTAATATAGAATATACAGGCTGCTCCTGAGAGCATACAGAATAATCTACACCCTGTCCTAGGAGCTTGAACTCTAATATACAATATACATGCTGCTCCTGAGAGCATACAGAATAATCTACACCCTGTCCTAGGAGCTTATACTCTAATATACAATATACAGGATGCTCCTGAGAGCATATAGAATAATCTACACCCTGTCCTAGGAGATTACACTCTAATATACAATATACAGGCTGCTCCTGAGAGCATACAGAATAATCTACACCCTGTCCTAGGAGCTTACAATCTAACATACAATATACAGGCTGCTCCTGAGAGCATACAGAATAATCTACACCCTGTCCTAGGAGTTTACAATCTAATTTACAATATACAGGCTGCTCCTGAGAGCATACAGAATAATCTACACCCTGTCCTAGGAGCTTACAATCTAACATACAATATACAGGCTGCTCCTGAGAGCATACAGAATAATCTACACCCTGTCCTAGGAGCTTACACTCTAATATACAATATACATGCTGCTCCTGAGAGCATACAGAATAATCTACACCCTGTCCTAGGAGTTTACAATCTAATATACAATATACACGCTGCTGCTGAGAGCATTTAGAATAATCTACACCCCGTCCTAGAAGCTTACAATCTAATATACAATATACAGGCTGCTCTTGAGAGCATACAGAATAATCTACACCCTCTCCTAGGAGTTTACAATCTAATATACAATATACAGACTGCTCCTGAGGGCATACAAAATAATCTACACCCTGTCCTAGGAGCTTACACTCTAATATACAATATACAGGCTGCTCCTGAGAGCATACAGAATAATCTACACCCTGTCCTAGAAGCTTACAATCTAATATACAATATACAGGCTGCTCCTGAGGGCATACAGAATAATCTACACCCTGTCCTAGGAGTTTACACTTTAATATACAATATACAGGCTGCTCCTGAAAGCATACAGAATAATCTACACCCTGTCCTAGGAGCTTACAATCTAATATGCAGTATACATGCTGCTCCTGAAAGCATAAAGAATAATCTACACCCTGTCCTAGGATCTTACAATCTAATATACAATATACAGGCTGCTCCTGAGGGCATACAGAATAATCTACACCCTGTCCTAGGAGCTTACACTCTAATATGCAATATACAGGCTGCTCCTGAGAGCATACAGAATAATCTACACCCTGTCCTAGGATCCTACAATCTAATATACAATATACAGGCTGCTCCTGAGGGCATACAGAATAATCTACATCCTGTCCTATGAGCTTACACTCTAATATACAATATACAGGCTGCTCCTGAGAGCATACAGAATAATCTACACCCTGTCCTAGGATCTTACACTCTAATATACAATATACAAGCTGCTCCTGAGGCCATACAGAATAATCTACACCCTGTCCTAGGATCTTACAATCTAATATACAATATACAGGCTGCTCCTGAGGGCATACAGAATAATCTACACCCTGTCCTAGGAGCTTACAATCTAATATACAATATACAGGCTGCTCCTGAGAGCATACAGAATAATCTACACCCTGTCCTAGGAGCTTACACTCTAATATACAATATACAGGCTGCTCCTGAGAGCAAACAGAATAATGTACACCCTGTCCTAGGAGCTTACACTCTAATATACAATATACACACTGCTCCTGAGGACATACAGAATAATCTACACCCTGTCCTAGGAGCTTACAATCTAATATACAATATACAGGCTTCTCCTGAGAGCATACAGAATAATCTATACCCTCTCCTATGAGCTTACAATCTAATATACAATATAAAGACTGCTCCTGAGGGCATACAGAATAATCTACACCCTGTCCTAGGAGTTTACACTCTAATATACAATATACAGGCTGCTCCTGAGAGCATACAGAATAATCTACACCCTGTCCTAGGAGCTTACACTCTAATATACAATATACAAGCTGTTCCTGAGAGCAAACAGAATAATCAACACCCTGTCCTAGGAGTTTACACTCTAATATACAATATACAGGCCGCTCCTGAGAGCATGCAGAATAATCTACACCCTGTCCCAGGAGCTTACACTCTAATATACAATATACAGGCTGCTCCTGAGAGCATACAGAATAATCTACACCCTGTCCTAGGAGCTTACACTCTAATATACAATATACAGGCTGCTCCTGAGGCCATACAGAATAATCTACACCCTGTCCTAGGAGCTTACACTCTAATATACAATATACAGGCTGCTCCTGAGGCCATACAGAATAATCTACACCCTGTCCTAGGAGCTTACACTCTAATATACAATATACAGGCTGCTCCTGAGGCCATACAGAATAATCTACACCCTGTCCTAGGATCTTACAATCTAATATACAATATACAGGCTGCTCCCGAGAGCATACAGAATAATCTACACCCTGTCCTAGGAGCTTACAATCTAATATACAATATACAGACTGCTCCTAAGAGCATACAGAATAATCTACACCCTGTCCTAAGAGCTTACAATCTAATATGCAATATACATGCTGCTCCTGAGAGCATACAGAATAATCTACACCCCGTCCTAGAAGCTTACAATCTAATATACAATATACAGGTTGCTCCTGAGAGCATACAGAATAATCTACACCCCGTCCTAGAAGCTTACAATCTAATATACAATATACAGGCTGCTCCTGAGAGCATACAAAATAATCTACACCCCGTCCTAGAAGCTTACAATCTAATATACAATATACAGGCTGCTCCTGAGAGCATACAGAATAATCTACACCCTGTCCTAGCAGTTTACAATCTAATATACAATATACAGGTTGCTCCTGAGAGCATACAGAATAATCTACACCCCGTCCTAGAAGCTTACAATATAATATACAATATACAGGCTGCTCCTGAGGGCATACAGAATAATCTACACCCTGTCCTAGGAGCTTACACTCTAATTTACAATATACAGGCTGCTCCTGAGAGCAAACAGAATAATGTACACCCTGTCCTAGGAGCTTACAATCTAATATACAATATACAGACTGCTCCTGAGGGCATACAGAATAATCTACACCCTGTCCTAGGAGCTTATACTCTAATATACAATATACATGCTGCTCCTGAGAGCATACAGAATAATCTACACCCTGTCCTAGGAGCTTATACTCTAATATACAATATACAGGCTGCTCCTGAGGGCATACAGAATAATCTACACCCTGTCCTAGGAGCTTATACTCTAATATACAATATACAGGCTGCTCCTGAGGGCATACAGAATAATCTACACCCTGTCCTAGGAGCTTACACTTTAATATGCAATATACAGGCTGCTCCTGAGAGCATACAGAATAATCTACACCCTGTCCTAGGAGCTTATACTCTAATATACAATATACAGGCTGCTCCTGAGAGCATACAGAATAATCAACACCATGCCCTAGGAGCTTACAATCTAATATACAATATACAGACTGCTCCTGAGAGCATACAGGATAATCTACACCCTGTCCTAGGAGCTTACACTCTAATATACAATATACAGGCTGGTCCTGAGAGCATACAGAATAATCTACACCCTGTCCTAGGAGTTTACAATCTAATATACAATATACATGCTGCTCCTGAGAGCAAACAGAATAATCAACACCCTGTACTAGGAGCTTACAATCTAATATAGAATATACAGGCTGCTTCTGAGAGCATACAGAATAATCTACACCCTGTACTAGGAGCTTACACTCTAATATACAATATACATGCTGCTCCTGAGGGCATACAGAATAATCAACACCCTGTACTAGGAGCTTACACTCTAATATACAATATACATGCTGCTCCTGAGAGCAAACAGAATAATCAACACCCTGTACTAGGAGCTTACAATCTAATATAGAATATACAGGCTGCTCCTGAGAGCATACAGAATAATCTACCCCCTGTCCTAGGAACTTACACTCTAATATACAATATACAGGCTGCTCCTGAGAGCATACAGAATAATGCACACCCTGTCCTAGGAGCTTACACTCTAATATACAATATACAGACTGGTCCTGAGGGCATACAGAATAATCTACACCCTGTCCTAGGATCTTACAATCTAATATACAATATACAGGCTGCTCCTGAGGGCACACAGAATAATCTACACCCTGTCCTAGGAGCTTACACTCTAATATACAATATACAGGCTGCTCCTGAGAGCATACAGAATAATCTACACCCTGTCCTAGGATCTTACAATCTAATATACAATATACAGGCTGCTCCTGGGAGCATACAGAATAATCTACACCCTGTCCTAGGAGCTTAAACTCTAATATACAATATACAGGCTGCTCCTGAGAGCATACAGAATAATTCACACCCTGTCCTAGGAGCTTACAATCTAATATACGATATACAGGCTGCTCCTGAGGGCATACAGAATAATCTACACCCTGTCCTAGGAGCTTACACTCTAATATACAATATACAGGATGCTCCTGAGAGCATACAGAATAATCTACACCCTGTCCTAGGAGCTTACACTCTAATATACAATATACAGGCTGCTCCTGAGACCATACAGAATAATCTACACCCTGTCCTAGGAGCTTACACACTAATATACAATATACAGGCTGCTCCTGAGAGCATACAGAATAATCTACACCCTGTCCTAGGAGCTTACACTCTAATATGCAATATACAGGCTGCTCCTGAGGCCATACAGAATAATCTACACCCTGTCCTAGGAGTTTACAATCTAATATACAATATACAGGCTGCTCCTGAGAGCATACAGAATAATCTACACCCTGTCCTAGGAGCTTACACTCTAATATGCAATATACAGGCTGCTCCTGAGGCCATACAGAATAATCTACACCCTGTCCTAGGAGTTTACAATCTAATATGCAATATACAGGCTGCTCCTGAGGCCATACAGAATAATCTACACCCTGTCCTAGGATCTTACAATCTAATATACAATATACAGGCTGCTCCTGAGAGCATACAGAATAATCTACACCCTGTCCTAGGAGTTTACAATCTAATATATAATATACAGACTGCTCCTGAGAGCATACAGAATAATCTACACCCTGTCCTAGGAGCTTACAATCTAATATATAATATACAGACTGCTCCTGAGAGCATACAGAATAATCTACACCCTGTCCTAGAAGCTTACAATATAATATACGATATACAGGCTGCTCCTGAGGGCATACAGAATAATCTACACCCTGTTCTAGGAGCTTACACTCTAATATACAATATACAGGCTGCTCCTGAGACCATACAGAATAATCTACACCCTGTCCTAGGAGCTTACAATCTAATATACAATATACAGGCTGCTCCTGAGGCCATACAGAATAATCTACACCCTGTCCTAGGATCTTACAATCTAATATACAATATACAGGCTGCTCCTGAGGCCATACAGAATAATCTACACCCTGTCCTAGGAGTTTACAATCTAATATACAATATACAGGCTGCTCCTAAGAGCAAACAGAATAATGTACACCCTGTCCTAGGAGCTTACAGTCTAATATACAATATACAGACTGCTCCTGAGAGCATACAGAATAATGTACACCCTGTCCTAGGAGCTTACACTCTAATATACAATATACAGGCTGCTCCTGAGAGCATACAGAATAATGTACACCCTGTCCTAGGAGCTTATACTCTAATATACAATATACAGGCTGCTCCTGAGAGCATACAGAATAATCAACACCATGCCCTAGGAGCTTACACTCTAATATACAATATACAGGCTGCTCCTGAGAGAATACAGAATAATCTACACCCTGTCCTAGGAGCTTAGAATCTAATATGCAGTATACATGCTGCTCCTGAGAGCATAAAGAATAATCTACACGCTGTCTTAGGAGCTTACACTCTAATATGCAATATACAGGCTGCTCCTGAGAGCATATAGAATAATCTACACCCTGTCCTAGAAGCTTACAATATAATATACAATATACAGGCTGCTCCTGAGGGCATACAGAATAATCTACACCCTGTCCTAGGAGCTTACACTCTAATATACAATATACAGGCTGCTCCTGAGAGCAAACAGAATAAAGTACACCCTGTCCTAAGAGCTTACAATCTAATATACAAAATACAGACTGCTCCTGAGGGCATACAGAATAATCTACACCCTGTCCTAGGAGCTTACACTCTAATATACAATATACAGGCTGCTCCTGACAGCATACAGAATAATCTACACCCTGTCCTAGGAGCTTATGTAGCGCCCCGAGGGTTCGGCCGCTACAGGGGTATTGCACCTCAGTCCAGAGGTGTGATATTCCACTCCCAGGTAAGGATGGAGTATGGACCAGGGCTCAGTTAGCTGCATGCAGCACACACACCCCATTTCCGAGGGACAGCTCAACGGTGCTCCCACTAGACAGAAGTGCAGGCACGACCGACCATGTCCCTGCTGGAGTGGGGAGGGAGGGGTGGAACGCCCAGTGCTGTAGGGGCAGATAGGGGGCGGTTCCTGAGCGTAGGTAGGAGCCCATTGGTTGCTGGTCACCTGGGCTCATGGTCAGAGGGAGGTATAAAAGGTGGGCACCATCTTAGATCTAGGTTCGTTCAGCCAAAGGAGAAGACAGGGAGTAGAGGCTCTGTAGGAGCTCTACTCCAGGAGGGCCTAGTGAGAGGCCGAGGAGGAGGTGAAGGGGAGCTGAGATTCTAGCTCATCTCAGCTCCAAGAGAAAGGAACAGAAAGGAACAGAACAGGAAAGAAAGAGAAGAAGAGACAGAGAAACAGAAGGGCTCAGGAACAAGAAGGTGGAAGGGACCCTAAGAACCCACGAGAATCCAGGGTGCAGGGTCAGGCAGATTAAGGGTACCGGATCCCAAGTTGGTGGAGGAGAAACAACCCTCAGCCAAAGACCGTTCGTCGTGATCATCTATTGGTGTGACACCTCATCAAATCTGCTAGGAAGGCACCATATAGGACAGCGGAGGACGGGGCCCACGTTTAACCACACAAGTCCGCGGCAGCCGGACAAAAGTGGGTCACTGGTGAGGCAGGCCAGAGAAAGGATTAAAGGGGGTCCTGTGCCATGCTCCTCAACTGCCTGGGAGTTGACCGAGCCCCTCACCTGGTGGACGCAGCACGGCTCGGGCGGTCACTGCCGACGGAAGTGACCCGGAACAAACGAACTGTGAGTAAAGACCCTGGACTGTAACTTGTTGTCCGTGTGCTCCTTCGCTCCTCCGGCACTACCGGTACTGGGACTCTCACCACCATCACTTCCACTAGCCACTACACTGCCCTGGGGCCGCACTCTTCCCGTGGGGAGTCACACTACCCTAGCTGCACACTTCATCAGCCCCAGCGGTCTGCATGCAGCGGCGGTTCCTAATAACCACAATCCACGGGTGGCGTAGTCAGACATTATCTCAAGTACGTAGCAGACTACCATTGGCCTGACCACCCTGAGCCGCGGGACCGGGCCGCCACTACTACTACCCCCGTCGTTCCCCTATCGCCCGGATCCGTGTGCCCCACGGCCCAGGGGGCGAGTCACTTACACTCTAATATACAATATACAGGCTGCTCCTGAGAGCAAACAGAATAATGTACACCCTGTCCTAGGAGCTTACAATCTAACATACAATATACAGGCTGCTCCTGAGAGCATACAGAATAATCTACACCCTGTCCTAGGAGCTTACACTCTAATATACAATATACAGGCTGCTCCTGAGAGCATACAGAATAATCTACACCCTGTCCTAGGAGCTTACACTCTAATATACAGAATACAGGCTGCTCCTGAGGGCATACAGAATAATTTACATCCTGTCCTAGGAGATTACAATCTAACATACAATATACAGACTGCTCCTGAGGGCATACAGAATAATCTACATCCTGTCCTAGGAGATTACAATCTAACATACAATATACAGGCTGCTCTTGAGGGCATACAGAATAATCTACGCCTTGTCCTAGGAGCTTACAATCTAACATACAATATACAGGCTGCTCCTGAGAGCATACAGAATAATGTACACCCTGTCCTAGGAGCTTACACTCTAATATACAATATACAGGCTGCTCCTGAGAGCATACAGAATAATTTACACCCTGTCCTAGGAGCTTACAATCTAATATATAATATACAGGCTGCTCCTAGGAGCCTACAAACCTAATATACAATATATTAATGTAGCTTTCTGGGGGGTGGCTGCGGTGGAGCGGGATCACAGGAGGAGGTGTCACTGCTTCAGGAGGCCTGTGTCGGCGGGCCCTCGGCTCTCATAAGATGTCGGCGCCAGTGTGCAGAGTCCCTTTTCCTATTTATTGCAGTGGGCTTGGGGAAAATGGATGTTGGAGGAGGCGCATGCATCTCCCAAGATCTCAATCTGCGTATGCGCCACCTCCAGCAGCCATTGTCCCAAAGCCCACTGCAGGGCAATCAATAGGAAAGGGGACTCTGCTCACCGGCGCCGAAATCTTATGAGAGCCCAGAGCCCGCAGTATCGCCCCACTCCTGCCTCCGGCCCCCCGAAGCAGCGGCCCTGCCTCCTGTGACCCTGCTCCACCCCCCCACCCCCCCCTGGTAACCTACCGTTAATTGGACTATAAGAGGCACCACCATTTTATTTAAAAATAATATTTTCCACCCCAAAATTTGGAGTGCGTCTTATGGTCCGGTGCATCTTATAGTCCGCAAAATATGGTAATGGCAATCCTAGCCTATGGGTTTGTGAAAAAATTGGACCGCACTTTGATGACATCTGAGTGTGGTCCAATTTTCACCAACTGAGTGAAGGAAGAAGGTGAGAAACCTTTTTTTTCTCATCTCCACGTCAGAGAAAAACTGATGTCACTCTGATCAAAGTCTGATCAGAGTCTGTAACTCTATTACGCCAATTCTGCTCATGATCTCCTGCGGTTCCAGTCCTGGTCCTCTGGTCAATCTACTACGTTCTCCGTTGTTTCAGCTCGGCCATCCTGCTGCGCCACCGTCATCTGTCCGTGCTTCATTACAGCTGCTCATCTGAACTAGATGAGACATAACACCTATCATTACAAAAAAGAGGAATCAATGATAGGTCCTATTTAAGGAATCATCCTGATACACAACAGAGAACACCTCACTCAGATGTTTGCTGAGATTTTTTAGGGGTAAATGTTGCAGTTCTAAACTTCACCACAAACTCCCCACAGATACACAATGTGTGAATGGGGTCTTAGTGTTCAGTGAACAGCTGCCTACCTGGACTTGTCTTCCTCAAACTGCTGCCTCCAGGACACAAGATGGTTCAGGATTAGAACTTTGTATATTCTGTACCAATGTGATGTCATGTGATATCTATGATGTCATGTGCCCTGTGATGTCATGACCCCTGTGATGTCATAATATCTGCCACTGCTGTGTTATGTATCTTGTTTTCAATATCAAGGAAGAATTGAATTAATAAAACAAAATCACAGGCAGCAAATAACCACCGGCCTCATTATTAATTGAGTCATGACGCACGTTATAACCTAAACATTTCCACCCTTTTATTCTAATCCACATCACCTACTGCTCTATGACCTAAAGGAAAACACCGGACGCCATACTGCAAATCCTGATCACGATAAACCGTCAATTCCCGGTCACTCCTGATCCAACACGACCAAGAGAGCTGACAATGGAGAACTGGAGCAGTCTGCAATTACATTTATGTTATGAAAACGTTATGTTTTGACAACATTAATGGCAAAGCTACCAAAAAATGGAACCAAATGGAGTGATCTCCACTAGCCCACCCCTTTCTATATGCTTTTATTAGAGCACATGGTTGAGCACATGACATGATTGCTGAGGGCCTGTCCTCAGTTAGGGAAGGGGTTGTCCAGATTGGTAACCCCTGTTAGGCCGGGTTCACACTGTCTTACTAAAGCACCCAAATGTGCAGATTTTCCTTGGAATCTGGTCAATAACATTTTTTTTCAATCATAGAATCATTATAACAATCACAGCACAGGACACAGGATCCAGCGCTTTCTGCTGAGATTTTCAGGTGAATGATGCAGTTCTGAATCCCACCACTAACCCCCCATCTATACAATGTATGAGTGAGGACGTAAGTGAGGAGTTCCCTACCTGGACTTGTTCCCTTCAAGCTGTCCGGCTCTAATGAAACAAGATGGCTCAGGTGTTACACTCTGTACATTCTACACCAATTGTGATGTCACACGATGTCTATGATGTTTATGTGCTTTCTGATGTCATCAAAACTGCCTGTTTAACCCCTTCCAACCCAATGACATACTTTGATTTTGTGAACAGGTTATTTAAATGTAACAGCATAGACAATGAATGGACAATAGTAATCATCCCAAACTATTTATTTTTCGACCACCAAAAGGAAATCTAACTATAGGCACACACACATATATATCTATATATATCTATATACATAGATATGTATAGATATATATATGCAAGCACGGCAGCTCACACGTGTTAGTGCTACCGATTACTATTCACCGCTCCTCCCAGCATTAGACATCCCCTGAAAGTGCACGGGTCACTAAATCTCTTCTGCTACAGACAGCAGCTCACTTCTCTTACTGACAGAACAATGATCAATAATGCTAGATCCTTGTCACTGCGATACTGCACCTGGAACAACCAGAAAGAGCAGTGCTGCTGTTGGTAAGTCTAACAGTGATTGATAGCAGTGTAGCTGTTTGTGTCCTCTTCCCCGCGCGGACCGTACAGCTCGGGTAATGAGCCATGCTGTGCTGAGTAACAGTAATTACCCCTGACTGAGCCCCCCTGTATCACCCCTGACTGATATAATGTTCCTATTTTGGTATAATGTTCCCCATCCTGGGCCCCATACTATAACTATGTCCTCCTTCTGGTATAATGTCCGCCATCCTGGTGTAATGTCAACCATCCTGGTATATTATCTAGAATTCTGGTATATTGTCCCCATCCTCATATAATGTCCCAAGCCTGGTATATTATCCCCCATCCTGATATAATGTCCTCCGCCTTGGAAAAATGTCCACCATCCTGATATAATGTCTGCCATCCTGATATGATGTCCTCCATTCTGGTATAATGTCCGCCATCCTGATGTAATGTCCGCCATCCTTATATAATGTCCCCCATCCTGGTATAATGTCTCCCATCCTGGTATAATGTCTGCCATCCTGATATAATGTCCTCCATCCTGGTATAATGTCCGTCATCCTGATCTAATGTCCGCCATCCTGATAAAATGTCCCCATCCTGATGTAATGTCCTCCATCCTGGTATAATGTCCGCCATCCTGATATAATGTCCACCATCCTGAGATAATGTCCGCCATCCTGGTATAATGTCCGCCATCCTGATATAATGTCATCCATCCTGGCATAATGTCACCCATCCTGATATAATGTCCGCCACCCTGGTATAATGTCCTCCATCCTGGCATAATGTCCGCCATCTTGATGTAATGTCCTCCATCCTGGTATAATGTTCCCCCAGCCGGGAGCTGACTTCTGCGGGCCACCAAGGGCAGTGCACAACGTCACTGTCATGTGTAACCCATCACTGGCAAGCCGACATCTGCTGCCAGCCTCTGATTGGCTGGCAGCGTGTATTGCAGTGCAGGGAGCTGGTAGGTCTCTGCATCACAATACATTTCAGCAGAATGTGCGTCAGAGGACGCACATCCAGGTGAAATTGGTGTCGGCAGGCCACGCTCCAGTATGGGTCTGGTCCTGGTTGCACCCTCTATGACTGTGATCATTACGCCCGTGCTTGTTTTGCATGTTTTAATATAATAATAACAGTATATAGTGTGTGGTAAAGCAACTTGCTTGGCTCTCACAGAGGCAGACACAGGAAACACGTCTCAGGTGAACTTTCTGGAGGTTTATTGGGATATGGCATAAACCTCAGTAGGGTTCCACAAAATAAACACGTCCTCTCTGGAATAATGAAAAACAAAAGGATAAATTATCGTATAGTCCATAGGTGAGCGGGGGTTCGCCCGCTCCTGGTAGCAAAATGAAGTCCCAACAAACACAAGTCCTTCGGTGGAGCTCTCTGGCTTCACCACACACACAGCCTGGAGACTTCCTTCTCCAGACCACACACCAGATAAAAAAAAACAACAGTGACTGAGCATTTAAACTTGCTCAGCCACACCCTGAGGTTGGAGATATGGTGAATGACTTCCCTCCCGTCTCTATGTCATTCACAAAAAAACCTCCCTTTCAACATAGTGGTTTAACCTCCCAACATATAACATACTGGAGGAAATTGTAGGTTTAGTTCACTAGGGCAAGAAGCCGCAGTGAAACATATCTCCCCTCACCTATATCACCAGTGAATCTGTCACATATTTCCCCCCTCTGCCCAAAGCCGGGGGTTTGGGCACCTTCAGACCTTCAGACACCAGACAGGGAATTCTAGAGAGGGCATCAGCGTTACCGTGTAACTTCCCGGGCCTATGCTCCACGTGAAAACAAAAATCATGAAGCCCTAAGAACCACCTAGTTACCCGGGCATTCTTACCTTTCTTCTCCCTTAACCATCTCAAAGAGGCATAGTCGGACAATGGTTTAAAGTTCTGGCCTAGTAGGTAATATCTCAGAGTATCTCTGGCCCATTTTATAGATAAGCACTCTTTTTCTACTATTGCGTAGTTCTCTCTCAGGAAGAGAGCTTCCGGCTCAGATAGAGAATGGGATGTTCCTCCCCATTTATCTCTTGAGAGAGCATGGCTCCTAGGCCAACTTCTGAAGTGTCTGTCTGGACCAAGAATTCTCTATTAAAGTCTAGTGCGACCAGGACTGACTGCTTACACAGTGCCAACTTCAGCTGTTGGAACGCCGTCTCCATTTCATCTGTCCATTTCACCATCGTTGATCTGGTTCCTTTGAGGAGATCCGTAAGTGGCGCAGCCATCATGGCAAAATTTGGGATAAACCGCCGGTAATAGCCCACAATTCCAAGAAACACTCTCATCTGCTTCTTGGAGAGCGGTTGCGGCTAGTTCTGGATTACCTTGACTTTATTGACTTGCGGCTTAATTTCGCCTCTCCCGATGACATAGCCCAAGTACTTGGCCTCCTCCTTCCCAATGGCACATTTTTTGGATTTATAGTAAATCTCGCCTTCCTCAGAGCATCCAGAATTGCCTGTACCTTCGGCAGATGACTAGTCCAGCTAAAGACTACAATGTCGTCAAGGTACTTCTTATGTGGGGCTAGGATCCAATCAATGGCCCTCTGGAAAGTGGCTGGGGCCCCCTGCAGTCCAAAAGGCATTCGGGTGTATTGGAAACACCCATCAGGTGTTCAGAAAGCCGTCTTCTCCTTTATTGACTTGCGGCTTAATTTCGCCTCTCCTGACGACATAGCCCAAGTACTTGGCCTCCTCCTTCCCAATGGCACATTTTTTGGATTTATAGTAAATCTCGCCTTCCTCAGAGCATCCAGAATTGCCTGTACCTTCAGCAGATGACTAGCCCAGCTAAAGACTACAATGTCGTCAAGGTACTTCTTATGTGGGGCTAGGATCCAATCATTGGCCCTCTGGAAAGTGGCTGGGGTCCCCTGCAGTCCAAAAGGCATTCGGGTGTATTGGAAACACCCATCAGGTGTTCAGAAAGCCGTCTTCTCCTTGGCCCTCTGGGACATGGGGATTTGCCAGTAGTCCTTCGTCAGGTCAAGGGTGGTAATATACCTCGCAGGTCCAAGCCTCTCGATGAGTTAATCGACGCAGGGCTTCGGGTATGCATCACACATGGATACCTCATTCAGCCGGCAGTAGTCATTGCAAAACCTCCCCGTTGGGCTTTGGCATGAGAACGATGGGACTTCACCATCCACTCTTTGACTCTTCTATCAGGCTGAGGTCTAACATCCTGTTCATCTTGGTTGAGATCACCTCCCGGCGTGCTTCAGGGATCCTATAGGGCTTCAGGTTCACTCTTATATGCGGCTCCGTCAACACATCGTGCTCTACCACCTGCGTATGCAACTCTGAGAACAGGTCACTATTTCACTGCAGCAATTCTCGACACTGTTGCTTCTGGGCTGGTGATAGAGTCTCCCCTATCGTGACCTCTTCCACCTTAGCTTCGGGCCTGGCTCCCAGGCAATGAGCTTTCACGGGTTCCCGATATCGCCACAGCTTGATTAAGTTCACACGATAAATCAGGTGCAGCTTTCTTCGGCCTGGCTGGTGGACTTAATAATTAACGTCGCCAAGTTTCTCCACCACCTTGTACGGGCCTTGCCACTTGGCCAGGAACTTGCTCTCGACTGTGGGGATTAGCACTAGAACATGGTCCCCAGGCTAGAACTGCCTCAGCCTTGCTGATAGGATATAGATGACTCGCCCCCTGGGCCGTAGGATACTCAGGGCCGGGCCTCTGGATGCGGATGGGGAGTAGTAGTGGCGACCCGGTCCCGTGCTCAGGGTGTCAGGCTTAAAGGGGAACCGTCTTTTGTTATATGTATGGGAAGTTCCGACTACGCCACCCGTGGATTGCAGTCAGGGATAACCGCCGCTGCAGTGCAGACCGCTGGGGCAGATGTAAATGTGCAGCACTAAGTAGTATAACTCCCCACGGGAGGAGTGTAGCCCCAGGGCAGTGTAAGTGGATGATGGAGGGGATGATTCCGATCGCAATAGCCAGGAAACGGAGGCCTCTTGAACAGTTCAGGGTCTTTATTGGAACAAGTGAGACGACCCAAAAACAGTCCCGGCTAGAAGGGGGCCTGGATGTCTGAGAACAAGTGGGAAGTCCTCCTGGTCAGGGTGAGGGTGAAGGCCTACCGTGCTCTCTGCGCTCTTTCTGGCTATTTCCCTCCTCGTGGTGAAACAGCCCACGTTCCTGAGCTCGCCGTGTCTTCTCGCCCGTATAGCTTGCAACTTGGGTCCCTTTCTACTCTTGGCCTGGTGCAACTTTGCTGGTCCCATCTGCTGTGGTGGAACCTCCGGGCTTCTTAGGCCAAGGGACATACAGTCCCCTGCGGGCTGGTTATTTGCTGTAGGACTTGGAATCCTAACAGCCTCGGACACCAAAGTCCGGTAGATCAGTTTCTCTCTCAGCCAGGACAGGCATCACCTTTGCCATTCTCTCCTGCAACTGAGCAACATGTTCTATGATGCTTCTGTGGGGCATAACCTCGGCTTCCCAGGTTTCCTTGGCAATATCCAGGAGCCCTCGCGGATGTTGCCATACAGTAGCTCGAACGGGAGACTCCAGTAGAGGCTTGCGGAACCTCCTTACTGATAACAGCAGAGGTATATGACCCCAAGGCTATAGGGTCTAGGAGAGGGGAAAAGACAGAAAACACGGGCGCAGATCTAAGTGCAGATTATTTAGTTCAACTATTTTTCAGAAGCTAATTTGCTCACCTTTGATGTAGCTTGTGGCATAGCGTATCGACCTCATAGGTCTGACTGAGATGCCTTGACTCCTTGATGTGCAGCTATAGTCTGGCTACAACGGATCTCTCAGCCAGGAGACTGTGGAATGAAGGTCAGGAGAAAATGAAAGGATTCATCCAGTCTATTCAGCGCTCCCAAGAGACAGGCACCAGGCAGAGGTATTAAAAGTCTTTAGAAATTTACTTAGATAAAAATCATCAAAAAAACGATACATAGAACAACGCGTTTCAGCTATAAATTTGTACAAAATAGCCTTCCTCAGGTAAGATATTGCTTTACAGTCTGCTAGAGTTATATAGTCTATATAGGTTCACTTGAATAAATTAATTATGTTAAATGGTCAAGACCTGATGGTTCTTCATTAGCTTAATTGCTGCTTGGTGGTTTTCAGTATGCAGCTTTAAGCTTGTCATTGTTTCTTTTGTTGTTACAGGTATATTTGCAATACATGATAAAAACATTGATTTTCGTGTATACAGCATGTGTGGATATATAAAAAATGTAAATCTATAGCATTATCCACATATACAGATATATTCAATGATCATATTGCGACTATTATATTATACTTCTTTTACTAGAAAAACTTTTCTTCCTTCTTTTTGTCCCTTGTCCCCTTCCCCCTTTTTTTTTCTTAAAAAGTGAAAGAATAATGGTATGATAAAAAAATAAAAAGAATGATAACTAACATAAATTTAATCATATTGTGAGTTCTATATCTTTAATTTTGTTAGGAACTTTTTAAATGTATTAATTTCTTCTATTGGGATTGAACTCGTGTAGTCCACACTCAGGGGTCTATCATGTTTCTCTCAATGGTATTTACCTCTATGCCGTGGATGTCCTCATGACGCTGGCTTCACTAGTCAGGGGTTTATGGGCAAACCTAAGAATATATCATAAATCATATCTAGCTTAGGTTACCATATACTCTATCCTTTCTATGTGTTTCTATTGATCAGCAGCACTGTCCTGATCTAATTCGGTGTTCTATATGTTCTCCAGTCTATCGTTGAGGCCGTCAGGATGTAGAGAGCGCAATCTGTACATCCAGAAAGCCTCTTTCTTGTTCACTAGATGGATTCTGTTTGATATATTCTGCGCAATTTCTTCAACAGGAGTCAAGCTTATTTCAAAGCTCTTATTATGATTTATTAAGAGATGTCTCGATAGGCTATGTGTTAGTAGCCCAATTTTCGCATTATGTCGGTGTGCGTTTAAACGTGATCTGACCATCTGTGTGGTCCGGCCAACATATTGCATTCCGCAACTACATGTAATTACATATATAACATAGCTGCTAGTGCAAGTCAGGTGATGTTTTATGGGAAAGGTCTCTCCTGTGCTATTGGAGGTGATAGATTGATGCCCATGGGTTATTGTTTGGCAGCATTGGCATTTCTTCTGGTTGCATTTAAAAGTGCCATTGAGTGTATTGGTTGTCTTTTTCATTATAGAATTAGTAGTTTTAAATTGGAGAGACATTTGTTTTTTTCCAGAACTTTTCACTACAGATTTTTTCAAGCGACTAGGTGCTGTAATGTTTCTGAGTGTTTTTCCCCTTCTAAAGGTGATGCCTGGTCTCTCTGGTAGTGCATCCCGTAGAAGGGGATCTTGTCTCAGTGTGTATCAGTATTTTTGTAATATTTCTCTAATTTTTTGGTTGCCTTTATTATAAGTGGTGACAAAGTTGTGTTCCCATCTCCTGGAATTGTCTATTTTCTGAGCATTTCTTTTTTTGTTGTCTGGTGAGGTTAGATTCCCCAAACAATCCTTCTGAGTTTTATTTAAATTAATTCTGTATGCCTCATTGACAATTTTTTGGGGGTATTTTTTCATCATAAATCTTTCCTTTAGAAGATCAGATTGCTGTTCATAGTCCAATTCCCTCGTATTACTCTTTCTAATACGAAAGAACTGGCCATAGGGGATATTGTTCTTCCATTTGGTATAATGGGCACTCCTGTAATCCAAGTACCCGTTCACATCTATTGATTTGAAATGAGTCTTGGTGATTATTCTATTGTTTTCATGCGTAATTTCAAGATCTAAATAAACTGCTTTCTCTTTCTCTATATTTGTGACAAATGATATGCCCCAAGTATATCATTCAATATCTTACCTGAGGAAGGCTATTTTGTACAAATATATAGCCAAAACTCGTTCTATGTATCGTTTTTTTGTTGATTTTTATCTAAGTATATTTCTGAAGACTTTTAATACCTCTGCCTGGTGCCTGCCTCCTGGGAGCGCTGAACAGACTGGATGAATCCTTTCATTTTCTCCTGACCTTCATTCCACAGTCTCCTGGCTGAGAGATCCATTGTATCCAGACTATAGCTGCACATCAAGGAGTCAAGGCATCTCAGTCAGAGCTAAGAGGTCGATACGCTATGCCACAAGCTACATCAAAGGTGAGCAAATTAGCTTTTGAAAAATAGTTGAACTAAATAATCTGCACTTAGATCTGCGCCCGTGTTTTCTGTCTTTTCCCCTCTCCTAGACCCTATAGCCTTGGGGTCATATACCTCTGATCATTAGAAGCCTAAGGAATCTACCATTGGCTTGGGTGGAAGACGGTCCGCAGGAAAACAAAGGCTGCGATCTCCTGATGGAACATTTTAGCAATAGACTAGTAAGAAGGCGTGAAGCCTTTGCTGCTATTAACCCATATAGAGAAACGTACGTTAGTACATCACCCTTATTGAATGACATAGACTTGGAAACAAAAAAGAAGATCAGAAATGATTTTTTTAATTTTGAGAAGAATATGAAAATGGAGATTCGTCACAATTTGGATGCTGAGTTTCTGGACTTATGCATTAAACAAAAAATTATACCCAAAGGGTTACAGATATATTTTAATAGTACATTTCCAATGGATTTAGAGTACTCAAAAAAGTGGCGTGACACTATAGACACATGCTCTTATAACCTAATGACAATTCGAATAGAGAAACGCAAGGAGCTTGCACTCCCTGCAACTCAAAAATGTGATCAAGAGATCTACAAAACAGTTCCATATTATGATGCATTAAACTCTGACACAAATATCAATCTAAAAAATTTTGAGAATAATCTCATGGAAATAAAAACTAAAAAACTAAGGAGAGATGTCTTCCTAAATAAAAATAAAAATCTTTTCGGTAAGGATGATAGCAGATCCAAAGAAGGATCTGTAAATCATTCTACCCCATTAGATCCTTTCTCTAAAAAAACAAAGAATTACAGTTAATCAATTACGCACTTTTTACAACTCTAAGCTATCAAATAATATTGAACCTAAATCTACCAGCAAATTCCCTAATAAATATCAAGGGAACACAGGAGCAATACCTAAACATAAAAAACACATGGTACACCGCTATCAACTAAACATAGATGTGATAGGTTATTGACTTTGAATAAAAATAATAAGGAAACAAATCATAGTCTGACTTTAAAACAAAATTTACCTATCCCTAATCCAGGATTACCATCTTTAAATATTATATCAACAAAGAAACAACAAGCCCTTTTAGATAAAACAACAGACAGAACTGAAAATGCAGATGAGACCAAGACTAATGATAATATTTTTTTTCACCTACATGATATCATCACACATAGCATTGAAGATACTTCTTCAATGTTCACCACGGTGATACAGGTGTCTACCCTATCACCAATTTCTTTAAGCTCACATGTCTCTTTTTTAGAGACCGGCCCCTTATGCCCACCCCCCTTGGTGGAAACAATTGTTCCCTTGATTTTAAGTCAATCGAATCTGGCTCTAAGTATGGTCCCCACAGGAAACACAATTACTGCTTCTTAACCTCAGATTACAAAGTATTTCACCCCAGTAACCATTCACCCCAAAAAAAGAAAAGGAGGACCCGAGGTTCTAGAGGGGAAAAAAACTCCCAACAAAACACCAAAAGATCCAGATACCTCGGAAACAGTGGAAATACAGGGTCAAAGAATAATCTGATAGTTGAAACGGATCTAAATCGACATAATGGAAAGGTAGATAACAAAAAAATAATTTTTAATCTTTCCAAATACCCACTAGATCCGATAGAATGAAAAGTCCTCACAAAAGGCCTCAATTTCTGTCCAAGCCAGGAGGCTAATAATTTTGACCCTATCAACCCTCCGGGACACCCTATCATCTCAGGGATTAATTCCCTGACTAGTCCTTTATCTCACTTTCTTGACCTTCATCTCCAAGAACATGTTAAGGAATTACCTTCTTACCTTAAAGATTCTACCCAGCTCATCCATGAATTAAACACAATATCTTGGGATGAAAATTACTGGATAATCACATTGGACGTAAATACATTATACTCCAATATAGATCATGAGTTAGGAAAAATGCGACTAAATATTATTTACAAAAAATGGAAATATGCCTGAAAAACAGGTAGAATTTCTTGTGACAGCTCTGGACTTCATACTCAAACATAATCTGTTTGTGTTTGAGGGCCAGTTGTACTTACAGAGACACGGGACTGCAATGGGGACTCGGGTAGCTCCAAGTTTTGCTAACTTGTTCATGGGGCTATTCAAGTCCCTGTCGCCCCTATCCTCCTCCAGATATGCACAGAATATAATACTATATAGACGCTATATTGATGATCTGATCATCATATGGAACTTTACCCGAGAGGATGCTGAACTATTGGTAAAAGATCTGAATGATAATACTTGGGGCATATCATTTGTCACAAATATAGAGAAAGAGAAAGCAGTTTATTTAGATCTTGAAATTAAACATGAAAACAATAGAATAATCACCAAGACTCATTTCAAATCAGTAGATGTGAACGGGTACTTGGATTACAGGAGTGCCCATTATACCAAATGGAAGAACAATATCCCCTATGGCCAGTTCTTTCGTATTAGAAAGAGTAATACGAGGGAATTGGACTATGAACAGCAATCTGATCTTCTAAAGGAAAGATTTATGATGAAAAAATACCCCCAAAAAATTGTCAATGAGGCATACAGAATTAATTTAAATAAAACTCAGAAGGATTGTTTGGGGAATCTAACCTCACCAGACAACAAAAAAAGAAATGCTCAGAAAATAGACAATTCCAGGAGATGGGAACACAACTTTGTCACCACTTATAATAAAGGCAACCAAAAAATTAGAGAAATATTACAAAAATACTGGTACATACTGAGACAAGATCCCCTTCTACGGGATGCACTACCAGAGAGACCAGGCATCACCTTTAGAAGGGGAAAAACACTCAGAAACATTACAGCACCTAGTCGCTTGAAAAAATCTGTAGTGAAAAGTTCTGGAAAAAAACAAATGTCTCTCCAATTTAAAACTACTAATTCTATAATGAAAAAGACAACCAATACACTCAATGGCACTTTTAAATGCAACCAGAAGAAATGCCAATGCTGCCAAACAATAACCCATGGGCATCAATCTATCACCTCCAATAGCACAGGAGAGACCTTTCCCATAAAACATCACCTGACTTGCACTAGCAGCTATGTTATATATGTAATTACATGTAGTTGCGGAATGCAATATGTTGGCCGGACCACACAGATGGTCAGATCACGTTTAAACGCACACCGACATAATGCGAAAAATTGGGCTACTAACACATAGCCTATCGAGACATCTCTTAATAAATCATAATAAGAGCTTTGAAATAAGCTTGACTCCTGTTGAAAAAATTCCGCAGAATATATCAAAAAGAATCCATCTAGTGAACAAGAAAGAGGCTTTCTGGATGTACAGATTGCGCTCTCTACATCCTGACGGCCTCAACGATAGACTGGAGAACATATAGAACACCGAATTAGATCAGGACAGTGCTGCTGATCAATAGAAACACATAGAAAGGATAGAGTATATGGTAACCTAAGCTAGATATGATTTATGATATATTCTTAGGTTTGCCCATAAACCCCTGACTAGTGAAGCCAGCGTCATGAGGACATCCACGGCATAGAGGTAAATACCAATGAGAGAAACACGATAGACCCCTGAGTGTGGATTACATGAGTTCAATCCCAATAGAAGAAATTAATACATTTAAAAAGTTCCTACAGAAATTAAAGATATAGAACTCACAATATGATTAAATTAATGCAAATGATTATTCTTTTTATTTTTTCATTTATTTTTTTTTTTTTTTCTCATACCATTATTCTTTCACTTTTTAAGAAAAAAAAAGGGGGAAGGGGACAAGGGACAAAAAGAAGGAAGAAAAGTTTTTCTAGTAAAAGAAGTATAATATAATAGTCGCAATATGATCATTGAATATATCTGTATGTGTGGATAATGCTATAGATTTACATTTTTTATATATCCACACATGCTGTATACACGCAAATCAATGTTTTTAATGTTTTTTATGTGTGTGTGTGTTTTTCACTATATATTTTATCATGTATTGCAAATATACCTGTAACAACAAAAGAAGCAAGGATAAGCTAAAGCTGCATACTGAAAACCACCAAGCAGCAATTAAGCTAATTAAGAACCATCAGGTTTTGACCATTTAACATAATTAATTTATTCAAGTGAACCTATATAGACTATATAACTCTAGCAGACTGTAAAGCAATATCTTACCTGAGGAAGGCTATTTTGTACAAATATATAGCCGAAACGCGTTGTTCTATGTATCGTTTTTTTGATGATTTTTATCGAAGTAAATTTCTGAAGACTTTTAATACCTCCGCCTCGTGCCTGTCTCCTGGGAGCGCTGAATAGACTGGATGAATCCTTTCATTTTCTCCTGACCTTACTGATAAAAGCAGGAATGGTAGCAGGTAGTCCCAGTCATGACTATTTTTCTCTACAACCTTTTTGAGCATCGCTTTTAAGGTTTTATTAAAGCACTCCACTAGGCCATCTGTCTGCGGATGGTAAACGGAGGTTAGCAGCTGGGCAATCTGGAGGACCTTACACAGCTCCTTCATTACCTTGCTCATGAATGGGTTTCCTTGGTCAGTAAGTATCTCCTTCAGCAGTCTGGTCCTGGCAAATATATGGACAAGTTCCTGAGCTATGCTCTTACTCAGTGAATTCCTTATTGGTACCGCTTCTGGGTACCGGGTTGCATAGTCCATGACCACCAGGATGTATTGGTGGCCCTGTGCTGATTTAACTATGGGCCCCACTAGGTCCATGGCAATCCTTTCAAAGGGGACTTCGATCACAGGTAGTGGGATTAGAAGACTATGGAAGTGGGAAGAGGGAGCGGTTATCTGGCAGGTGGGGCAGGACCTACAATAGTTTAGGATTTCCTGGTAACACCCTGACCAATAAAACCTCCTCAAAATCCTCTCCTCAGTTTTATCGACCCCCAGGTGTCCCCCCAAAGCATGTGAATGGGCCATATCTAATACCCTCCGTCGGTCTGGCCCTGGAAATAAGAGCTGTTCCACAACCTCATCACTCCTTAGTTTGGTCACCTGATACAATAACTCCCTCTGAACTGCAAAGTGGGGGAATCTGGTGACGGCCCCCAGCTCTTGAGCAACCCTGTTATTTACAGTAACCTGGTCAAACACCCACTTTAAGGTCAGGTCCCGAACTTGAGCAGTCTCAAAGTCCTCTCCGGACACTTCTAACTCAGGGATGTCGGCCTACTCAGTCACCGTCTCGTCCTTGTCGCCGGCAAAGACACACAGTGGGAACTCATCCATTTGAGACTTCGACGAGGGTTTTTCCCTAGGTACTTGGCTTTTGTCCACGCAACTCAGAACGGATCGCTTTTCCCACAAGTCCCAAAACAAAGAGAAATCGCGCCCCAATATGATGGCATGTATCAGGTCCTTGACCACCCCCGACCTCGTGGGACTTGGCACCACAGTCTGTCCCCACTGTCACTCTGGCCACAGGGTAGCCCTTGGCGTCCCCATGTATGCATCAAATGCCCACGGTTTTGGCAGTGACCAATTAGTGGGGAAGGGTAGCTCTCATTAGGGTCACCAGACTCCCAGAGTCAACAGTCCAAGCACCTTTACTCCACGGCACGTTGACAGTCCACACTGCAGACAGGATAAGCATAATAGGAACCCCGTCTGCCTAGGCTGCAGTCCATTGGCTCAGGGGACATATGACTCCGGACGGCTATGTGTCCAGGATTGTGACACCGCCAACAGACCACATCCTTAACAACAGTCTTTGCAACACCTTCAGTGGAAGTGGGAAGCCCCCCAGTTGTGGCTCTAAATCCCCTCCGTGGTGAACCCGCCCCCTTTTGGGTATCCCAGTACGGGGAGGTGACTTTGTCTGGTTTCCCTAGGGATTTCTCAACCACCTAGTACCTCTCTACTAGGTTGACGAGGTTGTCCGCGTTCTGAGAGTCGCCCTGGGCAACCCAAGTCTGTACTGACCTGGGAAGGGAGTGTATGAATCAATCAATCACCACCCACTCGACCATCTAGGCAGAAGTAGAAGACTCTGGCTGCAGTCACTTCTGAACCAGATGCAGTAAGTCAAACATCTGCGAGCGAGGGGGTTTGTTGCCGGCATACGCCCAGTGGTGGACTCATTGGGCTTTCATCACCATATTCACTCCCAGGCATGCCAAGGTCTCTGTCTTTAGTTTGGCATATTCCTTGGCATCCTGCAGTGCTATGTCATAATATGCCTTTTGGGGTTCGCCCGACAAATATGGTGCCAGAACCTCTGCCCACTGTTAAGGTGGAAGTCTCTCCCGATCAGCCACCCTCTCAAAGACTGTCAGAAAGGCTTCTACATCATCCCCCGGGGTCATCTTCTGCATGGTCCATCTTACCGCCTTCCTGATGCATGAGTCATCAGTCAGCCTTTGGGGGTGGGGCAGTCGGTCTGCCCTGGATGGTGTCCACCAGAAGCTGTAACTGCTGCTGCTCCTGCTGGTGCTGCTGCTGTGCTTTCTGCTGCAACTGGATCTGTTGTAGCAACAGTTTGGTTGTTTCCTGCTGAGCTTGCTGCTGCTGCAGAATCTGCTGCTGCTGTAGCTCTCGGTGCTGCTGGTGTTGCTGCTGTTGGCTCTGGACTAAATGCTTGATGAGCTCCTCCATGTTGCCAGACATCTCTGGCTGGCTGACGGCCTTCACCCAGGACATCCACCGGTCTCTGTGGCAGGTACACATGTTCCTGGAACCTTGCCCGTTTCACCACACAATTGGTGGGCTTGTATTATTGCTATGTAGCTACATAGTGGGCCCCAGGAATGATTTTCCCTGGTGGGCCCAAGGCACACCAGTCCGACACTGCACCTGAACATTCTGCAATATCTGTATCCACCGCTCACAGATCATTTGACTGCATTCTTACAGGTGGACAAGGTGATGTGTGACCATCTGGCTGTTCACAGTCATATTGTGCTGGAGAGCATCCAGGATAATCATATTTTGTGGCAGGTCTTCATGCATTTTTTTGTTGCATTTTTGAACCAAAATCATAAGTAGACTCCTTTCTGATGGATCCAAGTCTTGCATTAGCTCAAAAAACTTCATCCAAAGCTGCATGTGTGTAGTTATTAGGGCCATTGAAGCCCAATAAGCACTGTAATGGGAGTATCAAGTACAGCAGTAAGGGGTTCGGGAGCGAAAAGGGGGCACCTAGTGTAGTAGTTGGACCTTTAGGGCCCAGTAACATGTCAGAACCTAGACTTTCATTTCGGGGCAGAATAATTGATAATACTGTGAGCTGCAGGGGGCACTACATGGTGGGCACCATGCTCTGTATGGAGGATAACAGGAAGCAGAGCATTGAGGCAAACAGAAGACTTGGTATTGGGTCACAGAGGCAGTAATTTACTGGGTGCAGCAGAAAGCACTTTATTGGAATGCATGTGGAGCAGCAATAGATGCAGTGTTGGTGCAATATTAGGGGAAATGTTTGGGATCACAGCCACTGCATTTAGGGTGGTGTCAGGAACAGTGTTGTGGGCAAAAGCTTTATTTGGGTTAAAAGAAGACACTGACTTGTGTGCATCAGGATAAGTAAAAGGGGTGATGTGATTGAAAAGTAAGGAAACAAAGGAGACTGGGTTGAAAACTCTGTAGAATCAAGAAGTAGCTGGAAAAATATTTCATAAAGATCTGGGCCAGATGGAAGACAGAAAGCAAACGGTTATAATAATATGTCGCCTGTGGGGAATTAGATTTAGTATTTGTTCATTGTGCTTTTGACTTAAGGTTGTGTTCACATGCCGCGGTCACAATGCGGCTTTAATCTGTAGCAGCCCTGTGCCATTGTGGTATCTCCACATTTTTCCTGCACAATCACTGAATGTTCCAGGGAAACAGCAGCAAAACCAGACGGCCATGTCTGGACAGTCCATGTTTTGTGGTCCGATCTCGAACTGATTTATATGGACGAAAGAAAGAGCCCTTAGAGTTCTATTTTTTCATATGGATTGCATTGTCTGTTAGAGAACTTAGTGATCCCAGGTGACTTCAAGGTGTAATCCGTTCTTGTTAGCACAAGTGAGTCTCTTGGCAGGAAAAAACGCTTGGTAAAAATGTGCAAATTTTGACCACGTTTTGCGTGCAGTTTTTGATGCATTTTTTTCCAATTTATTAGAATTGGTGAAAAACGCTGAAAGAATTGACATGCTGCAGACTTGAAACTGCTTTAAAGGAAAAATAAGTGAAATATAGAAAAAGCGGTCTATGGAGCACTGAATTGATCACAAAGAGGCAATATTAAGGGCAGAAAAAATTATTTAATTAGCCCTCTCCACAACGTGTTTCTTCATCAGGTGGTACAGGGATATAAACAAAGGAAAAACATTTATAGGGAAGGTTTCACAATGATTGGTTACCAAACTAATTGGTTAATCATAGATTCTAAAGACCCTTCATGTGCCAGTGTGTAAGTACTTCTCATGTCAGCACATAGACAACTAGCACATGAATCCGCAAAATAGGGGAATGTAGACAAAAGAGCAATAAAATACAGCAATACATATTACTGAACGATATTAAAAATGGAAAAGATGAGCAAAATGCAATATTAAAAATGCAATAATAAAATATGACATAATAGAAATGTGATAATGATGATAAGGAAGGGGAAAAGAGGGGTGAAGTTCCCCATAAGCTTGAAAAAAGGCCTCTAAGAGCTGACCACATTCTCAAGGTCCAAATTCAAACCTTCAGGGGCTAATGTGCCTAATTTGAAAATCCAGAAACTCTCCTTATTAATTAAACTAGCCAAACGATCTGGAACAGTATCTGGTACATGATCAATGATGGTTAACTTAATAATTTTGGATCTTTCTGATGGACAATCCCAAAGTGTTTGGATACACTATGTAGTTGATAACCTATTTGTATATTATGTCTATGTTTATTTAGGCGTGCATGCATAGTTTGTATCGTGCGGCCCACATATTGGAGGTTACATGTACATTCTAGTAGGTAAATTACATGTGTTGATTGACAAGTCACATCATATTTAATAGAAAAAATTTCACCTGTCGTTTGTGATGAAAAAATCTTTTGAGCACCATTTTAAATAGTTTTGCAACACAAGCATTTTGGCGTATTACAAGAATGGCAGCCCAAGCGGGAACTGTCATGTGATTTCTGCATTTTTGACTTCAAAGATGTATTACTTGGTGCAATTAAACTTCGTAGATTTTTATTCTTTCTATAAATGATTCTTGGTCTGTTGGGTATACATGGCCCTAAAATTGGATCCCGATTCAAAATAAACCAAAGTTTATTTAGAATGTTTTGAATGGTAACTCTGGATTGAATGAATGTGGTGACCATACTCCACTTAGCCAATTCAGAGTCCACCTTATTTGTACCAGTGGATGATTCTATCCTGTCAATACAAATGTCAGGACTCTGGTCCTGGAGAAAGCATCATTTAGCAGTCTTTTAGGGTAACCTTTCTGTATAAACCGTTTCCTCAATATTTTTGATTCTACCAGAAATTCGGAATCTCTAGTACAATTTTTTCGGACCCTCCAATATTGTCCATAGGGGACATTGGTGATCCATTTTGGAAGATGTCCACTATCAAACCTCAAATAACTGTTTACATCCACTGGTTTAAAAAAAGTTGATGTAAACAATCTTCCCATTGTGTCAAACTGTACCATTAGCTCCAGAAATTGGAGGGCAGTTTCAGAAATGGTTGCTGCAAAAGATAAGCCCCACGAATTAGAATTGAGCTCATCAACAAATATAAGTGCACTCTCACTTGTACTCCTCCACAGGAAGAATAGATCATCTATATAACGGCGGTAAAAGACCACGTGGTTTGCCGCCATAGGGGACTGTGCGATGAAGATAGACTCAAAAACCCCCATGAACAAATTAGCGTAAGTCGGGGCGAATCTCGTCCCCATCGCACAGCCCCTCAACTGGCGGTAGACCAACCCCTCAAATGTGATCACGTTATTATTCAGTATGAACATGATAGACGTCTTAAGGAAATTCTTTTGTTTTATTGGGATATTATTATCAGTCATCAAGTAATGATCGACTGCTTTCAACCCCAAATCATGGGATATGTTACTGTAGGGTCAGGGTGAGACAGTTATTCATGGGGGGGAGACTTCTTAAAAGTTTAATCAATTGAGTGGAGTCTCTCAAATAAGAGTCAAGTTTGAGAACATATTTTTGAAGGAAAAGGTCAACATAATGAGAAAGATTACTGGTAATAGAGCCAATTCCCGAAATTATTGGATGGCCAGAGGGGTTAATAGGACTTTTGTGTATCTTGGGGAGGAAATAAAAGAAGGGGACCCTGAATTGTGTTATATCCAGGAACTTCTTCTCTTTTTCATTTGGAAGGCCACTGAAATATGCAGTTGTCACAAGTTCTTTGTATCTTAAAAAAAATTGAAACGGAGGGATCATGAGGTAACATTTCATAATATTCCTGGTCATTAAGGATCCTTCTTCCCTCCCCAAGATACCAACCTCTGTTCATCAGTACTACACCGCCCCCTTTGTCCGCATTCTTGATAATAATGTTCTGATTGTCCCTAAGTGAAGTGACAGCTCGTCTCTCTCCGGGGCTCAAATTGTCCCTGATTTTCAAATGCTCAAAAGACCGAATGTCTTTTAGGATTAGTTTTTGGAATGTTTCAATATGCAAACCTTTATGATGTAACGGGTAAAATTTACTAGAATGTCCAAATACATCTACATGTACAGGTTCAATATCTGGATTACCTATAGGGGGAGGATTTTTTGGGGATGGAATAGTGGATTTTTTTCTCCTCTCTTCCAATAGAAAATGTTGTTATATAGTTAATTTTCTAAAAAAAATCATTAAGATCAAGATAAAGGGAAAAAACATTGGTTGGAAAATTAGGACAAAAGGATAAACCCCGTTCAAGTAATAGGACTTCGTCTTTAGTTTAGTTAAAGGAAAAAATAAGCAGCATATGCATGAAATTTCAGAAATCTCATTCACTTGGCTGGTACAGCAAATCTCTGTTTTTTTGTGGAAAAAATGAGCGGAAAAATGCACTAAAAGGCCCTAAAATTGGATATGATGTATTTGTTGTGAGCTTTACACCAGAGAGGGACTGATGCTAATAATGACACTGTGCACAGCGCTGCGAACTACGTTGGCACAGTTTTCATGTCTGTAAGTCTTTTCTGTTCTATTCCTATATTTCTCCTTTTTTTCTCTTATTTCCTTTTCTTGGCCATGTTCACGTGAAAAATGTTTGATCCTAGTTAATACATATGGGAAAAGCTCCTGATGTGTACATTAAATCAATGCCGGGATGGTTTTTAACAGTGGCATCTATCACTATATTATGACCCTCGAAAGGCAGTGGGGCTTGTAGTAGCTCTCCAAGTGCATCTGTGACGCCCAGCTGCGCTTGGTATCACAGATCCTAGAAGAGTGCATTGATGGATTCCTCCACAAGAGGCCCCCATAAACATTCACACATCTCCACCTTCCACGTCAGACCAGCAGAGGGAGCCCGTTAGGGATATAACTAGGGAGGTGGAGCCAGGCAGAGCAGTTCCTCTGAAGAGTTCCTGCTGTAGAGAAGCCTGAGAGAGGTTAGTCTGCAGAGGAGCTCAGTCTAGTTTAGAGAACTTATCTAACAGTTCAGTAGTGAAGCACGAGGCTCCTGCTAGCTAGAATCAGGGAGCTCAGTTAGAGCTTAAGGTGTGCCGGCGCCATAAGATCGGTGAAGCGCGGCAAGCTGCCGTTAGTGTGAGTAGCCTAGTGAGGGCCCGAGCGTGGCCGAAGGCGAGTGGAAAGTGAGTAGCAGTGGGGGCAGAGGAGCTTACCCAGCTCACCCCGAAACATATACCGGACACCGGGTCCGAGCTTACCGGGATCTCTACAACCCAGTAAGGCATAACCGGAATCCCTGGAGAACTACAGGTCCCAGGTTCACCAGAGAGCTGATACGTAACAGAGCCAGGAGACACATAGGCCCCATAAGCTGGGAGCGTGGACTCCAAGAGAAGGCCCTACCACAACGTCAGCCAGTGCAGGACAGAGATAAAGTTAGGCCTAGCTCCAGGCAGGTCAGAAACTTACTACGCAGAGGCAAGAAACAGGAGGCCCTACACCCGCTCATTGGGGAGGATCCTGATACGCACCCTTCACCCTACAGTGCTCCGGGATGTGTCTGATTGTCCACCAGTAAAAGGTACTGAAGTGACTACCGTGTCCATCCCCGTTCTTGCTCTGACCTGGCCGGGTCTCGCCTGTCTTGCATCCCCCTCTCTGTACGCTGCCCTGAGGCCTAGCTCCACCTGTGGGGAGCTATACCATCGAGCTGCCTTATCACCCGCCTCAGTGGACTGCGCAGCGCTGGTGATTCTCACCAGAAGCCATAGGTGGCGTCACGAACTTTCATAAAATTAACAAACAATCCCCTTTTAAAAGCTGACCCCAGGGTACGGGCCCGGGAGCCGACCACCGCGACATCCCCAAAGGCCAGGCAAAGGCCCGGGTACCGAGTCGTCCCCATCCCGCTGGGCGAGTCACATCCACACGCCCACAGTGCACTCCCGGGTCCCGGGCTAATATGCATGTGGCTTCAATGCTTAATTTTTTGGTGCTGATACATCGCATTACAAATCAGGAAACACTTTTATTGTTCTACTAGGACCTATGGAACAATGTCACTAATTTCAGTAGTAAAATCGTCCTGACAGACTGCATTTATATAGATTTATAGTCATTACAGCCTTCATCTAACTGATGCCACCCTTAGACAACCCTTGAACACATCCATCACCCTTTGGTTATCTTGGCTTCCATTTAATGGATTCCTCATGAAAAGCTATTCAAAACCTCATGCCTGTCCATTTAACAGATGCCTATAATCCATAGACTTACAGTGCTGGCCAAAAGTATTTGCACCCCTGCAATTCTGTCAGATAATACTCAGTTTCTTCCTGAAAATGATTGCAATCACAAATTCTTTGGTATTATTCTCTTCATTTAATTTGTCTTCAATGACAAAAACCCAAAAAGAATTGTCCTAAAGCCAAATTGGATATAATTCCACACCAAACCTAAAAAAGGGGGTGGACAAAAGTATTGGCACCCTTTGAAAAATCATGTGATGCTTCTCTAATTCGTGTAATTAACAGCACCTGTAACTTACCTGTGGCACATAACAGGTGTTGGCAATAACTAAATCACACTTGCAGCCAGTTAACATGGATTAAAGTTGACTCAACCTCTGTCCTGTGTCCTTGTGTGTACCACATTGAGCATGGAGAAAAGAAAGAAGACCAAAGAACTGTCTGAGGACTTGAGAAACCAAATTGTGAGGAAGCATGAGCAATCTCAAGGCTACAAGTCCATCTCCAGAGACCTTAATGTTCCTGTGTCTTCCGTGCGCAGTGTCATCAAGAAGTTTAAAGCCCATGGCACTGTGGCTAACCTCCCTAGATGTGGACGGAAAATAAAAATTGACGAGAGATTTCAACACAAGATTATGCGGATGGTGGATAAAGAACCTCGACTAACATCCAAACAAGTTCAAGCTGCCCTGCAGTCCGAGAGTACAACAGTGTCAACCCGTACTATCCGTCGGCGTCTGAATGAAAAGGGACTGTATGGTAGGATACCCAGGAAGACCCCACTTCTTACCCCGAGACATAAAAAAGCCAGGCTGGAGTTTGCCAAAACTTACCTGAGAAAGCCTAAAACGTTTTGGAAGAATGTTCTCTGGTTAGATGAGACAAAAGTAGAGCTTTTTGGCAAAAAGCATCAACATAGAGTCTACAGGAAAAAAAAAGAGGCATTCAAAGAAAAGAACACGGTCCCTACAGTCAAACATGGCGGAGGTTCCCTGATGTTTTGGGGTTGCTTTGCTGCCTCTGGCACTGGACTGCTTGAGGCAGTCTGAAGACTACCAACAAATTTTGCAGCATAATGTAGGGCCCAGTGTGAGAAAGCTGGGTCTCCCTCAGAGGTCATGGGTCTTCCAGCAGGACAATGACCCAAACACAAACTTCCAAAAGCACTATAAAATGGTTTGAGAGAAAGCACTGGAGACTTCTAAGGTGGCCAGCAATGAGTCCAGACCTGAATCCCATAGAACACCCATGGAGAGATCTCAAAATGGCAGTTTGGAGAAGGCACCCTTCAAATATCAGGGACCTGGAGCAGTTTGCCAAAGCAGAATGGTCTACAATTCCAGCAGAGCATTGTAAGAAACTCATTGATGGTTACCGGAAGCGGTTGTTCGCAGTTATTTTGGCTAAAGGTTGTGCAACCAAGTATTAGGCTGAGGGTGCCAATACTTTTGTCCGGCCCTTTTTTGGAGTTTTGTGTGAAATGATCAATGATTTGATTTTTGCTTCATTCTCTTTTGTGTTTTTTCCTCGCAAGCAAATTAAATGAAGAGAATAATACCAAAGAATTTGAGATTGCAATCATTTTCAGGAAAAAACTGAGTATTATCTGACAGAATTGCAGGGGTGCCAATACTTTTGGCCAGCACTGTACATGTTAAAAATGCTTTATGTATAGACTTCTTTACTGGATTATGCTTTATGGAATAATATATTTGAATATACTATTTCAAAACTTTTTTGACACACTTTTATCTGCCAGTAGAGTCCTATGAATCTGCATTTGCATGGGAACTATGAGACTAATGTAAGTTACCCTAAAAGCCCCCATATGTATTAGACTAAAGCTGGCTGAACCGGCTAATAGCAGCAGGATCGGATTAATTCTAATGTATCTGGGGGCCTCCTGATTCTCCTCTGACAGATGTTGTTGGGGAACATAAGAGTCGGGCAGTTGGAATTCTAACACCCAACACTTTTGTTATTCAGGAGAAAGCCACTGCCTTAACTGTCTGGCAGTGGCTTTCTCTGCTCAACACTTTGAAAATACTTTATTATGAGGAAGTCGGGAGAGATGGCTGTTGGCTAAATGATCGTTTTGCTGACCCCCATGTAATGTGTACGGGGGCCTTCAGTCTTTCTTTATGTAATATTTCTCCATACTCTTATGCCAAACTCTGAGCCTTCTCCCTTCCAGCTGTTTATTTTCAGAATATTGCTGATTGGATATATACTAGGACACTAGTACATTTCTATACTAGGGGTATATAACTGTTTCCATGTCCATTGTTACAGATGCAACCGGTCATGGCCTCATTTAATAAAGTAAATAACTTAGTCGGCAGGGAAAAGCCAGGAAATTCCAAGGAGCTGTAATGTTCTTGTTTGTTTGGTTGAGTCCACCAGTGATGTGACTGCAAACATTACAGAAATCGTTCAGGAGCTTTTGCAAAACGGAAAGCGAGAGATCATCGTAATTTAAAACTTTGGCTGCAACTTGAACATGAACGTTACAGGTCCTGTCCTCCATTCAGTGTCATATTCACCGGTACATGAGCGGCAAAGATTTGTAGGGAAAGGCATGGCTTAATCAGGCAACGTAATAACAAGCAGCTCATGTAAAGGGATAACCACAAGGGCACAAATACACGTGCATCTCACTAAATTGGAATATCATCAAAAAGTTAATTTATTTCAGTTCTTCAATACAAAAAGTGAAACTCATTATATAGAGTCATTACAAACAGCATGATCTATTTCAAGTGTTTATTTCTATTAATGTTGATGATTATGGCTTACAGCCAATGAAAACGCAAGTCATTATCTCAGTAAATTAGAATACTTTATAACAACAGCTTGAAAAATGATTTTAAAATCTGAAATGTTGGCCTACTGAAATGTATGTTCAGTAAATGCCCTCAATACTTGGTCGGGGCTCCTTTTGCATCAATTACTGCATCAATGCGGCGTGGCATGGAGGCGATCAGCCTGTGGCACTGCTGAGGTGTTACGGAAGCCCAGGTTGCTTTGATAGCAGCCTTCAGCTCGTCTGCATTGTTGGGTCTGGTGTCTCTCATCTTCCTTTTGACAATACTCCATAGATTCTCTATGGGGTTAAGGTCAGGCGAGTTTGCTGGCCAATCAAGCTCAGTGATACTGTTGTTTTTAAACCAGGTATTGGTACTTGTGGCAGTGTGGACAGATGCCAAGTCCTGCTGGAGAATGAAATTTACATCTCCAAAAAGCTTGTCGGCAGAGGGAAGCATGAACAGGTCTAAAATTTCTTGGTAGACGGCTGTGCTGACTTTGGTCTAGATAAAACACAGTGGACCTACACCAGCAGATGACATGGCTCCCCAAACCATCACTGATTGTGGAAACTTCACACTAGACCTCAAGCAGCTTGGATTGTGGGCCTCTCCACTCTTCCTCCAGACTCTGGGACCTTGATTTCCAAATGAAAATTGGAACTCTGGGACCTTGTGGAGTGTGTCAATGACTGCCTTCTGGACTTCAATCAGCAGTCTTCCCCATGATTGTGAAGCCTACTGAAACAGACTAAGGGACCTTTTTACACGCTTAGGAAGCCTTTGCAGGTGTTTTTTGTTAATTTTTTTAATTTACTGAAATAATGACTTTTGTGTTTTCATTGGCTGTAAGCCATAATCATCAACATTAACAGAAATAAACACTTGAAATAGATCACTCTGTTTGTAATGACTCTATATAATATGAGTTTCACTTTTTGTATTGAAGCACTGAAATAAATTAACTTTTTGATGATATTCTAATTTAGTGAGGTGCACCTGTGACGCTCGCAGCCCTGCCCTGGGAAGATGGGGGATACTCGGAGCCGGGTCAGATGTTGAGGGGGATGCAGCCGTGGCCTGGACCCGTTCCGTGCCCAGGGCCATCACATTAAAAAATGATGTTAGGGCTTTCCGGGTTGAGTGGTAATTTGTCGACTACGTCACCTGTGGTGTCTGGTGATGCGCCACCAGCACCGCTACAGTCCGCTGAGGCCCGGTGTCATGGCGGCTAAAGTTCTTGCTGCTCCCCACAAGCGGAGAGTGGCCTCAGGGCAGGCAAAGCAGGATGGAGAGGGAGTAGTAGTGTGGGAGTACGGGTACTGCGTTGCGTGGTATGGCGCTTAATGAACAGTCCGGAGGCCATAATGATGAACTTTCAAGGCTTTACTCACAGTTCTCTCAAGCAGCGCAAGGCTTCTCCCTGCTCCTCGCGGAGTCCTGCGGCCACCAGGTACGGGGGTCCGACTACCTCCAAGGAAGTCCAGTGTGAGGTAGCATCCCTACACCAGAGTGTTCCTGCACTACAGACTTTACCCTTTCCCGTCTGTGCGTGTGTAAATAGGCCGGGTCTCCCTCTGAGCTCCTCTCAGGTGTAGGGCTCGGGTGGCAATTCCTCTCCATCCTAAGCCCGGCGGGATCCTCAGGGCCTAACCGGGCTTTCCCGTCCTGGACGTAGAGTACAAGGTCGGGTGTCGGGGGCCGGTACCCCTCTTGCAGCCGGAATCCCTCTGAATAGATCAGGTAGGCGAGGACAGGTGGCGTGCTCCGCTCCGTCTGCATCCTCCCCGGGACCCATTTGCTAGGGAGCCACACTCTAAAGCTCCCGGGCCTTCTTGATCCTGGTCCTCGGCCGGGTTGAGACATTCCTTGTCTGCAACCTACCACTCGTCCCATGGAACGGGGTACGAGGGCTGTGTCCCTTGCCGGTGCAGGCCCACACAGGATCTGCACTCCCGGAGGGAAGTCACATTACACACAGTATTTTGACAGCACAGTGACAGCCGACAGACTAGCAAAGGCTAGACCGACACCAGCCGAAAAGGACCAGAGAAGAACACGAACCAAGGACAGAAGGACCAAGATCAAAGATGGCATATTATTAAATATGAAATTAGAAGCGTACTAAACTAACTGTTCCTCCACCCACACCCACTAACTGGTTCCTACTACTTTGTGTTCCCCAGTCTCCCTGTAACCAGGGGAGCAGCACCTAGTGCATACTAGCTCCCTCTGGTGGAAATGTGGTGTTGGATGCAAAAGGTTAGGTCGCTACCATCACACCGGCCTTACCTCAGAGGAGGAACTCCACACTCCATTAAAGAAGTGCAGCATTCCTCAGGGGCGCCACATTCCCCCCTGGTAAAACACAGCACGTCCGCGGGCTGCAAAGGAAGCAACACCCAGGAAAATTCTTTTTATATAAACAAATAGAACTATCATCCCTTTATGGGAGGCACATTTCTTGTAACGGTGCATAACAGTTATAAAAGTACAAAAGTGCAAAGTATAAAATTATAAAAGTACAAAGATATAAAAGTGCAAAATTATAAATTAAGACAAGAGACTCTTTGATCAAGGCAGCAGACTGCTTAAAAGTGACGACGGTCAGTTCAGTAGTAAGAGGGACCTGCCCTAAACCCTCTACGTGGGCCCTGGGGTGGCTGCAGGGCATGAAGATCCAGAGCTGGACCCCCACACAAGCCACTCCAGACAGGTTTTGCTTCTGAGGTCTGAGGTAGAAGGAAGACACGGTTTTGTATAAAACCAATAGGGAGCTCCTAAATAGATGCATAACTATTTACAATGCAGTCCGCCGCCTGCCATAGTCCGCAGGGACCAAAGTCTCTAAATAAAGGAAAAACACAAAAAATAGCAGCAATTATTTGAACCTGAAACAATGGCAACAGCAGCCGGGGGCTGCTCTAGACTTGGGGCTCACATGGAGGGAAAGGCTCATTCCTCCCGACAGAGGCTAGCCGGTCACCTGAGGCTGAGGGCAGGGTGGCGTCACTCCCAGACACTTTGCGGACGTCCAGGGCGTACCACCCACGCTCCCCCTGGTGGCGAGTAAAAGTCACAGTATCGCCCGGGAAGAGGTTCCGGCCGGGGTGTCCCTTCTTAAGGCGCGGCTCGACGTCCCGCCTGCTGACGAACACATCGTCCTGGAGCATGGGACTTTGGATAAACCCCCACCCCGCCTCATGGTGAAAATGCACAACCTGGCCTTCATACCGGGGACTGGGACGGGTGGCCTCCTCCTGTCGCGCCCGAGTCTTTACAGCCTTGGTCCTGACTTCGAGGCGCTCACATCGTTACTCCCGCCGACGTTGTTCCCGTGCTAGCTGGAAGATTTGATCGCTGCACCATTGGCTCCTCCTTCGCGCTTCCGCTCGGGTCTCCCGCGGGAAGCCCATTAGGTCGCCCCCCTGGTTTTCCCAGGCCCACTCCTCGGCCTCGGGCCAGGTCACCGCTGGTGCAGGTAGCGGGGAGAGGACGGGTTGCTGCAAGTCCTCGGAAGATGCGGACCAGTCCGGGTTGGAGCCGGTAGCCTCCTCCGCAGCTCCAGGCACCTCTGTTTCTGAGCTTTCGCGACAGCGCAGGTCCCCACCGATGGCTGCCGATTGCAGCTCAGGAGCTAGCGCTTGCTCCCAGGTGACCGCGTGGGGGACTATGTACTCCGCCATGAGGTCCAGGATAGTCTCTGTTGGCTCTGCAGCCGGGGCAGGGGTTGCAGACTCACTCGCCGCTAGGTCACTCTCGACTTCGACCTCCGGTCGACTGGTCCCGGAACCTCCACTCCTCGGCGGCGGTCTCGAATACGTTGCAGCATCTCCGCTTTCCACGCTGCCGTTTCCTCCTCCTGGGCCTCCTTCTGCCTCCTAGCAAGTCCTGGAGCTTCCATGTGGAGAAACTCAATATCTCCCGGGGTTAATACGCTGCCGCCTTGCTCTCTTCCAGGTGAAGGGCCTGAACCGGGTTCAGTGGTCGCGTGGTCTTGCTCCCCAGAGACATCCATGTCTGCCTCCGTTGACTGCCAAGCTCCGACTGCAATGGCCGCACCTTGTTGCTTTGCTTCTTCTTCCTCCTCTTTCGGGGCGGTTCCTGGGCGGAATGCTGACAGGCCCGCCTTCGTTCAGCCCATCCACTTTGACCGGCATTACTCCGCGGACAGTCTCTGATGGAAGGGGCAGTCCACATTTTTGGCGCCAAGTGGGAGCCCAGCCCACGATGGGAGGCGTACAAAGACAGTCTTTTCACAGCATAATGGCGCCTGTTCTTCTTGGGCGGGCGCCATTTTAAGTGTAAAACAACAGTCCAAGGTGTAAGGCACACAGTACCCGATAGCAATGGGCACTTTTCTCCGTTGCTGCGGGCACGTGATCCTGCCGACTATGCCAGTGGTGTGACGCTCGCAGCCCTGCCCTGGGAAGATGGGGGATACTCGGAGCCGGGTCAGATGTTCAGGGGGACGCAGCCGTGGCCTGGACCCGTTCCGTGCCCAGGGCCGTCACATTAAAAAATGATGTTAGGGCTTTCCGGGTTGAGTGGTAATTTGTCGACTACGCCACCTGTGGTGTCTGGTGATGCGCCACCAGCGCCGCTACAGTCCGCTGAGGCCCGGTGTCATGGCGGCTAAAGCGCTCGCTGCTCCCCACAGGCGGAGCGTGGCCTCAGGGCAGGCAAAGCAGGATGGAGGGGGAGTAGTAGTGTGGGAATACGGGTACCGCGTCGCGTGGTATGGCGCTTAATGAACAGTCCGGAGGCCATAGGGATGAACTTCCAAGGCTTTACTCACAGTTCTCTCAAGCAGCGCAAGGCTTCTCCCTGCTCCTCGTGGAGTCCTGCGGCCACCAGGTACGGGGGTCCGACTACCTCCAAGGAAGTCCAGTGTGAGGTAGCATCCCTACACCAGAGTGTTCCTGCACTACAGACTTTACCCTTTCCCGTCTGTGCGTGTGTAAATAGGCCGGGTCTCCCTCTAAGCTCCTCTCAGGTGTAGGGCTCGGGTGGCAATTCCTCTCCATCCGAAGCCCGGCGGGATCCTCAGGGCCTAACCGGGCTTTCCCGTCCTGGACGTAGAGTACAAGGTCGGGGGTCGGTACCCCTCTTGCAGCCGGAATCCCTCTGAATAGATCAGGTAGGCGAGGACAGGTGGCGTGCATCCTTCCCGGGACCCATTTGCTAGGGAGCCACACTCTAAAGCTCCCGGGCCTTCTTGATCCTGGTCCTCGGCCGGGTTGAGACATTCCTTGTCTGCAACCTACCACTCGTCCCATGGAACGGGGTACGAGGGCTGTGTCCCTTGCCGGTGCAGGCCCACACAGGATCTGCACTCCCGGAGGGAAGTCACATTACACAGCATCCCTGTGGCGGTCGAACTCTAAGGGGCGCCACACACCTGTATGTGCAAACACACAAAAAGACACATCTGCATGAACAGCCGCGGCTCTGTAGCAATGTAATGGTGTGGCCAATGTAACTTCTTCCTTATTTAGACAACGGACTCATTACTGAATTATATCGTTTTTCTACTTTTTGTTTTCCTCTGTATTATATAATCTCGGGGGAAGAGTTACCTCTTTCATTTAGTTCTTTAGTTTGCAAATTTGCTTATTAAGAGCGTTAAACTCTGAACTCTTCATTGTTTTATGATGGTTTATGGCAAGTGATGAAAAATCGAATCTAAATTAAATACAAGACACACATTTATTAATTCTGATATATTGTGAATATCGTTGAAGGCGCTGTCCAGGATATCATTATATTTTGTAATGACAGGAAAGGCTTTAAAAAAAAAGCTGTAGATAGGGGTGATAGCAGACTGAAGGAGATGGTTCATCCCTTAAACGCGTTGTTTTCACACTCTCCATAATGTACACATCCATAACAATCAACTAAGATTCTACTTATTGGATAAGGCGCCGATCCATCTAACCCTCATCTTTTTCTCCCGAATAATAATCTGTGAAGAGAGTCCTGGCAGCTATCCGTCCACTTATTATCTACAGGCTCTTTTGGATGCTATGCTCCCAGCATAACCCGACAAGGTGAGAGTCTCATCATATATATATATATATATATCCGTCCATCGTGTTCGGTCCCGTACAGCGTTGCCCTATTTTCTTTTTCCATATACCTACATATCATGTATGTGTCACTTCTAACATTCGTGCACTATTTTGCATGGGTCGGTTATGATGAGTAAGAGTCATGCTCTGCAGTCTCATAACTGGACAGGATGTAGCCGGACACATAAGATCTGACTCCAGGATTAGCTGGAGCTGACATCTTATCTCTAGATTCCACTCATGTTTGCCAAACGATGACAGCTACATTGTCTAAGGTGCCTTCACTTGTGCCACTATTTTCAGTGAAAACAGTCTGTGTGGCAATATTTATCCTTAGAAAATATATCATGTCTTCACTTTATATATAGCTGGAGATACAAGGCCCTCTGATAGTATAAGCCATCTGCTCTCCGAGCCCTGCCTGTGAGATTTCAGGGCAGTTTAGAGAAGGAATAGAGATTTCCTCCTTCGATGCTATCTGCAAATCCCCGCAGTGATCAGAAGGTGCGCACGCCACAACTTTCCCCAGTTGTCCCCTTCCTGCAAACCAAATAGGTTTTGCAATACGTTACAGTTCAGCACAGCTGACGCTACGACTAAGTTCACATGAGTGTATAAAAAAATTGTCCGATTTCCATCCAGAAAAAACAGGCGTTTCGTCATCTGTGCTGTCATCCGTACGGCATCCGTTTTTATACAGTTATAAAAATTTACAAGACCAAACACAGTTTCCTTTATTAAAGAATTGCAACGTATCCGTAAAAATTGGATGCTATACAGTTGATCCATATGAAATCCGATGGTTTTTGGCGCACATATAGGCCCCGATTCATCAAGACGGGCCATTTTTTCTCCCACCTAGAGTCAATTAAAAATTATCCATGTTCGCACAGTGCTTTTTTGCTGATCTTTTCTGCTCTAAAATTTGGCCAGAACTAGGGAATGGTGTACATCCGCACCTAGAAAACTGTGGGTTGGCTTAGAACTGTTAGTGGAAACGTCAATCACTATCTTTGGTTAACCCCGAACAATAAATTCAAGTATTGCAAAGTAACAAAGTAACACTCACTAAGCTAACGATAAATCTCTGGAATAAGACTAATAAAAAAATACAATCTAATCTCTAATACCTGTGCCCATACTCCGTTACTATATCTGATTCCAAATAGATATAAATGCTTAAAAAAATAATTAAAACTTCAGAAAATCTTTCTAACACACAAACTGGTCAATTAGTACATAAAAACAATGTTCTTTCTATAAGTAAGATAAAATCTCTATTTAATAATATTAGACTAACAGACCCTGAACTTGTAATCGTCAAAGAAACAGTCAGAGTTCATCTACCAGATATCTCAAATCGGTCAGTCGGTAATCCGGTACAAAATCTTTTTATAAAAACGAATGAAGATAAAAGAATAATCTCCAAAATATACAAAACCCTCTGCAGTTCATGGGAGATCCCCCAATTTATTAACAAATGAGAAAAATAATTAAATATAACCCTTAACCCAGAGGAAGTCATAAATATACTAAAGGACGTGCACTCTATCGCTCCGTCAATCAAATACCAAGAGCTCAACTATAAGATACTCCCACTCGCTATATCAAATAAACAACAAACAAATAAATAAATATTTATACTGCGCACATCTATCCATTTTTAGTTCTTCCATTATAAATGTGAATTACTTGCTAGTTCTCAACAGGACTCCCCCCTCCTCCCACCCTCTCCACTGCACCTCCTCTTGTTTAATATCCCTCTTTCCCATTTTGCTCCCTCAACTCCCCAATTTTTGTCCCCATATATAAAACGAATGTTGTTTCTCTTTTCATTCAATTGTATATAATTGTCATTACCTATGTTTTTGTTCTTCCGTGCAACATTCTTAAATAAAGAATTTCTACAAAAAAAAATGCAGTGTTTTAGCTGTAAAACTGGTCTGAAGTGGTGATGAGCTAGCATGCTCGCCACTGCTCGGTGCTTGCCCGAGCATCTCAGTACTCGAGATGCTCGGAGCTCGCAGAGTACTTGCGCGATGCTCGGGCGGGAGCTCGGGTTCCCGTCCTGCATGTCTGGCGCTATTTAGAGCACCAATCATGCAGGGATTGTCTGCCACTCACTGTAATGTCATAGCCATGGTGGTTGTGGCATTACAGTGATTGCCCAAATCGATGGGAACAGTGCTCACAGTGAAACATGAAAAGCCGGCATTTCATCAGCGGCATACAGTTATAACACCGGTACCCGACAATTTAGAACAGAAAGAATAGAGAATCACACATAGCCCTTCCTGGGCTATTAATATCAGCCCCCAGCTGTCTGCCTAGCCTTTGCTAGCTATTAAAATAGGGGGACCCCATGTCATTTTTTTGGGGGGTACCCCATTTTAATAGCTAGTAAAGGCTAGGTATTCAGCTGGGGGCTGATATTAGTAGCCTGGGAAGGTATTACCCCCTTCCCAGGCTTCAAAGATCTGCCCCAGCCGTCTGCTTAACCTCCGCTAGAGACTAAAATTACGACCAACCCCACGCCAATTTTTTTTTTAATAAATCCTTTATTTTAACACTAAATGACAAGTACAGTAACCAACACTATCACTGTACTTCTTATATATGTGACTGACATGTTTCTATCTATCTAATCTATGTGTGATGCTCTATTCTTTCTGTTCTAAATTGTCGGGTACCGGTGTTATAACTGTATGCGGCTGCTGAATCCCCGGCTTTTTTAAAGAGATGGGTGCGTGAAAATCGGAGGGCACTAGTGTGTTCCGCGTGCCCTGCTATGTTTTTCATGCACCCTCCTATATACCCTGCCTGCCTGTCTGCTTATATATTCTGCCTGCCTGCCTGACGTTTAATTGAGCACTGTTCCCATCGATTTGGGCAATTTTTGACCTTTTGCAGACCGCCGGGGGGACCGCCAGAAAAGTGCTCGAGTTTCCCATAGACTTACATTGGGCTTGTTGCTCGGGTCGAGAACCCGAGTATCACGATGTGCTCGACCCGAGCTTCGAGCACCCGAGCATTTTAGTGCTCGCTCATCACTAGTCTTAAGCACTCATTTGAATGGGTAAAAATAAAACAGCAAAAAATGCTGAAATAATTGAATACTGTGGTTTTAAATATACACACAGCAAATCCAAAAAATCAAAGAAATAAAACAGGGTGAGGGTATGTGTACATGGTGCCATTTAGATGACCGGCTCAGCCTACAAGTTTTCCTGAGGTGGCTTTGCCAGTGGATTTGCCGCCGTTCTTGTGGCGCTGCTGGTGTTTTTCCCTCTATACTATAATTATAGACAGCAGGCAGTTTCCCAGCAGAAGTCGCCCGAAGAATGAACATGTCACTTCTTTAAATGGTGCCCCCTGTCATCTGGTGCGAGGTGGTGCCCTAGGCAGGCGCCTACCACCCCTACTGTTTGTCCTGACTGTGGCTACCATCTATGTACAGTATAGGCGATATATAACTTGCTGATTGGTCGAAGTCTGATTCCTGGGAACTCCACTAATCCCACATACAAGGCTCTGAAATGCCCCATTGGAATCAATTGATGGCCTCTCATGTGTGTCATGGCGCCATAAATTCTCTATGGGACTGCCTGAGATAGCCGAGTGTTATGTGTAAAGACAACATGTTATCTTTTCTATACTACGGCCTTTATGGGACTTATTGGGTGACATTTGTGTACAAGATTGCTCTTTGTCCTTGTTAATGGTCAAAATGAAAACTGAAAAAAATACTCGACAAGAAAACAAATAAAAAGATGGCGCTCACCACTCATGGAAAGATTCACAATAATAATGTACAAATGGTCCTTCACCCTGCAGGAGTCTAAGACCTCAGGCATATAAGATGGTAAATGGCATTCTGTGTGATGCCATATGGTGACACCATATTTTATGTAGAATGATTACTTGCTAACTTTGTTTCTCAAAGATGGAGGATTGGTAAATCATAACCATTTTTGGGCGGCCATGTTATCTCTACACTGTGCCTGTCCCCAGAATGAACCTCTGGACAATTGTGCTCCGCGCCAAGGTGATAAGGAAGGTTGGTGTAAGCTGATTTCCGGTTGGCTTCTTGAGCTTTTTGCAGGTTCTGGGAGATTTTCCAAATCTTTTAGAAGACTCAGACATTTTCCTTTTCTTCCAGGAGCATCCTGTATGATCCAAGAGGGTTGGCAAGTATGTAGAGGAAAGAGTACCCATAATAAAGCATACAGTAGTGTTCAAAATAATAGCAGTGTGTTCAAAAATATGAGTTAAGCACAAAGTCTTTCTACTAGTTTTTATTTCCATGCATTGGGAACATTGCACACTGATTTCTGATTCAAAACATGAAGAGAAATGTATATAATTGTTAACTACTTTACAGAAAATAACAAAAAATGAACACTGGGCTGTTTTAAAAAATATCAGTGTCTGCATTTGTCTTTACAAACTCACAATATGTCCTTTTTTTTTGAGAATTTAGCATTCCTATGAATCACTAGCCTAATATTTAGTTGTCTACCCACAGGTTTTTTAGAACTGCTTCACATCTATTTTGCATAGAGTCAACCAACTTCTGCCACCTGTCAACTGTTGTTGCAGCCCAGGATGCTTTGACTACATCCCACAATTTTTTGGCATTTCTTGGCTTTGCCTCAGAAACGGCATTTTTTAGATCATCCCACAAGTGTTCTATTGGATTAAAATCCGGGGATTGGGCTGGCCACTCCATAACCTCAATTTTGTTGGACTGGAACCAAGATTTTGCTTGTTTACTTGTGTGCTTAGGGTCGTTGTCTTGTTGAAACACCAATTTCAAGTGCATATCCTCTTTAGTGTAAGGCAACATGACCTCTTCAAGTATTTTAATATATGCAAACTGGTCCATGATCCCTGGTATACAGTAAATAGGTCCGGCACCATAGTAAGATAAACATGCCCATACCATGATGCTTGCACCACCATGCTTCACTGTCTTCAGGGTGTACTGTGGCTTGAATGCAGAATTTGGGGGTCGTCGCATGAACTGTCTGCGGCCTTTGGACCCAAAAACAAGAATTTTACTTTCATCAGACAAAATGTTTCTCCATTTCTCTTTAGGCCAGTTGATTTGTTCCTTGGCAACTTGTATTCGCTTCTGTACATGTCTTTTTTTTAAAAGCGGGACTTTGTGGGGACTTCTTGCTAAGAGATTAGCTTCACACAGGAGTCTTCTAACTGTCACAGTCCTCACAGGTAACTTGAGACTGTCTTTGATCATCCTGGAGCTGATCACTGGCTGAGCCTTTGCCATTCTGGCTATTCTTTGATCCATTTGAATGGTAGTCTTCCATTTTCTTTCACGTCTCTCTGGTTTTGCTTTCCATTTTAAAGCATTGGAGATCATTTTAGCTGAACAGCCTATCATTGTCTGAACTTCTTTATAAGTTTTACCCTCTCCAATCAATTTTTGAATAAAAAAGTACACTGTTCTTCTGAGCAATGTCTCGAACAAAACCAGGCATCAAGGAGAAATGCATGTAGAACATGTGCTGGCTTCACCCTTATATAAGGGCCACCTGATTCACACCTGTTCCTTCACAGAACGATTGATCTCACTAATTGGACTCCACACTACTATTATTTTGAACACAGCCCCTTTCAATTAATTATTCATATACACAGACTCAAAAACATGCAGATCATGAATGCTGAGTCTGTTGGTTTTCTTAGAATCTACTGCACCAACTGGTAAATTGTTTGACATGTGGTAATATAATTTATACAAAAAACAGTGATTAATCTGGTTAGTCATATTGGACTGCTATTTTGAACACTACTGTATGTATATGTATTTTAAGAAAAGTACTCCTTTTCTATTAGTATGATATTGGATGAATACAGAAGTTGCACGTAAAAAGCTCTAAAAGAAAATTGATTTTAATTTTTTCATCTCTATCACATTTGCAATAAAAAACGTCTTCAGCTCACACTGTATATGACTCCATTCTCACTGTTCTCACAGGTTGTTTACGGCCCTCGATGACCTTTTATCCAGCCCGTGGGCAGATTCCCGGGGATCGCAGTGCTTGGGCAGGCAGCTGTATTTTGCCGGATGCTGGCCCATTAATTTCTTCTTGCCCTTTGAGCACACGTACGCAGTGGTCACTACTGAACACTGACGCGCATGCAATGAAAGAATATGTCCTGACACCAGTGCCAGCTGTTATGTTCTGCTACCAGAGCTAAGGAAAGAGAGGAGATCTGTCCCTACGTTAGAACTCAGCTGAATCCCTACGATGTAACAGGGAACCTGATCCTGCGATCAGACCTGCTAAAGTCCTAAGCTAGTCTGTACGGAGACCTATAGATGTGGGGAAGGAATCCCTACAAGTACTAAGGACTGGGAGGAAAATGGGACACCTCCTAACAGAAATAGTAGCAGACAGACGAACAAACAAAATATATAGAACATAGAGGTCCGTAGACCAAGCAAACTAACAGAGTTAGATACAGAGCACAGGCTAGCTAGAAAGTAGTTATACAATGAAGTCCAGCAAAGCCAGAAGGGCGGAGCAGGATTAAATAGGCCAACAAGGTCATGTGACCAGCAAAGGAAAAAACCTAAGAGCAAGGTTCTAACAGTACCCCCCCTTCTAAGAGGATCCTCCGGATCCCCTAGGACCAGGCTTATCAGGAAATCTCCTGTGAAACGCTCTGATAAGTCTGGACGCGGAAACATCATCTGACCTCACCCAAGAGTTATCCTCGGGTCCAAAACCTTTCCAGGCCACAAGATACTGCAAACTACCTCTATACCGTCTAGAGTTAAGGATGCGAGAAATTTCATATTCCCCGTCCTCCACCACCGGAGGAACAGAGGCAGAGGCGTCACCATCCGACACAACAGCTTTTTTTAACAGAGAGACATGAAATACCGGATTAATTCTCCAGGAGGTAGGAACCTCCAACCTAACAGCAGATTGGTTGACAACCTGAAGCACCTTAAAGGGCCCTACAAACTTGGGACCCAATTTCTTAGAAGGAATCCTCAACCGCAGATTCCTAGAGGACAACCAAACCATGTCACCAGCAGCGAACAAAACCTCCTGTCGTTTCCTATCAAAGTAGTCTTTAGATTTTCTGTTGGCCTCCTGAAGATTACCACGCACATCCGTCCAAACTCTCTCCAAATCACCGGAAAAATTCTCCTCCTCAGGCACGGCAGATCCCAACTTGGAGAACGACCCAAACGACGGATGTCTCCCAGAACAACAAAAAAAAGGCGAACAACCAGCAGAAGAAGATGTATGATTGTTCAGAGCAAATTCAGCAAGTGGCAGAAACTCAGACCACCCCTCTTGATTGTCTGCCACAAAACAACGCAAGAACTGCTCACCATCCTGGTTTTTCCTTTCTGTCTGGCCATTAGATTCAGGATGATATCCGGACGAGAACGACAAATGAACTCCCAACCTGTCACAAAAGGCACGCCAAAAACGAGCCACGAACTGAGGACCCCTATCAGAAACAATGTCAGTAGGAACGCCATGAAGTCTGACAATTTCCTTGACAAAGGCCTTAGCGAGAGTTTTAGCGCAGGGCAGTTTGACGAAGGGAACCAAGTGACACATCTTGCTAAATCGGTCCACGACCACCCAGACGACAGTAAAACCCTCAGAGGGGGGAAGGTCAGTTATAAAGTCCATAGCCAAATGTGTCCAAGGAGCACTGGGAACCTCCAAAGGACAAAGCAACCCCGCAGCAGGAGTATGTGAGGACTTAGATCTAGCACATATAGTACATTGACGCACCCACTTAATGACTTCCTTCTGCCATCCAGGCCACCAAAAACTGCGACCCACCAGTCTCTTGGTCTCAGAGATTCCAGGATGACCTGCCAACCGAGATTCGTGACACTCAACAAACAAATCTCTCCTAAAGGTCCCAGGCACAAACAACCTCCCATGAGGAGTGTTAGATGGGGCATTCTCCTGTGCTTTAAGAATCTCATCTTCCAAAACGGAGTCCAAAGCAGCTATCACAACACCTTCTTGTAAAATGTTCTCCTCTTTCTCAGCACCGACTATGGGAGAAAAACAGCGAGACAAGGCATCCGCCTTAACATTCTTAGTACCAGGGATGTAAGTAACAGAGAAATTAAACCGCGAGAAAAACAGTGCCCACCTAGCCTGACGGGCATTCAGGCGCTTGGCAGCATCAAGATATATCAGATTTTTATGATCCGTAAGAACCTGAACGGGAAATTCCGCACCTTCCAAGAAGTGGCGCCAGTGTTCAAATGCGAGTTTAATAGCCAATAATTCCCGATTACCAATATCGTAATTCAGTTCAGTCTCCGAAAATTTTTTTGAAAAAAAGGCACAGGGATGTAATCCATCCCCGTTATCCTGAGACAATACTGCGCCAACCCCCACAGAGGAAGCATCAACCTCAACCGAAAACGGCTTAGTCACATCAGGCTGCATAAGGATGGGAGCAGAGGTGAACCTCTCCTTGAGATACACAAAAGCTTCAATGGCCTCAGAAGACCACTGAACCGCATCAGCACCTTTCCTGGTGAGATCGGTCAGAGGTTTGACAATACTAGAAAAAATTTTTATGAATTTTCTGTAATAATTGGCGAAACCTAAAAACCTCTGTATCGATTTCAAACCAATAGGCCTAGGCCATTCCTGTACAGCTTGAACTTTAACCGGGTCCATCTCAAAACCTTCGCTGGAGATAATGTAACCCAAAAAACTAATTCTCTGTACAGCGAACTCACATTTCTCCAGCTTAGCAAAAAGCGAATTGTCCATTAATAACTGTAATACCTCACGTACGCTCCGCCAATGAGACTCCAGATCCGGCGAATAAATCAAAATGTCATCCAAATACACAACCACATTTTTGCCGATCAAAGGTCTAAGGATGTCATTAATAAGATTCTGGAAAAATGCAGGAGCATTAGTAAGACCAAAAGGCATAACCAGATTCTCAAAATGACCCACAGGAGTGTTAAAAGCAGTCTTCCATTCGTCACCCTCCTTCATGCGCAACAGATTGTATGCCCCCTTAAGGTCAATTTTAGAGAACCACTTGGCCCCCATTAACTGGTTAAACAGATCAGGAATCAATGGCAGTGGGTAAGGATTGCGTACAGTAATTTTGTTAATCTCACGAAAATCCAGACAAGGACGTAAACCGCCGTCCTTTTTTTTTACAAAAAAAAATCCAACCGCCACAGGAGACTTAGATGGCCTAATGTGACCGGCGGCCAAACTTGTCTGTATGTATTCATCCAAAGCCTTCCTCTCAGGAATAGTAAGGTTAAATAAACGACTTTTAGGAAGAGTCGCTCCAGGGACAAATTCAATAGAACAATCATAGTCTCTATGGGGAGGCAAAACCTGCGATTCCTTCTCAGAAAAAACTCTCCAAAAATCCTGAATAGGAACAGGCAATTCTCCCCTATCCAAAGCTGCAATACGCCCGTTACAACACTTGTCATAACATTTATGGCTCCAGGATTTAATTTCACTGGTAGACCAATCCAGTACAGGATTGTGAAATTTTAACCAGGGCAATCCCAATATTACTGGAGAAGGTAAGTTATTCAAAACTACCAAATCCAATTTCTCATGGTGAACACCATTAATAGTGAGAGGAAATTCATAGACCTTGAGAGTAATATTCTTCAAAGGGGAACCATCCACAGAAACCACAGCAATGGGGGATGATAAAGGTTCGGGTTTTAAATTGAGTCTTTCCAAGAATCCCCCATCAATTACATTCAGAGTAGACCCACAATCAACAAACACCCGAAATTCCATTAATTTTTCCTGAGCAATCGTGGAAGCAGCTAAAAATACACCCTTGGAATTTAAACAGGCAATACGGGCATGACTGACCATTTTTTTTTCTTTCTTCATACGAAGCTCACAGCCTTTAATCAAATGACCAGATTTTCCGCAATAGAAACACAAGCCTTCAGAAAATCTACGGTCTTTTTCTTGAGAGCGAGGTGCCACCGATCCAATCTCCATCGGTTCACCACTGTTAGTACACACATTCTCATAACCAGAAACTGACATAGCAGAGGATTTGCTCTCATTAACCCTTGCACGCAGTCTCCTATCCACCCGTATAGCTAATTGCATAGCCTGTTGCAAATCTTCAGGTGTAGGATAAGCAATTAGCAGGTCTTTAACCCTTTCATTGAGCCCAGCAAGAAATAGACTTTTCAGAGCAGAATCGTTCCACCCTGTTTGAGTAGACCAACGACGGAAATGAGTACAATATTTTTCAGCATTACCTGATCCCTGTTTCAAACGTCTCAACTCAGTCTCAGCTGATGCGACACGGTCAGGATCATCATATAATAGTCCCAAAGCAGAAAAAAAACTATCCACTGATCTGAAGCATGTATCACTAGGTTGCAAAGAAAAGGCCCACTCCTGAGGCTCTTTGCGCAAAAGTGACATTATGAACCCTATGCGCTGGGATTCATCCCCAGAGGACTTGGGTCTCAAACGAAAATACAATAAGCAAGCATTTTTAAATGAAAAAAATTCTCGGTGTTCACCAAAAAATAAATCCGGCAAACATACCTTAGGCTCCAAGAAATGTGCTCCAGGACAGTTACTCACGTGCTGACGGAGCTCGGCCACCTCCAGAGAGAGTCCCTGCAGGCGATGAGCCAAATCCTGAACCGACACCATGATGGAACAGAAAAATCTTTCCTTAGAGAATTTGCAGGCTGGACTTACTGTTATGTTCTGCTACCAGAGCTAAGGAAAGAGAGGAGATCTGTCCCTACGTTAGAACTCAGCTGAATCCCTACGATGTAACAGGGAACCTGATCCTGCGATCAGACCTGCTAAAGTCCTAAGCTAGTCTGTACGGAGACCTATAGATGTGGGTAAGGAATCCCTACAAGTACTAAGGACTGGGAGGAAAATGGGACACCTCCTAACAGAAATAGTAGCAGACAGACGAACAAACAAAATATATAGAACATAGAGGTCCGTAGACCAAGCAAACTAACAGAGTTAGATACAGAGCACAGGCTAGCTAGAAAGTAGTTATACAATGAAGTCCAGCAAAGCCAGAAGGGCGGAGCAGGATTAAATAGGCCAACAAGGTCATGTGACCAGCAAAGGAAAAAAACCTAAGAGCAAGGTTCTAACACCAGCATCAAGATGTACTTTGTGGGCAGAGTTGGCATGCAATTTGTACGGCCCTCAAAGAATGGTATAAATATCCAAATGGCCCTTGGCAGAATAAAGGTTCCCCACCCCTGCTATAAAATCTCTTTTATTTCGACTCTTTCATGTCTGACACATTCATGCACGAGTTCTATCTATAATTTTTTTGAGCGGAAATGTGTTTGAATCTGGTTAGCTTTGCGGGTCAATCTCACCCATTCGAATGGATGGGTTTGTGAAAATCAACTTCATCAATCAAAATGAATGAATTTGATAAAATGCAGACAGCTCATGCGTGCTGCCAGCCGTCTTGCATCCATGTGCTGACCCTTTTTCAATGACAGAAGTTCCAGAAATTTCCATCAGATTTTTTTTTGCTCATATGAGAAAAACGGATGACCTAAGGATTGTATAGTCACGAAGCAAAAACAGATGAAAGTCAAATCTAGCTCACTGAAAAAAAGTGATCCACTTTCTGCGGACTAAAAAAAGAAAGATGATCTGACATTTCATTCTATCTGTATTTTCTGTCTGGGGCCTCTTTAGTCAGGAGGCAAGTGCTAAAAAATCCACCTGTTCTGTACAGAGCTCCGCAGCCCAGGTGAAACGCCCGGCACAATTACATGTACACATTGTTCGTTCTCATGTTACAAAGAAGTGTGAGACTTTTCCTAAAACACAATGTCCAACTTCTAAATAACTCTGCCGTCTAGTATTACATATTCATGCAACCCCTTTGTATTTCACAATTAGTGCTGCTAGCAGGGGACCTACAAATCAGCTCTTAAAGTAGCAGGATTCTCGGATTTCCATGAGACTAGAAACATGGACAGCTTTATCGCTGCCTATCTGCTCTGGCTCGACAACCTACCTGTTTTCTTGGAAGTCGCTAATCTGAGTCACTTAGTAGCAGGTATGGAGCCGGGCCAAGACCTCAGGTCTAAACCAGTAATTCTTCAAGTATTCAGTGACAGAACCTGGGCACAGATAGATGGCTGCACTGTTTTACACAGTCAGGTACAAGCCAATATTTAGTGTCACTAATTAGATGTTTATTATATCTACACACTGCTATTTCACAAGTATCTTTTTGCAGGCTACATAAGCTCTTTAAGACAGACTGAACACAGAAAATATATAAAAAGTACATTACAATAACTAAATAAAAAATAAATAAAAAATTCCAGCATTATCTACCCTAAATCGTCGCTTTTTATCTTATCCTATTTTGTCTTTTCTTACAATTAAAATAGAGAAAACAAAGAAAAGAAATGTCTGTGTCTTGGGAGCTCAGTCATGTCCCTCTCCTCCTTCTTACTGTCTTGCGTATGGCTGTAAGACAACTGACTGCAGCTACCAGCAACGTATACATTAGGTGAATGTCCTGGGAAGGAATCACTCAGGACGGGGGAGGAGGGAGCGCCATAACAAGTGTGTAACAGCAATCTCTGAACACAGAAGCATTTTTTTTTTTTATTAAAGTTGAAAGTTTGCAACATTTTGCTTTACTGAACAGGGAATGTGATATTCAATCAATGGAACAACTCATGTAAAAGATACCAACACCTTTGGGTTTTTCCTTTACTTAAATTCATGTACTTTAGGCTTAAAAGCATTTTTTGAACATTGTTTTAGCAAAAGGAAAATTGGTCAGTTTGGCTTTTCCAGCTTCTATGTATCACAATACATAACAAGCTGCAGAATACATCAAAAATCAAATACATCAGTGAACTCATCTGGTGGTTCTGGTCTGGTAAACCTTATCTCTTCTCCTGAATGGTAGGATCTGTAACCTTATCTCTCTTTTCCTGAATGACAGAATCTGAAACACTTATCTCTGTCCCCCTGAATGACAGGATCTCTAACCCTTATCTAGCTTCTCCTGAATGATAAAATCTGTAACCCATAGCCCTCTTCTCCTGAATGACAGGATCTGTGACACTTATATCTGTTTATCTGAATAATTTCCTAAACTGATTCATGACCAAATCAAAGTTGAACTTTAATGTGGTTATAACTCAATACAAGATATTTTGGAAGGATAGAGTTCAGAGCTACAGTATGACCCACCCATTTAGGTGACGTGTCATATGGGTTTACAGATCAGAGCTGACTCTGATGTGTTGTGATTGTACATGTGTAAGAAATAGACATTCCTCACATGTAATAAAGCTGTCAAACAGTTGCAAATCATGCACACGGGAGCGATTTAACCTTATCACTGAGCAGCGGTAAATACTCGGAGCTCGGCCCGAGCATACTCGGACAGAACATACTCGCTCAACACTAGTTGTGATACATAGTGGATTTAGGATTTAATATAACCTGAAATTAAAATTATTTTTGGGGACCAAAGAAACATTAATTTAGGCAAAAAAAAGTCTACCTAAAGTTTTTCATATACATAAAATATAAAAGGATTGAATATTTCTAGTGAACTATATCATATGCTGGCATAGTTTCTGACATTCATCCATTGACCTGTTGTAGGCACTGAAGTTGTGTTCCTGCACCTTAGGCCACGGCCTCACTATCAGTATTTGGTCAGTATTCGGTCAGTATTTTTTCTCAGGAGTGGGAGACAAAACCAGGTGAGGAACAATCAGAGAAAAGGTATAATAGAAACAAGTCACCAATTCTGCATTTATCACCCGCTCCTGGTTTTGGCTCCCACTCCTGAGAAAAAATACTGACCGAATAGTGATAGTGGGGCCGTGGCCTTAGACCAGAAATGGCTCCGACAAAAAGACATACTGTGCAATGCGGAACCATAAATCTGTCTTCAGGGGCCAAGTACTTACATGCCCTTGTTATCATTATTTGTGGTGCTTTACTTACAAGACAGGAATATGATCGTGGTCCTCTGTGATACAGTAACACAGTATGTCTGGAATGTGACGACAGTGTACCAGACATGACTCAGTTCCCTGATACATTTGACAAGGAATTTTTGTTGGCTTGGTGTGAGGAAAGTTCAGCATTTATCTAACACTTTACAAAAGCAGCATCCAAAATATGACAATCGAGCTCCATGCAATCGTCCCCTAACACACTAGATTCTACAGTGATATAGACTCTCACTCTTTATACTGCTGCACATGATGGAAACTTTATAAATCAAGTAAACGTAGGCCTGGTTTATATATATATTACTTCTATCCTGCCATCTGTTGTTTTTTGTCCCTGCAGAGAGAGAATTCATTGTTGAACTGATCCCATCGCTTTCTATGGGATCCTTCCTAGAATTGCATGCAGTGGATTTTTCCTCCTTTGGATGCCAAATCTGTGCATAAAGTTCAAAACTTGTCGTCAGTTGTGTCCTGCTCAGACATAAAACAATCAGTGACAATAACACAAATATATTCTGTCTTAAACACTTTTACATTGTGCAATGGGTTTAAACTGGCAAAGGTTGAGCAGCTTTTTGGTTCGGAATAAGTTGCACATTCTTTTGTAAATTTGGGACCCATTTGCAATAGGTTAGGTTATGCCCCTGAACGATGTTGGCAAAGAACAGTTACCAGATGAAGTGGCAGTAAGTAAAAACATCCAGATCAGGGCAAGCAAACAACCCTACATGTATTTTGCCTTGCTTTTCAGGGGGTGGGGGGGGGACATGCCCTCTGAAGAAGCTGTGTGAAACAGTGATGTTTTGTTTGCTGGTACTAATCTTGGTTTTGCTCTCTCTTGGGCTGTTGTCTTCCTATATATGCATTAATCACACAGTACCTCCTTCTGAGGTAGGCTCCTTATCCACAGTTTGATGTTACTAGCTGTTCTTAAAGGGCCAGAGTAAATTTTGTTTTGTAAGGTTTTAATCCTGTTTTTCTTTTAACCTTTTTTATATTAAATAATCAAAAATGTTGAAATATAGGGGTAAGAATAAGCAACAAATACAAACCCCATAGTAGGGCTAAATATAATAAGGACTACCAAAGTGCATCATATAGAAGAAAAAACAAGAGAAAAGGAGAAAAAACTTCGAAAAACGTCCAATGGATGAAAAAATATGTATACTTTATTAGAAAAGAGAAGGAGACAAATGGATCACAAATCCACCACTCCAGCGGTAATTTTTAAAAAAATTGCATTAGTGGTATCATTAATACATGTTCCCTGCCTGTAGTATAAATACTTACCTGCCGCCATTCTCTTCTGTGCTTGACGCCACTCCGGTTGTCTTCAGCAGGTTTTGACCTGTTAATAGTTAATAGTAGGCACATGAGGTGTCGTTTGTTCTGGGAAATTTTGGGGTATTTTTATCCATATACAGGATCAAAACCGAAAAATTGAGGTATGGGTGAAATCTATTCTCTATATCAGTGGAGTCCTAGAAAATCTCTAAGCTTGTGACAGGTGAAAAATTATTTCATACATGTTATCACACAACACATGTTCTGAAAGAGACAAAACACATCTCACTTTGCTAACTACAATGCCAGCAACGTTCATCTTCCACCAGATTATTTTCACAGAGAAGTGAGGAAATGGAGGGACGGCCAAGAATGCAGCTTAAAATTGTGCACAGCGTTTCCTTGCTTTTTACTTAATGTCTGTCCATGATGTTGTCATCTTCTGCCAAATTTCCTCTAATTGTTTCAGCCTAAGTGGAAGAATGCAGATGGGCAATCTTATGATACTTGTTTGGAAGTGACGTGAATTAGTGATCCCCACAACAATGACATTCTTGGGCCTCAATTATGGTAAATCAGTGAGTGTCACTTCTTCTTGCTGCGATCATCACTGGTCCCTCACTCAGAGGAAGGAGCAGACAGACAAAAAGAACACAGTGCTGCGGAAGACGTAAAGTGACATGATGTCATGCTATCACAGAAAAACAACCGTGCAATGCTCAGCAGGGACAAGGACATTAGTGTGAAGGAAAATACTCGTACATGTGAGCCACACTTCAGGTGACCAACGACATGGGCAATATCAGTGGTAGATAAAACCAGAATCAGATGACCATGAGGTGTCACCTAGGCTCTAGATCACTCTAGAAGCCACTTATGAAACAACATTTGGATGCGCAAATATATTGGGATAAAAATAAATGATGGGTTTTGGTGCACATTTTGCTCTCTGATGGTGAAAATCTGCAGCGAAAGGCGTTATTTTTTTATTGCAATAAATTTGTTCATTTGCACATTGAGCTACTCTCCAGTGATACCTCCTATGGCAGCGCCTGTCCAAATGTTTCACAAGAGGCTTCTATAATGGTTGGATATGTTTTGGATCGTGACGGCAGTGGGGAGCAGAGGTTCACAGCATTAGGGAGCCGCCGCCAACACCTAGAAGTGTCTTTTCATAGATTTGTGCCTATCGTCTCTTCACAACTATCGAAGGTCAGTACCTTATTTCTCTGCACTAGTATAACCCTGTTCCAGACTTCATTTTGTGCTTTTTTTTTCATTTTTTTACTTTTTTCAGCTTCTCTCTCGAACAGGCATTTTTTTTTAAAAGCATCTACTGAAAGCCTCAACCTGTCTACAGTACACAGATTAGACCTCTGTCTCATATTCCTTTGCTATGACATTCATTTTCCTTTTTTTGGACTAGTGTTGCGAGAACGTCCTCGAATAAGGTGTTATCTGAGCATGTTTGAGTCCTAACCGTGCAGGTCAAATATGTCCGCATCGCCGCAACACATGCAGGGATTGCCTGTTTATCATCTCTTGCACGTTCACGCAACACTATTGGTGTTACGGATCCGGGTGGTGGAACCTCTGTGCTTCGGTGCAAGGAGGGACCAGAGGGGCGTAACTAAGTGCCTACTCGGCCTGACCCAGGTCACACGGCGGCTTAGTCGACTCCGTGAACCATGAGGAGGGACCGGGCAGGTGAACCAGGTGCCACTCTGGGACCGACCTTGCTTGAGAGCAGGTGACTCCCACGGGTCAGATGACAGGAGCTGACCGGTACAGCGGATGAGCACGACAGGAAGGCCAGCGGGTGATCCGGGTAGATAAGCAGGCAGGTACAGCTGATAGCCAGACAGGAGCTCGGGTAGACAAGCAGGCAGGTACGGCAGATAGCCAGACAGGTGATCCGGGTAGGCAAGCAGGCAGGCACGGCAGGTAACTGGCAGGAGCTCTGGGTAGGCAGGCTGGCGGGCACAGCAGGTAACTGGCAGGAGCTCCGTGTAAGCAGGCTGGCGGGCACGGCAGGTAACTGGCAGGTGCTCCAGGTAGGCAGGCTGGCGGGCACTGCAGGTAACTGGCAGGTGCTCCGGGTAGGCAGGCTGGCGGGCACGGCAGATAGACAGCCAGGCGGACTGGACTGTTAGACAGACTGGGGGGCAGGAATGTTAGACAGACTGGCGGGCAAGGCTGACAGGCAGCGGGACCTGAGGGCTGGGGAAAGTGTTAGCACACAAAACAACAACCTTGCACAGGCACCTCCATTTTGGAGGAGGTGCCTTATATAGGGGAAGTCCTCCAGCCATTGGCAGGGGACTCTTTAGGATGGCGCGCGCGGCCCCTTTAAGAGGTTACTTATTTTTCACTAGGCCAGAATGAGATTGACATAGCTGGAACCAAAGACGTATGTTACCTATTTAACATCAACTGCAGGATTTTCTCCACAAAGATCAAATTTATTTAGATTCCCAACTCTGGAAAAGAAAGGGATATAGGCGAGACTTTATCTGTAGAGGGAGGAGTGCCTGGTCGTTTAATTTTTTTTTTCAAATGGGTAAATTACTCTTAATACCTTATATAAGATATTGAGTAGGTTCAGGTTCATCAGGTCTGCCGCGTTACCTTAGAATCATAACTGTTGGCTGCTCGAATCTGAAACTGTGTCTGTAAATGGAGTGAATGTCTTCATGGTTTTGAAGAATAGAATTGTTATAGTCCACCTCTGCTGGGGGAGTTTCCAATTGGTGCAGCCAGCTTTCCGCATGGTCTTACCCGTAGTCTGAAGTTGATCAAACTGGATGATTTAAACCAAAACAAAACAATCGTTCATCTTACGAGACTGGCTATGTACAAAGGTTTTGTTGGCGTGTCACTAGTCCACTCCTCGAAAGATGTTTCAGTGAATGTTCCCAGAACATTTCCAGAAAATTGTTTATCCTTCACCTGGTGTGTTTATATATAACTAGCTATTGAGCCCGTTCTACGCCCAGGTGGCAAGCGTTTTTATTGCTCTACGCTATATGGTCTCCCATGCTGGTATGTACTGCCCCCCTCCTGGTATTTGTGCTGTCCCCATCCTGTCCCCACCATCTTATCCTGGTATGCATGGCACCCCTCATCCCTATCTTGGTATGCATGGCACCCTTCATCCCTATCTTGGTATGCATGGCACCCCTCATCCCTATCTTGGCACCCCTCATCCCTATCTTGGTATGCATGGCACCCCTCATCCCTATCTTGGCACCCCTCATCCCTATTTTGGTATGCATGGCACCCCTCATCCCTATTTTGGTATGCATATATACACTCCTCTTACCTGTAACGGCTCCATGCTTTCTTCTGTCTGGAGCCAGACTGCGCAGGCGTGTCGCGCTTACGCAGTCTATAGAGGCTTCAGACAGAGGGACGCTTGTGCGATTATATTATAGATAACAAGTCTGAATAACTGCAACAGCCAATGAGGACTGTAATGTACATGTCTGGGTCAGTAAGATGATCTTAGTGATCTTAGTTGTTCTCACATCAAATTTCTTCTTCTCGTGTATGGCTTCCTCCAGTCCTACAATGTATCAACTTATTGATATTTCAGCAAGTTGACCCAAAATACTACAGACATTGACCTTTGATATACAGAGGTTGTCGTCACATGAGCTAAATATAATAAGAATAAAAATGTTGCAGAAACAAATTAACAGATGGCAGTGGTGGAGGTCTCTGTCGTCAAAGCTTCAAGAACTCCTTATAAAAGGTGCATGGTACCTGTGATGCTAGAACATTGCATTATATGTGATCTTATCTTGTAAAAAAATTGCTGCCAATTTAAGTGGATTATCTTGAAATTTTCAAGTATTTGCTCTGGAAAACTTACAAGTGATATCAGTAAACTGTACAGATCATCCAACTAAAACTTTGTGTGACTCATCCATCGATTGCCATTTCTCTTTTAAAAGAGAAATCCTAAAGTAGCTGATGCACATCAGAGAGATTAAAGGGAACCGGTCAGCAATACTAGCCCCCTAAACCTTCTCTATCATGTCTGTATTGCCCCCTTTTTGCTGCCTAGCAATTGCTGAATATGTGAAAATTAACTTTAAACCCTGCGCTCTCGCTAAGTTAATCAATGGGTGACTAGTCATGGGGGGGCGTTAATTTCCCCAGACTAATCTTCCCTCTGGTGTGAGCGACATATTTTGTAAGATTGTCGTCACGAGACATTCTGACAGCCTAGGAACGGGCAATTGAGTCGGGTGTGCGTCCCCCACTTTATCGGCCCATCGCACATGCCCAGGGAGGCAGCAGTGATGCAGATCTCGGTCAGACATGAGATTTGCAAAGAGCCAGCGGTGATGTTACTCATGCCCCCAGGGGTGTACTTACATAATGAGAGGGAGGATCAACACCCTTCTCCCCTCCCCCCTGACTAGTCACCCACGTTTAAAGTTCATTTTACATTTTTCAGCAATCGCTAAGTGTCAACCAGGCGCTTGTAAGAATGCAGGAAAGGGGTACAATAGAAACTTGGTAGAGGGGGCTAGGGCAGCTGTCAGATTCCTTATAAGTGAGCAAATACTGAGTAACAGCTCAATGGGGTCATCCCAGAAAACTATTTGGAACTGGAATATCAGAATTGACAATATTTTTAAAACTGACACCATATTAAAAACAAAACAAATTGTTTTTACTGTATTAGAGTAAGTTGAATAACTTGTTATTATAGTGCCCCTTTATTACTAGCTTTCTGTGTGCCTCACCGATGCAAGTGCTCTTTGTCTTTTGGATGAGATCCCTCATCTGAACACACTATGTTATCACGCCAATGAACTAGCTAGAGACTTGTTCGTCGGGTGATTGTATCATTTGTACCGGCATAAAAATCATCGGTCTCTGTAGCACATCACCCCATGTAAACAGGTTCTGTGCTGCAGAGAACATGATGCTGTATGGGGACAGAATGATTGGATTAGCCATCGTTCTGATCCCATTGGCACCTGTCGACCTGTGTAAACAGGCAAGAAAACAAGTGCAGACTGACTTTTATGAAGTTGATCAGCCGATCTGAATTCACCTTTCGTAATACAAACTATTGGGCTTTTGACATTCACATTCCATCGTCTTTCATCTGAGATGCATGAGCGAGTAAGATCTTGTAAATCTCTGCTTACTAGATACTGCCACCCTGAGGGTGTTGGTTGAAGAACAAAAAAACACCAGTACTTACAGTAGTGTTCAAAATGATAGCAGTTCAATATGACTAACCAGATTAATCCCTGTTTTTGGTATAAATTATATTACCACATGTCAAACAATTTACCAGTGTGCCCACGATGCAGAAATGCTGCATATTTTTTCCGTATCTCCCTGGCAGGAAAAATGCATGCGGATTGTACATGCGTTTTTCCTGCCAGGGACATGCGGATATGAAGCGTTCTTCACTTGCATTTCCGCATGCGGGTTGACAAGCGCTTTCCAAGCGATTTTAGCATCACTTGGAAAAGTGCTTGACAACTTGGTCACACTATATAAATCCATGCAAACAGCATGGATTTATATAGTGTGACCAAGTAATAGTTAAAAAAAAGAGAATAAGAGTGGTAAAAAATAAAAAATAAAGATTATACTGTCACATGACTAAATGACATCATGGCAGGTCCTTTTAGACTATCGCGAGCCGCCCAACACACCGGACGTATCGCTGAGGAGACGGGGCCATCGAAAGGTAAGTATAATCTTTATTTTAATTTCTTTGTTTAACAGTTACCATGGTACCCGGGTCTGGATGAGAGTCTCCTCTTCTCCAGACCCGGGTACCATCCACACATTGAATCGCTTAATATTCGCATGTGCACATGTAGTCATGCGGATATTAATCGATTCAATGCAAGTCAATGGCGGCAATTACGCTGCGTGTCCGCAAAATTAATGGACATGCGTATTTTTCCGCAATGAGACCATGGGGGATGTATTACCAAGCGTTTTTTAAACGTTTTCGCTACAGAAATTCCGCAGCAAAAACGCTTGAAAAACGCATAGTGGGCACGCAGCCTCAGCATTCATGATCTTCATGTTTTTGAGTCTGTGTATTTGAATAATTAATTGTACAGGGGCTGTGTTCACAATAATAGCAGTGTGGAGTTCAAATAGTGAGGTCAATCATTCTGTGAAGAAACAGGTGTGAATCAGGTGGCCCTTATTTAAGGGTGAAGCCAGCACATGTTGTACATGCATTTCTCCTTGAAAGCTTGAGAAATATGGGTCGTTCGAGACATTGTTCAGAAGACCAGCGTACTTTGATTCAAAAGTAGATTGGAAAGGGTAAAACTTATAAAGATGTGCAGACAATGATAGGCTGTTCAGCTAAAATGATCTCCAATGCTTTAAAATGGAAAGCAAAACCAGAGAGACGGAAAACGGAAGACTACCATTCGAATGGATGGAAGAATAGCCAGAATGGCAAAGGCTCAGCCAGTGATCAGCTCCAGGATGATCAAAGACAGTCTCAAGTGACCTGTGAGTACTATGACAGTTAGAAGACGCCTGTGTGAAGCTAATCTCTTAGCAAGAAGTTCCCGCAAAGTCCCACTGTTAAATAAAAGACAAGTACTGAAGCGGATGCAATTTGCAAAAGAAAACATCAACTGGCCTAAAGAGAAACGGAGAAACATTTTGTGGACTGATGAAACTAAAATTGTTCTTTTTGGGTCCAAGGGCCATAGACAATTCGTCAGACGACCCTCAAACTCTGCATTCAAGCCACAGTACACTCTGAAGACAGTGAAGCATGGTGGTGCAAGCATCAAGATATGGGCATGTTTCTCTTACTATGGTGCCGGACCTATTAACCGCATACTAGAGATCATGGACCAGTTTGCATATATTAAAATACTTGAAGAGATCATGTTGCCTTATTCTGAAGAGGATATGCCCTTGAAATGGGTGTTTCAACAAGATAACGACCCTAAACACACCAGTAAACAAGCAAGATTTTGGTTCCAGTCCAACAAAATTGAGGTTATGGAGTGGCCAGCCCAATCCCCGGACCTTAATCCGATAGAACACTTGTGGGGGGACATCAAAATGCCGTTTCTGAGGCAAAGCCAATAAATGCAAGAAAATTGTGGGATGTAGTCAAAGCATCCTGGGCTGGAATGACAGGTGACAGGTGCCAGAAGTTGGTTGACTATGCAACATAGATGTGAAGCAGTTCTAAAAAACCTGTGGGTATACAACTAAATATTAGGGTAGTGATTCACAGGAATGCTAAATCCTCAAAAAAGAGAGTACATGTTGTGAGTTTGTAAAGACAAATGCAGACTCTGCTATTTTTTGAACAGTCCAATGTTAATTTTTTGTTATTTTTCTGTAAAGTAGTTAAAAACTATATACATTTCTCTTCATGTTTTGAATTAGAAAACAGTGTGCAATGTTCCCAATGCATGGAAATAAAAACTAGTAGAAAGATTTTGTGCTTGACTCATGTTTTTGAACCCACTGCTATTATTTTGACCAACACTGTATATCACTTTCCCTTCCATGCATTTTTTGATTTGGTCATAGCACTTTTGTTTTCGCTTTCCTATTTCCAAGAGTCAGAACCTTCGTTATGTCTCCGTGGTCAGAAAGCATTTTTTTTTTCTTAAAGTTAAACCAATCTTAGATTTTTTTTACTGTTTTTCATAATTTAGTGGTTAAAAATTTTTTAGAACGTAAAAGCTACAGATCTGAGAAAATGGGGACATCTACCTGGTGTAGAGCGGGATCAGCTTCTGAGCCTGCTCCATTCACAATGTACCGGATTGGTGCTAAAAAAATACATCACCAGTCATTAAGAAATTAAGGCCCCCGTACGCACTGGGGATATGTTGGAGAAAGAAGGATCAGGTGTGTTTAATTTCAATATCAAATCCTTTTATCTCTGCAGTTTTTCTCCAATGAAAGTGTTATTCAGAATACGTGCATGGCCCAACAGATAGTTTCCCCATCAGAAACGGTCCAGTAGACTTCTCTTGCCTTATATTATGCAGACACTTGTACTCAGCTCAGGAAGGACTGGTGAGAACTCCTCCATTGCAAAATTTAGCCCTGCACCTCTGACGGCCCTGAGGGATGGCAATCAGCACAACCTTAACTTAGTCAGACAGACGACATCTTTTACATGTCAAGTGGCAGGGGCCACACATTGATAATGGAAGCAAATTAATGCCACCTGACTGAGCCTTCATTTCAAGTTTGACCTTGTGTTGCGGATTTTGTCTATCACAAAACAAGACGCCACACAATTACTAGATAGAAAAACTTAAATGGGCTGCTTTTGTCAAACCCTTTTTTTAGGACCTTTGATAAGGTGAAGCTGCTCCCATCCCTAGTAAGTAGTGGGCAGATGTGAAGGAACATGGCACCGAGCATACAGTTCCTCTCCAGCACCATCACAGGGGAAATGGGACATTGCACAAATCTAGTGATGAGTATGTTCTGTGAACCCTTTCGGCGAGTATGCTCGGGAGCTCGCGGAGTATCTTCAGAGGGCTCGGGTGTTATGTTTTAGACACTCTGTGTGCATGATTTGCGACTGTTTGACAGCTTTAATACATATGAGGAATACCTAAGAAACAAGCATTTATTCTATGTATTAAAGCTGTCAAACAGTCGCAAATCATGTGCACGGCGTGACTCAAACATAACACCCGAGCCCGTTGAAGATACTCGGCGAGCACTCGAGCATGTTCGCTCATCACTACACAAATCCCAATGAAATCAGTGCCATCCATGTAACGCACGACTGCACCAGGTCTGTCTGGAGGAGTGACAGTCTTTGTATCCAAAGGAGAAGAGCGGTCTCCATAAAAATGTATAAAAGGTTATTTAGATTTTCTAAACCAGACAAGTTCTTTAACCCCTTTACCCCTGAGGGTGAATTGCATGTTAATGACCAGGCCAATTCTTACAATTCTGACCACTGTCACTTTATGAGGTAATTACTCTGGAACGCTTCAACGGATCCCACTGGTTCTGAGGCTCTTTTTCTCGGGACATTGTACTTCATGATATTGGTAAAATTTCTTCAATATAACTTGCATTTATTTGTGAAAAAAATGGAAATTTAGCAATTTTCAAAATTTTAATTTTCATGCCCTTAAATCAGAGAGATATGTCACACAAAACAGTTAATAACATTTCCCACATGTCTACTTTACATCAGCACAATTTTGGAACCAAATTTTTTTTTGTTAGGAAGTTATAAGGGTTAAAAGTTGACCAGCGATTTCTCATTTTTACAACAAAATTTATAAAACCATTTTTTTAGGGACCACATCACATTTGAAGTGATTTTGAGGGGCCTTTATGACAGAAAATACCCAAAAGTGACACTATTCTAAAAACTGCACCCTTCAAGGTGCTCAAAACCACATTCAAGAAGTTTATTAACCCTTCAGGTGCTTCACAGGAATTTTTGGAATGTGGAAGAAAAAAATGAACATTTAACTTTTTTCACAAAAATGTTAATTTAGACCCCAATTTTTTTATTTTTGCAAGGGTATCATTAAAAAATGGACCCCAAAATTTGTTGTGCAATTCCTCCTGAGCACGCCAATACCCCATATGTGGGAGAAAACCACTGTTTGGGCGCACGGCAGAGTTCGGAAGAGAAGGAGCTCCATTTGACTTTTTGAATGTAAAATTTGCGGACGCCATGTTGCGTTTGGAGAGCCCATGATGTGCCTAAACAGTGGAAACCCCCCAAAAGTGACACCATTTTGGAAACTAGACCCCTCACGGAACTTATCTAGATGTGTGGTGAGCACCCTGAACCCCCAGGTGCTTCACAGAAGTTTATAACATGGCGCTGTGAAAATTAAAAAAATCAAACTTTTTCCGCAAAAATGTTTTAGCCCCTAAATTTTTATTTTCACAATGGTAAGAGGAGAAAATGGACCCCAAAAACATTTGTGCAATTTCTCTTGAGTACGCCGATACCCCATATGTGGGGAAAATACACTGTTTGGGCGCACGGCAGGGTTCAGAAGGGAAGGAGCACCGTGACTTTTTGAACACAAAATTGGCTGGAATCGAGAGCGGACGCCATGTCGCGTTTGGAGAGCCCCTGATGTGCCTAAACAGTGGAAACTACACCCCTCAAGGATTTTATCAAGGGGTATAGAGGACATTTTGAACCCAGTGTTACGACACAGAATTTGATAACAATAGGTCATCATATTGAATAAGTTGTCATTAGTGTTGAGCGCAAGTGCTTGCTATTTGAGTTTGCATCGGGTACTCAGGTATGCATCGTTTATCTCGGGTGCTCAAGTGACATGCTCGTGTCCCCGCCCGCATGTTTCACGGTTATTAGACACCCAAAAAAAAAACATGCGGGGAACGCTCGTGCATGGCAGGCAATCCCAACAAGGTTTTTTGGCTGTATAACAGCTGCAAAACATATGGGGCGGAGACTCGAGCACCCGCGATACTCTGTGCATACTCGAGCACCCGATGCAAACTCAAGTAGCGAGCACTTGCGCTCAACACTATTCGCCATATTGTCGTCATTTTCTTCTTCTTTACTTTTGTAAATATCCCAACCCCAACACAACCCTAACCCCCAATCCTAATACAACCCCAACCCTAACCCTAGAGTTTATATTTTACGCCGTTCCTCGTGCGGTATAAGTGATTAGACGACTTTATTCTTCGGGTCAGTGCGATTACAGCGATGCCAGATTTATATCGGGTTTTTTATGATTGACAGCTGTCACACTAAAAGGCGCTTTTTTTTGTTGCAAAGACTAGTTTTTGCATCGCCATATTTTGAGAGCTAAAATTTTTCCATATTTCGGTCGAGTCATGTAAGGGCTGGTTTTATGCGGGACAAGTTAACGTTTTTATTGGTACCATTTTCGGTCACCATTTTTTGATCACTTTCTATTCCAATTTTTGGGAGGAAGAATAAACAAAAACCAACAATTCTGGAATTGTTTTTTTTTTTTTTTATGCCGTTCCGCGTGTGGTAAAATTGATAAGGCAGCTTTATTTTTCGGGTCAGTACGTTTACAGCGATACTACATTTATATCTTTTTTATGTTTTGGCGCTAGAAAAAAGAATTGTTTTTGTATCGCTTTATTCTGAGAGCTATAACTTTATTTTTCGGCTGATGGAGCTGTATGGCGGCTTGTTTTTTGCGGGAAAAGATGACGTTTACTGCCGTACCATTTTTATTCGCATTCGTCTTTTTGATCGTGTTTTATTCCATTTTTTGTTTGGCAGTATGATGATAAAAACGAAGCAAAAAACGATGCTTTATTTTTTTTTTTACTGTGTTCACTAAAGGGGTTAACTAGTGGGACAGTTTTATAGGTCAGGTCGTTCTGGACGCGGCGATACCAAATATGTGTACTTTTATTGGTTTATTTTTTTTTCAGAATAAATATGGATAGAATATATTTTTATTTTTTGGGGATTTTTTTCTTAAATATTTTTACAACCCCCCCCCCCCCCCCCCACACACTTTCTGGTACTTTTTTTTTTACTTTTACACTTTGTGACTTTCACTTTTTGCAGCCTGATCGGCTTTATAGCATAGAGAGCAGCAGCTCCCTATGCCATGCAGCCTTTTAGCGCTGCACAGGGAGACATTACTTTGGTCATGCACTGCGCATGACCAAAGTAATTTCCTGCTGTCTGCTGAACCGGATGTTGTCATGACGACATCGGGTCACTATGACAACATCCGGGAGCCGCCGCAGAAATCGTGGGACACCGGCAGAGGAGGCGAGTACCGGCGCTTACCTCCCCTTGCCCCCGCAATGCTGCGATCGACTTCAATCGCAGCATTGCGGGGGTTTACGTGGCAGCAGCGGTGCGTGACCGCTCCTGGCACATAGCACCGGGTGTCAGCTGTGAAAATCAGCTGACACCCAGCGGCGATCGTGATCGGTTCACGTGTAATAGTACGTAGCTGGTCCATAAGGCCCAGGGCGCAGCTACGTTCTATTACTGGCAAGGTCGGAAAGGGGTTAAAGAGGTGGTCCACTACAATGTATATTGTGCACATCAATTTAAACTTTTCAAATAAGCCTTTTTGCAAATACCTAATGTTGACATATTTGCCTCTGAGCGGCGCCATCGCTGCTCGCTCAGTCAGCATCACGTGTCCCCAGGCTGCAGTAGTCTCTGACATCCGGTGAAGTCACGTCAACTTCCGAACCCTGGAAGTTGACCTTGCATCACCGAGGCATGACCCTGCCTCACGCACTCCCCATGATTGACTCGGCTATGGGCGAGGTTTCACCGCATGTCACAGCCCAGTATCCAGTGCGTGCTGGCGGGCTCTGCAGAGGAGAGGGAAAGCTTCTAAGGTGCGCTCTGGATACTGGCCTGTGACAAGCGGTGAAATCACGTGATCGGTTGGTTCTGAGGCAAAATTCAATACTTTAATAATCTCAGTGGTAGATTTGCACCAACCTAAAGTTCCTTGCTTTATTCCAGGTTTCCCAGCCAGTCATTAGCCTTTTGACCATATGCTGGATCCAATCACTCCCAAGTTGCAATTAGACATACAAAGGCATGGCATGTCTCTGCACTACTTCTTCACTTCCGATCATGGGCAGTGAAGCCGGCAAGCGTACACGCGGCTTCAGAGGATCAATGATGCGACGTGAAGAAGCCGCGCATGCGCAAGGTAGGTATAGAGCTAGCGATGACGCCGGCGCTTGTAAGTTATGTTATCACATGAAAAGTGGGCCGACTAGTCTGGGGACGCTAACGCCCCATCGACTAGTCAAAGGCCTCATTTACATATAATAAACGGAGTTGAGAAATACTTTTTCTAAAGATCTGGCTATGTACGTAATGTAATACAGGGACTGTTAGGAAGGGAATTTACATATGCAGACACAAATGCTAGTGGTTCTGGGAGTACGGGGGACCTGACAGGTTCCCTTTAAGTACCATGATAGACAATTATTTCTAATATTCAAAGATTTCATAAAAAGAGGGTCTGTACCACAGGACTGGGGCATAGCAAATGTGGTGCCAATGTTCAAAACGTTGACAACATCTGAGCGTGGATATTATAGGCCGGTAAGTTTAACCTCTACTGTGGGTAAAATACTTGAGGGTTTTCTAAGAGAGGTTATCCTGGAGTATCTCAATAAGAATAACCCCATGACCCAACATCAACATGGTTTTATGAGGGTTCGGTCCTTTCAAACTAATCGGATCAGCTTCTATGAGGAGGTAAGTTCCAGACTAGACCAAGGAAACGCAGAGAATGTTTTCTATAAAGACTTTTCAAAGGCATTAGATACGGTGCCACATAAAATGAGAATGATGGGACTATTGGAAAATATTTGTAACTAGGTTAACAACTGGTTCAGTGATAGGAAACAAAGGGTGGTTATTAATGGATCACACTCAGATTGGGTCAACGTTAACAGAGTACCACAGGGTTCAGCATTGGGCCCTCTTCTTTTTAACATTTATTAAGGACCTTCTAGTAAGGATACAGAATATAATTTCAATATTTGCAGATAATACTAAACTCTGCAGGGTAATCAACACAAACGAAGATAATGTAATATTACAGAAGGATATAAATATATAAACATGTAGGCTTGGTCTGAGAAATGGCAATTGAAGTTTTATGTAGATAAATGTAAGGTTATGCGCTTGGGTAGAGAAAATAAAACGCATAATTATGGACTAAATAGTGAAACATGGGATAAAACTGTCATTGAAAAAGTCTTGAGCATATGGGAGGATGGCAAACTCAACTTTAATGACCAGTGCCAGGCAGCTGTTGTCGAGGCTAATAGAATACTATGTTCTTGTCATGAGCATGTATTTACATCTGGCTGCACTAGTGACTTGTATAGAGGCAAAATTATGTACAATTTTGGCCTCCAGCGTATAAAAACATGCTAGAGTGGATGCAGAGAACAGCGACAAAGGTTATTCACTTGGGGTTATTCTATTTGGAAAAACTAAGGCTTAAGGGCAATCTTATTACAATGTACAAATATATGAGGGGACAGTATAGATTTTTCTGATGATCTTTTTACACTTGGGCCTGTGACAGATCCTCTGCGTCTACAGGAAAGAAGCTTTAATCATAATCACAGATGCAGATTCTTTACTGTAAGAGCAGTGAGACTATGGAACATGATGTAATAGTTGATTTACCACTAAAATTCAAAAATAGCCTGGATGCCTTTCTTCAAAAATATAATACAGGGTGGTCCAAAAGTAGGTGGACAGAAAGTGTAATAAGGTTATGAAGGGGGAGATTTATCAAATACTGAATTGCAGCCGCCTGTCTGGATCATCCTCCAATAAACCATGAATTAGACGTGGACGATAAGCTTTCCACCCAATAGATTTCAGGATTCGCATGATAGAAGCTCGTGAAATTCCCAATTCCAAAGAGGCTCTTCTGGTGGACTTTTTTGGACTCTGAACAAATGTTTCAGCAACAAGTTGTTTATTATCTTCTGTACAGACTGTTTTGGGTCGACCAGTTTTTGGAGCATTAAGGATTGAGCCAGTGGCATTGAATTTGTCACGAATGCGGTAAATGGTTTGTCTCTTTGGGGCTTGAGTACCAAATGTTTCAACCCACTTTGTCTAACGGTTTCAGCATTTTGAGATTTCCAATACTCTGTTAAAATCCATTTTCTTTGATCTGTATTTAAATTATTTGCCATTATGTGTTATCTGAATTATCTGAAAAGAAAACCGATTTGGGGGAGATCTATCTGTGAAAACTAGATCTGTGAAACTGGCTCAGTTGCCCTTAGGAACCAATCAGATTCCACTTTTCATTCCTCACAGACTCTTTGGAAAATGAAAGGTGGAATCTGATTGGTTCCTAAGGGCAACTGAGCCAGTTTCACAGATCTAGTTTTCACAGATAGATCTCCCCCAAATATCTGTGAAACTGGCTCAGTTGCCCTTAGGAACCAATCAGATTCCACCTTTCATTTTCCAAAGAGTCTGTGAGGAATGAAAAGTGGAATCTGATTGGTTGCTAAGGGCAACTGAGCCAGTTTCACTTTACACCATGTTTGATAAATCTCCTCCTTCATAACCTTATTACACTTTCTGTCCACCTACTTTTGGACCACCCTGTATTACAGGTTATAGGCACTAGATTCTGTGATGGGACGTTGATCCAGGAAACTAGTTTTATTTCTGTATGTGGAGTCGGAAACAAATTTTTCTTCTAATATGGGGCTATTAGCATCTTTTCCATAGGGTTTTTGCCTTCCTCTGGATAAACATGACGGCTATAGTTTGAACTTGATGGACTTATGTCTACCTTCAACCTTGAAAACTATAAGTCACTATTTTCATAAGACCAAATGCTCTGCATCCGAATGCAGCATTCAGCAGACTTCTATCTTGATTCTTCTTGTCCTATGAACAAATGAATAGGCAACAGAGATGAGCAAATCTATTTGTAGGATAGTGGTCCAGAGGCCACATAAGTAGTCCATGGCGGCTGCTGGACGGGAGACATGTGCCTCTTCTGATTTGTAGACCTAGTATGACGTTGTGCCATAAAGATGATGATGTGCCGGGCGTATACGTGCCAGGGATTCCGGGACATAGGAAGCAGTTCACACAGCTCCTATCCGGCGACCGCAGATCACCGAAGAGGCTGCTGGACCAGGATCCTGTGAATCTGTTCTCTCATCTCTATTTGTGGATACCACCTGAATTTGCAGAAAGGCAGCTATTGTATCATCCTCACTAGGCTACAAAAATGGCCAAAGAAACACAGTCATGTGGTAGTACCAGGCTAAAAGAAAATCACAGTAAAAGATAATGCCTTACCAACACCAAGTCAGATTACCAATGCACTGCAGGATGCAGCAAGCCTCCATGATAAAGGCGGGGGCAGCACATGGGCAAAATACTGATGCAGACAGCCACTCACTAACCTACCAATTCATGGAGGGGGTGGCAGTGTAGTATTATACATGCACACCGATGGAATTTAATACCTCATGTGGTATATTTATCGTATACATTATTTTTCATCTTTTTTGCACATTTTTATGCAGGTTGTGGCCAGGCCTCTTTAGTGGTGGCTGGGTGAATTGGGGCGTCTGTCCTGTGGGGGTGCACGTATATACTGCAGGGCAACCCGCCTGATCTAATAGTATGGTCATCATCAATAGGCTGCAAGCCTGACACTGTGCATCTCACATATCTGTGTGACTGGCGCCCTAAGCAAATTCCATTGGTGTGCATGTATGATACTACACAGCCACCCCCTCCATGAATTGGTAGGTTAGTGAGTGGCTGTCTGCATCAGTATTTTGCACCTGTGATGCCCCCTCCTTTATCATGGAGTCTTGCTGCATCCTGCAGTGCATTGATAATCTGACTTGGTGTTGGCAAGGCATTATCTTTTATTGTGATGTTTTTTGAAATGATGGCAGTGCCAGGCTACCCTCATTACCCTGCCAGGCTACACCTAGTCTAGACATCATGTGACAATACCACGCTCCCTTCAGCAGAAAATAAGAAAAAACAGCAACATGCCACCCAAAACAACAGACAGGAAGATGAAGGACTTTTATCTGTATTAATTTACAATGATGCCATCTGACAAAGTCCAAGTAAAAATGAAGTCGCCTCAAACATTTTCTTTAAAAGGCGGTGACGGCTCAACCTTCAGAATGATGAAACTGCGTACATGGGATCTAAAACAATGCTTACATTTGCTTGACATCAATCCATCCCATATAAAATATATTAAAAGTGGTATAAAAAAATATCTGTCCGCTGGTAATGGCTGGATCATGACGAGGATTTTACAGCAATCAAGTTCTTTTCGTCTGAAATACTTGTTGGTTTGGTCTCTGTGGAGATGGTTGTTATTTTGCTTGCCATAGTAGCAAAGAGAGTGTCCATCATCCCCAAAACTTCTAGGAGTTCTTCCTGGTAATTGACTTCTTTTCCCAGGGTGTCTTGGAGCTTCAGAAATAATTTATCCACTACAGATGACTGGTTTATGATGGAAGAATAAATGTCTGAAAAGAAAAAAAAAGATGTTTGGACACTGAACACACATTCGAGAAAAGCCCCAAACCCTCACAGTGCCAACCCAGCCGTGAATGCGTATATCGGCCTCAGAAACAGAAGACTACAAATTCCTTCCAGGAACTCAGGGCCAATCCTAGGTATAAACAAGCAAAATTATCTTTTTGGGGGTTTGGGGCACATCCTCTAATCCAATGGTGTACCAGGCATGGGTCCGTGTACACAGCTACAGCTGTGCCAGAGATTACAGCTTAAACACATTCATAAGATTTTGATTAAGCTGTAGTGAATTATAATACCAGGTACTAATAAGTGTGGCGCTGTGCCCGATTACCACTAAAGGGGACATAGTACCTGCCAGGTTAGTGTTGCTTTAAATGCTATGTATGCCTTCAGCCAGAATTTTTCTTTATTGTTCATTTGCTTCCTAAATTCAAAGTTAAGAAACTTTCTAAATGGTGTTCATTAAAAATGTTCTACTATTTTGCTGCTGCAGTGTCCTTAATGTAGCTGAGTGATCTACAAAAATGTTACAGATCTGACAGAGCTCCTGCTGGCTCTCTCCACTCTCACCCTCGCTTGTCTCAGCATTAGGCCACATGCTCAGATCGGAGGACCCGGCCCAACCGCTGGGACTACTGACTTGACAGCCTCATATGCTTAAGTGGCAATAAGCTCAGGTTTGGGGCTGCTTTGCTGCATCTGGCACAGGGTGTCTTGAATCTGTGCAGGGTACAATGAAATCTCAAGACTATCAAGGGATTCTAGAGAGAAATGTGCTGCCCAGTGTCAGAAAGCTTGGTCTCAGTCGCAGGTCATGGGTCTTGCAACAGGATAATGACCCAAAACACACAGCTAAAAACACCCAAGAATGGCTAAGAGGAAAACATTGGACTATTCTGAAGTGGCTTTCTATGAGCCCTGACCTAAATCCCATCTTTGGAAAGAGCTGAAACATGCCGTCTGGAAAAGGCAACCTTCAAACACGAGACAACTGGAGCAGTTTGCTCATGAGGAGTGGGCCAAAATACCTGTCGAGAGGTGCAGAAGTCTCATTGACAGTTACAGGAATCGTTTGATTGCAGTGATTGCCTCAAAAGGTTGTTCAACAAAATATTAAGAAGAGTACCATCATTTCTGTCCAGGCCTATTTCATGAGTTTAATTTTTTTTTAAATTCTGTGGAAGCAGGGTTGAAAAGCAATGACTGACTTTCATTTGTTCATCATCATGGATTTTTAATTTATTATTACTTTTGTCAGATTCAAGTTATTTCTGTGACCATTGTGGGTTTTTCTTTCATTAAACGAGGGGTACCAACAATTTTGACCACGTTTGTATATTTAAGTCAAAGTCATCCATAGCCTTTAAGTCAATGTGCAATATTTCTTCTTCTATAGAAAGAGAATAATTGTAGCCAAAACGAACATGAGCTATAGGACGTGCAAACAGATATTTAGAGGGTGGAGAAGACCAATTACAGTTTAACCAGTGCTGGTAAATGGAGTTACAAGAGAACCCCTTGGTCTTACTGGTTTTACTTACCAATTACTTTTTCTGACACATTTAACAAGATTGGGGCAAATCGAGGATCTACTATGTGCCTGTTATAAAAAAAAAACAAACAAAAAAAAAGAGGTGATTAATGATACTTACATTTTCTGTAGAGAAAATATCACTTTATAATCTGTGCTAATAAAGATCATCGAAGCATGAAATGTACATTCAGCCATATCGTATGACGACAGTGCTCCCTTACAAGCAGAAAGAAGCAATTAGAAGAAGCTAAGAATATTTTGGCAGTACACGATTTTCTAGGCAGATTTAAAGCTCCACTCCTGGGTTTTGTTTTTTTATTGCACCGCTGGAGTGATGCTTTAAATGTAAGTCCCCTGTCCTCCTCTCATACTCCCCTTCTGGCCTTTTCATCCGTTGCCAGCGTCGCTTCCACCGATCTCCGGCGAAAAGTGGCCTGCTGGCAGTTTCAGGGTTTCATAGAGCGTCACTTTACAATGTAAGTCTATGACAGCCTCGTTCTAGTCTCGTTCTGGCTCTCGTAGACTTGCATTTAGAGCGTGTAACGTGGCTTCTGACTTCCGACTAGTCAGAAGCTACGCTCACCAGAGGTGCCACAGGACCGGAGAGGTGCCAAAAAATGGTGAAGACGCCGGAGGGTGAGTATATGACCATGGGCAGGGGACTTAGATTTAAAACATAATTCCAGCGCTGAAAAAACAAACAATGGAGTGGTGCTTTAAAGGAGTTGTCTTCGATTAGAAAAGATGGCTACACTTGTCCATATGTTGTAGCTGGTATCGCAGCCGAGCTCCATTAAATTTAATGGGGCTTAGCTATTAATACCCCACACGACCTGTGAATACGGTTTCTGAAAGAAAGTGGCCATGTTTTCCTTTTGCTGTACAGCCCCATTAATATTAATGCTTTTCATATATTTATCCTGATAAGAACATGCCACAGAATACTTACTTTATGAGGAAGGTGAGTATTAGGCAGAGCTGTTTCTCATCCCTCCCTGCTAGGGCATTTTTAAGAGTTCCTCTTCGTTCAATTTCATGCATCACGGCCACAATCACCTCTGGGCTTCTGGCCTGAGTGCAAGATAAAAAGAGTCATGGAATAAGAAATTGGAGACTTCCAAGAGACATTGTGTGAACAGTGACCTTCTCCACAGCAGCTATGTGATTGCATCAGATGTAATGGCAGCAAGTGCCTGATCCAACACCTCACTGGTGAGAAGAATGACAGGGCTGAGGGGCATGGAAGAGGGAATGAGACCGAGCTCTGGTACCACCACAGCTGCCAGCACACAAGAGCCCCTGTGCCTGTAATGACAGAGATGAAATGCCCACAAAAGCACTACGACCCCGTCATTCTGCTGATTGGCAGCTGTCAAACTCCAAAACAGTGTCGCCATATGTCCGACACAGGGTAACACGTCACATTCCAGGGTAGGGCGTCCAAATTCAGTCGCCGTCTGGCGGGGCTCAGGCTGCGCAGGTCACACGTGAATCACAATGGCACCAGTTGGGCATCAGTGATGTAGGGCAATGTGGTTACTAGTGATGAGCGAGCGTGCTCGTTTAACCCTTTCACCGAGCATGCTCGGGTGCTTTCCGAGTATCTTCGGCGTGCTTGTATATTATGTTGGAGTCCCTGCATCTGCATGATTTATGGCTGTCACAGGTTATGCACAAATGTCTATTGCAACAAGACTTGCACTGAGGAAGATTTTAAGAAAAACATCCAGCGTGAAATTGCTGCTATCCCCCTCCAGTATGTTTGTCGATACGTACAGGAACATGAGCGTTGCAATGAAATGTATCTGGCAGAAGACGGAGACACATGTAATGCAATCACTTCCACATACTTCAAGGTTTGCAGCGTAATGTTTTGGTTCAGATTATATCATCCTAATGGGAGTTGCAGCAGAATATTGGGGGATAGCCGGCCTCTTACCTCTAATGCAGCATCCAGAGCTGCAGACACCTGGAAACCTCTGAGCAACTGGTCATATTTCCTTAAGTGCTGTTTTACTGGTTTGCTGACAATGAAGTCATCCTGTACAGAAAATCAAGAAAATTGTATTAGATCTCATAAACTAAATGCATTTCTGCAGTTTCCTGTACACTGCCTTACACCACCGTCTTCCTATCCTGCAGGATCTTCAGCCACTTTACCTGTTTAGGCATGTAGTCCTTCCCTTTCACAAACATTCGGTATCTTGGATGTTTCCTTCGTGACGGTTCATTTGTTTTCTTTTCCTCCGGCTTTCGATGTTTTACATTCAAAACGCCATTGGTCATTCCCACCACGATCATCTCATCATTGGGCTGAAAAACGCATTAGTTAATACTGTTACATTGTGACACTAAACATTACTTCTACACATGAATTACAAACATTTATTTTTAGAGCACCATTGATTCCTTGGTGCTGTGCATGAGAAAGGGTTACATACAAGACACAGATATAAAATAAGGTGTAAAATATAACAAGGGCAGACATATAGAGGTGAGAGGGCCTTGACCTTATGGGCTTACAGTCTACAGGATAATGGGTAAGGAGACCATAGGTTTGGGGGGGTTGTGACAGCTCTGGTGATGGTGAGAAGGCAGTGTGCTCATTGCAGGTTGCAAGCTTAATTGAAAAGATGGGTTTTCAGGTTCCGTCTGAAGGATCCGAGTGTGGTGAATAATCGGACGTGTTGAGGCACAGAATTCCAGAGGATGGGGGATAGTCGGGAGAAGGCTTGGAGGCAATTGGGTGAGGAACGTACGAGTGTGGAGGAGAGAAGGAGGTCTTAGGAGGACCGGAGGTTGCGTGATGGAAGATATTGGGAGATTAGTTCAGAGATGTATGGAGGAGAGAGGTTAAGGATGGCTTTGTAGGTCAGTGTTAGCAGTTTGAACTGGATATGTTGGGGAATTGGAAGTCAGTGAAGGGATTTGCAAAAGGGAAAAAGTAGAGGAGTAGCGAGGCGAGAGTGAACTAGACGGGCAGCAGAATTAAGGACGGACTGGAGGGGTGCGAGAGTGTTAACGGGTAGGCCACAGAGGAGGATGTTGCAGTAGTCGAGGCGGGAGATGATGAAGGCATGCACTAACATTTTAGTAGATTGAAGGTTGAGGAAAGGACGGATTCTGGAAATATTTTTGAGCTGGAGGCGACAGGAGGTGGCGAGAGCTTGGATGTGGTGTTTGAGGGACAGGGCAGAGTCAAGGGTTACTCCGAGGCAGCGGATGTCCGGTACAAGGGAAAGTGTGATGTCATTTATTGTGATAGATAGATCAGGTGAGGAAGATACGTGAGATGGAGGAAAGATGATGAGTTCAGTTTTGTCAATACTGATCTTGAGGAAGCGAGAAAAGATGAAGGACATTATGGCTGATGGACACTCTGGGATTCTGGAAAGCAGAGAGGTAAAATCTGGGCCAGAGAGGTAGATCTGAGTGTCATCAGCGTACAGATGGTACTGGAAGCCATGGGACTTTCTGAGTCATACATATCATCTCGCTGGTTCACTGCAGATTATGGAATATGTATAGGCGCTACCTAGAATAAACCGGCAAGCCATCTCTACAAACTGTTGTATGTGACAGTAAGAGGATTTCCATGCTATGGCTTTAGCATTATCTTACTATAGGTCCGTGGTTAATTATGGACAAGCATATTCAAGCGCCACTTGTAGTTTGTAATAACACAGACGAGAGACCCTTCACATACATAATATATGAGCGTACACGTCATACTTACAGCCAATGCCAGGCTTAAAATTGAAGCTGCATAGTCAAAACTATGTACAACTTTGTAGTTCATTGTGCTGTAGACCTTCACATGCCTGAGGAGAAAGGACTGAAATCAGATGGTGGTGTAGTCAATAGCCAGAGAGGAGTACACCTATAACAAATTATTACCCTCAAAAATACTAAGAAAGGTGATTAAAGGGAATCTGTCAGTAGGATCGTCCCTCCTAAGCCATCTATATGGGCATGTAGGTCATAGGAAGCTGAATACAGTGATACCTTGATATCTGTGATCCAATGTCTTATTCCAGGGAAATCCACATTTTTCTTATATGTAAATGAGCTGCTAAGATCTATGAGCAGGACATAGATCTCCCTGAGAATCTGTCTCCTGGGCTTATTTTACATGAAGGGGGCATTACCAGTGTGAGACATGTAGATCAGGAGAGCAGAGTCATTACATGTCTCACACTGGTAATGTCCCCTTTCATTTATAATAAGTCCTGGAGGCAGATTCTCAGGGAGATCTATGTCCGACCGGGGTTGTAACATGGGAAATGGATTTTATGTTCGTTCCCTAATCCCGCCATACCACAAAAATTTAAAATGGACTAAGTGGCAGCTGCCTGCAGTGCCAGGCACAACTACATGGGTGTTCCTGTGCCCGCTTAATTCTGCCAAACACGGGGATCAAAACATCCATTGGCTATCCCAGGAACAGTATAAAATCTGTTCATAAAAAGGAATCTCATTAATTATTTTAATACTTACAAACTTTTCAGCACACAAAAATGTAGAAATTTAAAAGGAAACCTATCAGCACAAAATGACTGTTCAAACTAAGCACAGCCCCTTGTAGGTGGCATAGCCCTAACATAAATCATAGCTTTAGTGCCTAAAAACAAAAACTGGATTTGTCAGAAATAGCTTTTTATTCAAACATGCTAATTAGGTGCTCGGTGCACCCTGGGTGTGGCCGAATAGTTCAACTTAATGTTCCCAACTACTTATTTTCCATCAATCTCAGCCCTCTACTTGCTTGATTGACAGCTGTGGCTTTATAGGAGCCAGAGATAGAAAACCAGTGGATGGGAAGATGCACTGGAGTCCGTGGCCATGCCCAGGGTGCCCCGAGCACTTCATTACCAGATCTGAATACAGAACAATATCTGCAATGGGTTTGGATACTAAATGTACAAGCTGAGAAGTCATTTTGTCCCGACAGATTCTCTTTAATTCGGAGACAAAGCTTATGTTAGGGCTCAGGCCAAAAATAAAAATTCTATAAATTTCCAACCATCTGTTGACAGGAGTTATGTCAGTGATTGGGGCTCTGCGTGCGGTTTATGCTGTCCTATTGGGGTAGGAGGACAGGGCCGGATCCGCACCATTTACTATGACACCTACCTGTCCAGCGATGCAGACAGCAGCCTCTGACCGGAGCTACTCAGGCACAGGCTGGTCACTGTCTTGTGATGGTTTCTTAATGACACCAATAACTGCCCTCCCTTCAGCAGGTCCCACACTTTCACGTATCGACCACCTACAGAAGAAAAGAATAAAGAAGCAAAATGTCAGGAACTAAATACCATAGATCGCAGTCGTGTTTAAACCTTAAGTGGGAAAGTCTCTTGTATTCTGTTACCCATAATTCAGCAGGATGCGCTGCGGTACACTTTTGCAATGGCCACGGTCAGGGAACAACTTTGTAAAATCATGGATGCTCCCAGTCTACACAATGCATCACCATGTGGTGCTGAGGTCAAAGAGAACGATCCAAAGACCCCATTTACATATTCTGTATGGTATCCAAACTTCTACACGATTACCAACTCTCTGGTGCTCTTTTTTGGAAACCTTAGAGGTCGCCCACTACTCAGACAACCCCTTTGTTACATCCTTCAGTCTACAATCAGAACAGCCTAAACTCTCCTCCGGTGCAGAGTCTCCGAGGCTCCCGTGACATTATGTCATGTGAGCCCTATGGCCACTTCACTCTCCCTTCCATTTGGAGAAAGTCAGGGAGCAGCAGCAGCTCTCACTTCTTCCAAGTGTCAGTTTCAGCTACAGGAAGTGAGTGAAGTGGCTGTTGATGGTCTGCAGGGCTCACATGACAATGTCACACGCCTCCCAGAGACTCGGCACCGGAGGAGAGTACAGGCTGTTTTTATTTTAGACGGGGGAATATAGCAATTGAGAAGGGATTGTCTGAGTAGTGGACAACCCTTTTAAAGGCTATGTACACTTTTGGACACAATTTTTTTTATGGTTCATTTTTTGCCTAAATACAAAGTTAAGCAACTTTCTAAAAATTCTTCCTTAAAGTCCTCCTGCTCTTGACGGCTCTCTACTCCTTACTCCTTTCTCTTAAGTGTTGGCGATATCAGCAGGAATGGAGAACATGTCAAGAAGAGAGGAGAAAGTATCTACAGATACAAGGAGGGCAGAGAAACCAGGATAAAGAAAAGGAGGAGAGTGCATAAAGAGAATACAAGCACAGTTCTGTAGATGTGCTGACATATGAATCCGGGAAAGACGCAGAGCTCACATTTAGCCTAAATTACTGAGGAAAAACTCCCATAAGAAAAAAAAAAAATCTGAAATTTAGATCAGGCTGCAAATGGTCAGAAAATTAATGAACTAAGGGTAACCACTAACATAAGTAAAAATAATTTCTCCATGTCAAAGATACCACAGCATTAAGGTGTATTTTATCTCAGAAAGTAACAGTATATCACTGACATATGCCATGACCTAATTATTTGCTGGGGATCGGACTACTAGAACTTGCACCAATTCCGAGAATTAAGGGGCCACTGCTTTCAGCCCTCTCTACACCTTTTTCCTCTACAAAAGGGCATGCATGGCAACGTGCAGAAGTGCCACCCAACTGAAGTCTAAGGGCATCGGCTCAGCTGGTGGTCAGGAGCGCGTCAGCACTTCATGAAGTGCAGCAACAAGAAGACTGATAACTAATGCTCCATTTATGTTATGGCTAAATTTATTTTTTGGTCTTGTGTGATTTACAATTTCTATGCTTCCCTACAAGATATGAAGTACTTTCTATACATAAAATCATAACACTTGACTAAACATATTATGGCTGTAAAGGCATATAGCATCAGTAGCTGGCTGATAGTCACTAGGTTACAAGTGAAATAGAAGAGGACTATTAACACAAAACAGCCGGGCATTTTGGCATACCTGCAGAGACCAGAAGCCCCCCGGATGGGAAGAGCAGGACGTTCTCCACTGGTTGTTCATGGTCCATGGTCATCACGCTCTTCTCTGTTCGAGCATCAAAAACCTTTACCGTGTGATCATAGGAGCCTGGGAAATAATAACAGCAGATACAACAGTTGTAGGAAATAAGTCAGCGTCTGCACGGCACTGTACACATTCTGCATCTACATGGATTTGTACATGTTCTGCGTCCTTTATAAACACGCACACTTGTATCATGCAAAGAGAAAAGAGCCACAGCAGACCCCTGCGCCAAGGGCATATTCCCAGGAGAACTAAATCTAATGTCTCCATTTCTTCTTCCCTCGTATGTCATTACGATGCTGAAGGTTCCCCCAATTTATCTACTGTATGTGGTCCGCTACACCCAGTATGTGTATTCTACACATGATGCGGCTGTCGTATTCAGGTATAGAACAGACTGATTGAACATTTTCCTCCAGACACTTTTTTCTCATAAGTTAAAAAATGGGCAAATTTTCATCGGTGTGTGGATCAGATTTACATCAGTGTTTTTCTCACTTGCCAAAAAAACAGATGGAGGTTTCTGAGGCTTCTCCTGCGGTACAGTTTTGTTGCTGGCCCATTCACTTGAAAGGGAGAGCTGAATCCACAAATGGGATCAAAATCAGACAAGTCTCCAAATTAATTTTTTAACTAGCAGTCCGCAAAGGAAAAAAAAAAACTGACATGTGAACAGCCCCAAAGACTAGAACATGTATGAAAAAAAGCGGACATCTGTATTTTATTCAGTGAAATCCCTTCTCAATCTTGGCTTAGTGCTAATCATTAACATAACAGATATCTGGGTATGCCCACAGAGAAGGCCGCTGTCAGTCACAGATTTGGACTGCCCTCTTTACTGCTAAGCCCTGAATAAATTACCAGTTATACACAATCTCTTCTTACAAATTATACACTCCCTGACAGAAGTTATGTCGCTTACCCATGTTATGTAAATAAAAGCTTATAACCTGACGTTAAATTCATCATTGGTTTTATAAATTACTCTTTTGAAAGCTGAAACCCTCCCAAATATGGTTTAGGTAAAGAAAATAAATTGGCATCAATGCTGAAATATTGATCATTTAATGAACACAGAATGGTCAGATTTTGGCAAGACAAAAGTTTTGTCGCCTGGTCATATAATGCACCCAATCCTAGTTTACATCCTCACCAGTGCTCAGTAAATGATCGGTTAATTAGTGGGTGTGTATACAAAAGAAACCCAGCACCCCAGACCTTCACTTGAACTGCAACTTGAGCTCTGACAACATGCCAAAAATCCACCCTGCGACCAAAGCCTTGATTATCAAGAGGCTGAAGACCAGATCCACTGCAGAGGTGGCTGGCACCTTTAATGTGTCTCAGCGTCAAGTACAAAGAATTAAAAAAAAGATTTGAAGAGACTGGAGATGTGTTTGACAAGCCCAGGTCCGGCAGATCCCGCAAGACAACTGCTCAGGAGGAACGTTTGTTGGTTAGAAAATCCAAAGCAAGCCCCTCTTCCACTGCAGCAGAGCTCCAACAGGCCTGGTCACCTCAAGCCCCTGTGTCAACTAGAACAGTTTGTAGGGTTCTGTCTCAAAATGGCCTCCATGGTCGAATCAGTGCCCAGAAGCCAGCACTAAACAAAAGGCAAATAAACTGTGTGGCATTTACAAAGTCCCACAGCCTGCTAAACAGATGGACGCTGGAAAAGTGGCAGAAGGTGGATTTCTCTGATGAATCTTCAGTAGAATTACACCACACCCGCCACAAATACTGCAGATCTACTGGAGCCCGTATGGATCCAAAATACACCCAGAAAACAGCTACATTTGGTGGTGGAAAGATCATGGTCTGGGGTTACATTCAGTATGGGGGTGTGCGAAACATATGCAAGGTGGAAGGCAATATCAATAGCCTAAAATATCAAGAAGTATTAGCTACCTCTTACATTCCAAATCATAAAAGGGGTCAAATTCTGCAGCAGGATGGTGCTCCATCTCATACATACATCTCTACAACAAAGTTCCTCCAGGCAAAAAAGATCAAGGTGTTCAAGGACTGGCCAGCCCAGTCACCAGACATGAACATCATTGAGCAGGTTTGGGGTAGGATGAAAGAGGAAGCTTGGAAGATAAAAGCAAATAATCTAGATGAACTCTGGGAGGCATGTAAGACTGCATTCTTTGCTATTCCTGATGACTTCATTAATAAATTGTATGAATCATTGTTGAACCGCATGGATGCAGTCCTTCAAGCTCATGGAAGTCACACAAAATATGAAATATGACTCTAATAGCACCACAACTTCATTCATCAATGTTATGCAACATATATTTGTATTTTAAGATAATTATTTGTTTGAATATCACATTACTTTCTGTGGGCGACAAAACTTTTGTCTTGCCAAAATTTGACCATTCTGTGTTCATTAAATGATCAATATTTCAGCATTGATGCCAATTTATTTTCTTAACCTAAACCAAATTTGGGAGGGTTTCAGCTTTCAAAAGAGTAATTTATAAAACCAATGAATGAATTTAACGTCAGGTTATAAGCTTTTATTTACAATGGATAAGCGACATCACTTCTGCTGTCAGGGAGTGTGTATCAATCGGTTTAGCTTCTTCTCTATAACACTTAGGTTATTATTAACCCTTAGGTCGCTCAGCATTTTCAAATTATTTCTAAAAACTAAAGAAGTTATCATCGTTTCAAAAGATAATTGATAACGTGCAGATCGGTGGTGGTCCGACAACTGGGCCCCGCAACATTCTTGAAAATGACATTCCAAAATGGCCCATCAAAATGGAGTGGTTACCGCTTCATTCCTTCTGTTTGGGAGTACAGGGCTCAGTTATTTCCATCAGTCGCATAAAGAATCAAGCAGGCACGGCCACTACACTATTTTGATGAGGCATCTCATTTCACTCATTGCCAGAAACCATGGAGGTCTCACTCGTTATCCCTATTCTGTGGCTAGGTGACAGGTTTCAATACTGGGAACAACCAGGTGTCTTATAACGTCTACATCTTTGCTATAGCAAGACGCTTCAAGAAAATGTGCATATATTCAGTATTTTTAACCATTACTGAGCGCTTTTTCAGGCAGAATCCACCTGAAGATGATGTTGTGTGCACATACATTAACCCATCACATTGATGAAAATCCCTTTCATTTATCAGTCACATTCAGATGGCAGCCATTACTGCGTGTAATATAATTAGCCCAAGACATCTGTGGTAAGACGGGGTGGTCCGGCAGCAGGGGGGTGTTCCGCATACCTGTAACAAACAGATCGTCGTTGAGCTTGCTTGCACAGCCGCAGCGCACGTAGTCTGTATGCTCCCTGTGGGTAGAGATTTCTGTGCCGTTGGGAATGTCCCAGATTTTGGATGCATAGTCATCTGAGCCCGACACGAGCCGAAAATTATCTCCGGTGAAATCCACAAAATGCACCGCTCTAAGGAAATACAAAGGCCATACTGTACTGTGGAGCAACAGCGAAGAGCATTATATTAACAAGTAGTAACGTAGCTGCCAGCATTGATACGGCCCCGTCCCATCAACCAAACTTCAGCTCAGAAACACTGTACAACACAAAGACAACTCAGAAGATGAATCAATGGGTCGACATTAAAGGGGTTGTTGTCAGAGATCATGAAAAATGGACCTCACCCCGCTCCACCCATACAAGTGGGACCATTCTTCTTCATGCATTCAACTGAATGGGGCAGGGCGGCAATGCCAGACACAGCCCCTTGGACTGGAATGACACAGATTCAGAATACATAGTATGGAATTAATTTTTTTTTTGTTATTTTTGGGGCATTGACAAAGGCGTTTAAGAGGCTAAACTGATGTGACAAGAAGTTGCTCCGTGGCATCAGCTAATCTCGGGTGCCGGCTACGTAACACAGCCGACATCCATGCTGCCTGGAGCTCCTGAGCCGGCTCCACTTAGTTATGGCGCTTGGCCGCCATTCATGTATGGCAGCGGTCTCTAGGGAGTTCCTGGACTATAAACCCTTTTGCTGCCATCCATGCCAGGGCATACGCAATACATAATGACTAACTGCTTCCCATGTCTAGAATATTAAGAGCCGAGATCTTGGTTTCATGTTAAAGACCAAAATCTTAGCTTTCATATGATGCCTGTTCAACTAAACGGGGAGTGGGGAGGGGGGGGGGCAACAAATGACCACTAAACCTGTAATTTATCCCATGTGGGGCCTCCGGCGACCCTGTGTCATAGTATTACTACTGAGGGAAAAATTATGGTCTATTCACTTCCAGGGAATTATGGACATTTAGACACTTTTTGTACTTTAATGAGATGTTGGCTCTGACCTTTAGCCATGAATGTGAATTATGCATTTTTTATATAACATTTTGCTTTGGAGGAAAAGGCAACGATGAATTAACAGATTTGTAGAACAATGTAGGAAAAAAAATCCCTGGCAGGGAAATATTTACAACTCACAGGAGTGAGTATACCCATTAAACAAGCTGGACAACCCCTTTAACTATTACTATGACTTCAGTGACACTAGCGCACCATAGTACGTGGGGCTGTCACCGGTCACTGAGCCGCACGGAGGAGGCTTGTGAGTCACTGGCTAGAGAGTTGTTGTACACTACCATAGGAGACACTTACTTGCTATGTCCGATGAACTGTCTCAGCGCGGCCTTCCCATTGATGTCAAACAGCTGCACGACACTATCCTCGCAGCCAGCAGCAAGAAGTCTCCCATCACCTCTGTAAGTTCCACAATAAGCCGTGTCTTTAAAGCGGGAAAACGTTTTTATAGGCTCCTGGGAATATCTGCCGTAGATGTGGATCTGAAGAAGAAAAACAACAATCTAATAACAGGACTGATGAGGCTGAAGGTTCAACGCTGTAAATGTTGTGTTTCCTTTCTTTCTACTCTTAAAGGGAATCTGTCAACAGGTTTTGCTGTGTAATCGTAGAGCAACAGTATGTAAGAGCTGGGACACTGATTCCAGCGATGCGTCACTTGCTGTCATTTGGTTACAATCGCAGTTTTCTCTGCTGTAGATCAAGTAGTACTCAGAATACTGAGCCCCGTATAACCCTGCTCACACCACTGGCAGCTTTCAGCGAACACTGTGCATAGGCAGAAAACTGCCAATCAGTACTGGGGACAATGTTACACAGAGCAGGTGACCAGGAGGCACGAAAAACCTAGTCCTGCAGTGATAATCTCCTGCTGATAAAACACTGATTGTATTGAAACAAAAAATAGCCTAGTGACAAATCACTGGAAAAGGGGCCCCAAGATCCTCCTACTCTGAGATTACATAGCAAAAACTGCTGACAGGTACACAATGCACTTAATTTAAAGCAAAAGATACAAAAAAGGCTTTTAGTAGACGAAGAAGGGAAAATTAACAATGGCTGCAACGAAAATGGTTTGTCGCGTTTCATCTTATGAAATATTACTACCATTTGCCAACTTACCCTGGTAGATGCTGTGACTGCGTAATTACATGGCTCAGCTGGTGAAAAGTCAATTTTTGTTACAGCCCCAAATTCCTTGATCTGAACAGGAGTCTAATAAAGACAGAACAAAGGACAGAAAAAGTCACAGCCGAAATAACAAACGACGTATCAAAAGGCTTTTTCCAGAAGAGAAAATGTCACTTCTTCACCCAGTAATGGAGCCCTTCCTGCATGAAAATCACCATTTCCGAGATCCCCTCTTGTATCCTTCTAGCCTGTGAGGTCTGTGCTGGTCTGATGTGATAACCGAGCAGAACTATCATAAGACTCGTCAACCTTCCTATAAGAGCAGTCGTACTAATTCCTATATAAAAGAGGTAGAAACGCTGGCACTGCTGCCACACTGATACAGCGTTCCATCAGGAAGCACCATAGGGTAAGTAGGAAGAGGGGGCAACAAGATCAGGTGGTGTGCAGCTCAAAAAGGGTCAGAGCATAAAAGTGCAAAAAGATACAAGCATTGAAAAAAAGGAGCGGCACTCACCACTTGTATGTGAATAATCAGCACATTATTCGGTCCCTACATGAGGAGCAGAGACACAAGGAATGAATGAGCTGCTTCACGTAAACTACGCTTCTTCTGCCCTCTAATAATGACCGAATAACGTGTTGATTATTCACATATCAGTGGTGAGTGGCACTCCTTTTTTCAATGCTTCTATCTTTTGGCAATTCCTATATATTCTCCCTTCTATTCTTCCGACCACTATGTCCTCCTCCAGTGATTGCTCTCTTCATATGATGTGTTCAAAGTAGGCAAGTTGTAGCTTGGTGATCCTTGCTTTGAGTGACATGTCTGTCTTGATTTGTTCCAAAATTAATTTATTTGTTCAGATCGATCTTCATCCATCAATCCTCCATGGCTCGAGATCGAGCTGAAGGCCGATAAAATAAGTATACACTCCCAGTTGTGGCCAGCACTGGCTTCACTTATTAGAGCGCCACCTTCCCAGATGACATCAGGAACACCAGCATTCAAGGTACGGAACAGATTGGCAAGCATAATGGATTGCACATCAGTACCCAAAATCTGAATATTAAAATTTTTCAGTTAGACTTCCAAGACAAGTTATAAGTCTTCTGGGAAAGCACAAAACTGCAATGTGGCAAGAGCAAATACTCAAATATATGGTATATCTGCTGCATATACAGGGAGGTGCATAACTTGCTAAACATCCTGGGTCAAACCAATTGCCTGACAAATCAGAGGGTATGTGTCTGCTATTACAGTGATATAAGTATGGCACTCCGCTCAGAATCTTTTCAATGCAATTGTGCTAGAAACTACAGTCATAACTATGATTAATATACCACATCGCGCTCTAGAATTAGAGACATCTGTATAAAGAAATTTTATCCATTATGTGGTGCCAAGTTTCAGACAAATCAAATAGCTCCATCAAAGCACGGACACAACTGGAAACAAAAGTGTAAGAAAAAAGTAAAAACTGAAATTAGATAAAAAATGAACAACAGAATGAGTCTGTAAAAGCTCCTGCTATGAATAATGACATATGTGTCACACTTGTGCCCTCCTGACAATCAGAACCTCTCTTCTGAACATTACCTTGTATCGCTTCCAGTACAGAGTGTCCTGGGTGATCTTCTCCCCGAGTTTCGGATACAAGGGGATGGCAACAGGCTTGTAGGATGGCATCTTCCTGCTCCAGGATTTATAAGGTAACGTGCTCTGCTTTTATTTTCCTCAAACACCTAGAACATTTAAAGGATCAGGTCAGGAAGAGGAGTAACAAAACACGGGAGAATAACAGTGAATTGAATATAAAAAGATGTAGAAGAGGAAATATCAGCTGGATCTGCGTGTGTTACTTGTAGCTTTAGGTCTGTGCAGATTTGTTTATTTGAATGAAATTGTGTTATCCGCATTTCTTATTAATGTACTGACCCCTCAAAACTGCTGACAGCATTAAGACTGGTGACATGTAAAGCGTTTATAACATGTATAGGTGGGTGGACAGACACACTAGTGGGTTTCTCGAAAATCACAAGATATCATCTATCCTATGTTTAGAAGAATAACTTGCTAATCAGTGGGCATCCAACTGCTCAGGCCATCAGCAATCCCAAGGGCTCTGTAGAAGAACGTCTTGGATGGAGCAGAGGGTGCAGGAGCTTGACCTCCGTTTCACTCATTGGTTTTGGGACTGCTGGAGGAAGAGGAGAACATTGCTCCACTATTTGCAGCCATCCTGTTATAAAATCAATGATGGAAGCAGAGGGTAATAATGCACAACTCTGCTTCACTAAAGACGGGGCTTTACAGACCTCTGTTGTCAAGATCGTTGAGGGTCCCAGCAGTTGGGCCCCCAATGATCAGTAAGCTATATCTTTATGAATAGGATAGAGGATAACTTGTGATTTTAGGAAAACCCCTTTAACCATCGGAGTAAAGTGTTTGCTGGGTGTTTCCTTAGTGTGAAGTGTCCTGGACTCTGTGAAGTGACCTCTTCCCCTCTGCTTAGCAGTAATGGTTATTATGATCTCCTGTATGGATGCTGGACCTGACACTCAATCGCAGATGGGAAAGTCCAGAGCTCCAGTAGCACCAGACTTTTGGCTAATCAAATATGTTTACGTGGGCATGACACGCGAGAACGCACAAATGAGGCTTGTCACTAGTGATGGGTCATTTGCGACCTATCTGGCACAAAGAGACGGCTCCCTTCAGTGAACGATGGCACTCCAGTAAGAGCCATTTGCAGTATCTGAATGGGAGTCACTGGCAGGGCTGTGGATTCGGAGCCCATTTTGGTGGAGTCGGTATAAAATGGACCGATTCCGACTCTTAAAATATATAATAAATTGGGTACAGTAGCTCAATGCAGTTTGTAGGGAATATTTTTTCATAAGAATTTGGGAAAGTTATGAAATGTGCTATAAATGTCTGTCCTATTCCTGATCTAAGGGTCTAGACTTTTAGCTGAGATGAATCTGTGCTACAGTAAATTTATCACTTAAACATGAGCCATGTATGGGGGAGTCTGTGTCATGGAAATTGAGGAGTCGGAGGTTTGGCTTACCGACTCCACAGCCCTGCACTGGGAGTAAAATCAACTTGTTTGGATGCTGAGGGAAATGAAAGCCCACCCACCTGCCCCCTGAGTTTCGACATCATCAGACTGGGGGTGAACACATATTAAACAGGGATCCATATGACCCAGCTCCCCAAAAAGAGCCAGACTGCCCAGCACTACTTGTTACTCTTATTCTGCCTATGTAAAATGACCTTTCCCAACCACAGGCAGTGATCAGATAAAGGACGCTCAGAACTACTGCAGCCTGACTAGTAATTCTGTGCTCTGGGCATACTGGGGTCCGCCAACATCACACTACACATAGAGATTATTAGATCAGCAGTGGGGGGCACCAGGGTTATTTATTATACTTTGCTGATATAGCACCATCATATTCCACAACACTGTACATACTTCATTATCCTCATCACTGTCCCCATTGGGGCTCACAACCTACATTCCCTATCAGTATGTGTTTGGCGTTTGGGAGGAAACCCACACAAACTCCTAGCAGATGTTGCTCTTTGATCTGATCCCAGCGCTGCACTGCTAACCACTGAGGCCGTGTGCTGCCCACGGGTTGGCCAGGCAGCGGCTGCACCATGTGATCACGCGGCCGGCAGTATCTGTGATCCGCTGTGAGCGCCCAGTGTGACCGGTAATAGCGCCGCTGCAGAGACAATAACACATCAGCTATAACCCCCCGGTCACGTACCCCAGTGCCCGGCACCAGCACACACGTTTCGTCCACTTCACCACCGGCGAGTCACGTTGCCGGAATCACCCACGCGAGCGGCCATCTTGCTTCATGACGTACTTCCGGGAAGGTCGCGATGATTTGACGTCACTGTCTCCGGTTGGATGGCCCGGGAGACCTTCTGAGTGAGAACAGACAGAATTATCCAACTGTTGGGCAAATGGCGGAACCAGCAATGTACAGCGAGCCCGAGAATACGGGGACAGCAGATAGGGGCAAGGCCGGGTGTCGTGTCAGGATGACGTCAGACGGGAAGTGACGAGAGACAATAATATAACAATAGCGTTCAGATCAGGTAAGTGATGGGGCTGTGGGGGAGCAGCGGGCCTCAGCCTGCAGCTGGCAGGTCCCCGGGCTGCACTGAATGCTGTTATACCGGTACAGTCTGTGCTCCTCTGCAGCTTCAGGTGCGGGTCTTTCCCCCCGGGCCCAGCAGACAGTAGTGGCCATCATGTTCCAGGACTCAGGTATGGTGCCATGTTATGCTCACACCACGTCTTATGTTGTTTTTTTAAACTTTATTAGTCTTGCACAGTAAAACCACTTTTTCCTAAAGCCACTGTTGTGTCTAAAGCTCCTCTGGGAATAACTGAAGTGCGTCTGTGCCTGTGTCTGACCGCTCAGACGCCGCGCTGGTTACTCACTGCTGCATGTAAGACGTCGAGGGGTCTTCTACTATACGACCCCCTCCATATGTCCTAACTGCCTTCTAATATACTGTTATTACCTTCTCTGATTGCTTCTCTGTGGGGTCACATAACCCTTTGTTGTCCTGAAGTCTTGGCTGCCTGCTCTTCTGATCTGGGCACCGGAATTGGACGAAGAAGACGAGGATGTTACTAATAGGCTGAGCTATCTTTCAGTGATTGACAGCAGTCTGAGCGCGCTCACATCAGGCTTCACTCTCCTCTGATCCTGCCGATCCTTCAGCTGACAAGTGCTGCTTGTCAGCTCCAAAGCATCAGCAGGATCCAGGCAGAGGAGGGCAGTGAAGCCTGATCTGAGCTTGGCAATACACGGTGTACATTGCTTTAGCACGTCAGCAGTTGACAAGCAGTATGATATGCTTTCTGATGACAAGCAGCACACATCAGCTGAAAGGCCGGTGCTCCAAAGCATCGCCAGGACCCATGCGGAGGAGGACTGTATTTCTGCGGTCTGAGCATGTGTGCTCTGACTCCTATCAATCATTTAAAGGCAGCTGTGCCCCCATCATATAGGCCTTTTGTTTGATTCCATTGCCCAGAGCAGAAAGAAGAGGCTACATGACAAGAGGTTGCCCACTACTTTTAAATTGATTACTTATCCTTAGGATAGATCATCAACGTCTGATCAGTCGGGGTCTGGCACCAGCACCCAGCCGATCAACTGTTATCAGTGTCGGCTGCCGCCAGCCAGAAGTACTCACTTGCAGAGCTGCTCTGTCCTCTGATAGTGGCCGCCGCAGGGTACTGCACATCCGCCTCATTGATTTGGTTAGGATGCAGATGTGCAGTACCCAGCTTCTGCCACTATCAGAACACAGAGCAGCTCTGCAAGTTAGCACTTCCGGCCGATAACAGCTGATCAGTGGGGGTCATGGGTGTCGGACCCCGGCCAATCAGACATTGATGACCTATCCAGAGGATAGGTCATCAATGCTAAAGTAGTGGAAATCTCTTTAAGGGTTATATGACCCACACAGAGATGCGCTCATAGAAGCAGCCCAGGGAATAAATGTATATTGGAAAAGTGATTATTAGGCAGATTAAGGAATATGAAAGGAGGTCAAATTGTAGTGGAAAAGCCCTTTTTAAGATGCTGAGATAATAAATCGCACAGACCATTGTAGCTGAGTCATCTGTAACATACAGCTGGCGCGGGTTCAGTTCTATTGGTATCAGTGGTTACCGCCTCCATTGGGGAATATTTTTTCATCAGAATTTGGGAAAGTTATAATAATAATAATTTATTTTTTTATAGCGCCAACATATTCCGCAGCACTTTACAAATTTTAGGGGGGACTTATACAGACAATACAGAATAAGCATATCTCATATCGAAAGGAGTGAGGGCCCTGCTCGCGAGCTTACAGTCTATGAGGAAGTGGGGGAGACACAAAAGGTAAAAGTACATATATTGTATAATGCAGCCTTGATATACTGAATAGGATAAATAATAATACATGGACTGGTCGCCAGCCAGTATGTGTGCAGTCCTGACAGAGGCTTTTATGTGCATGGTTGGTTTGAACCCGAAGTTGAAGAAGATTTTAATATGGGGGAAAGCTGGGATGGACAGAGTGTGTTTAGGTGATACGCCAGTCTAAAGAAATGTGTTTTTAGGGTTCGCTTGAAACTGTGGGTATTGGGAATTAATCGAACTGTCCTGGGTAGTGCATTCCAGAGAATTGGCGCAGCACGCGAGAAATCTTGGAGGCGGGAGTGGGAAGTTCGGATTATGGAGGATTTTAGTTTCAAGTCATTTGCAGAACGAAGGGCACGTGTAGGGTGGTAGACTGAGACAAGGGAGGAGATGTAGGGGGGTATTGAAGCATGGAGCGCTTTGTGGGTAAGCGTGATAAGTTTAAAACAAACTCTATATTGGATGGGCAACCAATGCAATGACTGGCACAGGGAAGAGGCATCTGAGTAGCGGTTGGCGAGGAATATGATCCTGGCTGCTGCGTTCAGGACGGATTGGAGAGGGGAGAGTTTAGTAAGAGGGAGACCGATTAGTAGACAGTTGCAATAGTCAAGACGAGAATGAATAAGAGCGACAGTAAGAGTTTTTGCCGAGTCAAAGGTGAGAAAAGTCCTGATTCTTGAGATGTTTTTGAGGTGTAGATGACATGAACGAGCGAGTGATTTAATGTGAGGAGTGAAAGAAAGATCTGAATCAAAAATGACCCCAAGACAGCGGGCTTGTAGCTGGGGAGTAATGGTTGAGCCACAAACGGAGATGGCAATATCGGGCACAGGTAGATTAATGGAGGGAGGAAAGACGAGTAGTTCAGTTTTTGACAGATTCAGTTTTAGGTAGAGGGAGGACATAATGTTAGACACAGCAGAAAGACAATCACTGGTCTTTTGTAGTAATGCAGGGGAGATGTCCGGAGCAGAGGTGTATAATTGGGTGTCATCAGCATAGAGATGGTACTGAAAACCGAATCTACTGATTGTTTGTCCAATAGGAGCGGTGTATAAGGAGAAAAGAAGGGGGCCTAGGACTGATCCTTGAGGAACCCCGACAGTAAGAGGAAGTAGGGAGGAGGAGGAGCCGGCAAAAGACACAGAGAAGGAGCGGTCAGAGAGATAAGAGGAGAACCAGGAGAGAACCGTGTCCTTGAGGCCAATAGTGCGGAGCATAGTGAGGAGGAGCTGATGATCCACAGTGTCGAATGCTGCAGAGAGATCCAGGAGAATCAGCAGGGAGTAGTGACCATTAGATTTAGCTGTTAGTAGATCATTAGAGACTTTAGTGAGGGCAGTTTCAGTAGAATGTAAAGAGCGGAAACCAGATTGTAAAGGGTCAAGAAGAGAGTTGTCTGAGAGATAGCGGATTAGACGGGAGTGGACCAGGCGTTCCAGGAGTTTAGAGATAAAGGGAAGATTGGAAACAGGTCTGTAGTTGGCCGTGCAGTTCTGGTCGAGGGATGGTTTTTTAAGTAATGGTTGTATGCTGGCGTGTTTAAAAGAAGAGGGAAAGATACCAGATGAGAGGGAAAGGTTGAAAATTTTAGTTAGGTGAGAGGTGACCGCTGGAGCAAGGGACTGAAGGAGATGTGAGGGAATAGGGTCGCTGGTGCAGGTGGTAGGGCGAGAAGATGCAAGGAGCCTGATCACTTCATCTTCCGTGACTGGTTCGAAGTCAGAAAATGAGCAAGATACAATGTGGCGGGGGGGAGCATGCATAACATTTGGGGATTGGGAGAAAATTTCCTGTCGGATATGGTCAATTTTTTCTTTGAAATAGTTAGCCAGATCGTCAGCGCTGAGGTCGGTGGTCGGGGCCTGTGTTGTTTGATTGAGGAGAGAATGAAACATGTCAAAGAGTCGTTTAGGATTATTGGAAAGTGAGATGATGAGGTTGTTAAAGTAGGTTTGTTTGGAGAGGTGAAGGGCAGAGTTATATGTTTTCAGCATAAATTTATAATGGAGGAAATCTTCGGGCAGATTTGATTTTCTCCACAGCCGTTCAGCGCACCTGGAGTACCTCTGGAGAAGACGTGTTTGAGGCATGTGCCAGGGTTGTCGCCATCTATGCCGAATTGTTCTTTGTGTAGGAGGTGCGGCTTCATCCAGGGCGCATAGCATTATTTTGTTATAATGCTTCAATGCAGAGTCGGGACATGAGAGGGAGGAGATTGGGGCCAATGATGATTGCAACCTTTTTATAAATTTCTGGGTGTTAATGGCGCGTAAATTTCTATAAGTGTGGATGGTGGGTGTGTCTTGACAGAGAATGAAAGAAGATTATGGTCAGAGAGTGGAAGGGGAGAGTTAGTAAAGTCATGTACTGAGCAAAGCCGGGAGAAGATCAGGTCCAATGTGTTCCCGTCCTCATGTGTAGGAGAATTAGCAAGCTGTGAAAGGCCGAAGGAGGAGGTTAGTGATAAAAGATGCGTGGCAGATGGGGAAAGAGGATCGCCAATTGGGATGTTAAAGTCTCCCATGATTATCGTGGGGATGTCGCAGGATAGAAAATGTGTAAGCCAGGCAGCAAAGTGATCCAGGAATTGACGGGGGGGACCTGGGGGGCGATAGACAACCGCCACTCGCAGGGAGGAGGGCCGGTAGAGTCTGACTGTGTGGGCCTCAAAGGACGGGAAGATAAGGGAGGGTACAGGGGGGATAACCTGAAAAGTACATTTTGTTGAAAGAAGCAGACCAACACCTCCACCTGATCTGTTGTCAGGTCGCGGGGTATGAGAGAAATGTAGGCCACCATAGGAGAGAGCTGCTGCAGCGGCGGTGGTGTCCGACTGCTGGATCCAGGTTTCAGTGAGAGACAGAAGTTTGAGGGAATGAAATGTCCTACTACTGATCTAAGGGTCTAGACTTTTAGCTGAGATGAATCTGTGCTACAGTAAATTTAGCACTTAAACATGAGCCACGTATAAGGGAGTTGGTGTCATGGAAATTGAGAAGTCGGAGGTTTGGCTTACCGACTCCACAGCCCTGGTCACAGCTGTCTTGCTCCCCCTCCCCTCAAAATGACCTTTCCAGAGGCGCATTAGATGTTTCAGTACAGAATATAGGGTTGGATCAGTGTATTGCTGCTAATGTACATGTGGATTTCATAAAAGAAAAGGAAGTACGAGTCCAGAATATCGCCAGTGGCCAATGCGGGAGTTACAAGATTTAAATTTATTTATTCATGCTTGTGTAAGGTTATTCCAAAGACCGTGCCACTCTTATCCGTGCGATGTGTCTGGTATTGCAGCTCTCTGTGCAGCTACGTCATGTAAATTGTCTCCCTTCCTGCACATCCGGCCCATGAGGGCTGTCCGTTTGGCATCAGTGATCATGGGTGTGGTTGCTTACAAGATGTTTTGGGTAAAATAAATAAATAAAATTTTTTTTATATATATAATACAGTACAGACCAAAAGTTTGGCCACACCTCATTTATAGATTTTTCTGTATTTTCATGACTATCAAAATTGTACATTCACACTGAAGGCATCAAAACTATGAATTAACACATGTGGAATTATATACTTAACAAAAAAGTGTGAAACAACTGAAAATATGTCTTATATTCTAGGTTCTTCAAAGTAGCCACCTTTTGCTTTGATGACTGCTTTGCACACTCTTGGCATTCTCTTGATGAGCTTCAAGAGGTAGTCACCGGAAATGGTTTTCACTTCACAGGTGTGCCCTGTCAGGTTTAATAAGTGGGATTTCTTGCCTTATAAATGGGGTTGGGACCATCAGTTGTGTTGTGCAGAAGTCTGGTGGATACACAGCTGATAGTCCTACTGAATAGACTGTTAGAATTTGTATTATGGCAAGAAAAAAGCAGCTAAAGAAAGAAAAACGAGTGGCCAACATTACTTTAAGAAATGAAGGTCAGTCAGTCTGAAAAATTGGGCAAACTTTGAAAGTGTCCCCAAGTGCAGTTGCAAAAACCATCAAGCGCTACAAAGAAATTGGCTCACATGAGGACCGCCCCAGGAAAGGAAGACCAAGAGTCACCTCTGCTTCTGAGGATAAGTTTATCCGAGTCACCAGCCTCAGAAATCGCAGGTTAACAGCAGCTCAGATTAGAGACCAGGTCAATGTCACACAGAGTTCTAGCAGCAGACACATCTCTTCAACAACTGTTAAGGGGAGACTTTGTGCAGCAGGCCTTCATGGTAAAATAGCTGCTAGGAAACCACTGCTAATGACAAGCAACAAGCAGAAGAGACTTGTTTGGGCTAAAGAACACAAGGAATGGACATTAGACCAGTGGAAATATGTGCTTTGGTCTGAGGAGTCCAAATTTGAGATCTTTGGTTCCAACCACCGTGTCTTTGTGCGACGCAGAAAAGGTGAACGGATGGACTCTACATGCCTGGTTCCCACCGTGAAGCATGGAGGAGGAGGTGTGATGGTGTGGGGGTGCTCTGCTGGTGACACTGTTGGGGATTTATTCAAAATTGAAGGCATACTGAACCTGCATGGCTACCACAGCATCTTGCAACGGCATGCTATTCCATCCGGTTTGCGTTTAGTTGGACCATCATTTATTTTTCAACAGGACAATGACCCCAAACACACCTCCAGGCTGTGTAAGGGATATTTGACCAAGAAGGAGAGTGATGGGGTGCTACTCCAGATGACCTGGCCTCCACAGTCACCAGACCTGAACCCAATCGAGATGGTTTGTGGTGAGCTGGACCGCAGAGTGAAGGCAAAAGGGCCAACAAGTGCTAAGCATCTCTGGGAACTCCTTCAAGATTGTTGGAAGACCATTTCCGGTGACTACCTCTTGAAGCTCATCAAGAGAATGCCAAGAGTGCGCAAAGCAGTCATCAAAGCAAAAGGTGGCTACTTTGAAGAACCTAGAATATAAGACATATTTTCAGTTGTTTCACACTTTTTTGTTAAGTATATAATTCCACATGTGTTAATTCATAGTTTTGATGCCTTCAGTGTGAATGTACAATTTCCATAGTCATGAAAATGCAGAAAAATCTTTAAATGAAAAGGTGTGTCCAAACTTTTGGTCTGTACTGTGTATGTATATGTATATATTTTACATTTTCTTCATTCAATTTTTTGCATTTTATTTTCTGAAAAGGCTGCTGCCAATAATCATCGGCTATGAGTCAGTAATAATATATGATCCTCGGTACCAACAGTCTGCTTTTTTCCGCTTTGTTTTGGGTCGCTGGTGTTTTTTGCCTCCCTTATATATTTCTCTGTAGGCAGAAAGAACATGAGTGTGTACATGACATTTTGTACCTGCCTGAAAAAAATCCACTAAAATGCAGAAGGCATAAAGGAAGCTTTATATCATACATGTCAAACTCCGGCCCTTGGGCCAAATCTGGCACGCAGGGTGAATATATTTGTCCGCCGACACCAGAAACAACCCCCCCCCCCCCCTTTTGGGGCCATTATTCTGTATGGAGGACAATGCGGGGGCCCATTATTCTGTATGGAGGACTATGCGGAGGTCCATTATACTGTATACTTGTTGGCCCACGACTTTGTCAAAGTTTTTCATTTTGGCCCTCTGTGTTTAGAGTTTGACATCCCTGCTTTATATGGATTCTTTCCGCTGAACGTAAATGAGACAGTAGACAGTTCATATTCTCGCTGTTGTCCTGCAAAGCTGCAAAGATTTTATTTTTTTTTTTTTAAAGCTTTTTTTTTTATATAAAAACTTTGTAAAAGCTGCATCCTGAGAACATAACCCCTGTGTCCCCGCAGCTGGTAAGACTTTAGGTTTATAGTGTCTTAATAGTGCTAGTGACATCTCTCGGTTGTGCAATGTTAAAGGGGTTGTCCGGGACTGACCTGTCCATGGGAGGAAGAGAAAAAGAGGTATGTGAATACGAAATAGATTTCCATATTAACAAATATTGTTACATAAATGTACAAAAAGGTCAAAGACAAAAACATTTAAAAAGCCATTATGCTGAAAACAGTACCATGTACCTACAATGAGGTAACAGCCAACCCTCCTCTTCCAAAAACCCTGTAGGTGCCAGTCCCAATAAATGTACAAACAACCAATGAATAAAGTGGTGCCCTCTTAGGGCGCATTCAGACGTCTGTGTCAATTGGTCAGAGATCGGACCGCAATGCACAGTCTCAAGACCTAGGTGTGACGGCGTCATATACAGTGGGAAAAAAAGTATTTAGTCAGCCACCAATTGTGCAAGTTCTCCTACTTAAAAAGATAAGAGAGGCCTGTAATTGACATCATAGGTAGACCTCAACTATGAGAGACAAAATGAGAAAACAAATCCTGAAAATCACATTGTCTGATTTGGAAATATTTTTTTTTCAAATTTTGGTAGAAAATAAGTATTTGGTCAATTACAAAAGTTCATCTCAATACTTTGTTATATATCCTTTGTTGGCAATGACAGAGGTCAAACGTTTTCTGTAGGTCTTCACAAGGTTCGCGCACACTGTTGCTGGTATGTTGGCCCATTCCTCCATGCAGATCTCCTCTAGAGCAGTGATCTTTTGGGGCTGTCGCTGGGCAACACGGACTTTCAACTCCCTCCAAAGGTTTTCTATAGGGTTTAGGTCTGGAGACTGGCTAGGCCGCTCCAGGACCTTGAAATGCTTCTTACGAAGCAGCTCCTTCGTTGCCCTGGCGGTGTGCTTGGGATCATTGTCATGCTGAAAGACTCAGCCATGTTTCATCTTCAATGACCTTGCTGATGGAAGGAGGTTTGCACTCAAAATCTCACGATACATGGCCCCATTCATTCTTTCATGTACACGGATCAGTCGTCCTGTTCCCTTGACAGAGAAACAGCCCCAAAGCATGATGTTGCCACCCCCATGCTTCACAGTAGGTATGGTGTTCTTTGGATGCAAATCGGCGTTCTTTCTGCTCCAAACACGACGAGTTGTGTTTCTACCAAACAGTTATACTTTTGTTTCATCTGACCATATGACATTCTCCCAATACTCTTCTGGATCATCCAAATGCTCTCTAGCAAACTTCAGACGGGCCCGGACATGTAATGGCTTAAGCAGGGGGACACGTCTGGCACTGCAGGATCTGAGTCCCAGGCGGCGTAGTGTGTTACTGATGGTAGCCTGTGTAACGTTGGTCCGAGCTCTCTGCAGGTCATTCACTAGATCCCCCCCGTGTGGTTCTGGGATTTTTGCTCACCATTCTTGAGGTCATTTTGACCCCACGGGGTGATATCTTGTGTGGAGCCCCAGATCGATGGAGATTATCAGTGGTCTTGTATGTCTTCCATTTTCTAATTATTGCTCCCACAGTTGATTTCTTAACACAAAGCTGCTTGCCTATTGCAGATTCAGTCTTCCCAGCCTGGTGCAGGGCTACAATTTTGTTTCTGGTGTCCTTCAACAGCTCTTTGGTCTTCACCATAGTGGAGTTTGGAGTGTGACTGTTTGAGGTTGCAGACAGGTTTCTTTTAGGCTATGTGCCCACGTAGCAGATTTAATGCAGAGCGTTTTTGCCGCTCTCTGGCAGAAAAAAATGCATGCAGATTTACAAGTGTTTTTTCTGCCAGAGAGAAGCGTTTTTACATGCGTTTTCGCATGCGTTTTTTCAAGCAGTTTTCCAAGCGATTTTGAGCATCACTTGGAAAAGTGCTTGACAAGTTGGTCACACTATATAAATCCATGCAACCGGCATGGATTTATATAGTGTGACCAAGTAATAGTTAAAAAAATGGTAAAAAAAAAAAAAAAAAAAAGATTATGCTCACCTTCCGGTGTCATCTCTGCTGTGTCCGGTCTCTTGCATTGCTCGCGGTGGTGTGAAGGACCTGCGGTGACGTCATTGAGTCATGTGATGGGTCACATGACTCAGTGACGTCATGGCCGGTCCTTCACAACAGCGTGAACATTGCAAGAGACCGGACGGCGTGGACAAAACACCGGGAGGACGTCGGAAGGTGAGTATAAACTTTATTTTTTATTTTAAATTCTTTTTTTACAGATTCTGTGGTACCCAGGTCTGGATGAGAGTCTCTTCTCCTCCAGGCCTGGGTACCATCCGCACATTAGAACGCGCCAATTGCGCAAGTACAGATGCAGTCTTGCGGAATTTGCGCGTTCTAATGCAAGTCAATGGCGGCGATTACGCTGCGTGTCCGCAAAATTAATGGACATGCTGCGTATTTTTGAGCAGCATGGGCATTGAAAGTGCGGAATTGCATTGGAGACCATGGGGGAAGGTTTACCAAGCGTTTCCCAAGCTTTAACGCTGTGGAAATTCCCCAGCGTAAATGCTTGAAAAACGCATCGTGGGCACACAGCCTTATACTGATAACAAGTTCAAACAGGTGCCAGTACTACAGGTAATGAGTGGAGAACAGAGGAGCCTCTTAAAGAAGAAGTTACAGGTCTGTGAGAGACCGAAATCTTGCTCGTTTGTAATTGACCAAATACTTATTTTCCACCAAAATTTAAAAAAAAATTCTTTCCAAATCAGACAATGTGATTTTCAGGATTTGTTTTCTCATTTTGTATCTCATAGTTGAGGTGGAGGTGTCTCATTTTGGACTGCACACCACCCATCAATTGAAATTCACTCGGGCAGCGGCTGGATATTAGTGACCCTGCCCAGTACTGCAGTCCATTCACTTCAATGGGAGCTTTGTAGCATTAGTAGTGGTTTTCAGCTAATTGGTGAAGGTGCCGGGTGTCGGATCCTCACCAGCCTCATATTGATGACTTCTCCTATGGATAGGTCAGTCATGGTCCATTCCTGGACTGTCACTTGAAGCATTGTGTCTTTATCACTTCAATGTTTTCTTTTTCCTTAATTATAGATCCTGTTGTGCCCAATCTGAAGAGGCAGAATTAACCTCAGAGACTGTAAATGAGTAGCTTATGAACAATGTCCTCCATGAATAGTCTGGAGGGCTCGGCTGAGCTGTCGGGTGAAGAGTGTGTGAGCTTCTGTCTGTCCGGCATGCCTGACATAAAAGTGGAGCATGTGATGGAGGCCAACCCAGAAGAGGGGAGCGCTCAGAACGTAGCCATGGGAATGAAATTCATTTTACCAAATAGATTTGACATGAATGTCTGTTCTCGCTTCGTCAAGTCCTTGAACGAAGAAGACAGTAAGAATATCCAAGATCAAGTAAACTCTGACCTGGAAGTAGCCTCCGTCCTATTTAAAGGTGGGTGATCACCTGCATCTATGTGGTTTCTCCAAAGTAAAAAATGTACATGTGTGATGTTCAAGCTGAGGAAGCAGAAGGACAAGGAGACAGGAGATGGCCGGAAATGTGGTGGTTACACTGGGCTGATGGCTGTGACACCTGCTATCATCTCCTCGATATAAGTAGAAAACCCACCCTGCTGACATCTCTGAAGGCTTCTCTCAGTGACCCCTTCGAGAGCGGCCGATTTTTCATTTCTATGCTTTCATTTTTTCCTCCCGTTCCTCTAAGGGCCGTAACTTTTTTATTTTTTTTCATCGATTAAAGCCGTATGAGGGCTTGTTTTTTGCGGGATGAGATGTAGCTTTGAATGACACCATTCATTGTACCATTTAATGTACTGAAAAATGGGAATAAAATTCCAAGTGGAGTGAAATTGTGATGACATTGCAATTCTATTGTTTATAGGGTTTCTGTTTTTACGGCGTTCAGTGGGCAGTAAAAATGACTTGGCGACATGATTCTCCAGGACAGTTATGGCAATACCAAAGTTGTATAGTTATTATTTTTTTTTATATTTTAGTGAAAAAAAAATCTGAAATTTGTAAAGAAAAAAATATTTTTTTCATGTCACTATTTTCTGAGACTTGTAACTTTTCTTTACTTTTTCCTCAGTGGAGCTTCGGGAGGTTTTTTTTTCGTGTGCCGAGCTGTTGTTTTCATTGATACCATTGTGGGCTACATAAGACATAGATCACTTTTTATTGCATTTTTGGGGGGTGGTTTTCATCTTTCTCTGTATGTTTTAAATAATTTTATATCTTGATAGAATATACTTTTATAGCTGCAAAGATATGTATTATTTGGTGATTTAAACTTTTAGTCTTATGTTTTAATGTGTGTTTTTTTTTTTATAACACTTTTTATTTTTTACTTTATTTTTTAGTCCCCCTAGAGCAGGGTTCCCCAACTCCAGTCCTCAAGGCCCACCAACAGGTCATGTTTTCAGGATTTCCTTAGTATTGCACAGGTGATGTAACTATTGCCTGTGCTGATGATGGAATTATCACCTGTGCAATACTAAGGAAATCCTGAAAACATGACCTGTTGGTGGGCCTTGAGGACTGGAGTTGGGGAACCCTGCCCTAGAGGACTTTAACCTGCAATTATTTAATCATTTATACTATATACCGCAGTATATAATATAAATCGCAGTCTCCTCAACTACAGGCTGAGCTTCAAAGGAGTACCAAGATAGCAATGATTTGGGGGCTTTAGGAGGCCCCTTACTGCCATGGTAACCTATTGATCCCCCATAATCACGTCATGGGGGGCCAGTGGGTCTTGATAAGCATGTGCACCAGTGATTATGCTATTTAAATGTCGCTGTCAATCACTGACAGCAATATTTAAAAGGCTAGTGCTGATCGCTGCTGTTACAGACATATGCTGGCTGTGTACTAAAGCCTTCTCCAAACACCCTTATACACTCCATGAGCTATATATAAATAGCTGTATATAAATATATACAGGTGCATCAAACAAAATTAGAATGTCAGCAAAAAGTAAATTTATTTTGGTTCTTCAGTACAAAAAGTGAAACTCATATATTATATAGAGTCATTATAAACAGAGTGATCTATTTCAAGTGTTTATTTCTGTTAATGTTTATGATTATGGTTTACAGCCAATGAAAACACAAAAGTCATTATCTCAGTAAATTAGAATACGTTATAACATCAGCTTGAAAAATGTTTTTAAAATCCGAAATATTGGCCTACTGAAATGTATGTTCAGTAAATGAACTCAATACTTGGTCGGGGCTCCTTTTGCATCAATTACTGCATCAATGCAGCGTGGCATGGAGGCGATCAGCCTGTGGCGCTGCTGAGGTGTTATGGAAGCCCAGGTTGCTATGATAGCAGCCTTCAGCTCGCCTGCATTGTTGGGTCTGGTGTCTCTCATCTTCCTCTTGACAATACACAGAATCTATGGGGTTAAGGTCAGGCGAGTTTGCTGTCCAATCAAGCACAGCGATACTGTTTTTACACCAGGAATTGGTACTTTTGGCAGTGTGGACAGGTGCCAAGTCCTGCTGGAGAATGACATTTCCATCTCCAAAAAGCTTGTCGGCAGAGGGAAGCATGAAGTGCTCTAAAATTTCTTGGTAGACGGCTTTTCTGACTTTGGTATTAATAAAACACAGTGGACCTACACCAGCAGATGACATGGCTCCCCAAACCATTACTGATTGTGGAAACTTCACACTAGACCTCAAGCAGCTTGGATTGTGTCCTCTCCACTCTTCCTCCAGACTCTGGGACCTTGATTTCCAAATGAAAATAATTGGAACTCTGGGACCTTGTGAAGTGTGTCAATGACTGCCTTCTGGACATCTGTCAAGTCAGCAATCTTTCCCATGATTGTGGAGCCTACTGAAACAGACTAAGGGACCTTTGTAAACGCTTAGGAAGCCTTTGTGTTTTTTGTTAATTATTTTAATTGACTGAGATAATGACTTTTGTGTTTTCATTGGCTGTAAGCCACAATCATTAACAGAAATAGATCACTCTGTGTGTGTGTGTGTGTGTGTGTGTATATATGTGTGTATATATATATATATATATATATATATATATATATATATATATATTATACAGTACAGACCAAAAGTTTGGACACACCTCATTTAAAGATTTTTCATGACTATGAAAATTGTACATTCACACTGAAGGCATCAAAACTATGAATTAACACACGTGGAATTATATACTTAACAAAAAAGTGTGAAACAGCTGAAAATATGTCTTATATTCTGGGTTCTTCAAAGTATCCACCTTTTGCTTTGATGACTGCTTTGCACACTCTTGGCATTCTCTTGATGAGCTTCAGGAGGTAGTCACCAGAAATGGTCTTCCAACAATCTTGAAGGAGTTCCCAGAGATGCTTGGCACTTGTTGGCCCTTTTGCCTTCACTCTGCGGTCCAGCTCACCCCAAACCATCTCGATTGGGTTCAAGTCTGGTGACTGTGGAGGCCAGGTCATCTGGCGTAGCACCCCATCACTCTCCCTCTTGGTCAAATAGCCCTTACACAGCCTGGAGGTGTGTTTGGGGTCATTGTCCTGTTGAAAAATAAATGATGGTCCAACTAAACGCAAACCAGATGGAATAGCATGCCGCTGCAAGATGCTGTGGTAGCCATGCTGGTTCAGTATGCCTTCAATTTTGAATAAATCCCCAACAGTGTCACCAGCAAAGCACCCCCACACCATCACACCTTCTCCTCCATGCTTCACGGTGGGAACCAGGCATGTAGAGTCCTTCCGTTCACCTTTTCTGCGTCGCACAAAGACACGGTGGTTGGAACCAAAGATCTCAAATTTGGACTCATCAGACCAAAGCACAGATTTCCACTGGTCTAATGTCCATTCCTTGTGTTCTTTAGCCCAAACAAGTCTCGTCTGCTTGTTGCCTGTCCTTAGCAGTGGTTTCCTAGCAGCTATTTTACCATGAAGGCCTGCTGCACAAAGTCTCCTCTTAACAGTTGTTGTAGAGATGTGTCTGCTGCTAGAACTCTGTGTGACATTGACCTGGTCTCTAATCTGAGCTGCTGTTAACCTGCGATTTCTGAGGCTGGTGACTCGGATAAACTTATCCTCAGAAGCAGAGGTGACTCTTGGTCTTCCTTTCCTGGGGCGGTCCTCATGTGAGCCAGTTTCTTTGTAGCGCTTGATGGTTTTTGCAACTGCACTTGGGGACACTTTCAAAGTTTGCCCAATTTTTCGGACTGACTGACCTTCATTTCTTAAAGTAATGATGGCCACTCGTTTTTCTTTACTTAGCTGCTTTTTTCTTGCCATAATACAAATTCTAACAGTCTATTCAGTAGGACTATCAGCTGTGTATCCACCTGACTTCTGCACAACACAACTGATGGTCCCAGCCCCATTTATAAGGCAAGAAATCCCCCTTATTAAACCTGACAGGGCACACCTGTGAAGTGAAAACCATTTCCGGTGACTACCTCTTGAAGCTCATCAAGAGAATGCCAAGAGTGTGCAAAGCAGTCATCAAAGCAAAAGGTGGCTACTTTGAAGAACCTAGAATATGAGACATATTTTCAGTTGTTTCACACTTTTTTGTTAAGTATATAATTCCACATGTGCTAATTCATAGTTTTGATGCCTTCAGTGTGAATGAACAATTTTCATAGTCATGAAAATACAGAAAAATCTATAAATGAGAAGGTGTGTCCAAACTTTTGGTATGTATGTGTGTGTATATGTATGTGTATATATATATATATATATATATATATGTAAAAAAGAGCGTTATTTCAAAATAAAATCTGAACACTAGAATTGCCATTTTTTTTGGTCACCACAATTGTCTGAAAATACAATAAAAGGAAATCGTATGTCAGATGTACCCCAAATTGGAATCAATACGAACATCAGCTCTGCACACATAAAACAAGCCATCACATAGCTCCATAGGCAGAAATTGAAAAATATTTTTATTTTGACCACCAAAATCTAAAAATAAACCCCTTGCACATTTAGCATCGCTGTAATCCTACTGACCTGGGGAATCATGTGCCTGATTATTTTTTTGTACACCATGAACTCAATAAAATCAAAATCCAAAAAACAAAGGCATAATTACATTTTTTGACGTTTTTCATGCCATTATCCAATAAAACGAATGTCATTCAACACTGAAACTCGGACCGCAAAAAGTGAGCTTTTATTTGGCTATGTCAACGGAAAAATAAAAAGATTACAGCTTTTAGAACAATGGAGGGAAAAACAAAGGCACAAAAATTGTCATTGTCATTAGAGGGCTAGATTAAGTTCCCAGCAAAGAGGATCGCCTTGTCGTTGCTGCTGGGCATGCATTAATTGGTCAATTTATACACTAAGTATCTTCGTTTTTTCCTGTTTTGTAGAGCAGTAATGCAATTCCAATTTCATGTTTGCATGCTATAGCAACTTGAGTGCAACTTTATTTGTTAATTACAAATTTGTCTGTCATGATAATGAGGCTGCTGAAAACTCTTTCTGAGAGGACAGGATATACGAGTCGAAAACAGCCCCAGTGGCTAGTGTTAAAATTGTAAGATTGCAATTTTATTTTATAATGCAGATTGTAATATATAAAAAAAAAATCATTTAACAAAAAAACCTGATCTACACAATAGGTCTTTTTCTGATGTTGCATATCCTTTAACACTGTTGTAATATCCTAACAATTACTCCAGTCGTCTTATTATCTTATCACACAGGATTTTTTTAATAATGACTTTTCCTTTACTTTCCAGCTGAATGCAATATCCACACCTCGCCGTCTCCCGGTATACAGGTCAGACATGTGTACACCCCATCAACCACCAAACATTTCTCTCCCATCAAGCAGTCCACCACACTGACGAACAAGCACCGAGGCAACGAGGTGTCCACTACGCCCCTGCTGGTGAATTGTAAGTACTCTGCTCGTCATCTCCTCTGCTGGGGGTATCACTTTGCAGATGGACCTGCTATTTCAGGATATGCATTATTACTAATAGGAAGCTATTGTCCATTTAAACTTGAAGATGATCCGTCTACAAATATAATTATCACATGTTTCTTATGCTATAAACTCAGTTTTTGTCTCTTGCACAGCTCTGTCTGTTCACCAGTTGGCTGCTCAGGGGGAGATGGTGTATCTGGCAAGTCGTCTTGAACAGGGTAAAGCATAAAACTCCTTACTGGCCACCGCAAAAACTGAAAGTTGGGGAACCGGGTCTTCCATTTACCTCCAGCTGCAAGACAATGGCTAGGGGGAGTTAAAGGATCATACTCATTATCTGTAGGAGCACACCACTCCCCAGCCTCCTGGCTTCCAGTGGTGTGGAGGAGAGTGTACTCCTGATTGTTTGACATTGAGAGCCGACTGTGTAAGCAGAGGCAGCTTTCTCTCGGCACCATCAGCGATCCTGGCATGCTTCAGAGTGGCTCTTACAAGCTCTATAGAAAAGAGATTGTCAACGCTGTGCTCCTTGCCTAGAAGACTGGTAACCGGTAAACAAAATAAAAAATCCTTCATTGAGAATGGAGAGGATATTTTGCAACAAGTAAATTGCAAATTTGCTTGTTTTTACAAGCACTTTGCAACTTTAACCATTTATGTTGTTGAGAAAACTGATGCCTGTGGTAGACAGAAGTGGTTTAGTACATTTCTAGCCTGTTCTGTCAGTTCCTATAGACATGGAATGGTGCAGTGTCAGGACTGATGGGGGAAGGGGGCTGAGGATTGTGGTGTGGGGGGGAGCTGTGGATCGTGGTGTGTGTGTGTGTGTGTGTGTGTGTGTGTGTGTGTGTGTGTGTGTGTGTGTGTGTGAAGGGGGGGGCTGAGGATCGTGGTGTGTGTGTGGGGGGGGGGTGGCTGAGGATCGTGGTGTGTGTGTGTGTGGGGGGGGGGCTGAGGATCGTGGGGGGGGGCTGAGGATCGTGGGGGGGGGGGCTGAGGATCGTGGTGTGTGTGTGTGTGGGGGGGTGGCTGAGGATCGTGGTGTGTGTGGGGGGGGTGGCTGAGGATCGTGGTGTGTGTGGGGGGGAGCTGAGGATCGTGGTGTGTGTGGGGGGGGTGGCTGAGGATCGTGGTGTGTGTGGGGGGGAGCTGAGGATCGTGGTGTGTGTGTGTGGGGGGGAGCTGAGGATCGTGGTGTGTGTGTGTGGGGGGGAGCTGAGGATCGTGGTGTGTGTGTGGGGGGGAGCTGAGGATCGTGGTGTGTGTGTGGGGGGGAGCTGAGGATCGTGGTGTGTGTGTGGGGGGGAGCTGAGGATCGTGGTGTGTGTGTGGGGGGGAGCTGAGGATCGTGGTGTGTGTGTGGGGGGGAGCTGAGGATCGTGGTGTGTGTGTGGGGGGGAGCTGAGGATCGTGGTGTGTGTGGGGGGGAGCTGAGGATCGTGGTGTGTGTGGGGGGGAGCTGAGGATCGTGGTGTGTGTGGGGGGGAGCTGAGGATCGTGGTGTGTGTGTGTGGGGGGGAGCTGAGGATCGTGGTGTGTGTGTGTGGGGGGGAGCTGAGGATCGTGGTGTGTGTGTGGGGGGGAGCTGAGGATCGTGGTGTGTGTGTGGGGGGGAGCTGAGGATCGTGGTGTGTGTGTGGGGGGGAGCTGAGGATCGTGGTGTGTGTGTGGGGGGGAGCTGAGGATCGTGGTGTGTGTGTGGGGGGGAGCTGAGGATCGTGGTGTGTGTGTGGGGGGGAGCTGAGGATCGTGGTGTGTGTGGGGGGGAGCTGAGGATCGTGGTGTGTGTGGGGGGGAGCTGAGGATCGTGGTGTGTGGGGGGGAGCTGAGGATCGTGGTGTGTGTGTGGGGGGGGGGGCTGAGGATCGTGGTGTGTGTGGGGGGGGTGGCTGAGGATCGTGGTGTGTGTGGCGGGGAGCTGAGGATCGTGGTGTGTGTGGCGGGGAGCTGAGGATCGTGGTGTGTGTGGCGGGGAGCTGAGGATCGTGGTGTGTGTGGGGGGGAGCTGAGGATCGTGGTGTGTGGGGGGGAGCTGAGGATCGTGGTGTGTGTGGGGGGGGGGGTGGCTGAGGATCGTGGTGTGTGTGGGGGGGGAGCTGAGGATCGTGGTGTGTGTGTGTGTGTGTGTGTGTGTGGGGGGGAGCTGAGGATCGTGGTGGGGGGGGAGCTGAGGATCGTGGTGTGTGTGGGGGGGAGCTGAGGATCGTGGTGTGTGTGTGTGGGGGGGAGCTGAGGATCGTGGTGTGTGTGTGTGGGGGGGAGCTGAGGATCGTGGTGTGTGTGTGGGGGGGAGCTGAGGATCGTGGTGTGTGTGTGGGGGGGAGCTGAGGATCGTGGTGTGTGTGTGGGGGGGAGCTGAGGATCGTGGTGTGTGTGTGGGGGGGAGCTGAGGATCGTGGTGTGTGTGTGGGGGGGAGCTGAGGATCGTGGTGTGTGTGGGGGGGAGCTGAGGATCGTGGTGTGTGTGGGGGGGAGCTGAGGATCGTGGTGTGTGGGGGGGAGCTGAGGATCGTGGTGTGTGTGTGGGGGGGGGGGGCTGAGGATCGTGGTGTGTGTGGGGGGGGTGGCTGAGGATCGTGGTGTGTGTGGCGGGGAGCTGAGGATCGTGGTGTGTGTGGCGGGGAGCTGAGGATCGTGGTGTGTGTGTGGCGGGGAGCTGAGGATCGTGGTGTGTGTGGGGGGGAGCTGAGGATCGTGGTGTGTGGGGGGGAGCTGAGGATCGTGGTGTGTGTGGGGGGGGGGTGGCTGAGGATCGTGGTGTGTGTGGGGGGGGAGCTGAGGATCGTGGTGTGTGTGTGTGTGTGTGTGTGTGGGGGGGAGCTGAGGATCGTGGTGGGGGGGGGAGCTGAGGATCGTGGTGTGGGGGGGGGGAGCTGAGGAGCGTGGTGTGGGGGGGGGGAGCTGAGGAGCGTGGTGTGGGGGGGGGGAGCTGAGGAGCGTGGTGTGGGGGGGGGGAGCTGAGGAGCGTGGTGTGGGGGGGGGAGCTGAGGAGCGTGGTGTGGGGGGGGAGCTGAGGAGCGTGGTGTGGGGGGGGAGCTGAGGGGCGTGGTGTGGGGGGGGGGGGAGCTGAGGGGCGTGGTGTGGGGGGGCTGAGGAGCGTGGTGGTGGGGGGGGCGGGCTGAGGGGCGTGGTGTGGGGGGAGCTGAGGAGCGTGGTGGTGGGGGGGGAGCTGAGGATCGTGGTGGTGGGGGGGTGCTGAGGATTGTTCAGGGCTAGGATAGGTGGGAGCCGAGTTTCGGTTGAACTCTCACTGAGCTGGCACTTATCACCTATGATGTGTGCTAAAGAAAAAAATTGTCTTTAACCTCCTACCAGAAAACGTGATCAACCTGACAGACGAAGAAGGATTCACACCGCTAATGTGGGCCGCAGCTCACGGACAGATCGCCGTTGTGGAGTTTCTACTTCAGAATGTAAGAAATTGAAAGAGCTTTAAAATAATTTGCACATATTGAATACAAAAGGCTCTGAAAATATATTTATACTCTGATCTCTATCCTTTGTTTAGGGTGCGGATCCTCAAGTCCTCGGGAAAGGTCGCGAAAGTGCTCTGTCCCTGGCATGTAGCAAAGGCTACACAGATATTGTGAAAATGCTGGTGGAGTGTGGAGTGGATGTGAACGAGTACGACTGGGTAAGATCAGCACATGAAAATATCATAAAATGCATGTAGTGAGATGAGCACGCAGATTTACTATGTCTACCCCATGACACCTTCTTTACAGAATGGAGGAACGCCCTTGTTATATGCTGTCCATGGCAATCACGTGAAATGTGTGAAAATTCTTCTAGGTGAGTATCTGAGCGATGTCAGGATGTAGGGATACGTGGCCGTATGGTGTTCACACACGCTTGTCTTTGAGCATTTAAATTTCTTATCATTTTTGTTCATACTGTATGATTCCGATTCATCGAGATTGGTGATTTGTTTGTCGGTGGTGTGCAAATATTTTCCACAACTCAACTTTGTGCAAAATGTTTGCTGCTAGTCAAAGTGACCATTTGATGTATCGGCCCCGATGTGTTTTGTTTTCTTTCTTTTTGAAGTTTTGTAGAAAATCCTTTGACAAAACAATGTATCCAAAACATGCTGAGCTTAGAGGAAATTCCACCAAGTGTAAAAATGCTACAAAAACCTGTTAAGCTGTCTAAACTTTAGACGGCTTAGACTTGGACTTGATAGTCTTAATGTGGCACATTTATCATACTGCCTCCTGCTATTTGATAAGTTTGGCGCATCATTAAATGTCCAGTGTAAGTTTACATCCCCTATTACTTGGCTCACTATTTTACACCAGATTGTGGGGCAATTTTGGCACACGAGGGTCACAATTTAGGGCTCTCCCTCCACCCACTTTCCAAACAGAACATGTTCCCTTGTCAAGTGTGTTTAAAGCACATAGTAAATGCGGTGCCCGGCATGTAAGGCTGTTTATTATGCACATTAAAGGGAACATGTCATGTTGGAAGCCGCATCTGATCTGCAGACCAGATCTTATAGAGCAGGAGGAGCTGATCAGATTGTTATACATTTTGGTTGAAAAAGATTCAGTATCACTTACATTTTATTAATTGATATTTATATGCATATGAATCCAGTGGGTGGTCCTACTAGTGATTGACAGTATCTTCTGTATAACTGTGCATTCAGAGAGTGCTGTCAATCACTAGTAGGACTGCCCACTGGACTCATATGCATATAAATATTAGGAATTGCAATTAATAAATTGCAAGTTACACTGAATCTTTTCCAACAAGCCTATATATCATTCTGCTCAGCTTCTCCTCCTGTCCACAGATCAGACTGCATGTACAATATGACAGGTTCCCTTTAATCCAGAATTCTGGCACATGTAGCTCACTAATTCAACCGCAGTGTACGTGGTATTTCTGGTCTTCTCCCTAGTAATGATTTCCATGTTGGAAAGTGCCGTCTTTATACCAAACAGTAATCTGATGTAGGAGAAAACGTACAATCCCTCTGTGTCATAAGACCTCGGCTAAGCCGTGCTGATCAGCTATTCCTGACTACCAGCAGAATTGTGAATTCAGCTCTGCACCCTAGAAGGGAATCCGCAGAAAACTGATCAGATTCAGCTCTGGTGGAAAACAAGTGATGTCGCTCTATATATGTGACCTCCAACGGGGTGTCCTTGGGTGAACACATATTGCAATCATTTCACTGCCAGGGACTTATGGAAAATGTCATCAATTTAAACATTTGCTAAAATATTAGGACTAATTTAGTTCTTTATATTATTAATCCAGATTATTAACTACAATATTGACTTTCAAATGATATCAGACTCAGTATTCTGGATGGAAAGCTGGAAGTGACCTCTGTAAGAAATCTCACAGCCTGCTACTGTCACCTCCAGGGGTACAGCCTCCAGGAGGGAGTTACAGGAGCTTTTCCTCATGGTATCACCCCTTCTTACTAATCAGAGAGGGGGTGTGCTCTGCAATCGTCACATTTAGTGGGGACATTTTTTTGGTTTCTACCAAAGAGTATGAAGATCACCCCCATGTTCACCAGCATCTGGATCATGGAGATCTTTGATCTTTCCAGTTCTGGTGAATATTTGGTGATGTGAATGTAGTCAGGCATACGTAGCCTGTGTGGGCACAGCACATTTTGTACTTTTATTACTAGGAGATGTCATATCTCTCATATGGCTGTCAGCAGCACTCTCTCATTAAAGGGACGTGACATCTGTAGGCCAAGTAATCTGACCTGCAAAAATCCAAAATGTAGAAAAAAAAAAGTCTATTTTTCTCCATTTAGGGTTCTGCTTGGGTCAGACTTAGCCACACACATTATATTTTTATCTGTTTTTACAAAACTTTGCATTGTGTTTCAAAAATGCACAAAGGTGCTGATGATTGGAAAGTGCTAGGTGGCTTTTTCACAACTAGCTGGGGGTCATAATGTTTCGCTATGGGGTTATAATATGGTTTCTGTATCATTTAGAATTCCAGATTTAGTTGTGTTCCTAAATACTAGGTAAATGGTTAAACAGAAAGCAGATTACACATGCAGGTAGTCCCATCAGACTGAGCAGGTCACAGGTGGGTAGTTATGTGAGAAAGTATTTTTGGGAAACTTTTCGAGCCTGGTATTGACTTTAGCTGAATGATATTATGTTATTATTGGCAGAGAATGGGGCAGATCCGACCATTGAGACCGACTCTGGCTATAACTCCATGGACCTGTCTGTCGCTCTGGGCCACAGGAGTGGTAAGTTATGTACCCGCAGCAAACAACCCTCTGGGTCCAGGTCCAAATCTATTCATCTTGTGTACACAGAAGTGATTGTGTTTCCTCCCACATAAACAGCGAGATCGGCATCATGCTCCTTCCTGTCAGTATCTGGTCAATATTGCGAAAATGCTGTGATGTCACTAAGTCAATAGAAAGCCATGCTGTAAATATTATCTGAGGACATTGCTGTATAATGGGTGATTTATGGTTGGGTTCCTATAGATAGATTACACACACAACATCTAGACACAAGGCTGCTTAAATTACCTAATAGCCAATTGCCCAATGGCAGTAACCACCTTCATACAGTTATTGCTGATATCGCCCGTTTACATATTTACATATGGGACCATTAAGTGTTGGGAATCCTCCGAAGCAACTGCAGCTTTCCCGTCACTGTCAGTTGATTGTCAGGTTTTTCACCGGCCCGACCTGCAGAGATTCTGCTGATCGCTGAGATTCTTCTGAGCAGAGATTCACCAGGCTTCATCAGAAGAGGCACTGGGGATGCTGGCAGGTAGGAGGAGGTCCGCAGGACTGGTGGCCACGGACTACCAACGAGGTCGCTGGACCAGAGACCTGCAAATGGCTTTGATCACTTTTAATATATACCTGGGTTAAATGGCTTGTCTTGTAAAAATAAGTTATCAGCTTTCCACAGGATAGGTGATAATTTATTGATCGGTTGGGGGTCTGCTGAGGTCACACTGGTCAGCCGAATGGAGAATTTTTATCCTTGTTAGAACAGGTGGGGGCGTTTGCGTGGTTATGTTCTGGTACTGAGTGGACGCATGTGAGTAGAGCTCCCGATATCCTGGACAGATCTCCTGCTTAGACACCCATATTCCCTGACAGTAACTGCTCTATACCGATGGAGGAGGGGGGAAGAGTCTGTAGTGGTGCTGTGCAAGACAGACTTCGATGCCCAGGAACTGCTGCACTACGGTCAGGAGAATTTTGGCACTTGGCGCGCTGCCTAATTTTATACAGTTTGTATGGAAAGTATTCAGACCCCTTTAAATTTTTCACTCTTGTTTCATTGCAGCCATTTGGTAAATTCTAAAAAGTTAATTTTTTTCTCATTAAAGTACACTTTGCACCCCATCTTGACTACAAAAAAAACAGAAATGTAGAAATTTTTGCAGATTTATTAAAAAAGAAAAACGGAAAGATCACATGGTCATAAGTATTCAGACCCTTTGTTCAGTATTGAGTAGAAGCACCCTTTTGAGCTAGTCAAGCCATGAGTCTTCTTGGGAATGATGCAACAAGTTTTTCACACCTGGATTTGGGGATCCTCTGCTATTCTTCCTTGCAGATCCTCTCCAGTTCCGTCCGGTTGGATGATGAACGTTGGTGGACAGCCATTTCCAAGTCTCTCCAGAGATGCTCAATTGGGTTTAGGTCAGGGCTCTGGCTGGGCCAGTCAAGAATGGTCAGAGTTGTTCTGAAGCTACTTCTTTCTTATTTTAGCTGTGTGCTCAGGGTCATTGTCTTGTTGGAAGGTGAACCTTTGGCCAAGTCTGAGGTCCAGAGCACTCTGGAAGAGGTTTTCATCCAGGATATCTCTGTACTTGTCCGCATTCATGTTTCCTTCAATTGCAACCAGTCGTCCTGTCCCTGTAGCTGATAAACACCCCCATAGCATGATACTGCCACCACCATGTTTGACTGTTGAGATTGTATTGGACAGGTGAGCAGTGCCTGGTTTTCTCCACACATACCGCTTAGAATTATTACCAAAAAGTTCTATCTTCTCAGAGAATCTTATTTCTCATAGTCTGGGAGTCCTTCATGTGTTTTTGAGCAAACTCTATGCGGGCTTTCATATGTCTTGCACTGAGGAAGGCTTCCGTCAGGCCACTTTGCCATAAAGACCCGACTGGTGGAGGGCTGCAGTGATAGTTGACTTTGTGGAACTTTCTCCTATCTCCTTTCTGCATCTCTGGAGCTCAGACACAGTGATCTTGGGGTTCTTCTTTACCTCTCTCACCAAGGCTCTTCTCCCACAGTTGCTCAGTTTGGCTGGAAGGCCAGATCTAGGAAGACTTCTGGTGGTCCCAAGCTTCTTCCATTTAAGGATTATGGAGGCCACTGTGCTCTTAGGAACCTTGAGTAATGTAGAAATTCTTTTGTAACCTTGACCAGATCTGTGCCTTGCCACAATTCTGTCTCTGAGCTCCTTGGGCAGTTCCTTTGAGCTTATGATTCTCATTTGGTCTGACATGCACTGTGAGCTGTGAGGTCTTATATAGACAGGTGTGTGCCTTTCCAAATCAAGTCCTATCAGTTTAATTAAACACAGCTGGACTCCAGTGAAGGAGTAGAACCATCTCAAGGAGGATCACAAGGAAATGGACATCATGTGACTTAAATATGAGTGTCTGAGCAAAGGGTCTGAATACATATGACCATGTGATATTTCAGTTTTTCTTTTTTAATAAATTGGCAAAAATGTATACATTTCTATTTTTTGTCAGTCAATATGGGGTGCAGAGTGTACTTTAATGAGAAAAAAAATGAACTTTTTAGAATTTACCAAATGGCTGCATTGAAACAAAGTGGAACATTTAAAGGGGTCTGAATACTTTCCATACCCACTGTATATAAATATTTTTTTTGCCATACAAATATAAAAAAGCATTTTTTAGTATAGCTTTTATTTATATATGTATGTGTATATATAATTTTTTTTTTATATATTTTTTTTTTTACTGTTCACATTTCGAACCATATAACCTTTTGAATGAATTCTCCCGGTTAGTATGGTCATGTGGATATTGAATATGTGTAGGTTTATCATATGTGTAGATTTTTTTGTTTGTTTGTTTTTTTGCGATGGGGATATATACAGTTATATGAAAAAGTTTGGGCACCCCTATTAATCTTAAGCTTAATGTTTTATAAAAATTGGTGTTTTTGCAACAGCTATTTCAGTTTGATATATGTAATAACTGTTGGACACAGTAATGTTTCTGCCTTGAAATGAGGTTTATTGTACTAACAGAAAATGTGCAATCTGCATTCAAACAAAATTTGACAGGTGCATAAGTATGGGCACCTCACCAGAAAAGTGACATTAATATTTAGTAGATCCTCCTTTTGCAAAAATAACAGCCTCTAGTCGCTTCCTGTAGCTTTTAATGATTTCCTGGATCCTGGATGAAGGTATTTTTGACCATTCCTCTTTACAAAACAATTCAAGTTCAGCTAAGTTTGATGGTCGCCGAGCATGGACAGCCCTCTTCAAATGATCCCACAGATGTTCAATGATATTCAGGTCTAGGGACTGGGATGGCCATTCCAGAACATTGTAATTGTTCCTCTGCATGAATGCCTGAGTAGATTTGGAGCGGTGTTTTGGATCATTGTCTTGCTGAAAGATCCATCCCCTGCGTAACTTCAAACTTGTCACTGATTCTTGAACATTACTGTCAAGAATCTGCTGATACTGAGTGTAATCCATGCGTCCCTCAACTTTAACAAGATTCCCGGTGCCGGCATTGGCCACATAGCCCCAAAGCATGATGGAACCTCCACCAAATTTTACTGTGGGTAGCAAGTGTTTTTCTTGGAGTGCTATGTTTTTTTGCCGCCATGCATAACGCCTTTTTGTATGACCAAACAACTCAATCTTGGTTTCATCAGTCCACAGGACCTTCTTCCAAAAAGAAATTGGCTTCTCCAAATGTGCTTTTGCATACCTCAGCCGACTCTGTTTGTGGCGTGCTTGCAGAAACGGCTTCTTTCGCATCACTCTCCCATACAGCTTCTCCTTGTGCAAAGTGCGTTGTATAGTTGACCGATGCACAGTAACACCATCTGCAGCAAGTTGATGCTGCAGCTCTCTGGAGGTGGTCTGAGGATTGTCCTTGACTGATCTCACCATTCTTCTTCTCTGCCTTTCTGATGTTTTTCTTGGCCTGCCACTTCTGGCCTTAACAAGAACTGTCCCTGTGTTCTTCCATTTCCTTACTATGTTCCTCACAGTGGAAACTGACAGGTTAAATCGCTGAGACAGCTTTTTGTATCCTTCCCCTGAACAACTATGTTGAATAATCTTTGTTTTCAGATCATTTGACAGTTGTTTTGAGGAGCCCATGATGCCACTCTTCAGAGGAGATTCAAACAGGAGAACAACTTGCAAGTGACCACTTTAAGTAGCTTTTCTCATGATTGCATACACCTGGCTATGAAGTTCAAAGCTCAATGAGGTTACAAAACCAAAAAAATGCTTTAGTAAGTCAGTAAAAAGTAGGTAGGAGTATTTAAAACAAGAAAATGATAAGGGTGCCCATACTTATGCACCTGTCAAATTTAGTTTGAATGCAGATTGCACATTTTCTGTTAGTACAATAAACCTCATTTCAAGGCAGAAACATTACTGTGTCCAACAGTTATTACATATATCAAACTGAAATAGCTGTTGCAAAAACACCAATTTTTATAAAACATTAAGCTTAAGATTAATAGGGGTGCCCAAACTTTTTCATATAAATAAATAAATAAATATATATATATATATATATATATATATATATATATATATATATATATATATATATATATATATATATATATATATATATATATATATATATATATATTTATAATATTTTACCACATATTTTACATAATTTCTCTCCGAAGAGATCATAAAACATTTGTAGGGAAAATATATATATTTTTCATTATTGTTCATTTTTCAAATGTAACTGGCACATCCATAGGAGCATCTACGGGGAAAATCAGTCCACTAACGTGACCTTAGTCACTGGCAGAGCTGATCTGGGCCTACTGGGGACCATTAGCACTGCTATGCCGGAGAGACACCCAGAAATGATATTATTGCCAGGTCCTACAGAAGACGCAGCATTACCAATGCTTCTACTCACTGCACAGCGCTCACTGAGAGTAGTGTAGCCGGCAAAAAAGAAGATAGAAGAGTTAATAAATGGCCGGGGTCTGTGGTGCAGGGCCAATAGCCAATTTACAGAGTTTAAGCCACGTAGTGAATGTTACAAATTTTTCTGCAAAGAAAAAAAAATAGCAGGATTGCTGTTTTTTGTGCATTCCCTTCCAGAAATTAATAAGTTTATATGTACCCAAAAAGTGCCACAGTAAAAGATAATGCTTGGTGTTAGGACTCGCAAGTATGGGGACCCTTGACTTTGGGTTACGAGCTTGCGTATTTTGGCCAAAATATCAACCAAAACCTCATATGGTGTATTTATCTTATACACTATTTTTCATCTTTTTTGCACATTTTTATGCAGGATGTGGCCAGGCCTCTTTAGTGGTGGCTGGGTGAATTGGGGCGTCTGTCCTGTGGGAGTGCACGTATATGCTGCAGGGCAACCCGCCTGATCTAATAGTATGGGCGTCATCAATAGGCTGCAAGCCTGACACTGTGCATCTCCCATATCTGTGTGACTGGCTCCTTATGCAGACTCCATCGGTGTGCATGTATAATACTACACAGCCACCCCCTCCATGATTTGGTAGGTTAGTGAGTGGCTGTTTCCATCAGTATTTTGCACATGTGCTGCCCCCTCCTTTATCATGGAGGCTTGCTGCATCCTGCAGTGCATTAGTAATCTGACCCGGTGTTGGTAAGGCATTATCTTTTACTGTGATGTTTTTTGAAATTATGTCCAATGTTCGCCATTTTTAATGTTTAGTACCCAAAGTGCCATTGATAATACAACTTATTCCACCAAAGAAACCCTCATACGTCTAGATATAAAGTCTTTGAGGAACAAACAGGCCTTATTGTTAAAGGGGTTGTCCATAATTTGGTTACAAGTCTGTGACTGCCGTCTTGTGGATCCTCACATCGCGCATGCTGCTCATTGTGAGGATTGTTCGGTGCCGCCACTAGTAACGGCGATCATGCGACCGTAGGTATGGGATTTGCATACTCCCAGCCACACTCCGACTAGACTGTATCCATCCACGCTCAGTACACTTGTAGTGTGCGAGGCCGCACACATCTAGTCGGCATGTGCCTGTATGTATACAAATCATAAACTTAGTCACCACACGCCGCTCCCGGTGCTGCAGAATCCTCAATGTGCAGTGCGCGCAACGTGAAGATTCACAAGTCTGCAGTCACTCTGTGTAGCCTAAGGCCGGACAACTTCTATAAGGGGTTAGGCACTCTTTCACACTCTTTTCTTAATGAATAAAGTACCCTGCCATTTATTTCTTTTCTGTAAGATGCAGATGTTTGATGTACCTGTGTTACATCCTATCACCGCACACTTACAGGCTTCTCCTTACTGTTTCAGTTCAACAAGTCATCGAGAATCACCTTCTGCAGCTTCTTCAAAGTATCAAAGAATAATGGACACTTTTATACAACAGAGAGAAGATGTGGATTGTTTATATCATGCAGTGAAGTGTTGTTATTCCTTTTTCACCAATGGAGAAATGATGTTTTAACACTTTTTACTATAGATTTCCTGCTGATGTTGGACAAAGAGCGGCTTCTAGCAGAATCTCATCATCAGCTGTATGAGGAAACCTTTCAGTCCCATGTAGATCTTTGCACCAGTCATCATCCCAATCATTCACCACTCCGCTCAAAAGCTCAGACTAAAGATGGCTGGAAATATATGATTTGAGTTGCCAGATTTGGTGCCTACTGGGGAGACAATTAGCGGTCCGTCTTCTATTCTTAGACTGTGCTGCCATGTATATCAGTTACACACAGTTTTACAATGATCTGGCATAGCTGGATTATAAAACATTGCAAGCATCTATTTCTGACCTGCCTCTAGGACCAATCTGAGGCAAAAACTAATGCTACGGATGGCTAGGAATAATCAAATAGATTTATTAATGATCCTATAGATTGATCAGTTCTGTTATCAGTATCCCTTAGGTTTTTCTCTGCTACACTGAAGGGGGGGCTCCAAATTGCCTGATATTTAAGGCCGCATTCACACATCTGTATGTCATGGTCTGAGTATGGACTGATGTCCGGTCTGGCTACCGGTCTCCTGATCCCAACTTGATAGCCTCATAAATGTTTATACAACTGACAAGTTTGGGTCAGTAGTCCTGCGACCAGTCCAGGAATCACGGCCCATACTCAGACCATGGCATCCGGCCTAAGAATCAGACCTTAGATGAAGAATGTCAGGCCTGTGTGAAAGCTAGTTACCCCTTCCCTCACTGTAGGATAATGGCCAGTTTACTTCTAGACACTTCAAGCCTGGGCCTCATGATCATTACCAATGCAGTGACGCATCAACAGTTTTATGCTATTGTACATCTTTGAAGGAAACTCAAAACTTGGGGATTATAGACTGGTCATTCTTGTTCTTTACGAATAACTGGAGTTTGCTTATTTAAAGGGGTCTTATTACCGCCTCTTTAAGAACTTCCTGATTACTGCAGTTCCAGCACTTGATCCCCTTGTAATACATAGACAGCCCAAGTCTGCCGTGATGAGGACTGCTGCTTCTTAGCAACTCTCTTCTCAGGGCCAACCTCTGTGACGTCTTCATACCTTTTATTATTTAACTTGTTGTAAGGAAAAAAAAAAAATGTTTACACCCAAAATGGTAAAATTATATATCTGTTACCCACCTTGTCTGTTTAGAAGACTGTGACATGACTATTCTAGTATATTTTTCCTATGTGAATAAGACAGATCAATCACAGCCAGCTACAGCATGTATCTAAAGATGCATCACACTTGTCCTGCGACTGACATGATGTGTCAGTAATAGAGATGGGCATGAACGGCTGCAGGGGAACGGTAAGGAATTCAAAAGCTATAATAAGATGTTGATCACCTTTAAAGGGGTTCTCCATGAATGTAATAAAATGGCCGCCGTCACGTTATTCAAAGAGCAGCCCATCCCAGTCATGGGCTGCAGTCTGAAAATATACTGCTCCTGAGAAATGTGTCTCAACTGACAGAGGAGCTGTGTTGTAAGCACACACAGTACAGACCAAAAGTTTGGACACACCTTCTCATTTAAAGATTTTTCTGTATTTTCATGACTATGAAAATTGTACATTCACACTGAAGGCATCAAAACTATGAATTGACACATGTGGAATTATATACTTAACAAAAAAGTGTGAAACAACGGAAAATATGTCATATATTCTAGGTTCTTCAAAGTAGCCACCTTTGGCTTTGATGACTGCTTTGCACATTCTTGGCATTCTCTTGATGAGCTTCAAGAGGTAGTCACCGGAAATGGTTTTCACTTCACAGGTGTGCCCTGTCAGGTTTAATAAGTGGGATTTCTTGCCTTATAAATGGGGTTGGGACCATCAGTTGTGTTGTGCAGAAGTCGGGTGGATACACAGCTGATAGTCCTACTGAATAGACTGTTAGAATTTGTATTATGGCAAGAAAAAAGCAGCTAAGTAAAGAAAAACGAGTGGCCATCATTACTTTAAGAAATGAAGGTCAGTTAGTCCGAAAAATTGGGAAAACTTTGAAAGTGTCCTCAAGTGCAGTTGCAAAAACCATCAAGCGCTACAAAGAAACTGGCTCACATGAGGACCGCCCCAGGAAAGGAAGACCAAGAGTCACCTCTGCTTCTGAGGATAAGTTTATCCGAGTCACCAGCCTCAGAAATCGCAGGTTAACAGCAGCTCAGATTAGAGACCAGGTCAATGCCACACAGAGTTCTAGCAGCAGACACATCTCTACAACAACTGTTAAGAGGAGACTTTGTGCAGCAGGCCTTCATGGTAAAATAGCTGCTAGAAAACCACTGCTAAGGACAGGCAACCAACAGAAGACACTTGTTTGGGCTAAAGAACACAAGGAATGGACATTAGACCAGTGGAAATCTGTGCTTTGGTCTGATGAGTCCAAATTTGAGATCTTTGGTTCCAACCACCGTGTCTTTGTGCGACGCAGAACAGGTGAACGGATGGACTCTACATGCCTGGTTCCTACCGTGAAGCATGGAGGAGGAGGTGTGATGGTGTGGGGTGCTTTGCTGGTGACACTGTTGGGGATTTATTCAAAATTGAAGGCATACTGAACCAGCATGGCTACCACAGCATCTTGCAGCGGCATGCTATTCCATCCGGTTTGCATTTAGTTGGACCATCATTTATTTTTCAACAGTACAATGACCCCAAACACACCTCCAGGCTGTGTAAGGGCTATTTGACCGAGAAGGAGAGTGATGGGGTGCTACTCTAGATGACCTGGCCTCCACAGTCACCAGACCTGAACCCAATTGAGATGGTTTGGGGTGAGCTGGACCGCAGAGTGGAGGCAAAAGGGCCAACAAGTGCTAAGCATCTCTGGGAACTCCTTCAAGTTTGTTGGAAGACCATTTCCGGTGACTACCTCTTGAAGCTCATCAAGAGAATGCCAAGAGTGTGCAAAGCAGTCAAAGCAAAAGGTGGCTACTTTGAAGAACCTAGAATATAAGACATATTTTCAGTTGTTTCACACTTTTTTGTTAAGTATATAATTCCACATGTGTTAATTCATAGTTTTGATGCCTTCAGTGTGAATGTACAATTTTCATAGTCCTGAAAATACAAAAAAATGTTTAAATGAGAAGGTGTGTCCAAACTTTTGGTCTGTACTGTACCTTAGTGAGAACTTCAACTCCAACCTGAGTCCTTTGTGCTCTGTCAATCAGCCAATGAGAAGATAAATTTCTTATCCCGTCACATACTTCTCCAGCTGCTCACAGGTATGTGTGCTTTTGATACAGGTCCTCTGTCATTGAGACACAGATCTTGAGAGCAATGTTTCTGCAGACTGCAGCCCATCCTGATACATGACTAGGACACGCTGCCGTTTGAATTATGTGACGGTGGCCATTTTATTACAGTCTTGGAGAACCTCTTTAACCTTTTGGGTGCATTTGTGACATTTTTGTATCCCCAGAAAACTATTTTAAGTTGAGCATTTGTTTTCTCAGTCGTTATTCCCATACTTTTGACCTGCCATATTGAGATTATGCATCACCATGAATAATGAGGTGGATTAAGGGCATATAAATGTAGAGGTTCTGCTCACAATCTCATTTTAAAAGTCGGAGTGAAGAACCACTAACAGGCAGCAACTGTGAACGACCCGACCTATTCGTGTATTCCCATACATTGCCACAAATTAGCAGTGACAGCCGTTATTTGTGATTAGACAACCCCTTTAATTCTTGCACTTATCCTGACCATATAGTGTATTTTTAATCTGTTAAATATGCTATACATTACCATTTTTACATCGCCACCATGTCCTGTTTCTTCCTCTGTGAACGACACTTTTATCGCTTACTGTAAGGAAATGAAGTGATGCATTATTTATTTTAATTTTGCACAATATTAAATTATGTATTTATGTATTTTAGAAAAAATGCACTTTTAATAGTCTTTGTATTTTGTATGTAGTAAGTAGAGACACTAGCATTCATTACCAGATACCATATGACCGTGAGGAGTAAGATAGTATAGTGCTGTGTAATATGGATACGTCTTGTGCTCTCTGCTGGTTTTCCGACGTCGCTCAGTGTATGACCATGTTGCTTCAGATGTATATATGACTGCTTCATAGTAGTGTGTGTGTGTGTGTATATACTGCAAATGACAGACATATTGCCGGTGTGTATCTGTACAGATGGATATGCAAATATAAAGACCTTTTTCTTGTATGTGTTTGTGTCATTGATATGCAGTTATGGGTATCAGAGAGAATTCTTCTTTGTCTCCAAGCACTAAACTATTAGATACAACAAATATACCACATTATAATGCATCAGTATTCAGAAAAAATAAACATTTAAAATGCTATGGACAGTATTGCACCCAGTTTCTTCTATTTCTCCAATACATAAAAAAGGCAACTTCAAAATCATATGGTCTTGCTTAAATTTATAAATGAATGTGTGTAGTTATATACAGTTCCAGAAATATTTGGACAGTAACTTTTGGCATTTTACCGCTTACCAAAACATATTAAAGATAGTTATATAATTAATATGGGCTTAAAGTGCAGGCCCTCAGCTTTAGGGCGTATAGAGCATATACATCGGATGTTTTATCAGATCGCATTCAGACCAATGTTATAATATGGGGCAGTGCAGATCTGCTTTTTTTTTTTTTTTTTTCCTATGCCGATTCGCCTCCACATATCGGATCACTTGCAACCAAACCAAGTCTATGGGTACATGTAAAACATCAGACTGCACTCGGATGTCATTGTAATGAATATCCACTAGTCTTCTGTAAGGTCCTTGGATAGACTAAATCATGTGCCAGTCCTTTGTACTGACCACACATATATTTATACATATAAATGAGATCCCCTCTGAGGATTCTTTTTTCTAAGGTAAACAAGGCCAACTTTTCCAACCTCTCATCATATGAGAAACCTACATCCCTTGTAATAATCTAGTTGCCGCCTTTGAACTGACTCTCAAGTGCCCAATATCTTTTTTTTTTTTTTAAATGTGGAGCCCACAACTGGATCCCATATTCCAGCTGTGTCCTCACCAGTGATTTATAAAGGGGTAACAATACAATGGGATCATAGGATTTTAGTTCTCTTTTTATACATCCTAAAATGTTGTTTGCTTTTGTGGCTGCTGCTTGACATTGAGTACTGCTGCTCAGCTTACTGGCAATCAAAATACCCAAGTCCTAATAATGTTCTTTAGTCCCGAGTCTGTTTCCATATTAATATATCTAATCCGGTATTGCACTGGTTATTTAACCTGTTGATATATTTAGTCCTGTATTGGACAGGTCACTCATCTGTACACTACATATAACACATATTAGCATTAGGGAATATGCACCAATCATTTTTGGCAGGGTACATCTCTTTCAATCATCAAATATATATCTCACTATAATTATGATATCCTTACAATATATTTTATATATTTTCTTACTATATTCTAGTTTACTTCAATTGTAACCATCTATAATCTTCATAGATGGTTACAATAATCATTTAATGATAGAGTGATCGGGTGCTGGTATTTTTCAACAAAGGGACCCTATTTCGAAGTACTAAACAGCATGTTTAAGAAATTTATTAATAAAAGTGAAGTTCTGTTCACATATTTGGTTGATGAAAGCTAGGCTATTATTTCTGTGCTATGGACCTCTTGTTTGTCTATAATGCTATATTACCATCTATACATTTTGTTTGAAACATGGACCTCAATCGGCTTGAAAGACCTGCGGGCAGGTGTCCTGATTTTAGCTAACTGTTTCATAGACCTGTATGAAGCAGTTAGCTCAGGTCAGGAGATATGGTGGCCGGACCAGATCTTTCAATCCGAGCATGGTTCATGTTTCACGGACGTGTGAAACCGGGCCTAAACATGATTATGTATCCAAAACCGTATGCCCAGCTGCCAACCATCCCGGATAAAGCAGGACAGTGATGGATTTGGGTCTGCTCCCTGCTGTCCTGAGCATCTGCTGAATGTTCTTCATTGGAACCAGTAACATAAAAAAATAAACCTAGAAGAATTCGTAGCAGTGTGTAAACATATAAATCCTCTAAAATCACTATTTTAATTCAATTCATTAAAAAGCACCAATACCCATGTGATAGAGAGTGGTGAATGGATGAATAATCTTCTAAACCAGCATATCTCCTCTAAGGAAGATAGATAACACATTATACAAAATGGACTTAATTTGCCCTGTTTAAAATCTATGATCATCCTGCCTAACGCGGAGGTTGGCACCCTGATAACGAATTTTAGTGCCCCCGCTCAACGAAGGCTGTCCCTGTCATGCCCTGTGCGTGAGCTATAGCAGGAAAATAGGTGACTACCTATTCTAATACATATATAATCCTAACATAAAAATTCAGACAGTTATGAAATTTGCAGCGTAGTATGATATACTTATCTCTGAGTAGTACTGTTAACTTGACGCGTTTCCCCGTCAGGTTCATCAGGAGGCCAGCAAAAAGAGTTTGTGCACAGAAATGATGATGATGATGATGATGATGCATGTTGCAGAATGATAGGGTCTAGTACAACCCCTGGCAAAAATTATGGAATCACCGGGTTCGGAGGATGTTCATTCAGTTGTTTTAATGTTGTTGAAAAAGAGCAGATCACAGACATGGCACAAAACTAAAGTCATTTCAAATGGCAACTTTAGGGCTTTAAGAAACACTAAAAGAAATCAAGATTAAAAATGTGGTACTCAGTGAGGGTAATTTTTTTCAGGCCAAGCAGAGGGAAAAAATTATGGAATCACTCAATTTTGAGGAAAAAATTACGGAATCACCCTGTAAATTTTAATTTCCAAAACTAACACCTGCATCAAATTAGATTTGCTCGTTAGTCTGCATCTAAAAAGGAGTGATCACACCTTGGAGAACTGTTGCTCCAAGTGGACTGACATGAATAATGGCTCCAACACGAGAGATGTCAATTGAAACAAAGGAGAGGATTATCAAACTCTTAAAAGAAAGTAAATCATCACGCAATGTTGCAAAAGATGTTGGTTGTTCAGTCAGCTGTGTCTAAAATCTGGACCAAATACAAACAACATGGGAAGGTTGTTAAAGGCAAACATACTGGTAGACCAAGGAAGACATCAAAGCGTCAACACCGGAAACTTAAAGCAATATGTCTCCAAAACAGGAAATGCACAACAGAACAAATGAGGAACGAATGGGAGGAAACTTAAGTCAATGTCTGTGATCGAACTGTAAGAAACCGCCTAAAGGAAATGGGATTTACATACAGAAAAGCTAAACATAAGCCTTCATTAACACCTAAACAGAAAAAAAACAAGGTTACAATGGGCTAAGGAAAAGCAATCGTGGACTGTGGATGACTGGATGAAAGTCATATTCAGTGATGAATCGCGAATCTGCATTGGGCAAGGTGATGATGCTGGAACTTTTGTTTGGTGCCGTTCCAATGAGATTTATAAAGATGACTGCATGAAGAGAACATGCAAATTTCCACAGTCATTGATGATATGGGGCTGCATGTCAGGTAAAGGCACTGAGGAGATGGCTGTCATTACATATTCAATAAATGCCCAAGTTTACATTGATATTTTGGACAGTTTTCTTATTCCCATAATTTAAAGGATGTTTGGGGATGATGACATAATTTTTCAAGATGATAATGTATCCTGCCATAGAGCAAAAACTGTGAAAACATTCCTTGAAAGAAGACACATAAGGTCAATGTCATAGCCTGCAAATAGTCCGGATCTCAATCCAATTGAAAATCTTTGGTGGAAGTTGAAGAAAATGGTCCATGACAAGGCTCCAACCTGCAAAGCTGATCTGGCAACAGCAATCAGAGAAAGTTGGAGCCAGATTGATGAAGAGTACTGTTTGTCACTCATTAAGTCCATGCCTCAGAAACTGCAAGCTGTTATTAAAGCCAGAGGTGGTGCAACAAAATACTAGTGATGTATTGGAGTGTTCTTTTGTGTGTTTGTTTTTCATGATTCCATAATTTTTTCCCTCTGCTTGGTCCGAAAAAAATCACCCTTGCTGAGTACCACATTTCTTATCTTGATTTCTTTTAGTGTTTCTTAAAGCCCTAAAGTTGCCATTTGAAATGACTTTAGTTTTGTGCCATGTCTGTGATCTGCTTTTTTTCAACAACATTAAACAACTGAATGAACATCCTCCGAGCCCGGTGATTCCATAATTTTTGCCAGGGGTTGTACAATGATCAGAACCCATGTTTAAATATGTTCCCTGTTAAGGTCAAAGAAAAACCCTACAGCCCCTCCCTAAAGAGTGCCCTGGTATGTGTAGAGGTCTCCTGTCCCACTATTGGTATTGCGCATGCCCTAAATCTCGAGCACTAGAGGTTGTCTGTAAATCCCTGTTGCACATGTCCAGTGACGTCGGTTCCAGAATACAGGTCACCTGAATGCTCCAATGGTAGTATAAGTATCACGCATGCGTCATGTGCGGCCGGAAGTGACGTCCGCGCTCCTCCGTGGGACGCGGACTGTGAATGTTCACTAAACAACCTCCGGATTATCAATCTAACCTGTCCAAAAATGAGATAAAGGCTCTATCTAAGCTAGAGAGTAATAAGGACCTTATAATAAAGGCATCAGACAAGGGAGGAAATTTGGTCCTAGACCACAAAAAATATCTGACAATGTGTTGGGCAATAGTGAGTGATAGTGATACATATTCTATGAAGAGAATCTATGAAAAGATCTTAGAGGACGGCAGGGATAAGGGTTTAATATCTAATAACGAATTAAAATATCTTGTGCCGGACTCACCAGTGACACCTACCTTCTATGCCTTGCCCAAGGTCCATAAGGGCTTGACCCCCCCCTTAGGGTCGTCCTATAGTCGCTGGCATTGACTCCATGTCACAAAACGTTGGTATCTACATTGATCAAGTGTTGCGCCCATTCGTGACGTCTCTACCCTCATGTACCCATGGTACACTGCACCTGTTGACCCAACTTTAGGGTATCCATGTGGAGGAGGGCACAATCTTGGCCTCCATCAATGTGGAGGTCCTCTAGAGCAGTATTCCACACGATGTGGGGGTGACGGGTGGGCTTTTGCACATAGGACTTTATTAAGGTAAAACCTTTCAGCATTTATTTATTCATCTATATATTTGACATTTTTGTGCATAAGTGCCTCTGATTGACAGTTACTTATTTTCTAAACATGTCAGTCTATGCTCATCTATTCCTGTATTTATACAGGTGGTAATTTTCAATACATTCTTTATTATGTGCACATAACATGTGAGTCAACCACAAGTTGGGTTTGTTTCCATCCTATAGGCTATTGTAGTAGTACAACTCTTATTTGGGATTATTGAACAACCTATTAGGATCACGTCTTTTTCATATCATATATTCTACTTTTTTTGATAAGGTATTTTCCTATTAATTTTTTCTGCATGTTAGTTAGTTTTTTGCCCGCTCTTTCTGTGAAGCACTGTATTTTACAGTTTTTAATTCATTTTTTGATATAATAAAGTTTATTTTACGGTCCAACAATATACTCGTATAAATTCTTTTTTTGGGGATCAATTTCCTGTGGAAAAAGAGTGTGTGTCATAGTTAATGAGTGTGTCTAAGGTGTGTGACCAAAAAAATGTTCCCTTCTTTCGCTTCTGTAAAAGTTTGGGGTTGTGCGCATGCCTTCAACATGGAAAAACCAGTCATTAATTAGTCTTCTGAATCCAAAGCTGCAATAATCTAGCTACCTAAGTACAGGTAGTTTGCCTAGAATATCCTTTTGCATCTTTTTGCCAGTTGTGATAAGATCCACTGATATGGTGTTTGCTTTTCATTCCGTTTTGTGGACACATTTTGCGAGAAACGAGAAATCTGAATGAAACGGTTACATATTGTATTTGCCTTTGCTGGAGAGGAGGATGCAGTAGACGTCCTTACGGCTGTGGATCACGTGTAGGAACACACCACTTCTTCTCATTCTTTGAGTCTGTACTTGGTCACTGAAGCATTGATAAATACTTGCAACAACAGTAACTCAACACAGGAAACAAAGGCTGATAAAGTGGTAATTGTGACTACAGGGGTTTGTACAGGTGTGCTGGATTTATTTGGGACGTGCAGTAAACCTTAACCGAAATCCTATTCTCACGCTGGTAAGCCATTATCCTCTGCGGGTGGATGATATTGTTTATTCTGATCACTAATTCTAGTGTCTTGGTGATGTTGTTGCTAATAAACGTCAATGTAACATGTATCTGTTAGATCCTTGCATTATTACATCCTCATTCTGGAGAGTGCAATCATAGAAGACTGTAAGTGTATTGAACATGACGAACTGTTTGTTCTCGGGAATATTACATAACAGATTTTATTTCATACAGTACGTAATTTGGGTGTAGGCTCTGTTCACCCTGTGGCAACCCCACATGTCAGGAAAATGGGATTCCCTAATCCATTGTTCAATTCTCAGGAAAAAATGGAGGGATAGCCAGCGTCAAAGGATCTTCGTATCAAAGCACTAATTTATTAGAAATCCATTAAAACACCACAATGGGAATACAGGTGAAAAAGGAATATGTCACAAAAACCCTGGATTCCTTCTTTTATTGTTCAATTCTGTCCAGTTTACAATAGGTGGAAATGCATGTATGTAGGTGGATTTCTGTTTTCTAAAGGAGCCAGGTGGGTTATAAAAGTGGGATGATGCGTTCCCAATATTTTTTTTTCCAGAGGTCTCCACCAACCTAAATTTGCAGAACTTCCATACAAATGAATGGAGTGATGTGGGTTGCATCCTCAGGACCTGCATCTATCAGATATTTATGGCATACCTTGTGTATATACCACCAGATTGAGAAAAAAATTAAAACTGGTTGTTGCACAATGGACCATTATCACCTATCCATAGGATCTGATTACTGGACCCCCAATAATCACTATAATGGGGATGCTGAGCCAAGAAATCTCCCTACCACTTCATTTTCTTTGTATGTATCTGACGAAAACATCCAAGTATGTTCATGCATTAAGGAATATTGTTGGTCCCTGGATCCCTCTCCTACTGACATTGCTATGAAGATATATATATATATATATATATATATATATATATATATATATATATATATATATATATATATATATGAGCCAACAGGTCATTACTAAGGAAAGGAAATAATACAAAAAAAATTGCCTTACATAACAAAGTTGACAGCTGAGATGTAGAGTATGAGTTGTGGACTAAATCTACAAGGAAGATGAGATGTCTGGAGGTAGAAGGCAGAATGTTTGCTCCTGAAGGAGTGCAAGGGACTTTAAATTATTTCCATAAGCATGGTAGGAGATCAGTACAAGTGTAAAGACACGTATGATAACCTCTGCAGATGGGGATTTGTTAGTAATCGAAGCCATTGTCACTGGGGGTAAATATAAAAGTATTCACACAGGGTGCACCAACTGCAGTCCTTAAAAGCCACCAACAGGTCATGTTTTCAGGATTTCTTTGGATGGAATTGTCACTTGAGTAATACTTAGGAAGTCCTGAAAACATGATCTGTTGGTTGGACTTGAGATGGGGAATACTGTATTACACCATATACAATACACTGTAGAGAATATTTGGAAATAGACAAGTGAGTTTTCTGCCTTTTCCATAACCCAAATACAATTGTATGAAATAGTTCGAAACTAAATCCTAGTTAAGGTGGTCGTTCAAGTGGGAAGGGTAGAGAATGATGGGGGTCCCTTCGCTTAGTCCCTCTTCATTCTTACTCTTTAAGTCCATGTCTTTGCACAAAATTGAAAATCTTTTTAAGGGAATTTGGCACTTCAGAAAGGAATACATGAGTTACAGGTGAGCATCTATGAATGTGGCTCTTTCTTTTCCAGTTTAAGGGAGTTGTGATATGCTGGGCTGATGGAACAACACACAAAATCTTTAAAGGGTTTGTCTGAAGTTAAGATTCTCCTGATTGACACTTTGGTCCAGCATTATGGTTGCTCCTGTGGACTAAATTATATGCTCTCCTATGCTGCAATTGGATATTTGCCTCTGGAGCATTGGAAGTGCAAAGGTGCATTTGAGCAGAGCTTACAAGCTCCATAGAAAAGAGTTTGTAAGAACTTTTCTGCTTGCTAGGAAACCCGTCACATGTTTTAATGTACAGTGCCTTGACAAAGTATTCATACCCCGTGAACTTTCTCACATTTTTTCACGTTACACACAAATGTATTTTGTTAGGATTTATGTGACACACCAATACAAAGTAGCAAGTGTTTGTGAAGTGTAAAGGAAATGATACTCTGTTTTCTAAATATTTAAAAAATATAAATCTGAAAACTGTGACGAGCATTTGTATTCAGCCCCCAGGAGTCACTACTTTGTAGGATCACCTTTCTTGCAATTTCTGCTGCAAGTCTTTTAGGGTGTCTCTACCAGCTGTTCACATCTAGAGGCTGTAATTTTTGCCCATTCTTCTTTGCCTTCTAGCTCTAGCTCAGTGAGATTGGATGAAGAGTGTCTGTGAATAGCAATTTTTAAGTATTGCTGCATCTTCTTAAAGCACCACTCCAGCAGGGGAGGGAGGAGGTTCAGCACTGGAGTGGTGCTTCCAATGTAAGGTCCCTACGCCCAGTCTTATAATCACACTCCTGTGTCTTCACCTTTGGCTTGCTTTAAAAAATGTCTTTCTTCTTGACACTTTTCCATAAAGGCCAGATTTGTGGAGTATACGATTAATAGTTGTCATGTGGACAGATTCTTCCACCTGAGCTGTAGATCTCTCCAGCTTCTCCAGAGTGACCATGGGCCTCTTGGCTGCCTCTCTAATTAGTGATCTCCTTGCTTGAGATGACCATTTAGGTGGACGGCCATGTGTTGAGGGTTTGGAGTTGTGCCATATGCTCCATGAGATGTTTAGAACTTGGGCTCTTTTGTTATAACCTAACCCTGCGTTACCCATCTCCAAAACTTTATGCCCAACCTGTCTGGTGAGTTCCTTGGTTTTTACGATGCTGTTTGATCCCTAATGTTCTCAAGCAAACCTCTGGATGTCTTTAGAGAACAGCTGTAGTTATACTGATAATTATTTTCACACAGGTACTAATTATGTGACTTCTGGAGGCAATTGGTCATTCAGGATTTTATTTGGGGGTATCAGACTACAGGGGGCTGAATACAAATACACATCACAATTTTCAGATTTAGAATTCTAAAATAATTAGAAAACCATGGATCATTTCTTTTGCACTTTACAAATACTTTTGTGTTGGTATATCACATAAAATCCCAATAAAATACATTTAAGTTTGTGGCTGTAACGTGAAAAAATGTGGAAAAGGCATTGTATGGATGAATTAGGTCCTTTGAAACAAGAAATGTTCTTATACTCTGGCTTATGACTGAGGACAAACCATGATAGATTTTTTTGTGACCAATTCAACTTTGCTCCTGTTTTTGCTTTTTTTGCAATCTACAATCATTGTGGTTGTATGATAGCTGAGTGGTAGCACTTCATTGCAGCCTTGAGTAGCTATTCAACACAAGTCAAAGTCCAGATTATGAGACAGAAGGAAACCAACCAATAAATGACTGGCATCCAAAGGGCTTCCAATATGAAGACGGCATGACTGCTTAAGAGCATTTACTAGAAGTGAGAACACATCGTGGTTGCTGGGGCAGCCACTAAACACGATTCTGAATGCCTTCTCTTTCTCTAGAAGGAAAGGAGAGAAGGAGAAAATCCGGGAGGAGCTCAGCAGATTGCGCAAGGGGAACTTGATAAAAGACAGCATTCAGGTTCAGCTGGCTGTAATATCCCTGTGATATGCCACATACGCTGCATATAACAGAGGCGCCAAGGCTTTATCTGTAAGTACAGTAAATAACTTCATGGACTCTTCTGGATGCATTGTAGATGCCTGTGTAACAGATCATTAGGAATAGTAATTGTATTTAATTAGTTACAGCATTAATTTGTTTTCATTGGACACTACTTGCTTTTTAAGTAGTTATTTAGCTGTTCTTGTTCACACTAGACGCCTTTCTTGAAAAATATAATATTTCAGGTTGTGAACACGAGATTCTGTGATGGGAACTAGTCTGATTGTTGTATGTGGAGTCGGGAAGGAACTTTTCCCCTAATATGCAGCTATTAATGTTTGCCCCATGGGATTTTTGCCTTCCTCTGGATCCACGTGTTAGGCTATAGGTTGAGCTCGATGGACATAAGTTTACCTTCAATCTTAATAACTATGAAACTGTAAGGTTTTCGTTTCTTCTTGAATAGTGTAACACCTTTAGCCTCTTTTCCAGGGCACTTATCACGAAGAATATAGGCATAAAAGATATTTGACATTAAAGATTTAGTCAATCAAGTTTGTGATATTGTATTCCAGTATAAAAAAAGAAACATCTGTAGTCACAATCCATATAGTAAGCTAAACGCACTGAAAAGAAGAAACAAACACCGATAATAGAAATGCAAGCCAATGTATAAAAAAAAAACCAGAATAAAAAACAGTAAGAAAAGGTTAACATACCTAATAGAGATGAGACGTCACAGGTAAGTAATAAAGAATCGGGGACTCGTAGTAACTGTTTAATACAATCAATAAAATTACTGGTATTATGTTTTTTTTACATATTGGCTTGCATTTCTATTATCTGTGTTTCTTGTATTCCAGTATAGTCACAAAGGAAACGAAAATACATATAAAAAACTATATCATTAGATATAAGGAACAGATAAAAAATTGGGTTTACCATGTCTGTAATGTTTTCAAAAAACTCTTTAGTATAACAGTTCAAAAGAGAGATGGGTGCCAATCCCATAGTGGACCTTCAACTTGTAGGATTGGAAAAACACCCACTGTCTTGTCTGTGGAGCAGATCGAGGTCCTAGTCAAGGGGCTGAACGTTGTCCCGGACTGAGACTTCGATCTTCTCCACTCCATACTTGATGTGAGCAAGCTTATTACCTTATAGTAAAAAGATACTTTTTTTGATTGAGAAAGATGCTTGTGATGTAGAAGGTGATCACACAAATCTGTCACGACCGCACCTTTGATAAGTTAAGTGTGTCTTTTGCAGAACGACAAGCATTATTGTCACACTCTCAACTGAAAAATGAATATATAATGGAAGGTACCGTGTGAGGATCATTTACGTCAAGATATTATAGAAATTAGGAAAGGATCTTATTGCATAGCATCGTGATATCTCCACAAATTTAATAACGAAAAAACAATATAGTGCCATTTTTGAGCTAAAGAATAAAATCATAGTTTAGTTATCTGTAAATTTGGACAGGCAGGGTGTATGCAACATCATATCAAAAACAGATATATATATATATATATATATATATATATATATATATATATATATATATATATATATATATATATATATATATATATATATATATATATATATATACATTGGACAACACTGTTACTTACCAAAGATTGTTGTCTGATCCCACAGCACCATTTTCAGAAATATTAACCAAAATTTTGAAAGAAGGAGTAAATTTGTGGGTTATATGGATAAAAAGCCTGTGAAGCTTTCATTCATAGATCTACTGTCAGTATCTACCTAAAATACACCTCCATCCATACCACCCATCACTGGGTCCCTCAACCATCCACAACCACTAGTATACAGATTAACAGTACTTTGCAAGGAACGTACATCTGTTCTTAAATCCATGGGCAACTTTAAATTACTTTTTGATTAATCTTTCATAATATGTCATATGGTAAATTTCTATTCTTGTCTTCCGAATAATAAAGCATTAATTGCACTACAACATCTTCTTAATAATTACAATTCATATTCTCAGGAACTAAAAGAATTCTTATTAATGGCTACTGATGCTGACTATTTATTGCATAAATTTTTTTATGTTTAATAATGATTTTTTTTTGTAAAATTGAGGAAGCCCCAATGGGATCACGCTTTCCACCTATGTTAGCAATTGTATTTGTTGGATGGTGTGAGGAGAGACATATTTTCTACATCAATAATCACTTTGCCCACCATCTAGTTTGGGACGGCCGGTACATAGATGACATACTTTTTGTTTGGTCGTGATTTGGCTATAATGACTGACTTTATTCATTATTTAAATGACAATTATATTAATTGACCAATAGTAGTACTGTTTTCCAAGTAAAATTTTTGGATCTCTGTCTAGAGGGGGGACAATGTGCTAAACAAAGTTCACACTATGTTTTAGGAAAAAAGTTTCAGGCAACACTACACTCCATGCAAACAGCTATCACCCAACACACAATTAGATCTATCTCTTACATATCTGTTCAGACATTACGGTTTTACATAAGAGGCAAATACAATTAAAAGCTTTTAGATGGTATAATAATAAATTCATTGACAGTGAAATAGATAAAGTGCAAAGTAAATCTAGACACTCATTAACGTATGGACACAAATCTAACAAACATCATGCAAATAAACTAGGTTTTAGTCATCATTCAGTTGTCAATATAACAAAATCTGTCAAATACAATTAATATCCCATTTTAAGAAACATTACCGATATACGTTGTCAGTTTGTTACGAATAAAAGGTAAAACCCAAGGTAATTATCTAGCACCTGGTTTATATAGTATATAGAGGAAAATACGAGCACTACATGGTTAAGTTCTAAAGGTTTCTACAAATGCTGTAATAGTAGATGCCGTGTTTGTTTCATGGCCGAAAAGACAAAAAACAATATATTTGCCGCACGGTGCGGATAGCGAGATAAAATGTTTAATCAGTTGCGATCATGCGGTGTATTGTATAGTGGGTAGTGGGAAGGTAGCAAAAAATTAACTTGTGAACATTTATCCAACATTTCTAAGAAAAATATCACTTATTCTGGAGCAGTTTTTGGGGCTACACAATGCAAACATAGAATGTCTTGTTTTCTATGGTATTGGGAGAGTTAATCGAACGTTAAGAGGTGAAAATTGTCAGAGACATGTATTATTGAGAGGCATTTTGGGTCCTTAAATTAATTGGCATGAATTCTAAGTATGTCGTTCGTTTATTAATGTGGTAGCAATAGCCAATGTACATTGTATATGATGGTTTATTATTATTTTATATTTATGTATATTCGCTCATGATTGGTTGTTTCGGTTTTAAGTGTTTTTCCCATGAGACCATGCCTTTACACTAAGATTAAAGGTGCAGTAAGTCCAGAAACGCATAAGTGAGCTCATCATGTGGAGGATTAGTGCTATGCATTTTAGTATGGACATTTAATAAAGAAGATTTCTATTAAGGAATATGGATGTGCTGCTTCTCCTATTTTTCAATCAACGACAAACAAGGGATCAATGTACAGGAATATATATTCCAAGCATGTGTACGGCTGCTACGTAGACGACATACTTTTTGTTTGGTCGTGTGTTGGTTGTGCCAGACTTTACTCATTATTTAAATAACAGTGAAGTTGATTTATGGTTTACCAATAGTAGTCCTGTCTCTAGAGTTTAATTTTTGGATCTATAGTATGTCTGATGGGAGACAATGTGCTAAACAAAGTTCACACTACTTGGTTTCGGGCAGCACTACAATCCTTGCAAGCTGTTGTGACGCTGTTGAGTCAGGCTACCGGACATTGAGAGCAAAGAGAGGAAGAAATCAAATATCAACAATGACAACTAACTTACATGTGATCCATCGTGTTTGCTGTGTATGGCTGTCCAGGATGTTACGTCTCTCTTGTTTGTAGTCCATTGGAGTAAAGGGGCATTCTCACTTAGAAGTGATCCCGTATCTATGTGATAGGAGATAACTTCTTAATGTCTGGGGGTCCGACTGCTCTGATCCCGAGAACCGGGGCCCTGAAAAACTCAGTATGAATTTAGTAGAGGTTGATCATGCGCATCTGTAAGTCCATTCATTCTCATGGAAGTGCTGAAGACTGCCTGAGCACAGTGCTTGGCTATCTCTGTCTGTCCCATTAGGAATGAATAGAGCAGCAGAGTGCATGATTGACCACCGCTCCATTCACACAGAGTTCTTCAGAGCCCCAGTTCTCAAAATTGGTGGGAGGTCCCGGCAGTCCGGAAGTTATCCCTTTGTTCCTACCTACTAATTCCCAAAGTGTTTCGCCATCTAACGATAGTTCTGATGGTTCTTGACAGGATTTGGTAAGTCCAGACAGTACAGCTTGGATGGCCATGCTGTCCTATGTTTATATAGTGTCATGCTGTCACTCACAACCTGGTGCCACAATGGAAAACAAACATCGGACAGCCGCTAGCTGACAGTATGTATCATATGTAAGTTGTACTGATTACTTTATTGTAATTAGACTTTATTCGTCATTTGCGATTTGTTTTTTTTAAATGACTTTTCTTTGTTTGTCTTTGGTATTCGCTGACATTTTTTTGCACCAAATTTATCAAATTGCAGCAAGCAGTTTGTGAATTTTGCCCTAATTCTGTCTTTAATCTGTTTTGCAACTTTTTAGCACAGTCACATGTTCCGATAAAATGTTGCAAAATTGCACCATAGTACAGTCAGGGGTTACTGGAGTACATTTGTGCCAATTTTTGAGACTTTTCGCAAATGTCAACTCAGGCATAATTATCTGGAAACACTAAACTCTGCCAACTGTGGCAATCTAAAAAAACAAACCAAAAAAAAAGACGTAAAGACATAACAAAGTGAGTTTAATAAAGGCACAAATGTAAAGATAAATAATATATTGCAAAAAAAGAGAAAAAGGCGCAAAGCAATAAAAAAACAGAAGTAAATGCACTAAGGAATTGGGTGCTAAAGCTCTTTGCCTTCAATGTCTGTATTAGCCTGACTCAACAGCCTATCTACGTCATATCTACGGTGCGCACGTGCTTGGAATATATATGCTTGTGCTTGCACTAGATACGTGATTATTTTAAGGGGGAAACTCACTTAAAATAGGGTCTGTTCACAACACATTTGAGCCTGGAATATCCTTTTGGCTTCTATACGTTTGTTTTATTTTCAGTATAACAAAGTGTTCTTTTATACCTAAACTTTAGCATACATCAGAGCTTTAGGTCAGAGGGGCACATCGGGCAATACTTTATCCCAATGACGTGAAATGAACATTGCAGTAATATATGATATAGTTAGTTATTTTGGGGATAGAGTAGGATCACAAATTAAAGGGTTTGTACCAAGTTTGGAAGTTATATCCTCCCCATTGGGTAACCTTCTGATTGCTGGGGGTCGGACCGCTGTGAGCCACACTGATGTTGAGTGCGGGGTACTGCAGAGCCCCATCTGAATGAAGATGGGATCAAGCCTGGTGAACTTCCTGTTAATTCATACTCTTATGTGATTACTAGTGACAGCTGTATACAGATGAATATAGAGAATGAATGGAGTAGAGTATATAGAGAATTAATGGAGTAGAGTATATGGAGAATGAATGGAGTAGAATATATGGAGAATGAATGGAGTAGAGTATATGGAGAATGAATGGAGTAGAATATATGGAGAATGAATGGAATAGAGTATATAGAGAATGAATGGAGTGAAGTATATAGAGAATGAATGGAGTAGAATATATGGAGAATGAATGGAGTAGAGTATATAGAGAATTAATGGAGTAGAGTATATGGAGAATGAATGGAGTGGAATATATGGAGAATGAATGGAATAGAGTATATAGAGAATGAATGTAATAGAGTATATAGAGAATGAATGTAGTGGAGTATATAGAGAATGAATGGAGTGAAGTATATAGAGAATGAATGGAGTAGAATATATTGAGAATGAGTGTAGTTGAGTATATAGAGAATGAATGGAGTAGAGTATATAGAGAATGAATGGAGTAGAGTATATAGAGAATGAATGGAGTGGAGTATATGGAGAATGAATGGAGTGGAATATATAGAGAATGAGTGTAGTTGAGTATATAGAGAATGAGTGTAGTTGAGTATATAGAGAATGAATGGAGTAGAGTATATAGAGAATGAATGGAGTAGAATATATAGAGAATGAATGGAGTAGAGTATATAGAGAATGAATGGAGTAGAGTATATAGAGAATGAATGGAGTAGAGTATATGGAGAATGAATGGAGTAGAGTATATGGAGAATGAATGGAGTGGAATATATAGAGAATGAGTGTAGTTGAGTATATAGAGAATGAATGGAGTAGAATATATGGAGAATGAATGGAGTAGAGTATATAGAGAATGAATGGAGTAGAGTATATAGAGAATGAATGGAGTAGAGTATATAGAGAATGAATGGAGTAGAGTATATGGAGAATGAATGGAGTAGAGTATATGGAGAATGAATGGAGTGGAATATATAGAGAATGAGTGTAGTTGAGTATATAGAGAATGAATGGAGTAGAATATATGGAGAATGAATGGAGTAGAGTATATAGAGAATGAATGGAGTAGAGTATATAAAGAATGAATGGAGTAGAGTACATAGAGAATGAATGGAGTAGAGTATATAGAGAATGAATGGAGTAGAGTATATAGAGAATGAATGGAGTAGAGTATATGGAGAATGAATGGAGTAGAGTATATGGAGAATGAATGGAGTGGAATATATAGAGAATGAATGGAGTAGAATATATGGAGAATGAATGGAGTAGAATATATGGAGAATGAATGGAGTAGAGTATATGGAGAATGAATGGAGTGGAATATATGGAGAATGAATGGAATAGAGTATATAGGGAATGAATGGAGTGGAGTATATAGAGAATGAATGGAGTGAAGTATATAGAGAATGAATGGAGTAGAATATATAGAGAATGAATGGAGTAGAGTACATAGAGAATGAATGGAGTGGAGTATATAGAGAATGAATGGAGTGGAGTATATAGAGAATGAATGGAGTAGAATACATAGAGAATGAATAGAGTGGAATATATGGAGAATGAATGGAGTGGAATATATGGAGAATGAATGGAATAGAGTATATAGGGAATGAATGGAGTGGAGTATATAGAGAATGAATGGAGTGGAGTATATAGAGAATGAATGGAGTAGAATATATAGAGAATGAATGGAGTGGAGTATATAGAGAATGAATGGAGTAGAGTACATAGAGAATGAATGGAGTGGAGTACATAGAGAATGAATGGAGTAGAGTACATAGAGAATGAATGGAGTAGAGTATATAGAGAATGAATGGAGTGGAGTATATAGAGAATGAATGGAGTAGAATACATAGAGAATGAATGGAGTGGAATATATGGAGAATGAATGGAGTAGAGTATATAGAGAATGAATGGAGTGGAGTATATAGAGAATGAATGGAGTGGAGTATATAGAGAATGAATGGAGTGGAGTATATAGAGAATGAATGGAGTAGAGTATATAGAGAATGAATGGAGTGGAGTATATGGAGAATGAATGGAGTGGAATATATAGAGAATGAGTGTAGTTGAGTATATAGAGAATGAGTGTAGTTGAGTATATAGAGAATGAATGGAGTAGAGTATATAGAGAATGAATGGAGTAGAATATATGGAGAATGAATGGAGTAGAGTATATAGAGAATGAATGGAGTAGAGTATATAGAGAATGAATGGAGTAGAGTATATAGAGAATGAATGGAGTAGAGTATATGGAGAATGAATGGAGTAGAGTATATGGAGAATGAATGGAGTGGAATATATAGAGAATGAGTGTAGTTGAGTATATAGAGAATGAATGGAGTAGAATATATGGAGAATGAATGGAGTAGAGTATATAGAGAATGAATGGAGTAGAGTATATAGAGAATGAATGGAGTAGAGTATATAGAGAATGAATGGAGTAGAGTATATGGAGAATGAATGGAGTAGAGTATATGGAGAATGAATGGAGTGGAATATATAGAGAATGAGTGTAGTTGAGTATATAGAGAATGAATGGAGTAGAATATATGGAGAATGAATGGAGTAGAGTATATAGAGAATGAATGGAGTAGAGTATATAAAGAATGAATGGAGTAGAGTACATAGAGAATGAATGGAGTAGAGTATATAGAGAATGAATGGAGTAGAGTATATAGAGAATGAATGGAGTAGAGTATATGGAGAATGAATGGAGTAGAGTATATGGAGAATGAATGGAGTGGAATATATAGAGAATGAATGGAGTAGAATATATGGAGAATGAATGGAGTAGAATATATGGAGAATGAATGGAGTAGAGTATATGGAGAATGAATGGAGTGGAATATATGGAGAATGAATGGAATAGAGTATATAGGGAATGAATGGAGTGGAGTATATAGAGAATGAATGGAGTGAAGTATATAGAGAATGAATGGAGTAGAATATATAGAGAATGAATGGAGTAGAGTACATAGAGAATGAATGGAGTGGAGTATATAGAGAATGAATGGAGTGGAGTATATAGAGAATGAATGGAGTAGAATACATAGAGAATGAATAGAGTGGAATATATGGAGAATGAATGGAGTGGAATATATGGAGAATGAATGGAATAGAGTATATAGGGAATGAATGGAGTGGAGTATATAGAGAATGAATGGAGTGAAGTATATAGAGAATGAATGGAGTAGAATATATAGAGAATGAATGGAGTGGAGTATATAGAGAATGAATGGAGTAGAGTACATAGAGAATGAATGGAGTGGAGTACATAGAGAATGAATGGAGTGGAGTACATAGAGAATGAATGGAGTAGAGTACATAGAGAATGAATGGAGTAGAGTATATAGAGAATGAATGGAGTGGAGTATATAGAGAATGAATGGAGTAGAATACATAGAGAATGAATGGAGTGGAATACATGGAGAATGAATGGAGTAGAGTATATAGAGAATGAATGGAGTGGGGTATATAGAGAATGAATGGAGTGGAGTATATAGAGAATGAATGGAGTGGAGTATATAGAGAATGAATGGAGTAGAGTATATAGAGAATGAATGGAGTGGAGTACATAGAGAATGAATGGAGTAGAGTACATAGAGAATGAATGGAGTAGAGTACATAGAGAATGAATGGAGTAGAGTACATAGAGAATGAATGGAGTGGAGTATATAGAGAATGAATGGAGTAGAATACATAGAGAATGAATGGTGTGGAGGTGTGCATGTGACGCGCCCCCTGGGCCATGTTGTTAGGGATACCCGGAGCCGGATCAGATGGGGGTTGTAGTCTCCGAGTGGCTGTGACCCGGTCCGTGCCCAGGGTGTCAAACTCAGTGTGTGGCAGTCCTACAGATGTTATTAGAGTTCTTTGTGTCGACTACGCCACCCGTTGATTTGTGGTCAAAAGGCCGCCGCTGCAAGATGGTCCGCTGAGGCTGGTGGTGTGTGTGCAGCTGCGGTAGTATAACCCCCAACGGGAGGGGTATAGCCTCAGGGGGTCAGCCGTGGAGGATGGTGGTTGTGAAGGTGCAGCAAGGAGACTCAGAGGCATAAAATGCAGTTCCAGGGCTTTACTTACTGGTGTTGCTCGGGTCACTGTGTACAGCAGTGACCACCCAAGCCGTGCTGCGTCCACCAGGTCCTGGACTCGGTCAACTCCCAGGCAACTCCGGAGTGTGTTCCTGAGCTCCTTTCTGTCTCTCCCTTCTTCTGGCCGTTCCCACCAGGGATCCACCTAAGTCCGGCTCCCTCGGGCCTCTTGTTGGTCAAGCCTCCTCTGGGCTCCCTGACCCTATTCTTGGTCTGCCTTCCGGGTGGATTTAGTGGGTGATCGTGGCAGATCCTGCCCACGACCTCCGGTTCCTGGCTAAGGTGTGCTGTAGCCTCTGCCAGCTTGGGATCCGGTACCCTGTTGCCGACCCTTCACCCTATTAGCTCTCTTATGGGCTCTTGGGGTCCCCTCTGCGCCTCTGGGTCTCTCTCTCTTCTCCTCTGCTCTGCTTCTCAGGCTCTCAGACAGACTGTCTGACTGGCTCACAGGCTCTGACTGACTGACTGACCCTGATCTAAGATGGTTCCCACCTTATATACTCCCTCTATGTGTGAGCTCAGGTGACCAGCACCCAATGAGCTCCTAACTTTACCCAGGCTGCTCCCCCTATCTGCCCCTACACTACTGGGATGTTCCACCCCCCTCCCACTCCAGCCAGGAACAGACACTGTCGTACCTGCACATTTCTCTAGTGGGAGTACCATCGGTCTGTTCCCCGGAAATGGGATGTGTGTAGTGCATGCAGCCTACTAGCTCAGTTCCACACTCCATCCTTACCCGGGAGTGGAATATCACACCTCTGGGTTGAGGTGCAATACCCCTGTAGCAGCCGAATCCTCAGGGTGCTACATTCCCCCCTGGTAAATCACAGCACGTCCTCGGGCTGTAAAATATAAACATCCAAAACATACAATTTTTTTTTTTTTTTTTTTTCATAACATCAACATATAAAACATCATATATATTATCATCAGTAATAAACTTTTCATATAAAACTTTTCATAAATAACATTCTTGCTTCTGGTTCCTCCGGTCACGGTGCAACTTGTGACCGGGTAAAGTGCCACAGTCTCTTGTAGTAAAAACAACAGTTTCCTATAAAACCGGTAGGGGGCGCTTTAGGAAGCGCAACTATATACAAAGGAAATATGGCCGCTCTCAGTCCTCGACCAGTGGGATTAAGGACGGCTGTTCACAGTCCTCAGCCTGTTAAGGGATGGGGACACACGGGTACAGTTCACTCTTTTGTCCCAACGGGGAACATATTTTAAGCAGCAACAGTTTTTTTTTTTTTTTTTTTTTGGTACCCCTACGGGCAACTATATACAGTCTCTTCTCTACCGTACTCAACGACGGCGTCCTCCTGCTCTTTCTTTGGATTCAGTTTCTGTTTCAGACCCGTCCGGGTCCTCTTGCTCCTCCTCACACCGCAGCTCCTCCTCCGTCAGGCGATGCACATGGAGGGCGTAGGGTCCTTTGGCACACTTGTGCCGGGTGAAGGTGACCTCGTCCCCTACATACAGGTCACGACCTCTGTGTCCCTCCGGCAGATGGCTTTCTACGTCTCTGCGGGTGATAAAGACGTCGCCGGGGGTGTGATGATCCCTGATGAAACCCCAACCGTGCTGCAGTTGGAATTTAGTTACAGTCCCGGTGGCACGGGGACCGTGGGCTGCACGGGGGTTCCTCCGGGTCCGGCTCTTCTGCTCCGCGCTCTTTATCTGCGCTTGCTGTTTCCGGACCCGCCTCTCTCTCCGCTCCCTCTCGAAGACTTCGAGCTGCTGGCGGCAGCACTCTGCACGCTCCGCTGCGGCCGCCCAAGTCTCCTGAGTGAACCCCATGAGGTCTTCTCCGGTGGGGTCCCACTCGAACTGTGCCTCCTCCAGCGGGGGCGAGGTCCTCCTTGCGGGCTTCGGAACCGGAATCAGGGGTTCGTCTAGGGGTCTCTCTTTCCGGAGTCGGGGATGGTGAAACTCCGGTGGCCATATGAAGGGCTGCCCATCCGGGCACGTATGCTGGGCGAATAGATCTTCACCCAGGTGCGGCACTCGAGATGTTGAGGGCGCGTTGATGGTAGCGGTGCCCGGGTTGACCAGGCCTTGCGACCAGGCTTGGGGCACCCTAAAGGAAAAGGGCACCGTAAGAACGGCGGCGCCCGTGGTTACTCGGCCCTGCGACCAGGCTGGTGGCTCCGCGGAGGTAGGGGGCGCTGTTGGAATGGTGGCGCCCGGGGGTACTAGGCCTTGCGACCAGGCCGGTGGTATTTCCTGCTTGGCCACGCTCGAGGTCGAGGCGTGTGACGTCACAGGGGTCGCGGCCGCGGTTTCCGTTGAGGCCTAGTCGGCGGCGGTGACGATGCAGCGACGGGCACGGCAGGGGGAATTTCGGGCTCTGCGACGGGGAGCTGGGGCAGGCACGCGGTTTCCCGGCTCGGGGTAGAGACGTCCCCTTTACCTGCCTCCGTCCGTTCAGCTCCCTTCTCGGCGCCGTCTCCTGCCTTCATTCCTCCTGCGCCATCCTCAGAGGCGGTCTGTCTCCTCGTCTCAGGTGGCGTGCTCCGCTGACGGGTTTCGGTCTGCTGGGCCATCTCTCGGCTCCACTCCGCCAACGTCTCTCGCTGCACCCGGGCCATCCTCCGTGCGAGGCCCTCCAGCGCGGTCTGTGCACACTCCCGGTCTCGGGGGAGCTGTGCTAGGATCTCCAGCAGGCCTTCTGGAGTGGCGACCTGCAACAGGCTCCTGACCACTGGGTCGGTGCTGCCTGACTCTCCCTCCATCTCCGGGTAGGCTCTCTCTGGACTCTCTTCCAGACGTCTTGTCTCCGGGTGCGCTCTCTCCAGACTGCTCCAGGCGACACCCATCTTTGTTCTCTTCTTCTGTCTCCGCCCACATTGAGGGTGGTCCCGGGGCAACTTTGTGATTGTCAGTTCCAGGGGCAGTTCTCTTACGCTGATGGACACTTCCAGCATCACAGTCTCTGTTGGTGGGTGCGGTTTCCGCTTTTGGCGCCATTCTTCGACCTGGCCCACGATGGGAGGTGGCCTCTTGCCACCCTCTGGCACGCCCATAATGGCGTCCGCTCTTCCAAGGCGGGAAATCTTTGGAAATGGCGGGAATCGTCTCCCAGTGGCGGGAAACTCCATGGATGGCGGGAAAAAGCTGCAAATGGCGGACAACCGGCGGGAAACGACCTGTGATGGGGTCCGTTGGCGGGGACCCTCCGGAACCGGCAGGAGACTTCTTTTTGAGGTAACGGTGAACTTTTCTTCAGGCACGCAGTACCCGGTTGTTGCGGGCACGTTATCCTGCCGACTACGCCAAAGTTGACGCGCCCCCTGGGCCATGTTGTTAGGGATACCCGGAGCCGGATCAGATGGGGGTTGTAGTCTCCGAGTGGCTGTGACCCGGTCCGTGCCCAGGGTGTCAAACTCAGTGTGTGGCAGTCCTACAGATGTTATTAGAGTTCTTTGTGTCGACTACGCCACCCGTTGATTTGCGGTCAAAAGGCCGCCGCTGCAAGATGGTCCGCTGAGGCTGGTGGTGTGTGTGCAGCTGCGGTAGTATAACCCCCAACGGGAGGGGTATAGCCTCAGGGGGTCAGCCGTGGAGGATGGTGGTTGTGAAGGTGCAGCAAGGAGACTCAGAGGCATAAAATGCAGTTCCAGGGTTTTACTTACTGGTGTTGCTCGGGTCACTGTGTACAGCAGTGACCACCCAAGCCGTGCTGCGTCCACCAGGTCCTGGACTCGGTCAACTCCCAGGCAACTCCGGAGTGTGTTCCTGAGCTCCTTTCTGTCTCTCCCTTCTTCTGGCCGTTCCCACCAGGGATCCACCTAAGTCCGGCTCCCTCGGGCCTCTTGTTGGTCAAGCCTCCTCTGGGCTCCCTGACCCTACTCTTGGTCTGCCTTCCGGGTGGATTTAGTGGGTGATCGTGGCAGATCCTGCCCACGACCTCCGGTTCCTGGCTAAGGTGTGCTGTAGCCTCTGCCAGCTTGGGATCCGGTACCCTGTTGCCGACCCTTCACCCTATTAGCTCTCTTATGGGCTCTTGGGGTCCCCTCTGCGCCTCTGGGTCTCTCTCTCTTCTCCTCTGCTCTGCTTCTCAGGCTCTCAGACAGACTGTCTGACTGGCTCACAGGCTCTGACTGACTGACTGACCCTGATCTAAGATGGTTCCCACCTTATATACTCCCTCTATGTGTGAGCTCAGGTGACCAGCACCCAATGAGCTCCTAACTTTACCCAGGCTGCTCCCCCTATCTGCCCCTACACTACTGGGATGTTCCACCCCCCTCCCACTCCAGCCAGGAACAGACACTGTCGTACCTGCACATTTCTCTAGTGGGAGTACCATCGGTCTGTTCCCCGGAAATGGGATGTGTGTAGTGCATGCAGCCTACTAGCTCAGTTCCACACTCCATCCTTACCCGGGAGTGGAATATCACACCTCTGGGTTGAGGTGCAATACCCCTGTAGCAGCCGAATCCTCAGGGTGCTACACATGCTTGACCTCCGCTCCATTCAGATGGGGTTATGCCATTCTTGGATTGTTGGGGCCCCAGCAGACAGACCGTCAGTGATCTGATGGAAGTAATCCATTGGGGTAGATTACTTCCATACTTGTTATAAACCCTTTAAGAATCATGATCCATGAAGATAAAAAACCCCAACACCTCACAACAGCCCAACTGACCTACAGTATATACAGTATAGTCTATAAAGTTGTAATTAGTGCCTGCTAGGGTGTAGTAGTAAAAAACATTGATAATTAAGGACATAGTATAACCTTAGCACAGGACATTTCTGCTTTTAGGCGAGTTTACGCTGGCCAATTATCAATGATCTTCCTCGATCCAGTGGTTCTTAGTAATGACGCAAAGATAAATGACACCAGTAGCCACATATTCACAGGATATTGATGATTAGCAGATTGAAATGTCCAATCTTCACTGACAACTATCTGGGGCGTGTACTTTCTTCCCTATTTAATAGCATAATCTTCTTTGGGTGCATTAATACTGCTATTTTATAATTACTAATAGTGATCTGATGTCACATTACAGTAATTTGTTTCTTACTCATTTCTTCTTTCTGGCATTTCTGTGATGCCCTTTTCTCAGTTTTCCACTTAACAAATTTTATGAACATATCGAGCTCCAATAAATATGATTTTTTTTTTGTCTTTACCAATCTGACTATAAATGCACTGCATTAATGTTTCTGAAAAGATCAAAAAATGTTTGCATTTTTTAACATTTTAATTGAAATTGATCTTTTTTTTCAGAGAGATTGGTATTATTTCCATTGGGTAGCACATTGAATATATCATTGTTCATCAGAATAGGACATGTACATGATACCTGCTGATAGTGCACGCCACTTAGTAGGTGTGTGGGATTGTAACGTCACCGTCACCGCTCATACGATGCTGAAGTGAGCAGCCCCAGCTAGTCCCTTTAATGGTTGGTTATTGTTAGATGATCGGAACAATTTCACATTACGTTTGCATTTCAAATCAAATTAGTTACGTCTATGGCAGCCATTCCTCACTAACAATATAGTAAAGATACTTAAAAAGGTAAACTAATGAAGGAGTGATGTTAATTGTTTCAAAGACCACCATCCATTCACTAATATGAATGTCCAGTTTTTGAGAGAGGAAACACTTCCTAGGTCAAAGCAAGGCCTTGAAGACTATGATGGAGAACTTGTCTCCTGTGCATGGATCCTTAGGCTGCAGATACTATTAAAACTAAGGAGAATCGGGACAGGATCACAGAAATCATTTTTTCACTTATTCCAACTGAAAAATGATTATGTTTTGCACATTGTTCTGAAGATGTTAAATATGTGATAAGTGACCAACCCCTATAATTGGAGAGAAATATGGTGTAAGAATCTGCCTTATCCCATACATTAGTAAATAATTATGATAATCTTTGTTTCCTTTTAAATCCTATTGTCGTAATGATATACAGTCATCAAAAACATACAAGGACTCCACTTGTGCCGCACTTAAAATAGTAACGAAACCCCAAGTCCATTGTTATCGTGGACTGCATTGAGGTATTACAGAAACATTATCTAGAGATTAAAATCTTGCCAGACAGGTTGTCATATTGATAGATTTTTTTGCGTTAGTCACTGAGTGATCACAATGCGGAGGTGTGCTTACAGTAATCGCACCAGTCCGGACGCAATCCCTGGTGCCAGTACTGTCTGAGTAAGACAATCAATCTTTTTCATTCCCATAAAACAAACCTATGAAAGTCTGTTTAGTTAAAAAAGCAATAAATTGTAAGACGCTTGAAAAAGTGTCAGTGATCGCTTGAACTACATTAATGCCATGAGTAGGGCCGGATCATCAATCAGTAGCTTTTGATTATTATTTTATTTGTGCATCATAATGGTGCATATTATATGTAATCCATATTGCACTTGAGTTAAAACATTAGTTTTATTACAATTTCCTGTGTACATGAGTCTGATCGTAGAGGTAAATGTATTTGGGTTTGATGTGTAGGGAGACTGCCCAACCGGATGCCCTGAGTACTGTCCCTGAGTAGCAAGTGGGAGACCTAGGACCACTGCGGGTACATGTGGATAAGCCGTGTACGGTGCTCATGGTTTATTTTTGCATCATTCAAGATAACAGTCCTCATAATGGAAGACCCTATGATAGTTTAACTTGTTTATGGCTTTCTGTTGGGGAACCTGAGTCGCCCAGGTTTCGTCCAAGGAGGTGTGCACATCTGACGCCACACCTACAAAATAGTAAAATAATCTATAGCAAATGTCCTCCAATATGGAAATTTTTTTGAACTTTATCTTTATTATTTGGATATATGGAGAGATGAACAAAAACATACAATCATAAGACACTAACCGTGCCAAGACACATACAGAGAAACATATACTGAAACATGGAAATATCAATCAAAACACTTAACTGATTGCTCATATCCTGAGGGTTATACAGAATAAAAACATCGTTTGAGCATTAAAGGGCAGGATATGGAAAAACATAGCAAGAATTGCTTAAGTCGATTGTAGCAAACTAGACATCAAAATAAAGAAAGAAAAAAGAAGATCAGCTGAAGAAGAAGCATGAAGAGAAGAGGGGAGGAGCAGGAGATAGGGAGGAGCAGGAGGAGAGAAAGGAACGGTAATATCAAAAAGAGTTCCCAGATGAGGCCCAAAGAGCACAATCCGTTCTCCCCAAAAAAGGCCAAATAGTTATCCGACGCTCTAAATTCCATCCAGTAGAATCAGGTATCAGGTAACTCTCAATATGGCAATTTCAATAAATAGGCAATCATTTCTGGCTCAACACTATGTCATAATCCACAATTTCCAAGACTGAAAAGGAGAAATGTGATCTACCTATCTGTGCTATGTTTAACCAATGAGCCAATATGTTTATAATTTGATACCTGAGGAAAGATATTAAGACAGCAGCCATAGATAAGACAGCAGGACAGGAGCCAAAGGTAAGACAGCAGGACAAGAGCCAAAGGTAAGACAGCAGAACAGGAACCAAAGGTAAGACAGCAGGACAGGAATCAAAGGTAAGACAGCAGGACAGGAGCCAAAGGTAAGACAGCAGGACAGGAGCCAAAGGTAAGGCAGCAGGACAGGAACCAAAGGTAAGACAGCAGGACAGGAGCCAAAGGTAAGGCAGCAGGACAAGAGCCAAAGGTAAGACAGCAGGACAGGAACCAAAGGTAAGACAGCAGGACAGGAGCCAAAGGTAAGACAGCAGGACAGGAACCAAAGGTAAGACAGCAGGACAAGAGCCAAAGGTAAGACAGCAGGACAGGAGCCAAAGGTAAGACAGCAGGACAAGAGCCAAAGGTAAGACAGCAGGACAGGAACCAAAGGTAAGACAGCAGGACAGAAGCCAAAGGTAAGACAGCAGGACAGGAGTCAAAGGTAAGACAGCAGGACAGGAGCCATGCTTCCACTTAGGGCAACAGGTATGTGAAGTTTGTAATCCATAAGGGTAAGGCTGGACGGGAGGACAGCCACCTTAGTGTCTTGCTTCACCCTATGAAGGTGGGAGGAAGAATTAATCACTACATCAACGAACCAACCAGAGTCTTCCCTATCTACTTGACTATACTTTCTTTTTTTATGGATTCTGGAGAATTTCTGCAGATTTAGGATTTACATTTATGCTGCTGTCATTGCAGTGTGATGTCTAAGCTATGAGACGCAGGCTCTGACCCAAGTACCCAACTCCCACATATTGCTGATTGACAGCATTCTCCCCATGCACTGTAAGGCTTTGTTCACACCAGAGCTTTTAGATTCTGAGAAAAGGAATTTATGTGGGTGGCAGATCTGTTACATAATGAATGCAAACAGGACCAAGTGGACCCCGCTCACTATAATGGTGCTTATTACAGCCGAATACAGGGTGAATAAACCCTTGCCGGCTAGAACTGAGCAGCAGCCATCACTGTGTCCCGAGATACTGCTGTGAATAAACTGTTGTAAAACCGCCAGGCATCTGTGTCCAAATGAACGTAACCATAAAGATTGTGCCCCAGCTGGAGAGACATTTGCGTTCTGCGCCATTCTTATGTGTCTGTGTCCCACCAGCACCATGCCCAGCAGTGTAAGCCACACACTTGAGTGCTTTTGAATAGTCAGTCATATTTTGGCCATCTCCACGAACTTCTATATTTTGCATGGCTTATTTCAATTGCTTGATGTTCATTCCCATGTTAGTCTTGATGGTATTTAGCCAATGGCTTTTGGTCTCACCCATTTCCTTTTACCACTGACCTTTCCGATTAGCATCTCCCTTTAGAGTGAATCTGCCTTTATCATATCTCCAAATTCGGTCAGTTACTTCTTGGTGATCTTGCCTTCCAGGGATACCTCTGGGCTTATATGATCAAAACATCTTTGTTGGTGATCCTAGCAATCCATGGGATTCGAAGAAGTCTTACCTAGCACCACAAATTAAAGGCATCAATTTTTCTTCTGTCTGCTTTGGTTACCGTCCACGTGTCACAGTCGTATGTTGCAATTGGGAACACAATTGCAGTGATCAGTGTTTGTTTGATGGTGATTCAGATGTCCTTGCACGTCTATGCACTTCTATATTTGGTCTGTGTGATGCTTGATCTCTGCTGTCACACCGACATAATGATTTATGAGGAACCCAAGAAAAAGGAAGCTATCAACCACTTCTATTTCTGCATTGTTGATCTTTATATGGACTTCATCATTGGTGGTGGTTTGGTCTTTTGGTCATCTTGATTTTTAGCTAAAGTCCCATCTCCTCGCTGTTTCCTTTCAACTTCAAGACCAGCTTTTCAAAGACCTTTTCATGCTCTACCAGCAGGGTTGTTAGAAGTACCTTGCTGGCACAGGGCGTCAGGGAGACTGCTCTTTTTTTTCGCACAGTCCCTGGTGTTGCCTTTCTTTGGTAGTGGAAAATTGATATTTTGCCAAGTGCAGGTCCTCCAGATCTTCTGGCATAGTGCTGTCAGTGCGGCCCTTGGGACTGGTTTGAGCAGCTCTACAGGGATACATCAATACCAGATGCTTTGTTGTTTGGGAACTGTGTTAGTGTCTCATCAACTTCACTTTCCAATAGGCCTGGTGACATATCTGAAACAACATCTATGTGTAACTCCCAAATTCAAATAACTCACATGTGGCAAACTCTGGCCCGTGGGCCAAATCTGGCCCGCAGGGTGGTTTTATTTGGCCCTTGACACCAGAACTACCACCCCTACGTGGGGCTCATTATATTGTATGGAGGACTATTTGGGGTCCATTATACTGTATGGAGGACTATGTGGTGCCCATTATTCTGTATGGAGGACTATGTGGGGCCCATTATTCTGTATGGAGGACTATGTGGGGCCCATTATTCTGTATAGAGGACTATGTGGGGCCCATTATTCTGTATAGAGGACTATGTGGGGCCCATTATTCTGTATAGAGGACTATGTGGGGCCCATTATTCTGTATGGAGGACTATGTGGGGCCCATTATTCTGAATGGAGGACTATGTGGTGCCCATCATTCTGTATGGAGGACTATGTGGGGCCCATTATTCTGTATAGAGGACTATGTGGGGCCCATTATTCTGTATAGAGCAGTGGTTGGCAAACTTTTTTGCACCAGGGACCGGCTTTAAGCAAAACCAGTTTTCAATGGCCCGGTGGGGGTGGGGGCGGGGCTTTGGTCATATGTGGGTGGGGTTATGGAGGGGTGGAGCTTAGTGCATACTTATCATATAATTATGACATTTATAATGAGAATGTGATTCAACTTACCATAGGTTCAGAATGAGTGGGAGCACCAGGCTTGTTTCCCTGGATCAGTGGGAGCACTGGGCTTGTTTTCCTGCAACAAGACGGTCCCATCTAGGTCCCATCTGATGATGATGACCACTACTGCTGCTACTGGACACAGCCACTGCTGCTATGAATTTTCACTGTTATTTGCTTTTTTCACTTTAACCAGAAAATCTGCTGCTGGGCCGCACGACACCAGAACACAGCTACAGGAGTCATAAGGGTGGGACACCTGACGTCATATCTAGCTGCCCATTAGCATCCAGAGCCCCTCCCCCTCCAACTCGCAGCTAGCAGGAGGGGAAGGAGCGCTGGACACACATGACCTGCTTGTCCCTGCTCCTGCCTGAGCACATTCTGAGAGTAGGGCTGCATGGCTAATTATCTATTCACTGCCAGTCCCTCCTCCTCTTTTCTTATAGGCTACTGATCACATGCTCGCTTTCTCCCAGCTGATCCTCTACAACTGTCAGCGGCGCCGCGGACCGGCTGAAAAACCCCAACGGCCCGGTCCTGGTCCGCGGACCGGCGGTTGGGGACCTCTGGTATAGAGGACTATGTGGGGCCCATTATTCTGTATGGAGGACAATGTGGGGTCATTATTCTGTATGGAGGACTATGTGGGGCCCATTATTCTGTATGGAGGACAATGTGGGGTCATTATTCTGTATGGAGGACTATGTGGGGTCCATTATTCTGTATGGAGGATTATGTGGGGCCCATTATTCTGTATGGAGGACTATGTGGTGCCCATTATTCTGTATGGAGGACTATGTGGGGCCCATTATTCTGTATAGAGGACTATGTGGGGCCCATTATTCTGTATAGAGGACTATGTGGGGCCCATTATTCTGTATGGAAGACTATGTGGGGTCCATTATACTGTATGGAGGACTATGTGGGGCCGATTATTCTGTATGGAGGACTATGTGGGGTCCATTATTCTGTATGGAGGACTTTGTGGGGTCCATTATACTGTATGGAGGACTATGTGGGGCCCATTATTCTGTATGGAGGACTATGTGGGGTCCATTATTCTGTATGGAGGACTTTGTGGGGTCCATTATACTGTATGGAAGACTGTGTGGGGCCCATTATACTGTATACTGGTTGGCCTGCGACTTTGTCCAAGTTTTTCATTCTGGCTCTCTGTGTGTTTGAGTTTGACATCCCTGAAGTAACTCCATAAATTTGTCGGATAGACACACGTCTTGTTTGCTGAAACTTTTATTTGATAGCTTTGTATGTTATTGCTGCCTGTTCTTGCAGTGCCTTGATGCCTTGATACATGATACGTTTGGTGGGTATATGCTAATATAAAGTTCTCCAATTTAATCCTTAATAAATGAGTTCCAACCTCAACATTCTCATCACACATTGGTGCACACATTGCACTTCTCACACATAGTGACTCTGATTTTTAAATAAGAAAGAGAATTATATGACCTTTATGTAGCCTCTCATGTCCATTCTACACACTTTTTGGGTGCATAGGGGAATAGAATACTAATAGGGGCCTGTACGTTTACACTCATGTGAAATGAAAGGCACCATATTGGGAACCCGGTTTGCCGTCCAGTGACTAGTGACTAATCGGTGTGTGTTTTGAGCCTTGCTAACAGCCCCCACGCTGCACAGTCACAGTTCTGCAGATTTGATGGTGATTTCTCTGCTGAACTTGGGCACAGGAAATACATTACAACCTACTGTCTTCTTCTCCATTCCTGTAAGCCCGCAAGGGCAGGGTCCTCTTCCCTCTCTACCAGTCTATCATTGTTAGTCATCTACTGTAAGTGATATCTGTATTTGGTATGTAACCCTTCTAATGTACAGCACTATGGAATCAATGGTGCTATATAAATAAATAATAATAATAATTTATAATGGGAAACTGTTTTAACTGGAGTGTCCCTGTAATATTTGCCAAACAGAATGGAATGATTTACTATTTGCAAACATATCCGCCGTTATACCGTGCTTGATTGTAAATACTCCTACCTGAAGGCCAAGTGACAATGACGCTACAGGGCACTCAATGTGAATTTCACATTAGCCAACCTGACCACAAGTATTTCCCCAGAGCTCGCACAATGGAAATAATCTCTAAGTCAGATATGGCATTGGTAAAAATACAATATACTGTTTATCTTTCCATTGTGGTTAAGTAAAGTGATCGGGTTAAGATAGTGAAAGTGAACAATGTTTATAAATTGTAGATGTTAATTATATGTTTTTTACCCTTATTTTCAGTAATTCAACTAGTGGACTTTGACATTTTTTACCCAGCAATGTAATGGCATCGAATCGAGTGTCTCCGCACCACCAGGTCAGATTTCTCCTCCATGGATGGATTAATGGAGTTGTAATGTGGACAATAGAAGATTCTGTCACTTTGTAAATTCATTACTTATCTTATTATTATGAATATATAGCATGTGATACTATTATTCTTGTCTGCTGAGATACATAATGCTGGGAATGGAAAGGTGGCCACCCATACTTGGCCAGCTTGTGACCAATGCAGCAAATCAGTGGCCACGTGCTGTACTATTGGCATCACTGCTTAGCAACGGGTAGAGGTACGGCTCGTGACTGCTGTGGGATAGGCCATAAATGTTATTGTCCCCTTTAATGGAATAGCTCCTAGTAATAGAAGTCTAATGGTGCCCATACACATAAGGTGATATTCGGCCGAAATGGTCGGTTTTGACCATAATGGAAGAATTGTTGGCTGTTTCTGTAAAATGAGTGATGAAATTGTTGACCGATGGTTGGGCATGTTGGATTTTGTGCCGTCCAATGTCGTCTGGCTGCATTATTGGCCAAAAAAATTCAATTTGATGGATGCAGTGTGAAATGTACTTACACATTCGTCTGAGATACTTATTCATCAGACCATTTTCATCTGATGTGTATGGGGACCTCTAGCCCTTTAATTGTACTTTCTGTTACAATCTCTACAGGATTATGACACATTCTCAGTTTCAACTGAATGGGATTCAAGAAGATCTGTGTCATTTCAGCAAGAGAAAGGTAAAAGTTCAAAATCATCTTAGCAATGTTCACAGCAGATGATGTTTGGAAAAGTCAAATTATTGAGTGAATGACAGATTAAAGGAAGTCTGTCACCCCCAAAACACAATTTGCTATGGGAACATTCACTGCTCAAAAAAATAAAGGGAACACTCAAATAACACATCCTAGATCAGAATGAATGAAATATTCTCATTGAATACTATGTTCTGTACAAAGTTGAATGTGCTGACAACAAAATCACACAAAAATCACCAATGGAAATCACATTTATTAACCAATGGAGGCCTGGATTTGGAGTCACCCCCAAAATTAAAGTGGAAAAACACACTACAGGCTGATCCAACTTTGATGTAATGTCCTTAAAACAAATCAAAATGAGGCTCAGTATTGTGTGTGGCCTCCACGTGCCTGTATGACCTCCCTACAATGCCTGGGCATGCTCCTGATGAGGTTATGGATGGTCTCCTGTGGGATCTCCTCCCAGATCTGGACTAAAGCATCCGCCAACTCCTGGACAGTCTGTGGTGCAACGTGACGTTGTTGGATGGAGCAAGACATGATGTCCCAGATGTGCTCAATCGGATTCAGGTCTGGGGAACGGGCGGGCCAGTCCATAGCTTCAATGCCTTCATCTTCCAGGAACTGCTGACACACTCCAGCCACATGAGGTCTGGCATTGTGCTGCATTAGGAGGAACCCAGGGCCAACCGCACCAGCATATGGTCTCACAAGGGGAGACATTACATGTAAGGACATTACATCAAAGTTGGATCAGCCTGTAGTGTGTTTTTCCACTTTAATTTTGGGGGTGACTCCAAATCCAGGCCTCTATTGGTTAATAAATTTGATTTCCATTGATGATTTCTGTGTGATTTTGTTGTCAGCACATTCAACTTTGTACAGAACAAAGTATTCAATGAGAATATTTCATTCATTCATTCAGATGTAGGATGTGTTATTTGAGTGTTCCCTTTATTTTTTTGAGCAGTGTACTTATATGGGGGACTTAGCCCCTATAAAAATCATACATTTACTGTATAAATATGTCTCACTGTTGTGCAAAAATGCCCTTTATTCCCATAAGCTGATTAGGGTGCTCAGTACACCCCTGTGCACTGTTCTGCCCTCTGAATTTGGAAAGCCCTCTGGTGATGGAGGGTACCTGTGCTCATTTACTGTCAAAGTTCCCGGAGCACGTTGCACACAGATCTCTCTTCTGTGATGTGGTCGCTACATTACACTGTGCACTGAGCAACATAATTAGTAAAAACAGCATTTTTTGCGCTACAGATTTATAGAATAAAGGTATGATTTGTACAGGGGCTAAGTCTCCTGCATGACTATGCACTAAGTTTTAAGAATCCTTGTCACCAAGTCAAAAATTGCTAGTTTTTGCTTTTACTTTATTCCTGCTACTCCCGAGTATCCCCCCTTCTTATTTTAGAGCTATCATATGGTTCCAAAGATACAGACCTTTTTAATTAGGACTATTTTTTAAGGGTTGCTACTAAGAGGACATGTTTTTCGGTTGCTCTGCATCACTACCTTGTGTGCAAAGACCAATATCTCTGGAATCCGTATGTCAGACTTAAAAAAAGAACAAAATACTTAAACACGGGGAGCAGCAGGAATAAAGTAAGAGCAAAAACTGGCCACTTTTGAGCAGATCATAGGTCCTCTATAAGTTTTGTATTGGGGTTGAGAGACCCCCTTTAACTGAAAGCTTCAAATCCACACAAACCTTAATAAAAAGCTGTTCTGTGTATGGCCATATCTCAACAAAAAGCAACACTTCTAGTCTGTAGGAGACATCATCCTGTATTGATGCGCTATCAGAGCTGTATATAAAGAGGCCGGCTGACTGCTTATTTCATAAGTAAGCCAGCCCCCTTCTGTGTCACAACTATTTGTTCTTAGATCTTACAAGAGGGCTGTCCATAATGTAGGAAAAGGAAAAGTGGTTGTCCAAGCCAGTTGATTACTATTTATTTTTCTTGCTTATATGGCGCCATTGTGTTCTACATTGTTTTATAGACATCATCACTGTCCCCATCGGGACTCACAATCTAATTTCCCTAGGAGTATGGCTTTGTAGTGTGGGAGGAAACCGGAGAACCCAGAGGAAACCCACACAAACACAGGGAGAACATACAAACTCCTTGCAGATGTTGTCCTTGGTGGGATTTGAACCCAGGACCCCAGCGCTGCAAGGCTGCACTGCTAAACACTAAGCCACCGTGCTGCCAACTTAGCGCTTCCATATGAGGGATCTTTTTTCTTCATTCGTCTCTCCTTAGTATGATCTCCTTATCTTTACAGATTGTGGCTGCTGCTTTAGAAGAAGATGCTTCTGTATTACTGGTGTCGTGCTCCTCACTCTGGGAGCGATCTCAGCATTCATCACATTAGGAGTCATCTATGGAATACCAAAAAATCAAAGTAAAAATAAATAGTTTTCTGACAACTAAGTGCCAAATATCAGTCATAATTAATACTATGTTATGAGTTAAAAAGTACCACTCTGGGCTACAATTGATTACATCTTGGCACCTATTATAATCTGGGTTACTGGTGTCCATAGAGAACACAAATTTCTAAGGCCCATTCCACGTCTTGCCTTATTCCTCAGGAGGCCTCTATTCGTGGGTCAGAAGTACCTTATATGATTGTTTATTATTGCTCCTGGGATTACTAAGAATTTAATTTACATATCCTAGTAAAGCGCAGTTCAACCTGATGAAGCCTCAAGCGTTCTTCTAGGGGTGAGTCTTCTCAAAGAAGACATGTCAGAGCAGAAAATCTGTTATAGGAAATCTGATCTTGTTACTGGATCTGTAGTAACACGTGGCTGGATACAAATCCGTGTAATCTTTCTCTTAGGCCCCGATTCATCATTCGTGCTTTTATTTAAAGTTACTTTTCTGTCTTGTCTTTCTTTTCGCACTCGCAGATTTTATGCAAATTCATCAAAGTGACTGCCAATGTTTGGTGTATTTTGAGTCAATTCAAAGATTATTTCTTTTGGCTTTTTTGCTTGTTTTTTGCTTTTTTTAGAGTAATATGTTGGACAATCCTTTAAAATGTTGCACATTAGTCTTCAACTGTGCAAAAATTACGTTGGTGGTAATAGAGTACATTTGTACATTTTTTAAAAAGTCATAAATGATGATTTAAGTGAAAACATCTTAAAGTGTTGTCTGGGACTTTAACAATGATAAACTATCCTTAACATAGGTCATCAATGTCTGATCGATGGGGGTGAACCCGGCACCCCGCTGATCAGCTGTTTCCGGTGTCGGACGGAGCTGATGATGGAATAGTGGTTGCGGCCGGGTGCTGCACATTGATTTGATTATGGGTGGATGTGCAGGATCCGGCCATGGCCTCTATACAGTTGATGGAGTTGTGCAGCTCCGCAACCGAGCAGTTCTGGCCGCTGCCGACCGTGGGTACAGATGATTGGCAGGGGTGCTGGATGTCGCATCCCCCACCGATCAGACATTAATGACCTAGCCTAAGGATAGGCCATCAATGCTAAACTCCCAGACAACCCCTTTAAATTGACTAACCATGTGAACATTGATAAAAAAAAAAGGAATGCGTCAGAGGTTTCAAATGGTGCAAAACAGCTAATGACATAGGCAAAAAAACACAACTCTCCAAAAGGCGCATATTCATAGTTGTGTCTTCACTTCTCTCCCAGCAGATTACATTACACGGGAGTGTAGAACGCTGTCAGGCCAAACTGGCTTTCTGTGTGATGACAGAACCACATGCATTGTAGCCTCCGCGGTGTGTGACGGGAAGGTGGACTGCGCAAATGGGGAGGATGAATCTGCAAAATACTGTGGTTAGTGTGACATATGTAGGAAATGTTAGGCGCTAGATATACAGTGCCTTAAAGAATTCACCCAGCGACAAGAAAAGCTCTTTGAGGTACAGGGGACAGGTTTCATGGTGAATCCTATTACCCTCAGACCCCAAAAATCTGTATTACCGTTGTTGGATGAACATCCACATTCAGCGCACAGCTGATTCACCAAGTAATGTCATAACGGTCATGTGCCACATATCACATATGGGTCACACATTATCAGCCACAAAAACACATTCAGTTGATTACACAAATAAACGTAAAAAGAGTGTTTTTGAAGGCCACGGCCCCACTGTCAGTATTTGGTCAGTTTATTTTCTCAGGAGTGGGAGACAAAACCAGGTGAGGAACAATCAGAGAAAAGGTATAATAGAAACAAGTCACCAATTCTGCATTTATCACCCACTCCTGGTTTTGGCTCCCACTCCTGAGAAAAAATACTGACCGAATACTGATAGTGGGGCCATGGCCTAAATCCATTAACTGCTCTCCCTACATCAATGACGCTGCAGACGGTGGCCTGCTCTGCCTATCCCTCATACCCATACCATAGGCATACTAGAGATGAGTCATTTGATTCAATCTGCCCGGTCCGATGTCCACACTGCTCCTCCGTGGCGGCCAGTCTTCACTTCTGCTACAAATCCCAGAGAAGTCATAACGTTGCATGGTTTATTAAGCGCCAAATGCGGCCATGATGCCGGATGCAGAAGTGTGAATAAACCTGACATGGAGCGACCAGGGCAGCACAAATCAAATAGCTCATGTGTACATCTTAGACTCTGTTCACATACTGCTTTCAGATATGACAGCAAGATATCTGGCTGCATGCCAAGACCCAAATGAGAACAGAGCCGTATGAAGGGCAGTATGTATTGTGCTTCTGCCTCATAAAAGTACTAACAGTCATTACTTATTAATGCACCTGCATCTGTAACTTTTTGATTCTGATTTTTTTTCTTCTTTCTTTTACCTTTTTAGGAAATGCACCAAACAGTCTTCCAGAAGGGTTGGTATTCCAGTGTGCTAATAAGAAATCATGGACATACATTGACAAGCTTTGTGACAACAATAATGACTGCGGAGACTGCTCAGACGAAACAGGTACCACTCAACGCCAAAATACTCCAAAGTGTAAGGAGCAAATGTCTGGTATCAGTTTTCATGTAGAGTTCAGAAATAGAAAACATTTACAAGGCATTGTACAAATAAGAGAGGTATTTGTCCCAGGTCACCTACTAATGAAGAATTGTCACAAAGTTACATAAGTTGGGAGCTAGGAGTTCTCTCGTGGAGGCTAAGTCCACACATCAGTCATTTCTGTGAACTACAAAAAAAAAATAAAAATTGGTCTGTTTTTCATGCAACCTTGATCCATGGGTCCATTTTTACAGTATATGGTGAGTTTTTCTCAAAAAAAAAAAAAAAAAAAAGATGGCTATTTTCCCAAGCTTCCCCTGGCAATCAGTGAAAAACAGACAGCACAAACATCTTATGGCAGCTGCGTGTTGTTTGTATTTTTTCTCAAACATTGAAATGAAAAGGAACCTTTTGATACACAAATCGGACCTATATAGGACGTGTTTTTTGCGGATCATTGCTGGTTAATTCCATGTGAATAGAAAACTGATTATCCCTAACTGATTACAACTAAACTATGCATCACATAAAAAATAAATAAAAAAAACACACCTCCCAGCGGTGGCATGATATTGATATGTCTCATGACCACTGCAGCCAACCAGTGACCACTGATCGGCTGCAGCTTTCACCATTTTGTTGGAGCAGACTTCCACTTTGACGGAATATTGAAAGTTTGCAGATCATCAGCTGCTGCGATCACGACATTATGTCAAGGCTGGGAGAGACAGCACAGGCATCGCAGAAGAGGTGCCGGTCCCGGAGGTAAGTATGTTTTTTATTTTATGATGTACAGTTTAGCTGTTAAGGGGGTTGCTCAGTAGAGGACAATTCCTTTAAACATTTAAGGAAAAATGACAGATACTCTTAAGAAATCCATAAAATAAAAATTTGTTACCAAATAAAGTATGGTTTTAAATTCTACAGTTGAAATAATTTGTGTATCTTCAGAAAAGTCGATCTGAACTTGCACACCTTATACTTTGAGCTTTAGTAACGTCTCTGTGGATATATACACACGTGGTCAAAATTGTTGGTACCCCTCGTTTAATGAAAAAAAAACCCACAATGTTCACAGAAATAACTTGAATCTGACAAAAGTAATAATAAATTAAAAATCTATGGAAATGAACAAATGAAAGTCAGACATTGCTTTTCTGCTTCCACAGATTTTTAGAAAAAATTAAACTCATGAATTCGGCCTGGACAGAATGATGGTACTCTTCTTAATATTTTGTTGAACAACCTTTTGAGGCAATCACACGATTCCTGTATCTGTCAATGAGACTTCTGCACCTCTCGACAGGTATTTTGGCCCACTCCTCATGAGCAAACTGCTCCAGTTGTCTCGTGTTTGAAGGTTGTCTTTTCCAGACGGCATGTTTCAGCTCTTTCCAAAGATGCTTAGGTCCGGGCTCATAGAAGGCCACTTCAGAATAGTCCAATGTTTTCCTCTTAGCCATTCTTGGGTGTTTTTAGCTGTGTGTTTTGGGTCATTATCCTGTTGCAAGACCCATGACCTGAGACTGAGACCAAGCTTTCTGACACTGGGCAGCACATTTCTCTCTAGAATCTCTTGATAGTCTTGAGATTTCATTGTACCCTGCACAGATTCAAGACACCCTGTGCCAGATGCAGCAAAGCAGCCCCAGAACATAACAGAGCCTCCACCATGTTTCACAGTAGGGACAGTGTTCTTTTCTTGATATGCTTAATTGTTCCGTCTGTGAAGATAGAGCTTATGTGCTTTGCGAAAAACTTCCATTTTTGTCTCATCTGTCCATCAGATATTCTCCCAGAAGCTTTGTGGCTTGTCAACATGTAGTTTGGCAAATTCCAGTATGACATTTTTATGATTTTTTTCAACAATGGTGTTCTCCTTGGTCGTCTCCCATGAAGTCCACTTTGGATCAAACAACGATGGATGGTGCGATCTGACACTGATGTTCCTTGAGCTTGAAGTTCACCTTTAATCTCTTTAGAAGTTATTTTGGGCTCTTTTGTTACCATTTGTATTATCCGTCTCTTTGATTTGTCATCAATTTTCCTCCCAGGGCCATGTCCAGGGAGGTTGGCTACAGTCCGATGGATCTTAAATTTCTGAATAATATGTGCACCTGTAGTCACAGGAACATCAAGCTGCTTGGAGATGGTCTTATAACCTTTACCTTTAACATGCTTGTCTATAATTTTCTTTCTAATCTCTTGAGACAACTCTCTCCTTTGCTTCCTCTGGTCCATGTTGAGTGTGGTACACACCATGTCACCAAAGAGCACAGTGAGTATCTGTAGCCCTATATACAGGCCCATTGACTGATTACAAGATTGTCGACACCTGTGATGCTAAATAGTGGACACAACTTGATTTAACATGTCCCTTTTGTCACATTATTTTCAGGGGTACAATCATTTCTGTCCAGGACTAATTCATGAGTTTAAATTTTTTAAAAATTCTGTGGAAGCAGAAAAGCAATGTCTGACTTTCATTTTCATAGAATTTTAATTTATTACTTTTGTCAGATTCAAGTTATTTCTGTGACCATTGTGGGTGTATCTTTCATTAAACGAGGGGTACCAACAATTTTGACCACGTATGTAGGGCGGCAGTCACACTGCTGTGTTACAGTCCTTGATTCACAGAGCGGCCTGGGGTCTCCTGACCCAAACTCAACAGCCTCATAGACATATCCGGCCATCAAGTTCAGGTCAGACCTGTGGCCAGTCTGTGCCATGACCATGGCACACGGATGTGAACCCGGCCTTAGGGACAGGCTGTGGGCAGCGGCACTTAAATATTACACATCCTGTGGCCTGAAAGATAAAGCCCAAATTCAATAATACACTGATAGAAATGTTCATAGGAGACTTTTGTTAGATTATAACTATATATATTATCTTCCAGCTGCTCGCTGTCCTCCATGTCCAGGCTGGAGATGTAATACAGTCTTCTTTACGGATTGTGACTGTATCCCAAAAACCCGCTGTCATGATAATGTTCAGGACTGTGTAGACTGGAGCGATGAAATATCCTGTCGCTGAAAGTTTGTAACCAACCCTACAATGGAACGACAAGACCCTACACAGAACAATTTTCACCACCGAAGACTGGATGAAATTTTCAGCTTTTTGCCTTGTTCCTATTGTACAACTTACACTGCTCACCCAAATCGGCACAAATTTATATTTATAACGACGTCTAAACTTTTATCAGTGTAAAATAGCCAATGATGTAATTTATCTAGTGTATTTTAGGAATGGTTAGTGTTTTAGAAGTTCTCTAACCAGAGTGAAAGGGATTTAGTCGACAATAGGGCTTTTATATACTGGGGATACATGGCGACTCTGCCCTCGATCAAGCTACATCACAGTGTAATGTTAGTAAATGAGGCCGTGTTGCGATCCACAAGTTCTACAAAAATCTAAATTATTTTGTTTCATTGTGACTTGAGGGTCGCACCACAAACCCAGTCACTGACATTAGCAGGTCACAGCGACACAGCACCATCACTGACCGAGTCATGCTTATCACAGCCAAAGGTAACTTTTAGCCCCTGCAAGACAGATACTGCACATACATCAGACATTTAAAACATTTCAATAAACGCTATTTTCCTACAGGAACATCGCCATTTTTGTCTGCAGGCTGCTACTACAACAATACACCTCAAAACTCCTCAGAAACAGAAGTCGCAGACTGTGGGACTTGATCTTGAATCTGCTTATTGACCGAGTGTTGATGTACCATACATCAGATAGAAGGCGAGTTCACAACACCCATTTTCTCACACCCCCATTGCCACTTGGAGGGATGTTTTGCTGATGTAATTTTACTTTTTAAAGGGAACCTGTTACCATGAGAATCCAGTCCAACCTGCAGGCACCATGTCATAGAGCAGGAGAAGCTGAGGAGATCGATGTATAGTTTTGTGAGAAAATATTCAGTATAACATGTGATTTAATCCTCGGCTCTTTCTGGGATTTTGGGTCCAGCGGGTGGTCCTTTCAGTGACTGGCAGCTTTCTATATATAAGTGTGCATGTAGAGAGCTGTCAGTCACTGATAGGACTGCCCACTGGTCAAAAAAATCCCAGAAAGAGACGAGGTTTAGATTAATACAAAAGTTATATTGAATCTTTTCTCACAAAACTAAGTATTAAACTACTCAGCTGTCCCTGCTCTATAACATGCTGCTTGTAGATCCGGCTGCATTTTCATTGTGACAGGTTCTCATTAATTACAACAGCTGCTCAAATTTAAGCAAGTGCATTATATCATGGTTTTGTGCAGACTTCCACATTGAAGACTTACCTCCTCCATAGAAACTATACATAGCTTGGAGAATATACTTTTAGGTAATTGTGAAGTGTAGAAATTTTCAAGTCATGCCCAATACTACCACTATTTGCATCAAATAAATTTTGGGACCTGGTAATCTAAATAAGATCACAAAGTCTTGATTCCATATATAAAGGGAATATCTTTTACCAACTAACACAAAAAGCCCTTTTATCTATTTATTATGAAAGATAATCTTTAATAGTCATATTTGACAAATATAACATACATAGTGCCCATAAAAAGTGACCTAGTGCAGGCAGAAATATACATTCATCATGATTAATTTTTCCTATTTTCACACCTTCTTACTGAAGACGATAATCTTTCACTACTTGATATATAATATATAGGTGTGAACTTGAACAAAAACAGCCTATACATAATAGGTCACTAATCTTAAAAACAGCAGGAGAAGGTTATTGTAGGTGGGACTTATGAATACATATCTATTATTTCCCAAGCTGCATCAATATACCACATACATGTCAAGGGCTCAACCCTATATATGGAGTCCTTAATCAGATGCTTTACACATATTACAGTATGATATTCACAAGCTTAACTGTGCTAATCCCCCTCACAGTTTGAGTTTATATAATAAGCTGATACTCCATTCCAAAATACTTTTTCAAGACATTAACATGATCAAAAATAGGACTTATCTGAAATATGTATTTAGGTTGCCCCCATCATTCCTCCAAACTCCTCGACGCGTTTCCCCGTTGTTTAGTGGTTCATCAGGAGAAGATCATCCTGCAGAGAGCTACATTGTGCCACTCTATCCCCTTCCTTATATGTGTTCACCACGTGAAATCTGATTGAATCCACTTCCACAATCCAGAGACAGAGCCCCATTCACAATCATTATACTCCTCTCTGTCTCCTCTCTCTACTACACATGCTCTAATGGTGATTCAGACACTAGAGGTTCCCAATGTCTACTGCGCATGCCTGAAAGTCCCGTTTGTAGCCAATTTATATCCTTAATCTCTTATCTCCACTGTGCATGTGTTAGTCTCGATTCAGACACTAGAGGTCTCTGTTCCCACTGCACATGACATCCCTTCCCTCTGGAGCCCTGAAGTCATCACCTCCCATCTAATCTGATGCTGACGTCATCTCCCTGTCAGGAAGTGTTCTGCAGCTGCGTTCGTACTGCCATGATTTAACCCATACATGACAGGTAATGCAGCTCTTTCAGAGTCCAGGCATTAAGGATGTGTGTGTCAAATCGCTCCTAAAGCTTCACATATAAAGCATGTTATGTTTCATTTTGCTTATGTGATCCATACACATTGTGGTTGTCTATAGGGTCATTTAACAATGAAAATGCTTCCCCTAATGAATAATCTACGTGGCAAGTTGTCCTTCAATACATAGGTTATCCTATACCCCTTACCGGGGATTAGGTTATACCCTCAGTTATTTTTCCTAGGGGAAATATCATATCTGTCATATATATATTGGATGATTTAATTTTTGATATTAGATAAATATAATTTAATAATCAGGCCATTAAGCAGGTTGATAAACCATGGGTTTTAGAATCAAATAAAACAGCAGAAATTCTGCTGTTCATTGAGTCCCACCGGAGTGAGGGTGTTCAATCTGTATATCCATTGGCACTCCTTCTGTAGGAGTAGCCTATCCCAATTTCCCCCTCGTGGGTTCTTGGGAACAGAGACCTCTAGTGTCTGAATCGCGACTAACACATGCACAGTGGAGATAAGAGATTAAGGATATAAATTGGCTACAAACGGGACTTTCAGGCATGCGCAGTAGACATTGGGAACCTCTAGTGTCTGAATCACCATTAGAGCATGTGTAGTAGAGAGAGGAGACAGAGGAGTATAATGATTGTGAATGGGGCTCTGTCTCTGGATTGTGGAAGTGGATTCAATCAGATTTCACATGGTGAACACATAAGGAAGGGGATAGAGTGGCACAATGTAGCTCTCTGCAGGATGATCTTCTCCTGATGAACCACTAAACAACGGGGAAACGCGTCGAGGAGTTTGGAGGAATGATGGGGGCAACCTAAATACATATTTCAGATAAGTCCTATTTTTGATCATGTTAATGTCTTGAAAAAGTATTTTGGAATGGAGTATCAGCTTATTATATAAACTCAAACTGTGAGGGGGATTAGCACAGTTAACCTTGTGAATATCATACTGTAATATGTGTAAAGCATCTGATTAAGGACTCCATATATAGGGTTGAGCCCTTGACATGTATGTGGTATATTGATGCAGCTTGGGAAATAATAGATATGTATTCATAAGTCCCACCTACAATAACCTTCTCCTGCTGTTTTTAAGATTAGTGACCTATTATGTATAGGCTGTTTTTGTTCAAGTTCACACCTATATATTATATATCAAGTAGTGAAAGATTATCGTCTTCAGTAAGAAGGTGTGAAAATAGGAAAAATTAATCATGATGAATGTATATTTCTGCCTGCACTAGGTCACTTTTTATGGGCACTATGTATGTTATATTTGTCAAATATGACTATTAAAGATTATCTTTCATAATAAATAGATAAAAGGGCTTTTTGTGTTAGTTGACCTGGTAATCTAGTAACTGGGAAACCCTACTAAAAATAGGACAAAGATCTCATGAAGTTTTTTGTAGATCAATCTTTATTTCCAGGTGTGTCTAGTTGAACTAGGCCGCACACGCAGGTTCTGCCATAAAGTAGGTGCTGAAGCCGAGCTGCTACATATTGAATGTTATTAAGGAATTCCTGTTTAATCTCATCAAGTCAAAAAAAGCAAAGCACAAATAGATAAGTCACAATATAAAATAGCAGCTCTTTTCAGCAGTAGGTTCCTCAGTGGTTTTCACCTTAGATGGACTCGTTCTTTGAGGCTTCGTCAAAGTTCTCAACCAGATCTGTGGAAAAACATTTTTTAGAGGTCACTAAACCAAAACATTTCTTTGGGGCATACATTCACCTTACATATAAACACAGCCCTGAGATCTGGGATTAAAGGATAGGTCTACCTACTAACAAGTGCATAAAGAATAAAGCAACTTTGCAATAGAAGCTTAAAACCAACAAAAAAAACCATAAAAAGCTATGTTGTATTCTTCTTACCCTAATTCAGACAATTTATGTTTATGCAGAGTTCTTTTCCGGCAGTCAAAAACTATTTTTCTAGTGGAAACTTAAGGAAACTTTCGTTTGGGAAGTTGTTGGATCAGTTTTTTGTTTCCTAAAGCCTTTTAATTGGATAATGCCTAGTGGCGTTTTCCCATCAGGGGGTGCTGTAAAGTAGTGACATGTACGTTTTCTCCCACTATGTGTTTTTGAGCCTGAAGCGTTTATATGACACTCAAGTGAATGAGCATAAAACAGCATGTTGTTTTCCAATGGAAATGAATAGGAAGACCCTTTAAAAAGAGCGCTTTTAGCAGCGGACACGCACAAAAACCGCCATAAAGAGGCAAAAGAGGCAGAGTGATCATACCTTTAAAAGGAATCTGTCACCACCTGGGACGTATATAACCTATTAATATGGGCATACAGATGATAGAAATGTTAAACTAGTCCTACCTGTATGCCTCATATTAGCGGTTTTGTTGCGGAGATATGTTATTTTATTTCTTTATGCTAATGATTCCTGCCTCCCGAGTTCATTATACCACCCCCCTCGCATGCACGTCAGTACCCTGTGACGTGAAGTTATGGTGCCGAAATCCTGCACCCTGCACTCCCTCCACAGTCCGTATCCTTTCCTCCCTTCTATGGGCAGTGTATGCAGTGATCTTCTGCGCAGGTAAGTTACTGCAACTTCCGCTCCACTGACCTCCGGCATGCGCAACTACAAAGTGCTCTCCCCACTTCCTCCCTGCATAATCATCACTAGCACTATTTGGGAGATTGAGCTTTCACTACAAACAGTGAAACGTGCGGTTAACATCTCAATACGGAAACAACATTTTTATACAATTTGGATGTGAAGAATTTTCGTTTTCTTTTTCACCCCCTGACAGTACTAGCTCCAGTTTTTCAGAAAAGTGTCATCCCCTTAAAATTAGATTAAATGAAAAAAAAAAAAAAAGTCATATGAATGAAACTTTCACAATATAAAATACACTTAAGCAATGCTACCCTACTGCGAGTCTTGTTAGTGCAGCTTTCCCCCCCAGACGGCACAGCGCTCCTGTCCATACAACGGCTGCTGGTGGAGGAGCAGTGACCAGACCCGTCCATCAGCAGCTGCTGTGGACATGAGAGTCCTGCAGTCTGGGGGGGGGGGGGGGGGGAAGAGAAGGTGCAGAAATGAAGAAGCATAAAGTGACATTGTGGATATTAAATCTATAGTGTCAGTCAGTTCAAAGATTTTCTCATTAGATTGCGAATGACATTTGCTTGAAATCTCATTCACAATACCGCTGCAAATTAGAAGATCCCACCCCGCAGGATTGTACCCCAATATAGTCGTCTGCTGCAGTATTCCATCCACTGAAAGGGGTTTTCCGGGACATTTTTTTATTACTATAGGTCTAAAAACTAACAGGCAGGTAGTTGCTAAAAGATGCAGGAATCTGGGATTTTATGGCTTTTAAAGACAAATTAGGGAGAAATTATCACCAAATGATAACTTCTAGTTGGGGGTCCCAGCAGTCAGACCCCCACCCATCACCAGAAAGGGGCACTTTTATCCCTGTTAGAATGGAGCAGCAGTGAGCACGCTGCGTTAATTCTCCTTGGGACAGCAGGGCACTATGCTCCTATGACAGGCGAGGGACCCACAACTATATGAGATTTCAGCCACATTCAAGTAGAAACTGAATGGATGAGAGGAGGCATTTACATAGCTTTCTCCAGTCATTTCCATACAATCTAAGTAAACAGCCCAGCAGGGAGGCAGCCACCTCATATTCTACCTGGATGGCATGGCCGCCTCATCAGAAGGGTCCATAGGAGGACCACACCAGACAAGTACGTCATTTGGATATGATATAAATGTCTCAGATGTGAATCATCATGACAGATCCACAGTGAACCTTATAAAATGTAAACTACGAGTGCAAAGAGCACAACACGCCTTATATCCCCATTTATATGATGGTCAGGGACAGAAGAGGATCACGGACAATAATAAAAATAGACATTTCTGAAGGTCGATACTAAACCGATATGCCATCTGAACACGCAAACACTGACTGGCAGACTAGATCTTCACAATCAAAAAATCTAAGTGGTTACAAGTCAAGATGACACCGAATTTGTCAGGAACAGGGTCTACATCCAACTACCAAACAACCAGGGAACAAGAGGGTACAGGTGCGACCTAAATACTGCCCCCTAGTATAAGCTCTCCAAAGAGAGCAATGACGTGGCCATGAAAAGGACGATCCCACACCAGAACCTCTTCTAATGTCCTAAACTGTTGTTAAAGTCTGTCACCCCTAAAATGCTAATTGAACCACTTATAAAAGTATGTAAGGGACTAAGCCCCTGTAAATTATACAGACCTATATTATACATTTTAGTGGCTTATTTGCAAATAAAAAAAAAATCCATATGCTAATGAGGGGTGCTATAGTGTGACCAAGGGCTCAGTGCACCATTACACCCCTCAATTTGCATACTGATCAGTGTGTCCTATCTTAATGGACAGCGCTTACGCAAGCACTCCCTGAATGCAATCAGTGGCTCTGCACATCAGCACAGGCCCTGCAGGAGCACAGCTTGCAGTGTCAGTGTGCGATCTAATCGCTGGCTCCTGTCTGCAATATAGTACCAAGCAGTGGCTGCACAGGAGCCAGCCACACTGATACTGCCGCTGCGTGCGTCTCATACAGTGCCAGTGAGCGCTCTCATCACTGGCTCCTGTCCGCGGCCACCACTTGGTACTATACTGCAGACAGCAGCCAACGACGAGAGCACCAAGCACGGCTAGACTTTTGCCACGTCCGTGCAGAGCCACTGATTGAGTTGAGGCAGCACTAGCACTAGCTTGAGTGCTGTCAATCAACATATGACAAAGTGCTCAAGTATGCAAATTGAAAGGGGCAACAGTGCACTGAGCAATTCGCCATGCAAAAAATGCAACGACTCCCCCTTGTTGTCATACTATTTTTTTCCCTGACAACTAAACCACTAAAATCTATTCTACAGGTATGATTTTTATATAGGCCAAGACACCTGCATAAGTGGTCCAATTAGCCTTTTGGGGGTGACATTCTCCCTTCAACCCCAAAACTTCTAAATATGAATAATTCTCTGCACAAGTTGAACTGGTCAGAAAACACATTCAATGACCATAGAAATCAGACCGATCATACATTACAATGCATCTCGTAAATGTGTTTTTCCCATTACTATTAATTCATCATTGGTCGATATCAGAAAACAACAAGTGAAGGATAGAAATGATAACACTGGTATGAGGAGGCAGGCAAAACATGTTTCTCTGCAGAACAAAGAAGAGTCTCCAGTGTTCAGCTAGGTGGTCTTCCAACATGTAACGGAGACTGTCTTCATTTTTTTCTGTCCAATTCATATAAAGAAGGAAGGTACATTAAAATCCCAATGAGACCTAAAGCAGAGAAAACTGGACAAAATCCTACCTGGAACGTCATCATCTTCATCCTCTCCAGTAGCAAGCGGTGCCTTCCCATCTACAGCTAAAAAAAGTCAATGGAAAGTTAGTATGAAACAGAACTCACCCAGTAATAAAATGAAGTGATGCCGAGTCCTTCACTATGTGGCCACGTTATATACACAGTGTGTGACCCGCATGAGAATCCACAAATTAAAGTCCCACAAACCACCACAAATACAAAATGTCATCTTAGAAGGGTACCCTGTCATTAGATTTATGCTGCCTGAACCATGGGCAACACAAATCAGAGCCTGGCTGTGTGAATTCAGCCATGTATTGTCTTTCTTGGAAATGCTGTGGCGTTTCAGACAAGGTAGTTTGAAAGGCCGACCGGGTTCTATAAGGAGAGACCAGATTATTCCGGCACTATCACAGACTTCTCCCCGCACCGGCTCCTGGTAATTGGCAGGTCTCTCCCTATATACATATATTGGAGAGACCTGTCAATCAACTGGAGTGGGAGGGTGAGAGGCTGGCCGGGGGTAAAATCTCCCCCTATAGTCCAGGCTGGTTTTCCAAACGATGTTTTTTCTTAATCTCCGTAGCATGTCCGATAAAGACACTATCTGGTTGAATTCAATTCCGATTCATGTTGCCTGAAGCAATTTAATGACCGGTTCCCTTTAATGTATCAAGGGGACAAAAATAAATATAACTGCTTTAATATATAGTAACCGCATAAAATGAATGACGTTCAAGACATTTAGACCCTTGTAATGTTATTGGGGAATGTTACCAGCACTAGAATTTTAATAAAAAGACTATCAGCACATGCTTCGCTTACTTTCTCTCATGCAGTTACTTGTATTAACAGCAGTAAGTTACTTTTACAACTCCGCTCTTGGATGAACACAGCCATTAGTGAAAATGTCACGTGGTATCATAAAGATTTAGTTATTGCCGATGTACTTGGAAGCCTGGAAACATCAGTCCACAAATGTGTGATGGTCATGGAGCTGAGTAATGTCAAATGCATAGTGATTTAAAAAAAAAAAAAAAAGAAGTTTTCCTTACATTGTTTTGGCAGGGCCTCTGCGAGTCTCCGCAAGCTGGTGAGGCTGTCTGCCCCGAGCTGGTTCAGGATACTAGGTAACATCTCTGTAAGCTGCTTGGTCTCAGCGTGCCCGGTAATGGTGAAGGTGTTGGCAGCCAAGGAAGCCTGAACTTTAGGATTATTGAAGTGGATGACTGTTCCTTGGTTTGTAAACATGTTTACCTGGAAAGATGAACACAATGTAATGAAAGAGCATAAAGGAAGCTACAATATAAAGTGTACCCACGCCTCTATTAGGAACTGCTTTAAAAAAGGTCCAATATACAATTTTCTGAGATACACCAGCAGACTAGTCGGACAGTTGGGTCCCTAATGGCATCTCCTGCCCACTGCCCTATATTGACAGGTCTCTACCTACGTGCACGTATACAGGCAAAGACCTGTCAAGTCCAGGGCAGCAGGAGGGAGAAGCCACTAGGGACCCAACAGTCCGACTAGTCTGCTAGTGTATCTCAGAAAATTGTATATTGGAAATATTGGACCCACTTGTCCAACTATTCTCCAGCGTGGCTCAGTATGTTCTTCTCTGAAACCCCGCAGCGATTAAGAGTCAAACTTACTTGGCTGAGATGGTACAGCCGGGTGCCTGATATACGCTGCTCACAGATTGGGCAGTATGCATCAGCTGTCAGCTTCATTTTAAAGAGTAATTCTCAAATATTTTTCTTATATCAATAATACATGTGAAAATAAATAACTTTGCTCTATATATTAGAGAAATCATCTTTTCTCCTCCCGAACCGACCTTCCGTTTGCAAAATTATATATTCACTGAAGACAGATTTTAGCCAAGAATTGAGAAATTCCCATTATGGAGACAGAAGAGAACAGCTGGTGCATATGAAGTTTTATGGAAAACTGTAAGAACTTGTCGACTTCTAACTCCTCACTCCATAACATTTTAAAAACACCAACTGTCATCTCCTATCTCAGTAAGTCTATCTTCACTGAAAAGATTTTGCCCATGAACTGAAATATCAGTCCAGGAGGAGAAGGAAGCAGATTTCTCTGATAAAATATATTATACATTTGTTTATGTTTACATGCAAAATTGATTTATAAAGCAAAAATTAAAACAACGGTTAAACTCTAAGAAAAAACCCCGCTAGCGATGTTTCCTGGGCTCATTTTACACAAACAACCTAGTTGTGTAGCTAACACTTCAATAACAAATCAGCACTGATGTACATACAAGAACATAGGGGACAAATCACACAATAATTACTTTGTAAAACCTAAGACAGAAACAAGATGAGCATATACCTTGCTGTAAGTAAATAAGTAAAAGCAAATCGTGCATAGAAATAAATAGGGTACTTCGTAAACACAGTTTTTGATTAAAAAAAGCTAATAAGCCATCCGACCAGCGTCAAGGTGTACCCATATCGGGATGGTCCTAACCTCTAGTATTAAAACCTTACCATGCGTCATAGTGACATCTGTGTGAATAAAGGCTGAACAGGACAGGGTCCCGAACATGGACACACAGCAAATGGGATGTAATGTCCAGCTCAAAGGCATGATAAGGTTTTTAATACTAGAAGTTAGGACCATCCCTGCCGTTGCTCCTCCGCACTGTTCTGCTCCTCTGTGGGCGCTGTCTTCAATTTTGATGTGCGCAGGAGCCGGAGAGTCAGTGTAACGTCCAGTCCCAGTGATCTTTGGCGCACAGTAAAGTTGAATTCACCAGAGTGTAGAGAGACGGTAGGCAAATGCCCAAAGAGGGATTTCCGGACGTGCAAATGACATGAAAGACATCTGAAGAGAAGGGGAGGAGAAAACTTGTATAATGAAGAAGGAAGGCACTCTTATCTTCTGCTCCATAGCCTGGAAGAGCCAAGGTATAAAAGATAAGTTTTACTTAAAGGGAATCTGTCACCCCCTGGGACTTTTCAGACCGCTAATATGGGCATACAGGTGATAGAAATGTGAATCTATACTTACCAGTATGGCCCATATTAGCAGTCTGGTTTCTGTGTAATAGCTTTTTTATTAAATTATTTCTGCTAAGCTTCGTGTCCCCCGAATGCCAAGAAATCCCCACCTACTAGCCCTATTTCCATACTCACACCACCTCCCCTGCACGTCACAGGGCCCTGTGACGTGCAGTTACCGGCCGGATCCCGCGCTGTTTCCTCTGTACGGACGGCGCTCTTCTCCCTGCCGTCAGTGTAGTGTTGTGTAGCAGGGAACGTGTGCTAAGGTGAGTCACTCTGCCCGTGAAAGATTCCCTTTAACAAGGCCACATCCAGGAGGCATACAGGTATGACTAATTTCAGTTGTATACAACCCGTATGCCCACATTATTAATGCCAAAACCTCAAAAGAGTGACCGATTTCCTTTAAATTGAACATGTGTCCATACAGGTTTCTCCTATTTTCTGTCATTTCCCTAGTGAAGCAACAACTGACTTTTTAAAGAGTAGCAATTTATAAATCTGACATCCACTCAAATAATTTTGCACACTTTACAAAAGTAGCACCAGGAAATAAAATCACTAAAAGACAACGGCAAATAAAATGCCACAAAATTTGCAACTCATTTGGCAATAAAACTGGTGCAAAGGTCTTGAAATTTCCCTCCATTGTTTTTATGGCAATCGTTGTGCAGTAAAAATGACCATGCAACTTGTAGGGTTTTTTTCTTTAAATAGTCCTCAGAAGATTTGAACCTAGGATCGCTATATTGCAATATATAGTCAATTTTACAGTTGCTACAGCAACTCATACGCACCCTGTAATTGTATCAAAGGATAAGGTGCAATGGGTGCCTGGAATGGCGTGCCATAAATTATGCTGTCAGAGATTGAGGTGTTAACTAGGGCTGTTGAGTCAGAGTCGGCGTCCATTTTGGTGGAGTCGGTATAAAATGGACCGACTCCAACTCCTGTGTTTAGAGGGATCACTTGCTAATCGGTGGGGATCCAACTGATCAGACTATGAATAATTCCAAGGGCTCTGTAGAGGAATGTCTTGGATGGAGAAGAGGGTGCAGGAGCTTGACCTCCGTTCCACTCATTGGTTTTGGGACTGCTGGAGGAAGAGGAGGAGAACATTCTTCTGCTATTTGAAGACGTCCTGTTCTAAAACCAATGAAGGAAGCAGAGGGTAATCATGCACAACTCTGCTTCACTAAAGACAGGGCTTTACAGACCTCTGTTGTCAAGATCGTTGAGGGTCCCAGCAGTTGGGCCCCCAATGATCAGCAAGCTATCCCTTTATGAATAGGATAGAGGATAACTTGTGATTTTAGGAAAACCCCTTTAACCATCGGAGTAAAGTGTCTGCTGGGTGTTTCCTTAGTGTGAAGTGTCCTGGACTCTGTGAAGTGACCTCTTCCCCTCTGCTTAGCAGTAATGGTTATTATGATCTCCTGTATGGATGCTGGACCTGACACTCAATCACAGATGGGAAAGTCCAGAGCTCCAGTAGCACCAGACTTTTGGCTAATCAAATATGTTTACGTGGGCATGACACGCGAGAATGCACAAATGAGGCTTGTCACTAGTGATGGGTCATTTGCCACCGATCTGGCACAAAGAGCCGGCACCCTTCAGTGAACGATGGCACTCCAGTGAGAGCCATTTGCAGTCTCTGAATGGGAGTCACTGGCAGGGCTGTGGAGTCGGAGCCCATTTTGGTGGAGTCGGTATAAAATGGACCGATTCAGACTCCTAAAACATATAATAAATTGGGTACAGTAGCTCAATGCAGTTTGTGGGAATATTTTTTTCATAAGAATTTGGGAAAGTTATGAAATGTCCTATAAATGTCTGTCCTATTCCTGATCTAAGGGTCTAGCCTTTTAGCTGAGATGAATCTGTGCTACAGTAAATTTATCACTTAAAGATGAGCCGTGTATGAGGGAGTCGGAGTTGTGGAAATTGAGGAGGTTTGGCTTACCGACTCCATAGCCCTGCTGTTAACAGCACTGATCGGCATGGTGTGGACTCAACTTCTGAGCTCGCTCCATACATATAATGCTGATACTGGGAAGGGAATAAGAACATCAACACAGCTCTTTGCAACCCATTTTTAAGGTTTATTACTTGTATATTGTGAAAGCATTGGAGAAAAAAAATAGAGTGTCAAAATTGAATATTGTTTTTAAAGAGAAAATCCCTGAAAGAGAATCACTCACTTCCTCTATGCCTGAGATGTTATTAACACCCAGCTTCTTAAGTGAAAACTGTAGTTTCTTGTCATCAGCAGTAGCCGTTCTGTGAACAACCTTCTTCTTTCTGCGGGCTGTACCCTGAAGAGAGAGAAAACAAAAAAAACTCAGGCTTAAAAGGAGTTGTGCACTACGTGGGCAACCCCTTCTCAAATGCTGCATTGCTTGGTTCAAAATAAAGATATTCATACATTTAGGGGACACAGTACGTTTTTCGGTCATTTGTTTAAAAAAAAAATAAAAAAAAAAATGTTGGGGGTGCCCCGTGGTACTTTTTAAGCCAGGGGTTGTCCAGCCCCAAAAAGGATGGGAAACATTACTTTGCACAAAGCCCCAAATACAAAAAGATGAAAAGGCTCACCAAGATGACTCTTGCAAGACACAGATGAAAGCAGGGAGCTGAACACACACAATTATCTCCACCCATACATCCATATCTTTCCAACACAGTCAGCACTTACAGCAGTCATAACAGATCAGAAACACCCTGAAATGGAAGCTCGCTCGGCACAGTGCTAATTCCCAACTGACAGCTGCAGTCCATAAGGTGGCACTCAAATAAGTGTACTCTTTAGCCCACGTTCAGTATTTATAAGTCAAAACCAGGAGTGGGTGATAAATACAGAAGTGGTGACATGTTTCTATTATACTTTTCCTCTGATTGTTCCACTCCTGGTTTTGGCTTACAAATACTGATGTCAAATACTGAACAAGTGAGTGAATGTGGCCTTAAGACTGCAGCTGTTTCCATGTAGCCCTAGCCTAATGGCAAACATTCCAACAACAGCAAAATCACTTAAAGGGACAAAAATATTGTCCACTTTCAAATCATAAAAATACAGAAATTACCTTTCCACCAATGCGGACTTGTGCTTGAAGTTTTGCTAACTTTTCTTGATTCATGATACTTTCTTTCATCTGAAAAAAACAAGACAAAAGGACAATAAGAGGATTTCAGAGCTATCAGTCTCATGCATGCTGATGACCACTGTGAATATAGTAGAGGAAATAGCTTCATGTCGTGCAGTCTATGGTACTAAAGTGTACCATATAGGGATGAGATGACCCGTGGAAGTTCGAACTTTAGTCCATTTGGTTTGGGTACCAGAACTCTACCCAAACTTTAACCAGAACCAGAACCCAATAGAAGTGAATGGTGACCCAAACATTGGTGCTGTAAAATGGTTGTAGTAGCGTCCGTCTCTCTTCCTTCGCCCAGAAATCCGAACAGTAAAATGGACTTCCGGGAGAAGTCTGTGTTTGGAGTTCAGCGCCGGGTACTAAGTGTCCGGTACAAACCCCCGAACTTTACATCTCTCTTGTACCATACACATTATACATACACAACACATACCAAAAACGAAGGCTTAGGGGTGATCTAATTACTATGTACAAGTATATGAGGGGACCGTACAAAGACCTTTTTACTCTGAGGCCTGAGACGGGGACAAGGGGGCATCTTCTACGTCTGGAGGAAAGAAGATTTAATCATAATCACAGACGGGGATTCTTTACTGTAAGAGCAGTGAGACTATGGGACTCTCTTCCGCATGATGTTGTAATGAGTGATTCACTACTAAAATTTAAGAAGGGCATGGATGCCCTTCTTGAAAAGTATAATATTACAGGTTATATATACTAGATTCCTTGATAAGGGCATTGATCCAGGGAAATAGTCTGATTGTTGTATGGAGTCAGGAAGGAAACTTTTTCCCCAATGTGGAGCTTAGTGTTTGCCACATGGTGTTTTTTGCCTTCCTCTGGATCAACATGTTAGGCTATGGATTGAACTAGATGGACTTAGTCTTCCTGCAACCTTAAAAACTATGTTACATTAGGTGAATGATTTTGGTGGCACTGGTTGACTATTTAGGCCTACTCAAAATTCTGTGAGTCACATGTTCTGCGATGTTCATGGATAATATACGTACCACTAAAATCTATGGTGCTACTCCCAAGTCCGTATTTTTTTGCGACTTGTAGATCCACAAAAAATGTGTTGATTGCCCATTTTTGATCTGAGTATGAGAGCAAAATTACCCATACACAGCTATGGGTCACTAAAAAATGACTGCCAGTACACATTGCTACCCATGTGCTGTCCATTTTTAACACTGTAGTCTATAGGAGAGGCTTGACAACTTATTTTTCCATATAACAAATTCACTGATGAAACACTGATGGTAAAAAATGACTGACCAAACTGATGAAAATTTGATCCAAAGATTTCAGTATTTTTTACGAAGAAAAATCACAGACTTCTAAACGAGAGGCCTTAATGTGTTTGGTGGCAATGTGACCCAACTTTCCCCAAGATGGAAGATGTTGGCACGCTGAATCTCCTTATGTTTTTACAGGAGATAAGCATAGGTATTGGGATGCGGAAAGATGAGACATTTGGGCCTTACCCATCTAAAATGTATGTTCAAAAGAATCATAGTTGAGATTTTTATAGCCTTTCTTGGAGTTAGGAGTGAAACTGGAGAACATGGCTGACAGCAAGCAGGCAACTCACATATCGATAGGAAACGCCATAAATGGCTGTGGAACAGGCGACGGAGACCCACATCCAACTAAAAATAGGGACCATCTTGCCCTGTTAGGAATAAGGTAGGTGGATGTGCATACATTAGTTTCTATGGGCACTCCAAAAATTGAAGAGGGACCATGCAGCCATAGGACATGTGTTCAGCCTCACCGTCTCCTTCACCCCAGAGATGGTCGCACACAGACAGATCTTGTAGGCATCTGCATGCGTCCTCTGTGGACATCTAATGTGTATGGTGACCTTCACTCAATACACTTATCACAATCATTTCTTTGTAACTCAAAACTAACATTAAGGCTGTGTGCCCACGAAGCATTTTCCAAGCGTAAACGCTTGGGAAATGCTTGGTAATCCGTCCCCCATGGTCCCCAATGAAAAGCTGCAATGTCAATGCCCATGCTGCGGATTTTTCCGCAGCATTTATGCTGCGCTCAAAAATCCGCAGCATGTCCATTAATTTTGCGAACACGCAGTGTAATCGCCGCCAATAACTTGCATTGGACTGCGTGACATCCGCATCACTACATGTGGATAAGCGGATATCACACAGTTCAATGTGCGGATGGTACCCAGGCCTGGAGGAGAGAAGACTCTCATCCAGACCTGGGTACCATAGAAACTGTAAAAAAAAAAAAAGTAAAAGTAAACTAAAAAATAAAGATTATACTTGCCTTCCGATGTACTCCTGGTGTTTTGTCTGCTCCGTCCGGTCTCTTGCATTGCTCGCGCTGTTGTGAAGGACCTGCCATGACGTCATTGAGTCATGTGACCTGACACATGACTGAATGACGTCACCGCAGGTCCTTCACAACAGCGCGAGCAATGCAAGAGGCCGGACGCAGCGGAGACAACACCGGAAGGTGAGTATAATCTTTTTATTTTATTTTTTACCATTATTATTCTTTTTTTAACTAACTTGGTCACACTACTATAAATCCATGCCGGTTGCATGGATTTATATAGTGTGAACAAGTTATCAAGTACTTTTCCAAGTGATGCTAAAATCGCTTGGAAAAGCGCTTGATAACCCGCATGCAGAAATGCATGCAAAGACGCTTGACAAACTCTTCTACCTGGCGGGAAAAATGCATGTAAAAACTGCATGCGTTTTTCCTGCCAGGGAGAAGCGTAAAAAATATGCAGCATTTCTTCATCGTGGGCACATAGCCTTAAAGGCAGCAGGTTTCATTATTTCATGACTGTTATAATGTGCAAGTAGATCAAAGCCAAGAAATGCTGACACTAGCTATATGTAGCCCACACTCCACCCAACATCACAGGGGTGAGACATAATGAGCGCGGCTCACGTACATCGATAAGTCATAATGCAGAGTATGTCAACTCCAGTTCTCAACTAATCCCAACAGGTCAGGATCTGAGCATATACTACTGAGAAATACTATGGTGATGACTATTTAACAGGTATAATGATGTGGCCATGTGGTGTAGATAACCATGCGCCCAAAACTCTGCCCACCCGTGGTGGGGGAATGGCAGAAAGAAACAACGGCACTGCTATTGGCAAAACACTTATTTGTCGTGAGATATGATCTTTTGATTAGCTTTAAAAAAAAGAGGCATCATTCTCAGCAGCACATGCACAATGGCAACCGTTATGCCTGTCGTTCTGTGGCCGTGGAAAGTGGGGTCAGCCTGTCTACACAGGTCGTTTACTGCTGCATGTTGTGCGATGTATACAAGCCCTTACTTGTACCTTCTGTATTATGCTTTGCTTATATAGTAGCATTAATCCCACGGCCTTTATGGGCATCTTCATCACTATCAGAATGGGGGTTCATAATCTACATTGCCTGTCACTGTCTTTTGAGCATGGGAGGAAACTCACAAAAACCAGGGAGAATACGCAATCTCCTTGCCCAATTATGAGCTTACAAACGGTGTTCTGCAGTGTCTTAGGCTGCGTGCCCACGTTGCGTATTACAAGCGTATATGCTGCGGAATTTCCGCAGCGTAAACGCTTGTAAAAAGCATGTATATCCGCACCCCATGGTCCCCAATGGCATTCCGCAATGTCAATGCCCATGCTGCGGATTTTTCCGCAGCGTATATGCTGCGATCAAAAATCCGCAGCATGTTCATTAATTTTGCGTTTCCGCATGCGGAATCAATGTGCGGATGGTACCCAAGTCTGGAGGAGAGGAGACTCTCATCCAGACCTGGGTACCAAAGAACCTGTAAAAAAAAAAAAAAAGAATAAAATAAAGTTTATACTTATCTTCTGATGTTTTCCCTCCGTCGCGCTGTTGTGTGAAGGACCTGCCACGTCATTGAGTCATGTGACCCATCACATGACTCAATGACGTCACCGAAGGTCCTGCACACAACAGCGTGAGCCGCTCAAGACTCCGGACGGGGCAGAGAATGCATCGGTAGGTGAGTATAAACTTTATTTTTTTTTATTTTTTACCATTCTGATTCTTTTTTTTTTTTAACTATTACTTGGTCACACTATATAAATCCATGCCGGTTGCATGGATTTATATAGTGTGAACAAGTTGTCAAGCACTTTTCCAAGTGATGCTTAAATCACTTGGAGAAGTGCTTGATAACCCGCATGCGGAAATGCATGCAAAGACGCCTCACAAACGCTTCTACCTGGCGGGAAAACCGCATGTAAAATCCGCATGCGATTTTCCCGCCAGGGAGAAGCGTAAAAAATATGCTTCATTTCCGCAACGTGGGCACATAGCCTTAGAGGCACACACATCAGGACATGTAGGACACACACCGCCGCTGCACATCAGTGGACATAGATTGGCATCAATCACACAGTATAAAAACAAACATTTTCTTTGACGTCACAGAATGATGCATCTGCTGCACCACTTCATAAAACGTTACTCCCAGAATATCTTACCCATCCAAAAGACCTCCTCCTCAGGCGAATAGATGACTATGGTAACGTGATTTAGGACCCCCATACACATCTGATTATCTATGTTTCTAATGTGTATGGGGCCCATATCGATGGGTTTGACAGACGGTTTAAAGTGTATGGGCGCGACGGCCAACTGGTGGTTGGGAAAGATGTCGATTGTGCATTGCCAGGCACCATACCCAAGCCCACCTAGGCACCACACTGCCACCCTTATGCCCAGCGTCACCAACCCAATGCTCTGCCAGGCACCACCCGGCACCCACACCCCCATGCCCAGCCAGGCACTGTGCATCATGCCTTCCCCCCATGCCCTGCCAGACTCCACATCACCCTGTGATGCCCCAATATCAGGTCCCATCCCCGGCCATGCACTGTGTGACAGCCATGGCAGAGGGGAGAACCTTGGAGTCACATTATTATGGCTGCACCAGTGGCAGAAACATAGCCAGCGGTAGAACACAACGGCCTTGCACTAGTGGTACTACAAGTCCCAGCAGTACTCAGAGCAGCACAGAACCAGTGCCATATACAGCGCTGCGCTCACCACTACCGCACGAATATGCCGGCGCCCCCGTCCATGACAGGCCTATAACCCGCCCAGCATGGCCTGAGCCCCGTCCTCTCACCTTCTGCAGCCGGCAGGCGGGTGTATACAGGGAACGCTGAGGGATTACAGGCCTCCAGAGAGCGGCGGCACCGGGCGCGCACACACGCGGGGAGCAAGATGGAAGCCAAAAGGAAGGACCGGAAGTGAGGCGCGACCCACGTGACCGGCGGTGCGGCGCCACCTGCACAGTGAGGCTAGAAACAGTGGAGAGGAGAGGAAGTGTCAGGGTTACGGGCAGATGGATAGAAGCCGGTGACTGGCTGCCGCCTTGGCCGTCTAGTACGCGGTGTACTGGAGCATTAAAAAAAACTAGAGCAGGGAAAAATACAGCAACCAATCAGATTCCAGCTACTGTTTCTCTTAGGCCGTTTGGAAAATGAGAGCAATGATCTGATTGGCCACTTTTTTTGTGATGCGTTTTTAGAGTCCTCCCAGTGTTTGTGGGGGGCGCATTGCGTAGGGTGGGGGTTGGCATTGCAGAGGGGTGTGTGTGTGGGGGGGGGGGCATTGCAGAGGGGTGTGTGTGGGGGGGCGCATTGCGTAGGGTGGGGGTTGGCATTGCAGAGGGGTGTGGGGGGGTTGGCATTGCAGAGGGGTGTGGGGGGCACATTACAGGGTGTGGGGGGGTTGGCATTGCAGAGGGGGTGTGTGGGGGGGCGCATTGCGTAGGGTGGGGGTTGGCATTGCAGAGGGGTGTGTGGGGGGCACATTAGAGGGTGTGTGTGTGTGTGGGGGGGGGGCATTGCAGAGGGGATGTTGGAAGGCTACACTCATAATTTACAGGGACTCAGGTCCTTTACAGTGTTGCAAGTAATGTACTACCTGCTATAGAGCGTGCTGAGTTTTTTTTATTGTTGTACTACATTTATCCGCTATCAGCTTGTGACACTCACTCACTGCAGCTCTGAGTAGTCACTTGTTATATATTGCATGCCTCCCAATAATCCATATGCTTGAGAATCGCTAATGATGTATGGCCATACTTAGCCTTTCATACGCACCCTGCCGCCCTGAGGCATTATGTCTTGGTTGACTTGCGCCTGTGCGGTTATAGAGAGTGCGGAGCACACGCTGTGTGATTTTTCCCACTTGTGTGCCCACCCTGTGTCCTGGCACAGTGCCTCCGTACTGTCCTTTGCAGACGCGCTTCCAAATTGTGAGTTTGCAGGATTGATAACCGGTCAGGAGCTGACACACAGGGCGAGATGTGAGCTGCTGTGTAGAAACCAATGGGTTGGAGAGAGCTGACTGGGCTCTCAGGAGTTAACCCCCAGCCTGATCTACAACTACTGCGCACATGTCACCAATCACCTATGTACTCTTTAAAAATAAAAACTCACAGCAGATTGAAAAAGCGAGTCAATTGCAAACTTGCTTATTATCATTCTGTCTAACCAAATACTTTAAATAACATGAGAATACCCCTTTAATTATAAGTCACTACACCACCAATATTTTTTCTTATGAACAGCATAAATATTTCTGTCCAAATTTGTGATAATGGATGCCTCCTACCTATGAATACAACCCCTGGCAAAAATTATGGAATCACTCCGAGCCCAGTGATTCCATAATTTTTGCCAAGGGTTGTATAACTGGGCCTTTATCTGTACAGTCTGCAGTGGACAACCAAGACAGTCTACCTTCCGATCAATTAGTGCCCAGCTTTCATTTTTTAAACTGTGCTGGTAAAATGAAAGCTGTGCTGTGATTGGTTTCTGTAGGCAACAAAGACATGTGTTTTATAGAGTTTAGAGAGGTCACAGAGGGGGAATAAAGTTAGGTCCAGAAATATTTGGACCTTGACTGAATCTCCGTGATTTGAGCTCTGCAGGCCACTATTTTTTATTTAACCCCTTTGCGACCTTGGGATTTTCCGTTTTTGCATTTTCGTTTTTTGCTCCCCTTGTTCCCAGAGCCATAGCGTTTTTATTTTTTGGTCAATATGGCCATGTGAGGACTTATTTTTTGCGGGACAAGTTGTACATTTAAACACCATTACTAGTTTTACCATATCATGTACTGGAAAACGGGAAAAAAATTCCAAGTGCGGTGAAATTGCAAAAAAAGTGCAATACTACAGATGTTTTTTTTTATTTTTTTTACCACGTTCACTAAATGCGAAAATTGACCTGCCATTCTTATTCTCCAGGTCATCACGAGTTCGTAGACATCAAACATGCGTAGGTTCTTTTTTATTTAAGCGGTGAAAAAAAAATCCAAAGTTTGCTAAAAAAAAAATTTAAAAAATGGCGCCATTTTCCGAGACCCATAGTGTCTCCATTTTTTGGGAGCTGGGGCCTGGTGAGGGCTTATTTTTTGCGCACCGAGCTGACATTTATATTAATACCATTTTTGGGTAGATCCGATGTTTTGATCGCCCGTTATTGCATTTTGTTGCAATGATTCGGCGACCAAAAAAGCGTAATTCTGTAGTTTAGAATTTTTTTCTCATTACGCCGTTTACGGATCGGATTAATTATTTTTTTATATTGATAGTTCGGGCGATTCTGAACGCGGCGATACCAAATATGTGTATGTAGGGTTTATTTTTTATTATTTTATTTTGAATGGGGCAAAAGGGGGGTGATTTAAACTTTTATATTTTTTTAAATTTTTTTTTATATTTTTAAAAACTTTTTTTTTTTCACTTTTTGCTTGCTTCTATAGTCTCCATAGGAGGCTAGAAGCAACAACTGTCCGACGCCTCTGCTACATACAGGGGACCAGTAGATCCCCTGTATGCAGCAGAAATGCTCCTGTACTATGAGCGCCGACCACTAGGTGGCGCTCATAGTAATCTTTACATGACAACCACTGGGGTCTGCTGCAGACCCAGGGTTGTCGTGACCACCCATCGGTGATCCGCGATCACGTGACGGGGTCACCGATGGGTGGGGCTAAGGCCGCACTTCCGGCGCGGCGATGTTAAATGCTGCTGTCAGAGATTGACAGCGGCATTTAACATGTTAACAGCCGCGGGTGGATCGCGATTCCACCCGCGGCTGTTGCGGGCACATGTCAGCTGTAATAATCAGCTGACATGTGCCCGGTTCAGTGCGGGCTCAGCGCCAGAGCCCTCACTGAACCGGGGGTGATGGCCTGGGGCGTACTAATACGCCCTGGGTCGTTAAGGGGTTAAGGTCATGGCCCCACTATCAGTACTTGGTCAGTATTCGGTCATTATTTTTTCTCAGGAGTGGGTGATAAATGCAGAATTGGTGACTTGTTTCTATTATACCTTTTCTCTGATTGTTCCTCACCTGGTTTTGGCTCCCACTCCTGATAAAAAATACTGACCGAATACTGACCAAATACTGATAGTGGGGCCGTGGCCTAACATGAAACAACTGAGATGCAATTGAAGTCATTGTCTTTGTCTTCTTTGTGTCGTGTCCCATTTTTGAGCTTTCTAACTTGACGCTCCATAATAAGTCCTTCATTTCATCTACCAGATATCAGATACCAAAGAGGCGTTTTACTTATGGTGTAACCAAAGAGGTATAAAAGGATAGGGAGAAGGTGTGAGACCAAGACATTACCCCAGCAACTGTGACTTCCTCAGGGGTGTTCAAGTGTACTGCATGCTGAATGGCGTGTGCATTAAAGTGAGCCACATCGCCAGAAGTGACTTCTGAAATAAGAGACACCAATAGATGATTCATGCATATAGAGTAAGAAACACCCATAGATGCTACATGCAGAGTGGTATGCATATCAAAGTGAGCCACAGTACTGGAAGTGACCAAATATAGAACGTTACATATACAAAGTTATCAAAGCTAAAAACGATGTGTGTATCAAGATGGAAGCACACCATCAAAAGATCAATCAAGAAGGTGGACTGCCCAGAGATAAAAGGTGGAACATATAGTAAAGGAGATAATGTGTGTTTCAAATTGGAATGCATTATCAAAACACTAGATGTACCCAGCATACAATAAAAGAAATATAAATACTCTAGAAGATGTTAAAGGAATAAGAAACAAAATGTAAAAAAAAAAAAAAAAAAAGTTTTTGATACGGAAACTTGTGTACATTAGATAAAGCCCAGAGTTGCATCTTATATGATGAATAAAAAAAGTTCACAGTCTGCATATATGACAGGACCTTATCTTGCGGGTCTCTCTGACAAGTCATCTCTTGGAACAGGTCACAGATTGGAGGGGTATGAGAGTCAGCGGGTTCCATGGCCTTAGCAAACTGTTACACATGTGGTTGTGGTCCGGGGAGACCCTGGAGGGGCAAAACGAAGCGAACACCTGGTTCTTCACTAGAACTCCTGATGGTGTGGTTAGACTTGATGCCAGGTGCTACTCCACAAGGGGAGAAATTAGAACAGAGTATTGGGTTGCACAATATAATTATATATATCAAATGAAGCATAAATATATCGTCCATATTGCAACCTACTCATAGGATATATATCTGGCCAATCGTTAAACGACTATAACCTAGGGCGTGCCGAAGCAAGAAATAATTATCATATGGCCCATATGTATAGAAAATATGAAAAGACTTTATTCAAAATACATGCCAAAAATACATACATTGTTTTAAAACATTCTTAAAAACAAGCAAGTACCGCATGGGGTGCAGGTGGCCCACCTCTCAAATCACCTTATTTACTGGTGTCATGTGATGGAGAAAGTATACTAATATATATGGGAAACATGAACAACCAATATATAAATAATCGTCCCAACACTATTCATGTCCCTACCCTTCATATATCACACATGATCACTTTTCATTATCATTACCTTAATGAGAGGAATAGAGCCTGCACCGAGCGTGATTCCCCGACCCGCGTTTCGGCGCTGATGCCTTCCTCAAGGGGACTGCTCTGGTTAAACAGCTGGTGACTTAAATGTAGAATCGCACAAACCGCCAACCAATGGGGCGGCGATACCGCCCCCAACGGAAGTTGCAGATCACGTGTACGTTTCCATAGCGGCACACGACACTACCCAGTAATGCACCGCGACTCGCCGGAAGTGACGCAGGGCGCGTCGCCGTAACTAGGACACCAGACCCTGTCGGCATCGCGGCAGCAGAAGCTACCCTGGGATGCCGAGAGAAGTCCGGCGTGCCAGGACGGCGATGCCCCTGCGTACTGAGTCTCACGGTACGTACCCTGACAGAGAAATCACATCTATACCAATGGCAAAGAAAAAAGAGAGAAAAAACCATACATTGTGAAAAGCATCATTACTAGTTGCACCACACAACCCATTCTGGAAGGATTTGTGCCCCATATCATGGTCACATCCTAAGGCTCATACTGATAAATTAGCATAGATGCATACATATGAGATATATATCGTTCACTGCTATCAGCTTAGAATTTAGGAATATCCACATTATATACAGTACAGACCAAAAGTTTGGACACACGTTCTCATTTAAAGATTTTTCTGTATTTTCTTGACTATGAAAATTGTACATTCACACTGAAGGCATCAAAACTATGAATTAACACATGTGGAATTATATACTTAACAAAAAAGTGTGAAACAACTGAAAATATGTCTTATATTCTAGGTTCTTCAAAGTAGCCACCTTTTGCTTTGATGACTGCTTTGCACACTCTTGGCATTCTCTTGATGAGCTTCAAGAGGTAGTCACCGGAAATGGTCTTCCAACAATCTTGAAGGAGTTCCCAGAGATGCTTACCACTTGATGGCTCTTTTGCCTTCACTCTGCGGTCCAGCTCACCCCAAACCATCTCGATTGGGTTCAGGTCTAGTGACTGTGGAGGCCAGGTCATCTGGTGTAGCACCCCATCACTCTCCTTCTTGGTCAAATAGCCCTTACACAGCCTGGAGGTGTGTTTGGGGTCATTGTCCTGTTGAAAAATAAATGATGGTCCAACTAAACGCAAACCGGATGGAATAGCATGCCGCTGCAAGATGCTGTGGTAGCCATGCTGGTTCAGTATGCCTTCAATTTTGAATAAATCCCCAACAGTGTCACCAGCAAAGCACCCCCACACCATCACACCTCCTCCTCCATGCTTCACGGTGGGAACCAGGCATGTAGAGTCCATCCGTTCACCTTTCCTGCGTCGCACAAAGACACGGTGGTTGGAACCAAAGATCTCAAATTTGGACTCATTAGACCAAAGCACAGATTTCCACTGGTCTAATGTCCATTCCTTGTGTTCTTTAGCCCAAGCAAGTCTCTTCTGCTTGTTGCCTGTCCTTAGCAGTGGTTTCCTAGCAGCTATTTTACCATGAAGGCCTGCTGCACAAAGTCTCCTCTTAACAGTTGTTGAAGAGATGTGTCTGCTGCTAGAACTCTGTGTGGCATTGACCTGGTCTCTAATCTGAGCTGCTGTTAACTTGCGATTTCTGAGGCTGGTGACTCGGATAAACTTATCCTCAGAGGCAGAGGTGACTCTTGGTCTTCCTTTCCTGGGGCGGTCCTCATGTGAGCCAGTTTCTTTGTAGCGCTTTATGGTTTTTGCAACTGCATTTGGGGACACTGTCAAAGTTTTTCCAATTTTTCGCACTGACTGACCTTCATTTCTTAAAGTAATGATGGCCACTCGTTTTTCTTTACTTAGAATTTGTATTTTGGCAAGAAAAAAGCAGCTAACAGTCTATTCAGTAGGACTATCTGCTGTGTATCCACCAGACTTCTGCACAACACAACTGATGGTCCCAACCCCATTTATAAAGCAAGAAATCCCACTTATTAAACCTGACAGGGCACACCTGTGAAGTGAAAACCATTTCCGGTGACTACCTCTTGAAGCTCATCAAGAGAATGCCAAGAGTGTGCAAAGCAGTCATCAAAGCAAAAGGTGGCTACTTTGAAGAACCTAGAATATAAAACATATTTTCAGTTGTTTCACACTTTTTTGTTAAGTATATAATTCCACATGTGTTAATTCATAGTTTTGATGCCTTCAGTGTGAATGTACAATTTTCATAGTCATGAAAATACAGAAAAATCTTTAAATGAGAAGGTGTGTCCAAACTGTTGGTCTGTACTGTATATCTCCCATATGGAGCAATACATCTCCCTTTACTATATGGCCCACAATGGACATCCTCTCACATAAAATTTTGAAAATGGGCACATATTTTAAATATAACTAGATATTGTCTCTAGGTTAACTTCACATTGTGGGGGATAATTATCAATAGCTACACATATATATAGAACATTCTTATATGAAATACCCCAACAAGCCAAATCCCTTCATAAGGGAGTGGTATCCAAAATATACATATATCACACACATAGTACGATGAAAATTCATACTACAAAAATACGATACTACAAAGTGAAATCATAACATATGCACTTTCTTATTTTCATAATTCTCATTGTCCCGGGCGAAGTATCATGGTGCGTAAATCATTGGTGAAGTATATGCATATATATTCCAATGGTGATCTCATATGTTCAACCAGAGCAGAAAACCATTAAACCTGCTAAACAAAATATAATTAAAATCACACCACCAACACATATTTAAAAAGGAACATTGTATGCATTGATTGCACAGGCATTATGATGTGCCTGCAGGACTGGGTTATAAAAATGGGACAAAACTATTGTTCTCATTGAGACCATTCAGGTGTAGTGTTTTCAGGGTCCAAATCCACCTCGTCTCTATCCGGGCGAGTCTCTGGGACACAGGACCACCACGTATCCCTACATCCACCATATCAATCCCCCTCACCTCCAACAATTTGGCATTACAGTTATGATGTCATTTGAAGTGCCTTGGTATAGTTTTAAGCATGTACATATCACTTTGTTCAGATGCGGCTGATATCCCCAATACATGTTCCCTAACACGTGTTTTTAGACAACATGTGGTCATCCCAACGTAAATCAGCCCACAAGGACATGTCGCATAGTATATCACATTCCGTGACGCACATGTAATATATTTTTTGATCTCAAATGAGCGCTTGCCCTTAGAGTCAACAAATGTGGTACTTCTAATCACGCTGGGACAGGCCACACATCGGCCGCATGGCATACAGTACAGACCAAAAGTTTGGACACACCTTCTCATTTAAAGATTTTTCTGTATTTTCATGACCATGAAAATTGTACATTCACACTGAAGGCATCAAAACTATGAATTACCACATGTGGAATTATATACTTAACAAAAAAGTGTGAAACTACTGAAAATATGTCTTATATTCTAGGTTCTTCACAGTAGCCACCTTTTGCTTTGATGACTGCTTTGCACACTCTTGGCATTTTCTTGATGAGCTTCAAGAGGTAGTCACCAGAAATGGTCTTCCAACAATCTTGAAGGAGTTCCCAGAGATGCTTAGCACTTGTTGTCCCTTTTGCCTTCACTCTGCGGTCCAGCTCACCCCAAACCATCTCGATTGGGTTCAGGTCTGGTGACTGTGGAGGCCAGGTCGTCAGGCGTAGCACCCCATCACTTTCCTTCTTGGTCAAATAGCCCTTACACAGCCTGGAGGTGTTTGGGGTCATTGTCCTGTTGAAAAATAAATGATGGTCCAACTAAACGCAAACCGGATGGAATAGCATGTCGCTGCAAGATGCTGTGGTAGCCATGCTGGTTCAGTATGCCTTCAATTTTGAATAAATCCCCAACAGTGTCACCAGCAAAGCACCCCCACACCATCACACCTCCTCCTTCATTCTTCACCGTGGGAACCAGGCATGTAGAGTCCATCCGTTCACCTTTTCTGCGTCGCACAAAGACACGGTGGTTGGAACCAAAGATCTCAAATTTGGACTCATCAGACCAAAGCACAGATTTCCACTGGTCTAATGTCCATTCCTTGTGTTCTTTAGCCCAAGCAAGTCTCTTCTGCTTGTTGCCTGTCCTTAGCAGTGGTTTCCTAGCAGCTATTTTACCATGAAGGCCTGCTGCACAAAGTCTCCTCTTAACAGTTGTTGTAGAGATGTGTCTGCTGCTAGAACTCTGTGTGGCATTGACCTGGTCTCTAATCTGAGCTGCTGTTAACCTGCGATTTCTGAGGCTGGTGACTCGGATAAACTTATCCTCAGAAGCAGAGGTGACTCTTGGTCTTCCTTTCCTGGGGCGGTCCTCATGTGAGCCAGTTTCTTTGTAGCGCTTGATGGTTTTTGCGACTGTACTTGGGGACCCTTTCAAAGTTTTCCCAATTTTTCGGACTGACTGACCTTCATTTCTTAAAGTAATGATGGCCACTCGTTTTTCTTTACTTAGCTGCTTTTTTCTTGCCATAATACAAATTCTAACAGTCTATTCAGTAGGACTATCAGCTGTGTATCCACCAGACTTCTGCACAACACAACTGATGGTCCCATCCCCATTTATAAGGCAAGAAATCCCACTTATTAAACCTGACAGGGCACACCTGTGAAGTGAAAACCATTTCCGGTGACTACCTCTTGAAGCTCATCAAGAGAATGCCAAGAGTGTGCAAAGCAGTCATCAAAGCAAAAGGTGGCTACTGTGAAGAACCTAGAATATAAGACATATTTTCAGTTGTTTCACACTTTTTTGTTAAGTATATAATTCCACATGTGGTAATTCATAGTTTTGATGCCTTCAGTGTGAATGTACAATTTTCATAGTCATGAAAATACAGAAAAATCTTTAAATGAGAAGGTGTGTCCAAACTTTTGGTCTGTACTGTACATCCAAGACAAATTCTTGCCTTATCCATAAAGGTACAGTACAGACCAAAAGTTTGGACACACCTTCTCATTTAAAGATTTTTCTGTATTTTCATGACTTTGAAAATTGTACATTCACACTGAAGGCATCAAAACTATGAATTAACACATGTGGAATTATATACTTAACAAAAAAGTGTGAAACAACTGAAAATATGTCTTATATTCTAGGTTATTCAAAGTAGCCACCTTTTGCTTTGACTGCTTTGCACACTCTTGGCATTCTCTTGATGAGCTTCAAGAGGTAGTCACCGGAAATGGTTTTCACTTCACAGGTGTGCCCTGTCAGGTTTAATAAGTCGGATTTTTTGCCTTATTAATGGGGTTGGGACCATCAGTTGTGTTGTGCAGAAGTCAGGTGGATACACAGCTGATAGTCCTACTGAATAGACTGTTAGAATTTGTATTTTGGCAAGAAAAAAGCAGCTAAGTAAAGAAAAACGAGTGGCCATCATTACTTTAAGAAATTAAGGTCAGTCAGTGCGAAAAATTTGGAAAACTTTGAAAGTGTCCCCAAGTGCAGTTGCAAAAACCATCAAGCGCTACAAAGAAACTAGCTCACATGAGGACATAGTCATGAAAATACAGAAAAATCTTTAAATGAGAAGGTGTGTCTAAACTTTTGGTCTGTACTGTATGTACTGCACCACCCTCATAGTGACTCCAGACTAGATGGTCTCAGAGATTTTTGGCATGCCGAAATACGATAGTAGGTTTCATCGAGATGTATTTAGCCAATACTGGGTCAGCTCTTAAAACCGGCCATGCTTTAGTGAGGGCATTTCTCACTGCTGGTATCTGAGTGTGGAATGTGGTGATGAACCTCACCACATCCTTCTCTTGTTTCTCACGGGATTTATATAGCAGATCCTGTCGGGAAGAATATTTGGCCCGATTATACGCCCTCTTCACCATTCTATGACTGTATCCACGTTCATTGAAACGTTCTCTCAACTCCATAGACTGTGCTTCAAAATCTTGCTCGGTGGAGCAGATTCTGCGGAGGCGCAGAAACTGCCCCACTGGAACAGACTGAATCATATGTGATGGGTGAGAAGAGGAGGCATGTAGGAGAGTATTGGTTGATGTTGGCTTCCTGAAGATATTCGTTTGGGCGGCATTGTCATTGTCTCTCGTCAAACACACATCTAGAAATTCTATTTTGTCCGGATCACATACAAATGTGATACGTATGTTTAATGTGTTTGCATTCAAACTCTGCATAAATGTCTCTAAATGTTCACGCGATCCATGCCAGATCAGCAGAATGTCATCGATGTACCGCGTCCAAAAGTGGACGCAGCCCATCAATGACCCCTGATCAGGCAAGGGGAGGTCCCTCTCCCACAGTCCCAGGAAGAGATTGGCATATGAGGGGGAAAAGGCCGCCCCCATAGCCGTCCCCTGAAGTTGCAGGTAGAAGGACCCCTTAAACTCAAAAAAGTTGTGGGTAAGCGTAAATTCCAATAGTTCCATCACCAATGCTTGCATATCATTGGATAAAGAGGATCCCTTTAAGAAATATTGAACTGCATGTAAGCCATCAATGTGTCTAATACTGGTGTACAGCGACTGAATGTCAGCTGTCACCAATACAGAATCAGATTCCAGATACAAACCATCTACCCTTCTCAGCAGGTCCCCCGTGTCCCTTAGGAACGAAGGAAGGCTTTCGACTAGTGGATTTAATTTGGAATCTATCCATCTATTGATAGGCTTCAAGTAATTCCCCCTGCCCGATATAATCGGATGTCCAGGGGGTTTGTTGAAATTTTTGTGTAATTTCGGAAGAAGATACAGGGTGGGAACCGTTGGTTCGGCCACAGCTAATGCAGATACCAACTCATTTGTAATAACCCCCCTTCTGATAGCTTTGCCTAAAATGTTGTTCAATTGTTCCTTAAAAGAAAGAAGGGGGTTATATGTGAGCTTCTTGTAGCACGTTTTGTGGTGTAGCTGGCGAAAGGCTTCGGATTCATACATCTGCTGCGGCCAGACCACCAGATTCCCACCCTTATCAGCTGGCTTGATGACCACATCCGGCAAATTCTTCAGAATCTTTCATCTCTGTCTCTCATCTCTACTTAGATTGTCACATGAGATATGTCTAGGTATTTTACATTATTCATTTGACACAATTCGAACAAACATATCTACATTGATATTGCTGGAGAGAGGGGGGAACCGCTTGGAGCCCTTTCTAATAGATGGCGGTATCTTACCACTATCCAAAGTGTTGTGTTCCACTGCTAGTTCCTCCAAAGTCCTCAGTGCCAGTTGTTCCTCCTCTAGGGGAAATAACTTCCATAGATTATAATCATGAAAATGATATTTGAAAATTAAAGCCCTAGCAAAAATATGCAAGTCCTTAATTAGGGTGAACTCATCAAACCCTGCAGCAGGTGAAAAGGACAGGCCCCTGCTGAGAAGGGACAGGTCAGCATCTGAAAGAGAATGTTTACTCAAATTGATTACCTTGTTATCTCTTCTTTTCTTTTCGGGTGACCGAAAATCCTGTCGCTTATACGGATGGTAATTGAAATCACGTTGTTTCCTGGTATATGAACCGGACCTAGTTACAATCGATGTAGATGCTTCCTCACTGCCCTCACCCACAGATGAACCTGATGTGAGTGATGGTGTGCGAGATGGACGAGATTGCTGAATTGGTGCTTGTCGTCACCGATATACATTCTTTAATTGATAATCACGTATATCTCTATTCATTTTAGTAACTTGAATTTTTTGTATTTTTTTGACAATGCTGTCCAAAGTCTTCTCCAATTTAGAGTCAAATATGGGCAACTTATCAGGGGGGCAACTTGACCTTAGAGCTGATTGGTCAATGTCAGTAGACATGTCCAAATGTGCAATTTTGCCTGTATTCAACTCGATCAATTGCTTCATTAATTTATTAGAGCACTCATCACACGTTGCTTCCCATTTGGAGATAAATGAAATGTCCTCTACAGGGAAAGTGGGAACAATTCGTACACGTAAACCCCTTGGTATAACCTTTCTATTTAGGCAAGTGTCCAAAAACGCCCTATTCCACCACAGCCGTTTACGTTTAATAATCATATCTTGTATTCCAGAGAAATCCTCATCCCATTTATGATCCCCGTCCTGCTGGGAGGCACCACCATCAACCCCAAACACCTGCTCCACTTGATTAAGCCAGGCTTTTTCCATGGCTTTATAATCCATGCTCCTAATAACAGAACTTGTGCTGAACACAGTAAATAGAACACAAGGGGAGAAATTAGAACAGAGTATTGGGTTGCACAATATAATTATATATATCAAATGAAGCATAAATATATCGTCCATATTGCAACCTACTCATAGCATATATATCTGGCCAATCGTTAAACGACTATAACCTAGGGGGTGCCGAAGCAAGAAATAACGATCATATGGCCCATATGTATAGAAAATATGAAAAGACTTTATTCAAAATACTATACAGAGCGTCTAGAGAGACAGAATACATTCCAAAAATACATACATTGTTTTAAAACATACTTAAAAACAAGCAAGTACCGCATGGGGTGCAGGTGCTCCACCTCTCAAATCACCTTATTTACTGGTGTCATGTGATGGAGAAAGTATACTAATATATATGGGAAACATGAACAACCAATATATATAAATAATCATCCCAACACTATTCATGTCCCTACCCTTCATACAGGGTCGGACTGGGGTGTCTGGGGCCCACAGGGAGAACTGACTCTAGGGGCCCACCTACAGCCATATGCAAATATCTGTTATCCGCTATCCCTGTTATAGTGGAGCATTGACTGGCGGCTTCTGCACATCTACTGTGCGGCACTAACTGGGATGTACAATTACGGTAGTTTGCATTAAAGGGGTTCTTTGGTTAAAATAAGTTATCACCGATGCATGGGCTCTACAGGATAGGTGATAACTTATTGATCGTTGGGGTCCGAATATTGGAAAACGCACCTATTGGAAGAATGGGGAAGTTTTATCCCTGACAGGACACTTATCCCCATTTTAAAATGCAGCGACAGCTGGGACATCTGACCGCAGCTCCATTCATTCTCTTGGGGGCTTCCAAAAAAGAGCAGCGCTCACAGCCACTGAGGGAATGAATGGATCAGTGGTCGCATCTCACATGCCGCTCCAGTCTAATGGGGAGAAAAGCTCCACATTCTGCCGATTGTGTCCCAGCAGTCAGACCCCCACCAATCAATATTATTACTGATCCTGTGGAGAGGTGATTACTTGTTTTCACCAGAGAACCCCTGTAAGTGCATCTCTGCTGCTCTTGTCCAAGTATTTAATCTCTAAAGCCACGGCCCCACTATCAGTATTTGGTCAGTATCCGGTCAGTATTTTTTTTTTCAGGAGTGGGAGCCAAAACCAGGTGAGGAACAATCAGAGAAAAGGTAGAATAGAAACAAGTCACCAATTCTGCATTTATCACCCACTACTTGATTTGGCAGCGACTCCTGAGAAAAAATACTAACCAAATACTAATGGTGGGGCCGTGGCCTAATGGAAAAAAATCTTTTCCTAGTTAATATCCGCAAGAACAAAATGACCGCCATACACAACACAGTTCACTATATCAACACCAATAATACCACATACAAAAGGGACAAATATCGCCACACCATGACTAGATCACATATTACCACCACATAGTGACTGAATAATACCACATACAAGGAACAAATATGGCCACACCATGACCAGACCACATATTACCACCCCAAAGTGACCAAATACTACAATACTGATCATGAATACAAACCACAATACTAACAACCCTGTTATTACCACCAGCGACATTATACACAGGAGCTCTGTATATAGTGTCAGTGTACAGGTAACACAGTGATCACCAGTGACATTATACACAGGAGCTCTGTATGTAGTGTCATTGTACAGGTAATACAGTGATCACCAGTGATATTATACACAGGAGCTCTGTATATTGTGTCAGTGTACAGGTAACACAGTGATCACCAGTGACATTATAAACAGCAGCTCTGTATATAGTGTACAGGTAATACAGTGGTCACCAGTGACATTATACACAGAAGCTCTGTATATCGTGTATACATAATACAGTGATCACCAGTGACATACACAGGAGCTCTGTATATACTATATACACACGTGGTCAGAATTGTTGGTACCCCTCGTTTAATGAAAGAAAAACCTACAATGGTCACAGAAATAACTTGAATCTGACAAAAGTAATAATAAATTAAAAATCTATGAAAATGAAGAAATGAAAGTCAGACATTGCTTTTCTGCTTCCACAGAATTTAAAAAAAATTAAACTCATGAAATAGGCCTGGAAAGAAATTATGGTACCCCTGAAAATAATGTGACAAAAGGGACATGTTAAATCAAGTTGTGTCTACAATCTTGTAATCAGTCAGTGGGCCTGTATATAGGGCTACAGATACTCACTGTGAGGTTTGGTGACATGGTGTGTACCACACTCAACATGGACCAGAGGAAGCAAAGGAAAGAGTTGTCTCAGGAGATTAGAAAGAAAATTATAGAAAAGCTTGTTAAAGGTAAAGGTTATAAGACCATCTCCAAGCAGCTTTATGTTCCTTTGACTACAGTGTCACATATTATTCAGAAACTTAAGATCCATAGGACTGTAGCCAACCTCCCTGGATGTGGCCACAGGAGGAAAATTGATGACAAATCAAAGAGACGGATAATATGAATGGTAACAGAAGAGTCCAGGAAAACTTCTAAAGAGATTAAAGGTGAACTTCAAGCTCAAGGAACATCAGTGTCAGATCGTACTATCCATCATTGTTTGATCCAAAGTGGACCTCATGGGAGACGACCAAGGAGAACACCATTGTTGAAAAAAAAAAAAAAAAAAAAAGCCAGACTGGAATTTGACAAACTACATGTTGACAAGCGACAAAGCTTCTGAGAGAATGGATTATGGACAGATGAGACAAAAATGGAAGTTTTTGGCAAGGCACATCAGCTCCATGTTCACAGACGGAAAAATGAAGCATATCAAGAAAAGAACACTGTCCCTACTGTGAAACATGGGAGGCTGTTATGTTCTGGGGCTGCTCTGCTGCATCTGGCACAAGGTGTCTTGAATCTGTACAGGGTACAATGAAATCTCAAGACTATCAAGGGATTCTAGTGAGAAATGTGCTGCCCAGTGTCAGAAAGCTTGGTCTCAGTCGCAGGTCATGGGTCTTGCAACAGGATAATGACCCAGGAATGGCTAAGAGGAAAACATTGGACTATTCTGAAGTGGCCTTCTATGAGCCCTGACCTAAATCCTATTGAGCATCTTTGGAAAGAGCTGAAACATGCCGTCTGGAAAAGGCAACCTTCAAACACGAGACAACTGGAGCAGTTTGCTCATGAGGAATCGGCCAAAATACCTGTTGAGAGGTCAGAAGTCTCATTGACAGTTACAGAAATCATTGGATTGCAGTGATTGCCTCAAAAGGTTGTTCAACAAAATATTAAGTTAAGAAGAACCATCATTTCTGTCCAGACCTATTTCATGAGGTTAATTTTTTTTAAATTCTGTGGAAGCAGAAAAGCAATGTCTGACTTTCATTGGTTCATTTTCAAAAATTTGTAATTTATCAGATTCAAGTTATTTGTGTGACCATTGTGGGTTTTTCTTTCATGAAACGAGGGGTACCAACAATTTTGACCATGTGTGTAGTGTAAGTGTACATGTAATACACTGACTCACCAGTTACGTCTCTAGGTGAAGTCCTTCATCTTCGCTTTTCTTCTTCATCAGGCACAGTCCGCCATCACTTCTTCCAGCCAGGAATCGTCTCTGCAGAAAATAACACACAGTTACCAATAACTGATCTCTTCTAGAGAATATTCCCACTTTTCCCCCCTGACTTCTACACTATACCAGTTGAATAAAAAAACAACATAGTGCCATCCTGCACAGTAACAGGACTCCTCTTTTGTCCCATCCCACGGAAAACAGTTTCCTAAAAAGTAAATTATATTACAGAAGTAATAATGTAATAATAATAATTGGAATCTAGAGTAATAATGTTCCCCACTGGCCATCATAAACTAATAAAGTATGTTCCTCAATCTGGCCCCCAAACAGTAATTAAGTCCCTTGTCCAGCCAGGCACCCCCATATGTCCCTTCTGGCCCCCATATGTCCAGGGTGGCCTCTCCATATGTTTATCCTAGCCCACATGTATCGAGCCTGCCCTCCCCCCATATATCCATCTTAGCCCCCCCATGTGGCCAGCCTGCCCCCCCCACATATCCATCCTTGCCTCCATGTTTCCAGCCTGCCCCCCCATATATCCATCCTAGACTCCATGTATCCATCCTGACACCCCCCTGCATATATCCCTTCTGGCCCCCATTTGTCCAGTGTGACCCCTCCATATATTTATCCTAGCACACGTGTATCGAGCCTGCCCCCTCCAATATACCCATCCTAGCCCCCCATGTGGCCAGCCTGCCCCCCCATATCCATCCTTGCCTCCATGTTTCCAGCCTGCCCCCCATATATCCATCCTGGACTCCATGTGTCCAGCCTCCCCCCCATATATCCATCCTGACACCCCCCCATATGTCCATCTTGCCCCCCATATATCCATCCTGGACTCCATGTGTCCTGCCTGCCCCACCCATATATCCATCCTGGCCTCCATGTGTCCAGCCTGCTCCCCCTACATATCCATCCTGGCCTCCATGTGTCCAGCCTGCCCCCCGATATATCTATCCTGGCCTCCATGTGTTCAGCCTGCCCCCCCTACATATCCATCCTGGCCTCCATGTGTCCAGCCTGCCTCCTCATATATCCATCCTGCCCTTACCCCCTGCATATATCCATCCTGACACCCCCCATATATCCAGCGTGCCCCTCCATATATTTATGTTAGCCCACGTGTATCGAGCCTGCCCCTCCACATATCCATCCTAACCTCCCATGTGTCCAGCCTGTCCCCCCCCATATATCCATCCTGGCCTCCATGTGTTCAACCTGCCCCCCCATATATCCATCCTGGCCTCCATGTGTTCAGCCTGCCCCCTCTACATATCCATCCTGGCCTCCATGTGTCCAGCCTGCCTCCTCATATATCCATCCTGCCCTTACCCCCTGCATATATCCATCCTGACCTCCATGTGTCCAGCCTGCCCTCCCATATATTCGTCCTGGCCTCCATGTGTCCAGCATGCCCCCCCATATATCCATCCTGACCTCCATGTGTCCAGCCTTCCCCCCCATATATCCATCCTGGCCTCCATGTGTCCAGCCTGCCCCCCCATATATCCATCCTGGCCTCCATGTGTCCACCCTGCCCCCCATATACCCATCCTGCTCACCCCCCTTTGCCTGGGTCCAGCCAGGGTCCCCCCTTGTGTGTCCAGCCAGGGCCCCCCCCTTGTGTGTCCAGCCAGGGCCCCCCCCTTGTGTGTCCAGCCAGGGCCCCCCCTTGTGTGTCCAGCCAGGGCCCCCCCCTTGTGTGTCCAGCCAGGGCCCCCCCTTGTGTGTCCAGCCAGGGCCCCCCCCTTGTGTGTCCAGTCAGGGCCCCCCCTTGTGTGTCCAGCCAGGGCCCCCCCTTGTGTGTCCAGCCGGGCCCCCCCTTGTGTGTCCAGCCAGGGTTCCCCCTTGCGTGTCCAGCCAGGGTTCCCCCTTGTGTATCCAGCCAGGGCTCCCGCCTCGTGTGTCCAGCTTGGCCCCCCCTCGTGTGTCCAGCTTGGCCCCCCCTCGTGTGTCCAGCTTGGCCCCCCCTCGTGTGCCCAGCCAGGGTTCCCCCTCGTGTGCCCAGCCAGGGTTCCCCCTCGTGTGCCCAGCCAGGGTTCCCCCTTGTGTGTCCAGCTGGGCCCCCCCTTGTGTGTCCAGCCAGGGTTCCCCCTTGTGTGTCCAGCCAGGGTTCCCCCTTGTGTGTCCAGCCAGGGTTCCCCCTTGTGTGTCCAGCCTGGGCCCCCCCTTGTGTGTCCAGTCGGCTCCCCCCTTGTGTGTCCAGAAGGGTCCCCCCTTGTGTGTCCAGGAAGGGTCCCCCCTTTGTGTGTCCATCTGGGCCCCCCCTTGTGTGTCCAGCCAGGGTTCCCCCCTTGTGCGTCCAGCCAGGGCTCCCGCCTCGTGTATCCAGCCAGGGCTCCCCCCCTCGTGTGTCCAGCTTGGCCCCCCCTCGTGTGTCCAGCTTGGCCCCCCCTTGTGTGTCCAACCAGGGTTCCACCTTGTTTGTCCAGCTAGGGCCCCACCTTGTGTGTCCAGTAGGCCCCCACCTTGTGTGTCCAGTCGGCTCCCCCCTTGTGTGTCCAGTCGGCTCCCCCTTGTGTGTCCAGCTGGGCCCCCCTTGTGTGTCCAGCTGGGCCCCCCTTGTGTGTCCAGCTGGGTCCCCTCTTGTGTGTCCAGCCAGGGTTCCCCCTTGTGTGTCCAGCCAGGGTTCCCCCTTGTGTGTACAGCAAGGGCCCCCCCTTGTGTGTCCATTCGGCTCCCTCTTGTGTGTCCAGTTGGGTCCCCTCTTGTGTGTCCAGCCAGGGTTCCCCCTTGTGTGTACAGCAAGGGCCCCCCCTTGTGTGTCCATTCGGCTCCCCCTTGTGTGTCCAGCTGGGCCCCCCCTTGTGTGTCAAGCCAGGGTTCCCCCCTTGTGTGTCCATCCAGGGTTCCCCCCTTTTGTGTCCAGTTGGCTCCCCCTTGTGTGTCCAACTGGGCCCCCCTTGTGTGTCCAGCTGGGTCTCGCTTGTGTGTCCAGCTGGGCCCCGCTTGTGTGTCCAGCCAAGGTTCCCCCCCTGTGTGTCCAGCCAGGACCCCCCCTTTTGTGTCCAGTCGGCTAACCCCTTGTGTGTCCAGCCAGGCTACCCCCTTGTGTGTCTGTCCAGCTGGGCCCCCCCTTGTGTGTCCCGCTGGGCTTCCCCTTGTGTGTCCAGCTGGGCCCCCCCTTGTGTGTCCAGCCAGGGGCCCAGACCATTACACACACACACACACCTTTTACCTTCCTGCGCTCCCGTGCGGTGTCCTCCTTCTCCTGAGTTGCGCGCCTCCTTCACAGCAGGCACATGACGATGACGTCATACTCCGGCCGGCGAAGGGAGACGCGCAGCTTCAGAGGCTTCACAGGGACATGCGCCTCGGTGGTTCAGGTAATGAACGCCGCGTGCGCGCGTCCCTGCATACACTGTGCCTGCACTTTTAAAGGGCCCGTACCCCTTAAAACCCCAGGATTTTTTTTTTGCTCTCTTCTCCCCCCTCTCCTCTGCAGCAGGGGGTGGGGCCCACCGGGAAAATTCCCGGTATCCCGCCAGCCCAGACCGATCCTGCCTTCATATATTACACATGATCACTTTTCATTATCATTACCTTAATGAGAGGAATAGAGCCTGCACCGAGCGTGATTCCCCGACGCGCTTTTCGGCGCTGATGCCTTCCTCAAGGAGACTGCTCTGGTTAAACAGCTGGTGACTTAAATGTAGAATCGCGCAAACCGCCAACCAATGGGGCGGCAATACCGCCCCCAACGGAAGTTGTAGATCACGTGTACGTTTCCATAGCGGCACACGACACTACCCAGTAATGCACCGCGACTCGCCGGAAGTGACGCAGGGCGCGTCGCCGTAACTAGGACACCTGACCCCGTCGGCATCGCGGCAGCAGAAGCTATCCTGGGATGCCGAGAGAAGTCCGGCGTGCCAGGACGGCGATACCCCTGCGTACTGAGTCTCACGGTACGTACCCTGACAGAGAACTCACATCTATACCAATGGCAAAGAAAAAAGAGAGAAAAAAACGTACATTGTGAAAAGCATCATTACTAGTTGCACCACACAACCCATTCTGGAAGGATTTGTGCCCCATATCATGGTCACATCCTAAGGCTCATACTGATAAATTAGCATAGATGCATACATATGGGATATATATCGTTCACTGCTATCAGCTTAGAATTTGGGAATATCCACATTATATATATCTCCCATATAGAGCAATACATCTCCCTTTACTACAGTTATATGAAAAAGTTTGGGCACCCCTATTAATCTTAAGCTTAATGTTTTATGAAAATTGGTGTTTTTGCAACAGCTATTTCAGTTTGATATATGTAATAACTGTTGGACACAGTAATGTTTCTGCCTTGAAATGAGGTTTATTGTACTAACAGAAAATGTGCAATCTGCATTCAAACAGTTATTACATATATCAAACTGAAATAGCTGTTGCAAAAACACCAATTTTTATAAAACAATAAGCTTAAGATTAATAGGGGTGCCCAAACTTTTTCATATAACTGTATATGGCCCACAATGGACATCCTCTCACATAAAATTTTGAAAATGGGCACATATTTTAAATATAACTAGATATTGTCTTTAGGTTAACTACTAATGAAGATGCGATATCCCTACCCCTGATACTGGTAGAGAGAAAATCAGGAATCACATCTCTTGTTCCTTTGTCTTTTCTGAATCCTGCTTATTCCTCTGGCAGCTCTTTGCCTTACTTTGACAAAGAGATGCCAGAGGAACAAGCAGGATTCAGAAAAGGCAGAGTAACAAGAGATATGATTGCTAACATTAGATGGATAATGGAAAAGTCCAAAGAAAACAAGGAGATATATTTTTGCTTCATCGACTACAGCAAAGGCTGCGACTGTGTTGATCACCAGAAACTTTGGAACACCATGAAGGATATGATCAGCCTCGCCTCATTAGGAAACTTCACATCGATCAAGAAGCAACAGTCAGAACGGAACATGACAACAAGACAGCATCCTGTCACCATTTCTCTTCAATTTATATGCAGAAGCTATTTTCAGAAAGACTGGACTTGCCAAAATAGAAGGAATCAAAATTGCTGAACGAATCATCAGCAATCTTACATACGCAGACAATACAACATTGATAGCAACAAGTGTAGATGGAATAAAGGACTTATTATGGAGTGTCAAGATGGAAAGCTCGAACATGGGACTCCTACGCAACACAAAGAAGACAAAGATATTGACTACTGCCAGGTACGACCGGGACACATTTCATAGAATGGTAGAGTTGGAGGGGACCTCCTGGGTCACATGGTCCAACCCCCTGCTCAAAGCAGGATTCACTAAATCATATCAGACAGATATCTGTCCAGCCTCTGTTTGAAGACGTCCATTGAAGGGGAACTCACCACCTCTTGTGGCAGCCTGTTCCACTCATTGATCACCCTAACTGGCAAAAAGTTTTTTCTAATATCTAATCTGTGTCTCCTCCCATTCAGTTTCATCCCATTGCTTCTAGTCTTTCCTTGTGCAAATGAGAATAAAGATGATCCTTCTACAATGTGACAACCCTTGAGATATTTGTAGACCGCTATTATGTCTCCTCTCAGTCTTTTTTTTTGCAAGCTAAACATTCCCAAATCCTGTAACCAGTTCCTCACAGGACATGGTTTGCAGACCGGTCACCATTATGGTCGCTCTTCTCTGAACTTGCTCCAGTTTGTCAATGTCTTTTTTAAAATGTGGTGCCCAAAACTGGACGCAGTATTCCAGATGAGGACTGACCAAAGAGGAGTAAAGTCCGATAATGACTTTACGTCATCTAGACTGTATGCTTCTGTTAATACATCCCAGAATTGTATTTGCCTTTTTTCTGCTGCATCACACTGTTGACTCATGTGCAGTCTATGATCTATTTGAGACGGACGGCAACGAACTGGAAATTATAAAGTACTTTAATCTACTAGGATCAATGATAACTCAAGATGCAGTGACAACACCGTAAGTCAATAGAATAGCTATGGGCAAATGGACAATGAAGTCACTGGACAAGGTCTTAAAATTGAGGAACGTTTCATTGGTGACAAAGACACGGCTCGTATATAGTTTAGTCTTTTCTGTGGTAACATACAGATGTGAAACCTGGACGATAAAGAAACAAGACAAAAGAATCAACTCCTTCGAAATGTGGTGCTATAGAAGGATGCAAGAAAAAAATGGATAAAGTCCGCTCACCATTGGGCTGTGATGCAGTCTTTGCCTCGCTCGGATCCAGCCAGAGTAGCCTTGTTCATGAATCAGAAAATAGGAGGAATGATCCAGCATGTCAGACTATAAACTTTGATAAAACATAGCTTTTATTGAGCCATTAAAAATGCTGCTACCACCATAATAAAACCATGGCCATGACTAAGACTGCACGTCGAAACGTGTAGGTCAAGATCCTTATAGTGCACCAAGAATTTTATTATGGTGGTAGCAGCATTTTTAATGGCTCAATAAAAGCTATGTTTTATTCAAGTTTATAGTCTGACACACTGGATCATTCCTCCTATTTTCTGCTATAGAAGGATGTTATCAATACCATGGATGGCAAAAAGAACAAACAAATCAAGCCAGACATGTCACTCGTAGCACGGATCATCAAACTACGACTTGCCTACTTTGGATACATCATACGAAGAGGGCAATTACTGGATAAGGGCATCAGGGTCGGAAGAATAGAAGGAACAAGGTGAAGAGGAAACCATCAACCCGAAGGCTTGATACTATAAAGATAATGGTGGAGAAGACCCTGTGGACCTATATAGGTTTGCATAAGATCATTCTTCCTACAGATCGTTCATCCATCAAATTGTCATGGCTCGAGATCAAGCCGAAGAATGTTAAATAAATGATGATATTGTCGTACCACTTACAGTACTTTGCATTGGTGATGATGTAGGAAATGAGCCGCCACGAAGGATAGCAGTTTGCCCAATTTCTCATGTCTTTCAGCTAAGGCAATGTTGAAAAATTGTTGTATCCTATTGTGTAATTCCTATGTAGATTGTCCCACATATAGATTCTGACAAGGGCAGGTGAGTTCGCGCACCACATTCCTGGAACGGCATGTGTATTTCTTCAGTAGAATGTTCCTATGAATCTGCAGGGGTAAATAGTATATAAGTAGGTGGCATGTAATTACATATGGAGTAATCCCCAAAGGCATGTAAACTATTAAGAGCGAATCATCTGTCTAAGCTAGTAGGTAGACGTATAAAATGACTTTTGTTAAGGTGATCATTGAGATTCCTTGCCCGACTTGCTGATAGTAGTGGTCTAGGGGGGATTATATTCTCTAACTTACAATCTGTGCATGGTATCTTACAATTTTTATCTAACAGGGTATATAAGTCCTTCCATTGGTTGTCGTATATTGTGACAACCCTGGTAAAAGTCTTCCTTTTCTTGAGAACCGAACCTCACCTTGCCCCACTGGGATTGCAACTTGATGAGCTATTTCTGAGACTCCCAGAGGAATGAATGGAAAGTGAGTGCATGCAAATTCACCTCTCCATTGTGCAAGAAGTGGACCTATTCTCAAGATAAGTGTGGGCCCCAGAGGTGGAGCCTCATCTATGTAACATAAGCATTAATGCATATTATTTTAGGAGAATTTTATTTTAAGCTAATATTTAATTAGAATGATTTCTGAACAGGGGTTAAGGTTATACCCTCCTTGTAATGCTGGTGTTTTTGAGATGAGTAAGGGTATGTGCACACGATCAGTAATCGCTACGGATTGGACGCAGCACGCTTGCACTGCGTCCAATCCGCAGCGGCCAGATGTTACAGCATAGTGGATGGGATTTCAAGAAATCCCATGCCCACTGTGCGTTCTCGTGGACCTGAGGCTCACCCCGTGGACACGGACATGCGGCGCGTCTTTCCAGACCGCAGCATGTCAACTTCTCTTGTGGAGATGCTAGTCTCCGCAAGAGAAATAAGATCAATACAATGTATTGATTGCGGTGAATCCGCATGGTTCAATGAACACATGCGTATTCACCTGTGTACAGCTCTTTGAACGCAGCATAAACTATACTGCATTCAAAGCGCTGCCCATACCGATCGTGAGCACATACCCTTAATGGTATGTTTTGGTTTTTTTTGTGCCATCCTATAGAATTATAAATTTGTTCCAAAAATATTGAATTACTTTATAACATTATTGTCCCTGGTCTACAGAGTTCAAAGCTACCTTGCATTAACCTTGGTTACTAAACCTAAGATATGTAAATGTATGAACTAGACTCAAATCACTGAGCTGAAATTCACAATGTTAATTAGGGACAGAACTAAAGATGTACAATGAGGTTGCCATGAAATGTCAGCTATTAGCAGTTGTTAGCCCAGGGCTGCAAGGGACCTTTACGCTGTTTATATTTGTTATGTAACCCACTGAGAGACATTCATATGTAGTACTGCATGTGATATTATAATAACTTTATACTGACTGATTACTGAGCAGAAAACCATTTAACAACTTTATGGGTAGGTGTGATTCATCAGATTTTTTCAGAATTCTCTTGTAAAATTGAAACGTTTCTTTCTGGAGGGTCCCTGGCATTTTTTTTTATTGCTGCATGTTGTAGGTATGGCATTTTATTTCATTTATTTACTTGAAGGTTTCCTTGTAGGAAAAAAAATAACAAAAAAGTTAATGAAAGTCATAGCTTTGTTTACAAGCCAGAAAAAAAGCTGCAAAAAAAATCTGTGTGAAGTAAGCATGTTACTGTGCCGGTGTCTAATAGCCAGAAAATATAATAGTATATAGTATATACTATGCATTAGTTTAGAAGCTATAAACAATTGGCATACATATCTCTTATGTGATCTTGTTTTGAAATGGTATTTTCTATTTAGGTAAAGTGATCCTCCAACCGAAAATGAAAACTTGTCTATGCATATACAGAATGACATTTTTGTGATGCACTTATTCAAATGCCCAGATAATTTTTTATTATTCATTCATTCATAGATGTAACAGCCATAACTTTTATTCATTTATACGTAAGCTTTACTATGTTAGGTTCTGTTTTTTTGTATTTATTTTTGCTTGCCGTTTTGCCAAAGACACTTGTAAGCGTTTATAGCGGTGTTAACTTTTTTATGAGTTTAGTTGAGATAAAAAAAACAATCCTACCATTTTTTTAAGCCTTTTACTGATCACCATAAATAATGTGTTCTCTGTAATCGTATTGTTATTATTATAGAGCTATTGAATGTCTGTGTTAGTTAATGATTTATGACATATATTTTTAAAAATCTAGCTATTGTAATTCGTTTTCATTATTTTTTTAGTAATTGTATAGGAAAAAAACTGACTATTTTTATTCCTAATTTACAGGCATAAAAAGATGTGTGCACAGTGTACATGCTGAATACAATTATTAGGCAAGGGAGCATAGGTGGTTTATAATGAGGGCAATCTGGGCTACTGCACTGGACCCGAAGCTCAAAGGTGTCCCATGGCCAGATTGCCCTCATTAGAATGTTTTGTGCGCTGCCATTGGTGGCGCTAATCCCCGGGCACGGGCAAGGAGCTTTCCTGAAGCTCTGCTGCCGGCAATACAGCATAGCAGCGCAGCTCCAGGGGAGCTCCTGTTGCCTTTTCTGTGATGTTCCGATGCAATGATACCAATGCGCTAGCTAAAAGAAGAAATAGATCACCATGGACTGGAGCAGGGCGCCAGGGGAACAGGAGTGAGGTCAGTATGTGCTGTGTTTTATATATACAGTTGTGCTCAAAAATTTACATACACCGGCAGAATTTTTCCTTTCTTGGTCTTGTTTCAGAGACTATGAATGATAACAAAAAAAGTTTTTCTTCACTCATCGTTATTGGTTGGGTGAAGCCATTTATTGTCAAACTACTGTGTTTTCTCTTTTTAAATCTTAATGACAACCAAAAACATCCAAATGACCCTGATCAAAAGTTCACATACCCTGGTGATTTTGGCCTGATAACATGCACAGAATTTGACACAAATGGGTTTTAATGGCTACTAAAGGTAACATCCTCACCTGTGACCTGTTTGCTTGTAATCAGTGTGTGTGCATAAAAGCTGAGTGATTTTCTGGGATCCAGACAGACTCTTGCATCTTTCATCCAGCCACTGACGTTTCTGGATTGTTAGTCTTGGGGAAAGCAAAAGAATTGTCAACTGATCTACAAGAAAAGGTAGTAGAACTGTATAACACAGGAAAGGGATACAAAAAGATATCCAAGGAATTGATAATGCCAGTCAGCAGCGTTCAAACTGTGATTAACAAATGGAAAATCAGGGGCTCTGTAAAAACCAAACCATGGTTAGGTAGACCAACAAAAATTGCGGCCACAACTGCCAAGAAAATGGTTCGGGATGCAAAGAAAAACCCACAAATAACATCAGCTGAAATTCAGGACTCTCTAAAAACTAGCGGTGTGGCTGTTTCAAGATACACAATAAGGAGGCACTTGAAGAAAAATGGGCTGCATGGTCGAGTCACCAGAAGAAAGCCATTACTGCGCAAATGCCACAAAGTATCTCGCCTACAATACGCCTAACAGCACAGAAACAAACCTCAAAACTTCTGGAACAAGGTAATTGGGAGTGATGAGACCAAAATTAAACTTTTTGGCCACAACCATAAATGTTACATTTGGAGAGAGGTCAACAAGGCCTATGATGAAAGGAACACCATTCCTACTGTTAAGCACGGAGGTGGATCTCTGATGTTTTGGGGATGTGTGAGCTACAAAGCCACAGGAAACTTGGTGAAAGTTGAAGGAAAGATGAATGCAGCACGTATCAGCAAATACTGGAGGCAAATTTGCACTCATCAGCCCGGAAGCTGCGCATGGGACGTACTTGGACGTTCCAACATGACAACGATCCAAAACACAAGGCCAAGTCGACCTGTCATTGGCTACAGCAGAACAAAGTGAAGGTTCTGGAGTGGCCATCTCAGTCTCCTGATGTTAGAGGGGGCAATACACGGTATTAAGAACTGGGCTATGTGAACTTTTGATCAGGGTCATTTGGATGTTTTTGGTTGTCATTAAGATTTAAAAAGAGAAAACACAGTAGTTTGACAATAAATGGCTTCATCCAACCTATAATCATGAGTGACGAGAAAGTTTTTTTTGTTATCATTCATATTCTCTGAAACAAGGCAAGAAATGAAAAATTCTGCCGGGGTATGTAAACTTTTGAGCACAACTGTATATATGTGTATGGAATGTATGCCTGTATATAAAGGGGGCTATGTGAGGGCTTGTACTGTGTAAAGGGGTCTATGTGAGGGTTCGTACTTTATCCAGGGAAGATGTGCACCAAAAGGGTGTACCCAGCATCATGTTCATAGGAAGGCGATAAAACCAAAAACTTTATTAATCTATGTTAAAATATCAAACAATAAAAAGCCATAGAAAAAATGAAGTAAAGAAGACACAAGGGTAGACCTTACGCATTTCAAACAATTATGTTCTTAGTCATAGTCTGTTTTTGATTTTAATCACCTTCCTTTGGACGAGATGCTGAATACATTTTTGTGCACATCCTGCTTGCTGCTGACACAGTTGTTATCCGTGCACCGCCCTTGGATCATGTCTATGAACTGAATATACAATTAGCTAAGCTGGATTGACCCTCATATATTTTGTATTTAGGGAGGCTATGTGAGGGCTCATAGTGTACATATATGGAGGCTCATACTGTATATAGAGGCTATGTGGGGGCTCATCCTGTGTATAGTGAGCCATGTGAATACTCATACTGTATGTAGGGTGGCTGTTGGTGAGCATACTTAATTTTGCTCAATATCACAGTCATGGCCGAAAGTGTTGGCACCCTTCAAATTGTTCCAGAAAATGAAGTATTTCTCCCAGAAAATTACTGCAATTACACATGTTTTGTTATTCACATGTTTATTTCCTTTGTGTGTATTAGAAGTGAACAACACAAAAAAACAGAGGGGAAAAAAGGCAAATTGGACATACAGTGCCTACAAGTAGTATTCAACCCCCTGCAGATTTAGCTGGTTTGGTAAGATGCAAATAAGTTAGAGCCTTCAAACTGCAAACGAGAGTAGGTTTTATGAACAGAAGCATAAATCTTACAAACCAAAAAGTTATGTTGCTCAGTTGAATTTTATTAAATTTTAAACATAAAAGTGTGGGTCAATTATTATACAACCCCTATGTTTAATATTTTGTGGAATAATCCTTGTTTGCAATTACAGCTAATAATCGTCTTTTATAAGACCTGATCAGGCCGGCACAGGTCTGTGGAGTTATCTTGGCCCACTCCTCCATGCAGATCTTCTCCAAGTTATCTAGGTTCTTTGGGTGTCTCATGTGGACTTTATTCTTGAGCTCCTTCCACAAGTTTTCAATTGGGTTAAGGTCAGGAGACTGACTAGGCCACTCCAACACCTTGACTTTTTCCCTCTTGAACCAGGCCTTGGTTTTCTTGGCTGTGTGCTTTGGGTCGTTGTCTTGTTGGAAGATGAAATTACGACCCATCTTAAGATCCTTGATGGAGGAGCGGAGGTTCTTGGCCAAAGTCTCCAGGTAGGCCGTGCTATCCATCTTCCCATGGATGCGGACCAGATGGCCAGGCCCCTTGGCAGAGAAACAGCCCCACAGCATGATGCTGCCACCACCATGCTTGACTGTAGGGATGGTATTCTTGGGGTCGTATGCAGTGCCATCCAGTCTCCAAACGTCACGTGTGTGGTTGGCACCAAAGATCTCGATCTTGGTCTCATCAGACCATAGAACCTTGAACCAGTCTGTCTCAGAGTCCTACAAGCGATCATGAGCAAACTGTAGACGAGCCTTGACATGACGCTTTGAAAGTAAAGGTACCTTACGGGCTCGTCTGGAACGGAGACCATTGCGGTGGAGTACGTTACTTATGGTAATGACTGAAACCAATGTCCCCACTGCCATGAGATCTTCCCGGAGCTCCTTCCTTGTTGTCCTTGGGTTAGCCTTGACTCTTCGGACAAGCCTGGCCTCGGCACGGGAGGACACTTTCAAAGGCTGTCCTGGCCGTGGAAGGCTAACAGTAGTTCCATAAGCCTTCCACTTACGGATGATGCTCCCAACAGTGGAGACAGGTAGGCCCAACTCCTTGGAAAGGGTTTTGTACCCCTTGCCAGCCTTGTGACCCTCCACGATCTAGTCTCTGATGGCCTTGGAATGCTCCTTTGTCTTTCCCATGTTGACCATGTCTGAGTGCTGTTCACAAGTTTGGGGAGGGTCTTAAATAGCCAGAAAAGGCTGGCAAAAGAGATCTTTAATCCACACATGTGAAGCTCATTATTCTTGGTGCCTGAACTACTTCTTAATACTTTTGGGGGACCAAACAGAATTATTGTGGTTTGAGGGGTTGAATAATAAATGACACTCTGATTTAACTTTTAACGTTTAAAAAACAAAAAAAAAACAACAATATTTGCTGCAGTGCATTTCCCACTTCCAGGCTGATCTACAGTACAAATGTCACAATGCCAAGATACTTCCGCATGTGTCAACCAGCTAAATCTGCAGGGGGTTGAATACTACTTGTAGGCACTGTAATTTCTCACAAAACTCCAAAAATGGGCCAGACAAAATTGTTGGCACCCTCAACTTAATATTTGGTTGCACACCCTATGGAATAAATAACTGCAATCATTCGGTTCCTATAACCATCAAAAAGATTCTTACACCTCTCAACTGGAATTTTGGACCACTGTTCTTTTGCAAACTGCTCCAGGTCTCTCATATTTGAAGGCGCCTTCTCTCAACATCAATTTTAAAGTCTCTCCACAGGTGTTCAATGGTATATAGATCCAGACTCATTGCTGGACACTTCAGAACTCTCCAGTGGTTTGTTTCCATACATTTCTGGGTGCTTCTTGAAGTATCTTTGGGGTCATTGTCCTGCTTGAAGACCCATGACCCGAGATGCAAATCCAACTTTCCGATAGTGGGCACTACATTGCGACCCAAAATCCTTTGGTAATATTCAGGTTTAAGATGCCTTGGTCACAGTCAAGGCACCCAGTGCCAGTGGCATCAAAACAACCCCAAAACATCTTAGTACCTAAAGTCAAATATGGTGGAGGTTCAGTGTTCTTTTTTTTGGAGGCCTCTTTCTGTTTTTCGTAAACAGTAGAATGATGTCCTCTACCAAACAGCTCTTTCTTGGTCTCATCTGTCCACAAGACTCTTTCCCAGAAGAATTTTGTCTTACACACATTTTTACAAACTGCAGTCTAGCTTTTTTATGTCTCTGTGTCAGCCGTGGGGTCTTATTCAAATGTTGAAGGATAGTTTGCGCTGACTCTGAAGCAGCCTAAGTCAGCAGGACAGCTTGAATTTCTTTGGAACTTGATTAGAGCTGCTTATCCACCATCCGGACTATCCTGTGTTGCAACCTTTCATCAGCTTTTCTCTGCCATCCACTTACAGGCAGATTAGCTACAGTGCCATGAGTTGTAAACTTCTTGATTATGTTGCGCACCGTGGACAAAGGAACATCAAGATCTCTGGAGGTGAACTTGTAACCTTGAGATTGTTGATATTTTTCAACAATTTTGGTTCCCAAGTCCTCAGACAGTTCTCTTCTGTTCTTTCTGTTCTCCATGCTTAGTGTGGCACATACAGACACACAATGCAAAGATTGAGTCTCCCCTTTTTATCTGGTTTTAGGTGTGATTTTCATATTGCCCACACCTGTGACTTGCCACAGGTGAGTTTGAACGAGCATGAAATGCTTGAAACATAATTGTTTCCCCACAATTTTGTCCAGCCCATTTTTGATGTTTTGAGTGAAATTATGTCCAATTTGCCTTTTTTTTTGTGTTGTTCCAATACACAAAAAGGAAATAAGTATGTACAGTGCTGGCCAAAAGTATTGGCACCCCTGCAATTCTGTCAGATAATACTCAGTTTCTTCCTGAAAATGATTGCAATCACAAATTCTTTGGTATTATTATCTTCATTTAATTTGTCTTCAATGAAAAAAACACAAAAAGAATTGTCCTAAAGCCAAATTGGATATAATTCAACACCAAACCTAAAAAAGAGGGTGGACAAAAGTATTGGCACCCTTTGAAAAATCATGTGATGCCTCTCTAATTTGTGTAATTAACAGCACCTGTAACTTACTTGTGGCACCTAACAGGTGTTGGCAATAACTAAATCACACTTGCAGCCAGTTAACATGGATTAAAGTTGACTCAACCTCTGTCCTGTGTCCTTGTGTGTACCACATTGAGCATGGAGAAAAGAAAGAAGACCAAAGAACTGTCTGAGGACTTGAGAAACCAAATTGTGAGGAAGCATGAACAATCTCAAGGCTACAAGTCCATCTACAAAGACCTGAATGTTCCTGTGTCTTCCGTGCGCAGTGTCATCAAGAAGTTTAAAGCCCATGCCGCTGTGGCTAACCTCCCTAGATGTGGACGGAAAAGAAAAATTGACGAGAGATTTCAACGCAAGATTGTGCGGATGGTGGATAAAGAACCTCGACTAACATCCAAACAAGTTCAAGCTGCCCTGCAGTCCGAGGGTACAGCAGTGTCAACCCGTACTATCTGTCGACGTCTGAATGAAAAGGGACTGTATGGTAGGATACCCAGGAAGACCCCACTTCTTACCCCGAGACATAAAAAGCCAGGCTGGAGTTTGCCAAAACTTACCTGAGAAAGCCTAAATCGTTTTGGAAGAATGTTCTCTGGTCAGATGAGACAAAAGTAGAGCTTTTTGGGAAAAAGCATCAACATAGAGTGTACAGGAAAAAAAAAGAGGCATTCAAAGAAAAGAACACGGTCCCTACAGTCAAACATGGCGGAGGTTCCCTGATGTTTTGGGGTTGCTTGCTGCCTCTGGCACTGGACTGCTTGACCGTGTGCATGGCATTATGAAGTCTGAAGACTACCAACAAATTTTGCAGCATAATGTAGGGCCCAGTGTGAGAAAGCTGGGTCTCCAACAGAGGTCATGGGTCTTCCAGCAGGACAATGACCCAAAACACACTTCCAAAAGCACTATAAAATGGTTTTAGAGAAAGCACTGGAGACTTCTAAGGTGGCCAGCAATGAGTCCAGACCTAAATCCAATAGAACACCTGTGGAGAGATCTCAAAATGGCAGTTTGGAGAAGGCACCCTTCAAATATCAGGGACCTGGAGCAGTTTGCCAAAGAAGAATGGTTTACAATTCCAGCAGAGCATTGTAAGAAACTCATTGATGGTTACCGGAAGCGGTTGTTTGCAGTTTTTTTGGCTAAAGGTTGTGCAGCCAAGTATTAGGCTGAGGGTGCCAATACTTTTGTCCGGCCCATTTTTGGAGTTTTATGTGAAATGATCAATGATTTGATTTTTGCCTCATTCTCTTTTGTGTTTTTTCCTTACAAGCAAATTAAATGAAGAGAATAATACCAAAGAATTTGTGATTGCAATAATTTTCAGGAAGAAAATGAGTATTATCTGACAGAATTGCAGGGGTGCCAATACTTTTGGCCAGCACTGTATGTAACAAATCATGTGTAATTCCAATAATTTTTGGCCATAACTATAAGTGATTGAATATTAATATGAAATAATAATTATATGTTAAAACTATGTTAAAATTAATATTGAGCAGAATTAATTTGTCTAATGTGGCCCCTTGGGAAAATTAATTTCCCACCCCTGCTCTATTATATAGTGCTATGTTATGTATAGGAAACATAAGGAACTGTACATAAGGAAAAAAATCAGCTTGCCACTATCGCTCTTGTTTTGCATCTTCAAAATACACCAGAGCACCTTGGTTAATCACGTCAAAGGGGGTTACATGCCACATGATACATTGAGGGATGGGGGGCCCACGCCTTCTAAACTGCCAGGGACCTAGCTACTCTTAATCAACCCGTATTCACACGGCTCTAATACCAGCCAGGGAAGACAAAAAACAATAGGTGTGGGAAGACTGTCCAGGACATAGCAAGGAATTATTTCACAATGAACCGACCCCACCCTCAGTTTTACATTATGTACAATTTGAGTAAATGCTTTCTGTGCAAGTGGCGCCGAGTCAATGGTGAAGATGGAAATAGGTTTTGCTAAAGTACAGCAATCAAGACCATGAGTTTTCACAAACTCCGGCTCCATTGTCAACAAACACAGAAATTTTCTCAGCTGTGCTCTCTAGCACCACCTCTGCTGTCAGGTCAAACCGGGAACTGCAGGTTGGCAACAAATGCACCCCTTGTTTATCCAACTCCAGACTACCAAGAGTTAATTGAGTCTCCTTTTGTTTAGGAATTGAAGGACAGGTCCCAATAAAATGTCCCTTTTTCCCACAAAAAAAATACACCTTTTTTCTTGTGAATCTCTGGGGAAATGTATAATGTCAAGGCACCCCCTAATTGCATGGGTTCCTCCACCTCCCCCAGTACTGGTTCACCTCCAGACTGCTCCCCTAGCAGAGGTACATAACCCCAACAAAAAGGCCCCGTAGAAGGTGGTCTCACCCGCCTATCCTGAAGGCATCTATCAAGATATATGGCCAATGACATGGCAGCCTCCAAGGACTGAGGGGTTTCATATACTGCCAAGGCATCTTTCAACCTTTCAGTAAAACTCTAAATTGACTTCTAAGGGCTGAGTCATTCCATTTGGAATCCGTTGCCCATCTACAGAATTCAGAAGTTTACATCTCCACTGACCGATTCTCCTGATGAAGGCGACGTAACCTAGACTCGGTCAGGGTCGTCATAGATGAGGGCCACAGCCCCGAAAAACCCCTCTACAGACTGGAGACAAACCGAATCCTGCGGTAAAGAAAATGCCCACGATTGAGGATCTCTCTGCAGTAGAGAGATCACAATTCCAACCCATTGCTCCTCATTTCCGGAGGAGTAAGGACAAAGTTTAAAATACAGTTTGCAGGCCTCCTTGAATACAAAAAACTTGTCCCTACCTCCTGAAAACCTGTCCGGGAGGGCAACCTTGGGTTCAGGCTGCACAGGCCTACCTGCGGAGACCCCCACATTGGTGACCTGTAGCCGCTGATGCTGCTGAACCTCACAGCGGAGGTCATTCACGTCCAGAGACAGTCTTCACAACCGCTCTGCGAGCTTTGCAACTGAACCCATACCAAGGGAGAAAGGAGAAAAAGCCACGCCTGAAAAAAAAAAGCAATACACAATTAAACCCAAGTGTCAGTTTTTGTTTTTTTTCCTCTTTAAATGTGCACTGCCGGTGATAATGTCTAGAGATGAGCGTTGTTCTACTCGAACTGTTCGCCAATCTCAAATTCGAGCTGTTTTGGGCGGTGTTCGAGCCGTTCGGCGAACACGAACAATTTGAGAAAAATTCGGCTGTTCGAGGTTATGTTCGATAACTGTTCGTGCACCAAAATCATAACTGGATTTTTTCTCAGTAATGATGAAAATTAATGTTAATACGCAGTTTGAGTGTACAGCGGGGCGGGGGGAGGGGCAGGGGATGGATCTCTGCAGGAACAATGAAGATCTCCATTTTTTTTTTCTCTTTCCCGCATTTACAGTGGGGAGGTGCAGTCTGTCAGCCTATCAGCAGCGCACACACGGAGCGAAGTGCTTTTTTTCACACAAGCAAGGGCATGTGTCATTGGCAGTGTATGTCACATGTCCTTGCCCTATAAGACCAAGCCATTTTCCCCGTCGCCACCATTTTCTCACTGCTGCAGCTGCGTGTTAGACGGCACCGCTGTTGCTGTGTGCGCTATACCTTGTTAATTTCAAGCCAATTTTCGCACAAATCTACAGATAGCTTGGGAGTAGGGAATAGTTGTGATTGCAGTCCTTTTAAGGACTAGGTTACAGCATTTCCTACGACTTTTATCAGGCAGGTCTGTGCTCTTAAATAGATAGATTGTGGGAGTAAAGACTAATTGTAATTGGAGTCATTTTCAGGACTAGGTTACATCAGTTCCTATCAGTTTTTGCCAGGCAGGTCTGTGCCAGTGCTGTGCAAGTTTTTTTCACAGCATTTGGCTGAATCTAGCAAAGCTAATCCTTTTTGGCCTATTGCAGAGTGTGTTAGTCAGTGGAGTAGCCTATCTGTGTTGCAAGATATACCACCTGTGTATAGAATACCAATTTTTTTACTGCACCTAGTGAAGTAAAATCTTTTGGGCATAGCATCATTCTATTAGTCCATCTATACTGACCTCCATCAGGTTGCAAATTGAATATAATTTTTTTCTGCATCTAGCTCTGAAAAAATATTGGGCTTCTAGCTGTGTGTGGGACTTGTTGTATTAGTCCATCTATACTGACCTCCATCAGGTTGCAAACTGAATATATTTTTTTCTGCATCTACCTCTGAAAAAATATTGGGCTTCTAGCTGTGTGTGGGACTTGTTCTATTAATCCATCTATACAGACCTCCATCAGGTTGCAAACTGAATATATTTTTTTCTGCATCTACCTCTGAAAAAATATTGGGCTTCTAGCTGTGTGTTTGACTTGTTGTATTAGTCCATCTATACTGACCTCCATCAGGTTGCAAACTGAATATATTTTTTTCTGCATCTACCTCTGAAAAAATATTGGGCTTCTAGCTGTGTGTGGGACTTGTTCTATTAATCCATCTATACAGACCTCCATCAGGTTGCAAACTGAATATATTTTTTTCTGCATCTACCTCTGAAAAAATATTGGGCTTCTAGCTGTGTGTGGGACTTGTTGTGTTAGTCCATCTATACTGACCTCCATCAGGTTGCAAACTGAATATATTTTTTTCTGCATCTACCTCTGAAAAAATATTGGGCTTCTAGCTGTGTGTGGGACTTGTTCTATTAATCCATCTATACAGACCTCCATCAGGTTGCAAACTGAATATAATTTTTTTCTGCATCTAGCTCTGAAAAAATATTTGGCCTTCTAGCAGTGTGTGGAACTTGTTCTATTAGTCCATCTATACTGACCTCCATCAGGTTGCAAATTAAAAATAATTTTTATCTGCATCTACAGTACCTCTGAAAAAATATTTGGGCTTCTAGCTGTGTGTGGGACTTGTTCTATTAGTCCATCTATACTGACCTCCATCAGGTTGCAAATTGAATATAATTTTTATCTGCATCTAGCTCTGAAAAAATATTTGGCCTTCTAGCAGTGTGTGGGACTTTCTCTATTAGTCCATCTATACTGACCTCCATCAGGTTGCAAATTGAATATAATTTTTATCTGCATCTAGCTCTGAAAAAATATTTGGCCTTCTAGCAGTGTGTGGGACTTTCTCTATTAGTCCATCTATACTGACCTCCATCAGGTTGCAAATTAAAAATAATTTTTATCTGCATCTACCTCTGAAAAAATATTTGGGCTTCTAGCTGTGTGTGGGACTTGTTCTATTACTCCATCTATACTGACCTCCATCAGGTTGCAAACTGAATATATTTTTTTCTGCATCTACCTCTGAAAAAATATTGGGCTTCTAGCTGTGTGTGGGACTTGTTGTATTAGTCCATCTATACTGACCTCCATCAGGTTGCAAATTAAAAATAATTTTTATCTGCATCTACAGTACCTCTGAAAAAATATTTGGGCTTCTAGCTGTGTGTGGGACTTGTTCTATTAGTCCATCTATACTGACCTCCATCAGGTTGCAAATTGAATATAATTTTTATCTGCATCTAGCTCTGAAAAAATATTTGGCCTTCTAGCAGTGTGTGGGACTTTCTCTATTAGTCCATCTATACTGACCTCCATCAGGTTGCAAATTAAAAATAATTTTTATCTGCATCTACAGTACCTCTGAAAAAATATTTGGGCTTCTAGCTGTGTGTGGGACTTGTTCTATTAGTCCATCTATACTGACCTCCATCAGGTTGCAAATTAAAAATAATTTTTATCTGCATCTAGCTCTGAAAAAATATTTGGCTCTCTAGCAGTGTGTGGGACTTTCTCTATTAGTCCATCTATACTGACCTCCATCAGGTTGCAAATTAAAAATAATTTTTATCTGCATCTACCTCTGAAAAAATATTTGGGCTTCTAGCTGTGTGTGGGACTTGTTCTATTAATCCATCTATACAAACCTCCATCAGGTTGCAAACTGAATATAATTTTTTTCTGCATCTAGCTCTGAAAAAATATTTGGCCTTCTAGCAGTGTGTGGGACTTGTTCTATTAGTCCACCTATACTGACCTCCATCAGGTTGCAAATTCAAAATAATTTTTTGTCTGCATCTAGCTCTGAAAAAATATTTGGCCTTCTAGCAGTGTGTGGGACTTTCTCTATTAGTCCATCTATACTGACCTCCATCAGGTTGCAAACTGAATATATTTTTTTTCTGCATCTACCTCTGAAAAAATATTGGGCTTGTAGCTGTGTGTGGGACTTGTTCTATTAATCCATCTATACAGACCTCCATCAGGTTGCAAACTGAATAAAATTTTTTTCTGCATAGAATCATAGAATCATAGAATGGTAGAGTTGGAAGGGACCTCCTGGGTCATCTGGTCCAACCCCCTGCTCAAAGCAGGATTCACTAGATCATCTCAGACAGATGTCTGTCCAGCCTCTGTTTGAAGATGTCCATTGAAGGGGAACTCACCACCTCTCGTGGCAGCCTGTTCCACTCATTAATCACCCTAACTGTCAAAAAGTTTTTTCTAATATCTAATCTGTGTCTCCTCCCATTTAGTTTCATCCCATTGCTTCTAGTCTTTCCTTGTGCAAATGAGAATAAAGATGATCCTTCTACAATGTGACAGCCCTTGACATATTTGTAGACAGCTATTAAGTCTCCTCAGTCTTCTTTTTTGCAAGCTAAACATTCCCAAATCCTGCAACCGTTCCTCATAGGACATGGTTTGCAGACCGGTCACCATTCTGGTCGCTCTTCTCTGAACTTGCTCCAGTTTGTCTATGTCTTTTTTAAAATGTGGTGCCCAAAACTGTACACAGTATTCCAGATGAGGTCTGACCAAAGAGGAGTAAAGACCGATAATGACTTCACGTGATCTAGACTGTATGCTTCTGTTAATACATCCCAGAATTGTATTTGCCTTTTTTGCTGCTGCATCACACTGTTGACTCATGTTCAGTCTATGATCTATTAGTATACCTAAGTCTTTTTCACATGTACTGTTGCTTAGCTCTATTCCTCCCATTCTGTATATGCTTTTTTCATTTTTATTGCCCAGGTGTAGTACTTTGCATTTTTCCCTGTTAAAAACCATTCTGTTGGTTGCTGCCCACTGCTCCAGTTTATTTAGGTCTTTTTGAATCCTCTCTCTCTCTTCTCTAGTATTAGCTATCCCTCCTAGCTTTGTGTCATCAGCAAATTTAATCAGTTTACCCTCAATTCCTTCATCTAAATCATTGATAAAGATGTTGAACAATACAGGTCCCAGGACGGAGCCCTGTGGTACCCCACTTGAGACATTCATCCAGCTGGATGTGAAGCCATTTACAACCACCCTTTGAGTCCGATCACTAAGCCAGTTATGAATCCACCTAACAGTTGCCTGGTCCATTGCATACTTGGTCATTTTTTCAATAAGGATGGTGTGAGATACTTTGTCAAATGCATCTACCTCTGAAAAAATATTTGGGCTTCTAGCTGTGTGTGGGACTTGTTCTATTAGTCCATCTATACTGACCTCCATCAGGTTGCAAATTGAATATAATTTTTTTCTGCATCTAACCCAGCCAATAGTTTTGTCCTAATACCACAGTTTGGCCACTCAGCTCTGCTCGGTTCCCATCCATTGTTTTTTTGTGCAAACAACTCCAGAGTTGTGAATTAGTTAACCACCAAAATGAGTGGATAAAGGCCTGCTGCTGGTGGAAAGGGGAATAGGCGTGTTGGGAAGGGGAAAAAAGGTTGTGTCCGTCGGGTAGGTGTTAAAGCAACAGTAACATCTGCAGAAGAAAGACCATCTTCCAGCCAAACTAAAATGTCTACTTCTTTTAGCGGACAATGTGATAAGATCCCTTTCTTACGGCCACGCCAATCGCTACAAATTCCAGATGAGGCACAAAAACAGCAGGTGCTTCAACGGATATCAAGTGCTCCTTTAAGTGGGCTCTCCTCCACATCAACTTCAACATCACAAATACTCCAGTCCTCAAAGGTGTCACCCCAATCGCACTTGCTTCCTCACAGCTCCCATATCTCCAGCTGCCCGTCTGAGTATGAGGTAGAACAGATGGTTGAGTCTGCAGAGCTGTTTACTCATACTATAGCCTGGGAATCAGAGGTCGACTCCAGCGCTTCTGTGAATCCAGACGAGGAAATGATCTGCACTGATGCCCAGAATCTTTATGAGTCGGATCCAGGACCAGACGCAGAAGGTTCTGACCATAATGTAGACCCTCATTCCCAAACTGTAACTCCTGTTGGTGGAGACAATGAGGAAGACGATGATAAGACTCAAATACCTGATTGGAGCGACAACTTTAGTTTTTTGTCAGGGCAGGAACAGGTTGGCTCTGAGGACGACGGGTGTGATAACGCACAGGGTGATGATGATGAGGTTGGAGATCCCACTTACTGTCAACCCACAGTCAGCCAAGAGATGAGGTCAGCAGAGGAGGTGGAGGAAGATGCTAGTGACGACGAGGTCAGGTTGCGCCTTCCTGGACAGAGACGTAGTACTGGAAGCACGTCAACAACTGCATCCTCAAACACAACTCTGCCTCTCACCACAAGTCGTGGTGGCTCTTCAGGTCGCATGGGTGCTAAGCCTTGCATAGCCTGGGCATTTTTTCAGATCGATAAAGATGACCCAACTCGTGTTATCTGTAACATTTGTCAGCAAAAGCTAAGTAGAGGCCAAAAAATACATAGTTTGAGTACTTCATGCATGAACCGGCACATGGACATGAAGCATAAGTTGCAGTGGGAAGCTCAGTGTGCTACAATGCGGCCTAGCCGGCCGGGCCAACCACCGTCTGCCATATCTTGTGCATCTGCGGCCTCTTCATCCTCTGTGACTGGGGGGACAGCAGTCACACCTGTTTTGGGGCGCAGACCTGCCACCTCTTTACCCGCAACAGCCAGCGTGATTGGCAGGTCATCATTTTCTTTGGAGGTGGTAACACCAGCTGGTGTTGAGCGCTGTCCGACATCGATAGCACCACCTTTGGATCAAGGCAACCTAACATGTCCGCCTGCATCTTCCTCACAGACCGGCAGTTTGCCGGGGACACCCTTATCAACCCCGTCTAAGCACAATAGCCAGCCCTCGGTCCCTCAGATGTGGACAAGTAAAAGACCATTTCCTCCTAGCCATGAGAAAGCTAAGAGGTTGAATTTCACCATCTGCAAGCTCTTGGCTACAGAAATGCTGCCTTTCCGCCTGGTGGACACAGAGGATTTTCGAGACCTTATGTCCGTCGCAGTGCCCCAGTACCAGATGCCCAGTCGGCACTACTTCTCAAAGAAAGGTGTGCCTGCGCTCCACCAGCATGTCGCACACAACATCACCGCTTCTTTGAGAAACTCTGTGTGTGACAGGGTGCATTTCACCACAGACACTTGGACGAGTAGGCATGGACAGGGGCGTTACATGTCGCTGACTGGGCACTGGGTAACTATGGTGACAGCAGGACAAGGGGCTGCTGTCCAAGTCTTGCCGTCCCCACGAGTTGTGCGTCAATCCTCTTTATGTCAAAGTTCCTCCACTGCTTCTGCCTCCTCAACCTCCTCTCGGTCTTCCACCTGCACCCAAAGCCTGTCTGGTCATACCACAAGCTTTCTAACTGCGCAGAAGGGATCCTGCACACCTCCTTACTATGCTGGCAGTAGGGCTCAACGTCATCAGGCGGTTTTTACATTGAAATGTCTGGGAAATGTGAGTCACACAGCTGAGGAGTTGTGGTCAGCTCTGGAGAACCAATTTCATGAATGGTTGTCTCCACTGGACCTGAAACCAGTGAAGGCCGTGTGCGACAATGCTGCAAACCTGGGTGCGGCCCTTCGCCGGGGCAATGTCACACACGTGCCTTGTATGGCTCACGTGTTGAACCTGGTTGTCCAGCAATTTTTAGCCCACTATCCCAGACTAGATGGCCTTCTGCAGAGGGCATGGTCGCTGTGTGCTCACTTCCGCCGTTCGCATTCCGCAGCTCAGTGACTTACATCTCTACAGAAGTCGCTGGGCCTGCCACTTCACCGGCTAAAATGCGATGTGCCTACCCGGTGGAATTCAACTCTGCACATGTTGCAGCGACTGTGGCAGCACCGACAAGCCCTGGTGCAATACGTTCTGACGTATAGCCTGGGCCAACGAGATCCAGAGGTGGGGCAAATCACGCTGGAGCAGTGGTCTCAGATCAGGGACCTATGCACCCTTCTGCACAGTTTTGAAATGGCGACGAAGATGTTTAGTGCTGACGATGCCATTATCAGCATGACTATTCCGGTGATTTACATGCTGGAGCACATGTTAAACAGAATTCGGAGTCAGGTGGTGGCACAAGAGGAGGTGGAGGAAGTAGAGGAGGAGGAGTTGTATGCGGAAGGGCTAACATCTGCAAGGTCCAGACGGTCGGCAGCACCAAGGCGGCAGGCATGTGAGGGTGGGGGAGATGGTTTTACCAGGGCGCATGGTAGCAGCCAAACTAGTGAGGAAGGTGCAGGAGCCCAGGAAGAAGTGGAGGACGAACTGATGGAAGACTCATCAGATGAGGGAAACCTTGATCACATTTCTGTTGTGCGAGGTTGGGGGGAGAGGACAGAGGAAGGAAGCATGATTGTTACCTCGCCACCAACACAACAGGGACTTGGTGCTCCTGGATGCGCAACACACATGAGTGCCTTCTTGCTGCACTACCTGCAACATGACCCTCGAATTGTGAGAATTAGAAATAATCCTGACTACTGGGTTGCCACACTGTTAGATCCCCGGTACAAAAGTAAATTTGCAGAAATTATTCCTGCCATAGAAAGGGATGCACGCATGCAGTAGTATCAGCAGAGACTGTTGCAGAATCTTACATGTGCTTTTCCACAAAATACCAGTGGTGCACGTAGTGAATCTCACAGTTCCAACTTGCCAACCGTGGGACCGTCAAGTGTTCAGCACTCAAACCGTAACAGAACCACAGTATCTGCTGGTAACATCAATTTTGCGGAATCATTTCACCACTTTTTTAGCCCATCCTTTGCAAGGCCACAGGAGACAAGAAGTCTGACACATAGTCAACGCCTAGAGGCGATGGTACAGGAGTATCTCCAAGTAAACATTGAAGCCATGACTGTGTCACTGGACCCTTGCTCTTTTTGGGCTTCCAATCTGGATAAATGGCCGGAGCTAGCCACTTACGCCTTGGAGATCTTGTCATGCCCCGCAGCCAGCGTTCTGTCTGAACGTGTGTTCAGCGCTGCTGGTGGTGTGCTGACAGATAAGCGCACGCGGCTCTCCACTGAAAATGTAGACAGACTCACGTTCATAAAGATGAACAAATCATGGATCCGAAACGACTTTTCTACCCCTGTGTCATCCTTGGGGAGAGTAAAAGCTTGATGATTGGTTAAAATCACCCTACCAACCGTTTTAAGCTTTCAAATTACTAATCATGTTTATCTGTATCTTGGCTGGAAAATAATTTGGGCTTTGTAGCAGTGTGCAGCACTGATTCTATTAGGCCATCTATAATAAGCTCCACCAGATTTAAAATTACTAATCATGTTTATCTGTATCTTGACTGGAAAATAATTTGGGCTTTGTAGCAGTGTGCAGCACTGATCCTATTAGGCCATCTATACTAAAGCTTCACCAGATTTAAAATTAATAATAATTTTTAGCTGCATCTAGCCCGGAAAATAATTTTGGGGCTCCGAGATGCGCAAGACACATAAGTGCCTTCTTGCTGCACTACCTGCAGCATGACCCTCATATTGTCAGAATTCGAAGTAATCATGACTACTGGGTTGCCACACTCTTAGATCCCCCAAACTTTTCGATCAACCTTTTCATTTTAATAAAGACCAAAAAAATGGTCATTTTTGAAATTATAAGCATTAGCAGGTTGTTAGAAACTGAAATCAAACAGTTTTCAACTCAAAACTTTATTCTAGGTGATGTTACATTTTCACATAGGACCCCTTGTTCGAAAGGAGCTTCTGAACTCTCTCGTCCATTGAATTTGTCAGGTTTTGGATGGTTTCTGCTTCAATTGTTTTGCATGAGGACAGAATACCCTCCCAGAGCTGTTGCTTAGATGTGAACTGCCTCCCGCCATCATAGACACTCCTTTTAATGATGCTCCAAAGGTTCTGAATGGGGTAGAGGTCAGGGGAGCATGGGGGTCACACCATAAGTTTGTCCCCTTTTATGCCCATATCAGCCAGAGATGCAGATGTTTTATGTGCAGCATGAGATGGTGCATTATCATGCAAAAAAATGATCTTGCTGTGAAATACACGGTTCTTCTTCTTGAACCATGGCAGGAAGTGCTGTTTGAGAAAATCCACATACATTATGGAGTTCATCTTTAGCGCCTTCAGGGATCCTAAAGGGGCCGACAATCTCTCTCCCCATGATTCCAGCCCAAAACATTACTCCACCTCCTCCTTGTTGGCGCTGTAGCCGTGTTTGCGTGGGGTGTCCATCAACCAGCCATCCTCCACTCCATCCATCTGGACCATCGAGCGCTGCACGGCACTCATCCGTGAACAAAACAGTTTTGAAATCAGTCTTCATGTAATGTTTGGCCCACTGGAGCCGTTTCTGCTTGTGTGAAGTGGATAGAGGAGGTCGACAGGATGGCGTATGCACAGCTGCAAACCTCTGAAGGACCCTGCATCTTGTTGTTCGGGGGACGTTGGAGGCACCAGCAGCTTCAAAAACTTGTCTGCTGCTATGACAAGGCTTTTTTGCCGCTGCTCTTTCAACCTGACGTAATTGCCTGTAGGAAAGAGTCCTCAATTTGCCCTTCTCAGCACGCACACGTGTGTACTGTGAATCAGCTACATACTTCTTGATTGCCAAGACACTTCATCCTGATCTTCGCACAATGTTGATTGTAGTCATGCCTTGACCTAAACACTCCACAATTTGTTGCTTCTCAGCAGCCGACACATCCTTTTTCTTTCCCATTTTGGCAGAAAATGTAGGCTGCTTAATAATGTGAGACAGCCTTCTTAAGTAGTCTTGCCTTTCATTGGACACACCTGCCAAACTAATTAGCACAGGTGTCTGCAATTGCTTACAGTGATATAAAGAGCCCTGACACACATCACCATCAATGAGTTTAACTGACAAACAAACAAATTCTTCCCTTATCACTCCTAAACACTTTTTGCATAATAATTTGGAACACAGTGTACATGTGCTTTTCCACAAAACACCAGTGGTTCACGTAGTGAATCTTACAGTTCTAACTTGCCAACCGTGGTCTGTATGGAGTTGTTCAATAAAGGGCCCAAAATTAAGATAACATAGATGGGAGAGGTCTCTATGAATAGGAATTCCTAAGTATTTGATACCCTGTGAGGGCCAGGCAAAGGGAAAGTTGGACTGGATGGAATCCTATATGGATTTGGGGAGGGAGACATCGAGGGCCTCAGACTTCGCTGCATTGATTTTAAAATTTGACCATGTAACAAAGTGATCTATTTCAGCCATAACAGCATGGATGGATATATGTGATTGAGTGATATATACTAGGACATCATCAGCAAATAGAGAGCACTTGTACTCGGTGCCTCCCACCTCAATCCACCTAATATTGGGGTTATGGCGAATTGATGAGAGCAGGTGCTCCGTCACTAGGATGTATAAGAGAGGGGACAGAGAACATCCCTGCCTTGTCCCATTGGTGATTGTGAAAGGTGATGAAAATGTTCTGACGCGCCCCCTGGGCCTTGGGACACCCGGAGCCGGACCCTTTTTGGTGGATGCTGGTGGTTGTAGTCTCCGTGGCGGCGACCCGGTTCCGTGGCTCAGGGCGGTCAAACCAGTGGCGGAACTATTTATGTGGTTTTGATGTTTAAATGTCCGACTACGCCACCCGTGGATTGCGGTCAGAGTGAACCGCCGCTCCAGGGCAGACCGCTGAGGCTGGTGTTGTGGGTGCAGCAGAGCGTAGCATAACTCCCCACGGGAGGAGTATAGCCTCAGGGCAGTGTATGCGGAGGATGGGGGTGATGGTGCAGGGCAGCAGCAGTAACGACACGGAGTCAGTGATGCAGTCCAGGGCCTTAACTCACAGTTCTTATTATCCAGACCACGTCTGCAGGTAACGGCTGCCCACGTCGTACTGTGCTCACCAGGTGAGGGGCTCAGACAACTCCCAGATAACTTTGGAGCGCTTCACAGGACCCCCTTTGTGTGTCCTTTGTCTGGCCTTTCTTACCAACCCTTCTGTCCGGCTGCCTCGGGCCTCCTCTTGGTAAACTTGGCGCCAGTTTCCCTGACCCTATGTGGTGCCTTCCTAGCGGGTGTAGCGAGGGGCTGCGCCACATAAAATGTCACAGCCTCCTGTTTCTAGCTGAGGGTCGTTTCCTGCCTCCACTAGTTTCGGGGACCGGTCTCCCCCTTTGGCCTGACCCCTCCACGCAGGTGGATTCGGGCGTGCGGTGGCGACTCGCCCGTCCGCACCCCTGGGATCCCTTCTTTCCTCGTTCCTGGAGCCTTCTCCGCTCCTCTTCCTTCCTTCTCCCTCTTCCAGGCCTGGGCCTCTGTTACTAGGCCCGCCTCCGGAGCAGAGCTCATGCAGAGCCCCTGCTCCCTGCCACTTCTGCTCAGACTTCTCTGCACTGAACTAAGATGGTGCCCACCTTTTATACTCCCTTCTCAATGCACCCAGGAACTGCTTCCTCCCTGCTCCTGCACTACAGGGTTCCCCTTCCTCAGTGTTCCCTCCCCCCACTCCAGCCAGGGACAGGGACTGTCGTGCCCATCTCAGGGGCATATTGGTCGCCCTGCCCCACGGCAATGTGGTGTAATGCATGCAGGTGTCGGGTCCTGATCCACACTACATCCTTACCTGAGAGTGAGATATCACACCTCTGGGTGAGGTGCAATACCTCTGTAGCAACCGAGCCCTCAGGGTGCTACAGTTCCATCTATCTTCAGCCTAGGTGACGTATTGCGATACAGGGCCGTGATTTTGGCTATAAAAGGGTCCCCTAGACCCCTACCCCAAGCTTTTTAAGAGAATCATATATGGCGTGCCAGGAGACTCTATGGAATGCTTTCTCAGCATCCAACGAGAGTATCTAATTACAAATTTTTAACTGCATCTAGCCCAGGAAATACTTTGTGCCTAGTAGCAGTGTCTGCTAGTCAGCGGATTATCCCGGCTGTTAAGCAAGCTACACCACCTGTAGTTTGGACACTTAATTTTTTCAAAGGAAATGCTTCGGGACCACGGGATACTCAGTGAAGAGCATCAGGAGGCACCCCAAGGCATAGGGGCTGGGACTGGCAGTAGGATGCCTTGCGGTGGACAGCCGAGCTCGATCCTTATAAAAGCTTTTTAACTGCAGCAGCTTTAGTGGACGCTACTGGAGCTGGAATTACACGGCTGCTGGCATGAGACTTGTCCTCCAATAGATCCTTGTAAATGGATTTAAAGTGTATTCATTCAAATTAGAGAGACAATTTAAATTAAAAAGCTTAGAGCTGCCTCCACCACAGGGGGGCTCGCTCGACCCACCAGCGGACAGGCACCAGTATTGGGAGAGGGGGGCTGGCCGTCAGGGTTCACCGCGGCTCTGGCACAAACCCGGCGACGCGGAGGTGGCACGGGCAGGAGCGGACTGAACGTGTCGGCTTCTCACTTTTTGGATTTTAGAAGGGCATGACATGCCTATATCTGTGTCTCCCCCTCCTTTTACTCCTCCACCTCTTTTCTTTTCGCATGACTATATGTACTTGTCACTTTTCCATGTGTTAGTTGTGTCTTCTGAGCAGTTTGTCAGCTTTTGGACACCTTTGAAGGTGTTTTCTATGTGTTTCTATGTGTTTTTGTTTGCCTGCCATTGGTTTTAGCGGTGTTCGAAGGTGTTCGACGAACAGTTCGACGAACAGTTCGGCGAACACACGGGTGTTCGACGAACCGAACCGAACTCGAACACTACGGGGGTGGCTCAACACTAATAATGTCATGCACAGTGTAGGAAAGACAAATTGCAACATTAAGAGATGAGGGGAAGGGAGCCCAGACACTAAGGACAGAGGGAGTAGAAACCTCCTAGGCTGATCTGATATCACCCTGTCCTTCTCTACCATCCCTATATTGGTTGCTCATTGGTGTTGAGCGAGTATGTTCTATTAACCCTTTCGGCGAGTATGCTCGGTCCGAGCTCCGAGTATTTACAGCTGCTCGGTGATGCGTTTGAATCACTCCTGTGTGCATGATTTGCAACTGTTTGACAGTTTTATTACATGTGAGGAATGTCTATTTCTTACACATTCCTCACATGTAATAAAACTGTCAAACAGTTGCAAATCATGCACACGGGAGCGATTCAACCATATCACCGAGCAGCTATAAATACTCGGAGCTCGGCCCGAGCATACTCGGAGCAGAACATACTCGCTCAACCCTATTGCTCATCAATCGCTGAGCAGGAACCTAAAACCCTGTCTCTCCTTAGATCTAGGGTCTGGCAAGGGAACGGAAGGGATGAACGCTAGTCAGTCCCCACTAACACTAAAGACAGCAAGGGGAGACAGACACGGGGGAAGTAGCTTAGCTTCAGTTGACTTCAGAGAGATAGCACACACGTCCTCTTAGCACAAGAGAGGAAGAACTGCACTTGCTCCAAGCCTTCACAAGGGGTCATGTGAATATCACAGGTGCCTCCCTATTGCAAAGTGAAGGTATTTATACACCCAGGCCTGGGTGTTAATTAGCAAGAGGATGGTAGCCGCTTGATCCTAGAGTGAGACAGATCTAAGAAGGTGTTTGTAATGCCAAACGAAGAGATCTCCTGCAACCAACTACAGGGCAACTGTCACATCTGACACACCCGTGACATCGCCAAAGCAGCAGCTTTCATTTAGTACGTAGTCTCACCTACTGGTGACTTGTTAGGTCCTCTGGTCCCGGTGTGGCCAGTGTCATGAACCCGAATCACTGATGCCGGTGTGGCCTGGTCCTTAGCCTGAATCACTGGTTGGGGTGCAGCCAGGCCTGAACATTGTCTCCTGGTCCTTGGTAAGGCCAGTTACCTGAACATTGTCCCTTGGTCCTGGTGCAGCCAGTCCTGTCCCCGAATTCCCCTGGTCCCGTGTGCGGCCAGGGCCTGAATATTGTCCCTTGGTCCTGGTGTGGCCAGTCCTGTTCCTCAAGTCCCCTGGTACCGGTGCGGCCAGCATCTGAACATTTCCCTATTTGAATCTCTGTGTCAGTAACCGTTCTGCAGTGATCCTGATCTGAACCTATTAGTCTGAACGGAGCCCTAATCAGCTAAACTGATCTCTGGGGTCAGCTGCTGCAGTACCAGGTTCTGCCGAGCCGAGGAGTGGTACTTGGCAGCTACCTGCAGCCCAGTCTGTCTCTACAATCTGGAGCTGCAGTGAACACCAGGTAGCCACTTAGCTACGCCCCTACCTAGGCAGTCCCAGCCCTGTGGCACAGTAGGTCCACTAATTCACATGTGCCACCGGTGGGCGTAAAAAAATATATAGTGAAAACACAATCTCAAAACAATGAGACAAACTCCGGAAACCCATGACCGCACCCTAATTTTCCCTCCCTCTAGCTTATGGTTGGTGGTGGTCTCAATGTTCTCTTCTCACAATGAAGAATGGGGTTGAGGGAATGTATACGAGCAAGAATGATGATGATGTATTGGTTGACTCTTACTTGACTCCTTGGAAACCACATTGAAGGAGAAAGTGCCTTTTTATTTTGTGCTCTGGGCTTCCTCTCCAGTAATAGGGGCAGATTTCACGCTCCCTCAGGTGCTGTCATGGTTTCCAGGAAATCAAATTACCGGTAAGTAATTATCATTATTCCCACACATAAAATAATAACAGCCTGTTCTCACCTCCGATGCTGACTCTGTTTCAGCAACATCAGTGCTGGGGCTTGCATGACATTATTATGTCACATGAGCCCTGCAGTCAATCAGCGGCTGCTAATGGGCTGCTTCACTCTCATTTCCTTTGGACATAACTGACATCTGGAGAGAGTGAGAGAGCAGAGGTTCTCACTTCTTCTGGATGTCCGTTTCCTCAAAAGGAGGTGAGAGTGAAGCTGCCCATTAGCAGCCACTGATTGGCTGCAGTGCTCATGTGACATAATAATGTCATGCAAGCCCCAGCACTGATGGAACAGCGTCAGCATCAAAGGTGAGTACAGTCTGTTTATTATTTTACATGGTGGAATATAGTAATTGAGAAGGGGTTGTCTGAGTAGTGGACATCCCCTTTAAAAACACAAGTGCAATGTTACTTAGTGGTCAACTAACTCAAATTTATTTAGTCATATTCTTTGTAAAGAAAATATAAATTAAAACATCTATGAACATGGTTTAATTGCATCAGTATTCTATGACTTTACTACAGTTTTATATACCATAATGCCTGTAAAGTTGCTATTTCCATTGAACAAAACTTTAAACATAGAGGTTCTATTGTGTTCCAGGTTCTCTAGAACTGGAAACTGTATGTTACACTGTATAAGTATTGCATTACAAACACAGTATATTGTATAAATTGTTTCAATGCTATCACATTACATCAGCCTAAAGGCTAATAAGTGCAACTGAATTTAAGCTTAGCACAAAAAACACAAACAAATACAACTTACCAAAACTTCGATGTAACATACAAACACAGTAACTAGTTATAACAAATAATCCCAAACGTATATTGTTTGTGGGCACATGAATCCGTCTGGACCAACTGTGCACCAATACAAACAAGAAACTCCACAAGACAGTTACAAAAAGCGAACAACACGGAGTCTTTTTCAATTTTACTATAAAGATAAATTCAACTTTATTAATACATATAGTTATTTTAGTACAAAATTGTAAAATTAGACAAGATCTGAGCAGGAGGGGGATGAAAAATAGCAGCAAGAGGCGCAAAACAATGATAAGGGAAAAGGAAATGACAGCACCTGGGAAAATTTAAAATAAGAGGTACCCGTGTGCACAAGCCTTTGTTAAAGCCACACTTCCTGAAACAGCTGAGAGAGTAGACAATTAATATATATATATTGCAATGTAGGAAGCTGCACAGGCAGTGGCAATATAATCAGGGGTAATACCCTAAAAACCAATAGCATTAACACACAAGCTTAGTAAACCTCGGTGCCGCTTACCCCTTATCAGTGATGCGCCTCCAAAGAGTAGTGTGGGTGGTACTGGCTAGTAACTAGTATTATGCAAGCTACTCTCTATACCACTTCAGAACAAAATTAAAGCGCCAGTCCCGCATATTTTTTTTTTCTAATGCTGGAGTGGTCCTTCTAATCTAAGGTCCCTGACCCTTGTATTATACTCAACCTCCACCGCCTTCAACTTTTATTGGCGCTGCAGCACCATCTTTTGACTGCAACTTCTGATGAGATGGAAGTCAGAAGTTACGTCGCAAGCTCTCAATACAAGTCTGAGAGCCAGAACAAGACTTTCATAGATTTGCATTGAAAAGTGACCTCTGGCTCGTCCAGCAAACACTAGTTCGATTCGGAAGGTCATACTCTGCTGGAGACCGACAGAAGCACTGGCGAAAGAAGGTGAAGATGGGGTCTGGTAAGTATAAGAAGGGGGGCAGGGACCTTACATTAGAAGCACTACTCCAGCACTGCAATAAAAAAAAAAACGCTGAAGTAGTGCATAAATGACCCTTATTGCCTAATTATAAACATAGCAATAGTATACCTTTCCAGTCCAGTAAATGCCATTCCTATTTTAACCCCTTTACCCCGGGGCCATTTTCCGTTTTTTGCATTTTCGTTTCTTGCTCCCCTTCTTCCTAGAGCCATAACTTTTTTATTTTCGGGTCAATATGGCTGTGTGAGGGCTTATTTTCTGCAGGACAAGTTGTAATTTTGAACGACACCATTGGTTTTACCATATCGTGTACTGGAAAACGGGAAAAAAATTCCAAGTGTGGTGAAATTGCAAAAAAAGTGCAATGTTTTTTTTTTTTTACTGTGTTCACTAAATGCTAAAACTGATCTGCCAATATGATTCCCCAGGTCATTACGAGTTTGTAGATTCCAAGCATGTATAAGTTAATTTTTATTTAAGTGGCTGGATGAGGGATTATTTTTTGTGTGCCGGTCTGACATTTTTATTGATATTGGGGTAGATACGATGCTTTGATCGCCCGTTATTGCATTTTATTGCAATGCTGCGGCGACCAAAAAAAAAAACAACTTAATTTTGACGTTTTGATTTTTTTTCTCATTACGCCGTTTACCGATCGGATTAATTCTTTTTACATATTGATAGATCAGGTGATTCTGAATGCAGCGATATCAAATATGTGTATATGTAATTTTTTTATTGTTTTATTTTTAATAGGGTAAAAGGGGGGTGATTTAAACTTTTATATTTTTTACATTTTTTTAATAACTTTTTTTTTTTTACTTTACACATGCTACAATAGTCTCCATGGGAGGCTAGAATCTGCAGTTACCTGATCGCCTCTGCTACACACAGGCAATGATCAGATCGTCTGTGTGTAGCAGAAATGCTCACTGGCTATGAGCGCTCATAGCCTCCAGGCAATGACAACCACCAGGGTCTGCTGTAGACACCGGGTTGTCATGCCAATCCATCGGCAACCTGCGGTCACGTGACACGGGCGCCGATGGGCAGGACTTATGATGTCTGCGATTCCACCCGCGGCTGTTAGGGACGCATGACAGCTGATCAGATCAGCTGTCACATCCCTGGAAAGGTGCGGGCTCATCACCGGAGCCCGCACCAAAGGGAGAGACCCAACATGCGCCGTACATTTATGGCACATGTCAGAAAGGGATTAAAGTGTTAATGTTAACGTAAAAAAAAGAGAACCTCATTCAAGTATTGCAGTGTCTTTTTCTAATATAATAAAAAAAGGAATGATGAGATATGGACTCATTAATTAAGGCATTAACACATTTGTCAGTTGGTTATTTTTTCCTGCCACTTTGTCAACAATATCATCTCCCCCAAGCTTTATCAGTATGTCCTTTTCGGTAGCCATTAAAATGAAAGATTCTGGGTGATTCTGATTAATGCTGTTTTTTAACCTTTTTTTTAGGAATTTTAATGTAGAAAAGCTTTGTTCATATGCAACTTGTGTAATGGAGAGATGTAAAAGACATGTGTATGCCTGCCCAATTACAGTAGATTATAAGCTTCAGTAAGTAGATGATAGCGCCGTAGTACTTGATAGACACAAATAGAACAGATGTTGCATGATGAGCAGCTTTTATTCACCAGTACAGTGTCATCAGTGGTCTCATCTTCTGGGCTTGTGTCTGTTGCCACTCTAATATTATATTTTCGTGGGGGGAACCTCTTCAATTTCTCCCAGTGCAAAGCCAGACTGCACAGCTCACTGCCAAGATTCTTAGGTGTTTCTGTGGCACCCCAGGGGTCTGGTTGCCACAGTAATAGAAATGTTATGTCTGAGAGCAAGTGGGAGGTTTCTCTGGTCAGGAGCCCTAAGCATGCAACACGGCCCACCCAGACCTGGGAGGGGAGGAATCTGCCCTTATAAACTGGGTCTGGGGTGATTAGTGAGTGAAGTCCCAGACAGAGACGCAGTCTGGTCTGGAGGACAGCAGACACAGGGAAAGCAAGAACTAGGAGCTCTGTAGGAGCAGGAGCGAGTGCCAGAGGCTGGAAGCTAGATTGCTCACCTTGGCTGAAGACACTAAACCCGGACATGGAGTCCGAGGCTGTGGAGACATCCAGGTCCAGCAGCAGAATCCAACCGGCAGGGGATTCCATGTCCTCTGGCCATAGAAGCCCGAAGGCACGGTCACAAGCAAGGGACCAGCACCGCCATCCAGGAGCGGAGGCTAAAAGAAGGCCCCAAGTCACCGGCCATACGGGTGAGCACCACACGGTATACTCAGGGACGTGGGCTACTTCTACCCGCACACAGCAAGGTAGCCAAGAAAGAGTGCAGATAGTCGGGGAGGCCTACAACTCCACCTGGCCAGGGGGAGTCCTGCTTGCTCACAGACTGACCAGGCCCCTACTGCTAACCAGTACTCCCGGGAGGGTCTGCTTTATACCATCAGTAAAGACCCTGAACTGCACCAACACGTCTCTGTGTTTCATCGCCGCACCAGCACCATTACTACTGGGACGTTCACACCATCACTCCCATCTTCCACACTAGCTGCCCTGAGGCAATACTTCTCCCGTGGGGAGTTATCCCATACTCGGCTGCGCAAACAACATCAGCCTCAGCGGTCTGCAGCGCAGCGGCGGTCCCCACTGACCGCAATCCACGGGTTGCGCAGTCGGACAATTATCACTAAACTAAAATAGCCACTGGTTTGACCGCCCTGGGCACGGACCGGGTCACCGCCACGGAGGACTACAACCCCCAGCGATCCGGCTCCGGGTATCCCCCTGCACAGCACAGGCCCAGGGGGCGCGTCAACTTTGGCGTAGTCGGCAGGATTTCATGCCCGCAACCACCGGGTACTGCGTGCCTGAAAAAAGACTTTTATACTTACCTGTGGTGAAGTTTCCCGCCGTCCGGAGCCGTTTCCCGCCATCGGACGCCATCTTGGGTCGTTTCCCGCCGTCTTCTGCCATCTTCCCGCCATCCGCAGCTGCTTCCCGCCTTCGGACGCCATCTTCGGGATGCCGCACGGGAAGAAGAGGGGCGTGGACGCCGAAAGCGCGCGAGATCCGAAGCTCCGCCCCACGCACTGACGCTGCGCAAGGTCCTGGAAGGGAGGAAGAGCGACGCTGACGTCATCGGAGCGCGACGCCAGGTCCTCTACCCCGACGATTGACTGCGGAGCCGCGGCCTACGGAAGAAGAGCATCGCAAGGTAGGCCACGGTTCACTAGGGGGGTAGAAGGATGCCGGATACCGAGGGGAGCTCCAGCGCCACACCGGCCGCCAGCGCAACCGCTGCAGCGGTCATGCCATTCACCATGCCCTATATCCCGGGGGCAACCTGGCTACCCCAGTACTCAGGGGAGTCACATACCCTGAGTGACTTTAGGGAAAGACTGGATAGCCTCTTCCAGGTATACCCCCTCACGGAAGAGCAAAAAGTGAGCATCCTGGTGGCCCAGTTAATCGGGGCAGCCCAAAGGGAGGTAAAGTTCTGGTCACCTGGGAAGAAGAGGACTGTCAGAGAGATACTAGCCCGGCTGAAAGACACATTTGATACCCGAACCTCAGCCGAGATAAAACTAAGATTTTACGGGTGCAAACAGCGGGCACATGAAAGTATAAGGGACTATGCTCTAAACTTACAAGAGGCCCTGAGAGCCATTAAACAGGCAGACCCTGACAGCGTGGGAAATGAAGACAAGCTGTTGACCGAACAATTTATTGAGGGTCTACTGTGAAATGCCCACCGAACCCATTTGCGGGCAATGGCCTTACAGGACCCTGACCTGGACTTTGCACAGTTCAAGGACAGAGCCATCCGGGTGCTCCGAGAACCAGCACCAGGTGGCGCTGTGACCCACAGGCGCCCTGCTATCACTTATCACCAGGACGCGGCGCCCTTGTCTGCAGGGCCTGTGGGAGCTGATGCGCAGGCTTTGAACAATGACCCGGCTACAGACCTGCACCATCAGGTCCAAGAGCTGACTAAAAGCGTTGCCGCGCTAACCAGAACTGTGCAGTCTTTACAGGTCTCTTCTCCAGGAAAGATCCAGCTGGCATCCGGGCCGGAGGACGTCCCGTGGCGCCGACTGAGGAGGACCCCACCGGCCAGAGGAAGACCCAGCGACAGATACAACGAGGACGGACGACCCATCTGCCGCCACTGCAATCAACCCGGACATATGGCAAGGTACTGTCATTTAAACGGGCACAACCTGGGGTAGAGGGCCAACCCCCAGGCTTAAGATTATCAGGCCCATCAAACTGGCGTGACAAATATGTAGGGGGACGTCCGGTCTTGCCTGTGGTACTGGATGGCATTCCTATGAGTGCCCTACTAGACACCGGGTCACAGGTCACCACCATCCCGTACGTGCTCTTCAAGCGGTACTGGAATGACTCGGACATAACCAGCTACCCAGATGACGACCTGAGCATTATCGCCAGCAATGGTCAGCCCGTGCCACAGATTGGATTTAAGGAAGTGACCATCAAGGTCGGTAAAGTTGAACTGCCGGCACAAGGACTTATCATTGTGGACATTGACCGTCGCGAGAGTCACCCAAAAATAACCCTAGGTACTAACGTAATTGAAAACTGTCTTGCAGAGGTGATTCTTATTTTGCAACAGGTTGCCAAGAACGCCAGTTCCAGCCAGCAGCGTGTCCTCCAAAAAGAGATCCGGGCACTGATGAAGCGGCAACAGGTGGAACTATCTGGTGGTGAGATAGGTAGCGTGAGAAAGTGTGACCCGTTCCCTATTGCCATGCCCCCGAAAAGTGAGATGATGATTTGGTGCCGGGCAGCTATTGGTCTAAGAGGTAGAGACTACCAAGCAATGGTAGAACCCGTCTACTCAGACAGTAGGCCCACCATTTTGACAGCACGGGGGGTGGGCGATGTAAGTCATGGGAGGGTGCCCGTCCGCATCATCAATATCGGGGAGAGAGAAGTATACCTGCCCCGGTATGCCACGCTAGCCAAATTGTTCACCATCAACCAGAACTCTGTACAGGCCGTGGAACCCTTGCCTCCATCTCAACCAGAGGAAGGTAACGGCTCTAAGAAACCAATGGAGGACTGGTGTCAGCAACTGCATTTGGGTACTGACTCCACCCCCTCACACCAAAAACAGGGAGTCTATCGGGTGGTTCAAGAGTACGAGAGAGTGTTTAGCAAACACCCGCTAGACTTTGGGCTAGTAAAGGGGGTAGAACATCACATCCCAACGGGAGACCATCCTCCCATAAAGGAGAGATACTGACCCGTACCCCCTGGACACTATCAACACGCCAAGAGGATGCTAAAAGACATGAAGGAGGCTGGGGTAATTAGGGACAGCTGTAGCCCCTGGGCGGCTCCACTAGTCTTAGTGAAAAAGAAAGACAACACCATGAGAATGTGTGTAGACTACAGGAAGGTAAACCGTATCACACACAAAGATGCGTACCTGTTACCAAGGATAGAAGAGTCCTTAGCTGCATTAAAATCTGCTAACTTCTTCTCTACTTTGGATCTCACTAGCGGGTACTGGCAGGTTCCTGTAGCAGAGGCGGACCGGGAGAAAACCGCATTCACCACCCCGATGGGACTCAGCGAATTTAACTGTATGCCGTTCGGGCTCTGCAACGCACCAGGAACCTTCCAACGGTTGATGGAATGCTGTCTGGGACACCGGAACTTCGAGACGGTCCTATTATACCTGGACGACGTCATCGTCTATTCCAAGACCTATGAGGACCATCTGGAACACCTGGCAGAAGTGTTTGAAGCCCTGGCAAACTATGGCCTAAAGGTAAAACCCTCAAAGTGTCATCTACTGAAGCCAAAGGTACAGTACCTGGGACACGTGGTGAGTGCTGACGGAGTGGCCCCCGACCCTGACAAGATCACCGTGATTAAGGACTGGCCAAGACCATCCAGCATAAAGGAAGTGCGGCAGTTCCTGAGGTTGGTAGGCTACTACCGAAGATTCATTCCCGGTTTTACCAAGAAGGCAGCTCCTATGCAGGACCTCCTGATAGGCCAGTCCAGGAAGGCCAAAAACCAGAAGCCACCCTTCAAATGGGAAAAGCTGGAAGAGGAGTCCTTCCGCCAGCTGAAGATGGCCCTCACGGGTGATGAAATCCTGGCGTGCCCTGATTACAGCCAGCCCTTTATCCTCTACACGGACGCAAGCAACACCAGGCTAGGAGCCGTACTGTCCCAGATCCAGCAGGGGATAGAACAGGTAATTGTTTACGCCAGCCGAAAACTGCGACCCACGGAAAGAAACCCTGAGAATTACAGCTCGTTCAAGCTAGAGTTCCTGGCAGTGGTGTGGGCAGTAACCGAACGTTTCAAGCATTACCTTGCCTCTTCCAGGTTCGCGGTGTACACAGACAACAACCCGTTGACACACCTGGACACTGCAAGACTGGGTGCCCTGGAGCAGAGATGGATGGCCCGCCTGTCCAATTATGAGTTCACGATCAAATACCGGACAGGACGCTCCAATACCAACGCGGACGCCCTTTCCAGGATGCCAAACCTACCGGACGAAGGGGAGGATCCAGAAGAATTGGAAGAGATCGAACTCCCTGCGTTTCACCATCATGGGATTACCCAGTATTCCCACCGTGTGAGGGGCCAGCGATCCGCTGCGTTCAACCCCTTACCCCACTACAACTGGGCGGAGACGCAAGACAGTGACCCCGCAGTCCGTCTGGTGAAGGAGATGCTGACCCAGGCTGACGCCCGCCTGGACCCAGACGCTCCGGAAGAGACCAAGCAACTGTGGACGGAAAAGAGCAGACTGTTTCTCTACAAGGAGAAGTTGTGCCGCAGAATGGTCAATTCCCGGACACATGAGCTGATCTGGCAGGTGGTGGTACCGAGACGGGACTCAGCTATGGTGCTGGAGGCCTACCACAATGGGGCAGGGCACTTCGGATGGAAGAAGCTGGAGTTCCTGCTGCGTGAACTGTTCTACTGGATAGGCATGAGAGGAGCCATTGAGAGATGGTGTAGAGCAGGGGTCTCAAACACGCGGCCTGCGGGCCGCATGCGGCCCCTGAGGCTGCTTTATGCGGCCCGCAGGCACAGACCCCTTGACGATCCCGACCTGGTCCAGGAGGAGCCGCCGACAGCAGCGCTGAATTGCCACACAGAGACTGTTTCCCAGCACTGCATTTCCAATGCCAGCCGCTGGCCAATCAGAGGCCAGCAGCTGATATCTGCGTGTCGGCGCAGCGAGTATGATGTCATTGCCATATGCAGATGTCAGCTGCTGGCCTCTGATTGGCCGGCGGCTGACATTGGAAATGCAGTGCTGGGAAACAGTCTCTGTGCGGCAATTCAGCGCTGCTGTCGGCGGCTCCTCCTGGACCAGGTCGGGATCGTCAAGGGGTCGGACTCTGTGGTGCCTGCGGGCCACATCTGCAGGAAGGCCGCCGAGGGAACGGAGGACAGGTGAGAATCATCTTTTTTTTTTTCTATTTTATGTGTGTGAAGAACAACACAGGGGGCACATAGCCACAAGAGGGGACCTGGATGGGGCACATAGCCACAAGAGGGGACCTGGATGGGGCACATAGCCACAAGATGGGGACCTGGATGGGGCACATAGCCAAAAGATGGGGACCTGGATGGGGCACATAGCCAAAAGATGGGGACCTGGATGGGGCACATAGCCAAAAGATGGGGACCTGGATGGGGCACATAGCCACAAGATGGGGACCTGGATGGGGCACATAGCCACAAGATGGGGACCTGGATGGGGCACATAGCCAAAAGATGGGGACCTGGATGGGGCACAGAGCCAAAAGATGGGGACCTGGATGGGGCACATAGCCACAAGAGGGGACCTGGATGGGGCACATAGCCACAAGATGGGGACCTGGATGGGGCACATAGCCAAAAGATGGGGACCTGGATGGGGCACATAGCCAAAAGATGGGGACCTGGATGGGGCACAGAGCCAAAAGATGGGGACCTGGATGGGGCACATAGCCACAAGATGGGGACCTGGATGGGGCACATAGCCACAAGATGGGGACCTGGATGGGGCACATAGCCAAAAGATGGGGACCTGGATGGGGCACATAGCCAAAAGATGGGGACCTGGATGGGGCACAGAGCCAAAAGATGGGGACCTGGATGGGGCACATAGCCACAGGATGGGGACCTGGATGGGGCACATAGCCCCAAGATGGGGACCTGGATGAGGCACATTAGTACAAGATGGGTGCCAGGATGGGGAACGTTGCTACAGGATGGGGACCTGGATGGGGCACATAGCCACAGGATGGGGACCTGGATGGGGCACATTAGTACAAGATGGGGACTTGGATGGGGAACATTACTACAAGATGTTTTCCATTATTACTATATGATGCTAATTGTAAGACAATATTACTGTATGTGGCCAATTGGGGGAAATAAAATTGTATAAAAAATAAAATAAAGCATGAAAAAATATTGGGCACTAAAAATGCTGTTTTATATGTAAACTAAAGTAAACACAAAAAAGTGCACGTTTATTATCGCCACATCCATAACGACCCAAGCCATAAAAAAATAAACACGGCAAAAATGTTCAAAAGGTGTATACAAAAAAAATGGTATCACTAAAAATGTCACATTGAACAAAGAATGCGGCCCCCCAAATTCAAATTTTTTCCATGTGCGGCCCATATACCCAGCCGAGTTTGAGACCCCTGGTGTAGAGACTGTGGCCCGTGCAATCTAAGAAGAAGGGACCGTGCCAGCAAGAGGACTCCCCTGCAGCCCATCATCACCAGGCAGCCGCTGGAACTGGTCGCTCTGGACCATGTTAAACTGGCTCCGAGCCGAAGCGGGTATGTCTACGCCCTAACTATCGTGGATCACTACTCCTGGTTCCTGGTGGTGGTTCCTGTCAAAGACCTGACGGCTCAGACAGCAGCCAGAGCCTTCCAGCTGCACTTCTGCCGCCCACATGGGTACCCGGACCAAGTGCTGACGGACCAAGGACCAGCCTTCGAAGCGGAGGTCTTCCAGGAGTTCTGCAACCTGTATGGCTGCAAGAAGATAAGAACAACGCCCTATCACCCCCAAACCAATGGACTCTGCGAGAAGATGAACCAGGTGGTGATAGATCTGCTAAAAACATTGCCCCTGGAAGAACGCAGTCTGTGGCCTGAGAAACTGCCCGATCTGGTGGACCTGTATAACCTCATCCCGGTAGGTTCCACCAACTGTACCCCGGCTTACCTAATGCGAGCAAGACCTGGTAAGCTGCCTGTTGACCTGGATATGGGAGTCCTGATACCCGAGGACACCTCGCCAGAGACAGACTGGGATACAGAACGGCAGCAGCAGTACCGGAAAGTACAGGAGAGCGTCGGTCGAAGTCTCTGTCAATCAAGAGAAAGGCAGGAGAGGACTTATAACCAACATGCTCCCGCTGTTCCCCTGGTACCTGGAGAGCAAGTCTTGAAAAGAAAAAGGCGGCTCCATAAGTTGGACAACCAGTGGGAAAAGGACCCGTACACCGTACTGCCCTCAAGCCACAATAATCCAAAGGTGTACGTCATCAGCAAGGATGGAGGAGAGACCACAGCCACTGTCTCCAGAGACCACCTGAAAAAGTGCCCCGAGAAGTTACAAAGCACGGATGAAGATCAGGAAGACCCTCAACCCGTAGAGGAAAAGGAGGAAATGATCAGCACTGTACTCGGAGACTTTCCCCGGTCCTGGACACAAGTAAACAAAGCTATCGTGGTGCCCGTCCTCACCTTTCTCCAGCCAGCCCCTCAAGTGCCTACAGAAGACCAGGTAGAGCTGGAAGAGCAGCCGGCCCAGGAGGCAGAAGAATCCACACCTGCAGCACAGGAGAATCAACCCTCTGCTAGTAGTGAGCCTGCCGTACCCCTAGTGAGCCAAAGAGTGCGCAGACAGCTGGCCAGCTTACCCATAACACCTCCTACACCCTGTAGTGCAGGACCAGTTAGTGAGCTCCGTAAGTCCACTAGAGTCACTAGAGGTCAGATGCCCGCTCGCTGGAAAATCTAAACTAATGCACTGTGAATTATCTGTTTAACTGTTTATGGTTTATGTTTGTTGCCTGTTACTAATTATGTTTCTCAGTTACCCTGCAGATTTATTTGGACTAACAGGTTATGGACACTGGATAACCGGAACAATTCTTGTAGATAGTTGCACCTTGGTGCCTCTTGTGAAGACGGCCGTGGAAGAGAAAACTTGTCTGGCGTGGCCTCCTTGTGGCCCAAAGTAGCTAGCTCCAGCCTTGCAGCCACGCCCAAGGCCAACGCAAGGGGTTTTCTTTGGACAGGTCCCCTACTTCGCTTAAAGCTTGTTTCAAAAACTTCACCTTGGGTGATATGGACACCCGGTTGCGGACACGCCGTGACCTTTAAAGAACTAAAGCTTCTTGTAAATATGTTATTGTATTATTGTTTATACCCTTGCATTTATGTTTCTTTAAAAATGTGTTTAGTCCCGGAGTACTAAAATTTACTAGGGGGGAATGTGGCACCCCAGGGGTCTGGTTGCCACATTAATAGAAATATTATGTCTGAGAGCAAGTGGGAGGTTTCTCTGGTCAGGAGCCCTAAACATGCAACACGGCCCACCCAGACCTGGGAGGGGAGGAATCTGCCCTTATAAACTGGGTCTGGGGCGGGATTAGTGAGTGAAGTCCCAGACAGAGACGCAGTCTGGTCTGGAGGACAGCAGACACAGGGAAAGCAAGAACTAGGAGCTCTGTAGGAGCAGGAGCGAGTGCCAGAGGCTGGAAGCTAGATTGCTCGCCTTGGCTGAAGACACTAAACCCGGACACGGAGTCCGAGGCTGTGGGGACATCCAGGTCCAGCAGCAGAATCCAACAGGCAGGGGATTCCATGTCCTCTGGCCATAGAAGCCCGAAGGCACGGTCACAAGCAAGGGACCAGCACCGCCATCCATGAACGGAGGCTAACAGAAGGCCCCAAGTCACCGGCCATACGGGTGAGCACCACACGGTATACTCAGGGACGTGGGCTACTTCTACCCGCACACAGCAAGGTAGCCAGGAAAGAGTGCAGATAGTCGGGGATGCCTACTACTCCACCTGGCCAGGGGGAGATCCTGCTTGCTCACAGACTGACCAGGCCCCTACTGCTAACCAGTACTCCCGGGAGGGTCTGCTTTATACCATCAGTAAAGACCCTGAACTGCACCAACACGTCTCTGTGTTTCATCGCCGCACCAGCACCATTACTACTGGGACGCTCACACCATCACTCCCATCTTCCACACTAGCTGCCCTGAGGTAATACTTCTCCCGTGGGGAGTTATCCCATACTCGGCTGCGCAAACAACATCAGCCTCAGCGGTCTGCAGCGAAGCGGCGGTCCCCACTGACCGCAATCCACGGGTGGCGTAGTCGGACAATTATCACTAAACTAAAATAGCCACTGGTTTGACCTCCCTGGGCACGGACCGGGTCACCGCCACGGAGGACTACAACCCCCAGCGATCCGGCTCCGGGTATCCCCCTGCACAGCACATGCCCAGGGGGCGCGTCATTTCTCTCTCAACAAATTTAATCAACCGTTTGCTTGTCTCTTCCAAAGCAGGGCTATGTAGTCCATTTTCTCTTATGGCTTGAAAGTTTCTTTGATCAAGACTGGCAAGGTCTGCATATATTGTCCCATTTGCTGTGAAATGTCATTCCATGCGCTGTTTGACAACATCCAAGATGACGTTATGGACTTTAACATTGCATTAGATTACTACATTTGCATGTACCTCATACTTCCCCTCACAATAGTTTTTTGTTTTTATCCTAATTTTTTTTTTCAGGCAAAGAATTTTTAATTTCATTTCTAAATTCTCCATATTTTTCTTGAAGCTGGTCATTTGCCCATTTCACAAAATTATTTGCAGCTTCTTTGACCTCATCAAATGATCTAAGGCCACCTTTACACGTCCTGATATTTACGGTACTTTAAAAACCAGTACCAGTGCTATCTGTGTCCGTGTGTAACATCTGTGTGCCGTCTGTGTGGACCATCAGTGTGACATGTATTGGTGTCTGGGAAAAGCAGTACAGTTAGCACTGGTTCCAGGTGCTGAATCCGACTCTCTCCCCGAGATCAGTGCGACCAGGCGATGCTGATGAGAGTTGGAGTCAGCATCCGCAATCAATGTATAGTGCTTATTAAATAAATGAAAAAAAAATGGAGATAGGTCCCCCTTAATTTTTTTAACCAGCTAAAGGAAAACCGACAGGTGGGGACTGGTGTTAATATTCTGGGAAGGGGCCAATAGCCATAAAGGTTCCCAGCCTATTAATAAAAGCTCACAGCTAATTGCTTATCCTTTAATGATTATTAAAGGGGGGACCCACCAAAAAGTGACATGGTGCCCCACCTATTTTTATTAACCAGCAAAGGCTAAACAGACAGCTGCGGGCTGATATTAATAGGCTGGGAAGGGGCCATGGATATTGGCCCCCTCCAGGACTAAGAACAACAACCCTTGGCCGCCCTAGAAATGGCGCATTCATTTCAATTCTGGCACTTAGCCTTCGCTCTTCCCACTTGCCCTGGTGCATTGGCATGTGGGGTAATAGTTTTGGGGTTGATGTCAGCTGTTTTATGTCTACTGACATCAAGCCCAGGGGTTAGTAAATGGAGAGGTGTCTATCAGATAACCCCATTACTAACCCCCGTAGTCAAAATAAATAAAGACACACAGAGAAAAGTCCTTTAATTGAAAAAAAAACCACTCCCTGACCCTCTTTTACCCATTTATTAACCTAAAAATAAAATAAAAAATCTGAGTAATTCTCACGTATCCGCTGTTAATCCATAATGATGAGGACCCACGACAATCCCCAACTTTGCTACATCCGGATGGTTTGGTGACCATCAGAACTTAAACACTTGATAAAAAGGAAAAAAGAAATGTATATCAAATGGAAAGAGGAGTGCATATCTAAAAAAGAATACACTCTGTGCAGAATTATTAGGCAAGTTGTATTTTAGAGGATTATTTTTATTATTGATCAACAACTATGTTCTCAATCAACCCAAAAGACTCATAAATATCCAAGCTTAATATTTTTGGAAGTTGGAGTGGGTTTTTTTTAGATTTGGCTATCTTAGGAGGATATCTGTTTGTGCAGGTACAGTAACTATTACTGTGCAGAATTATTAGGCAACTTAATGAAAACCAAATATAATCCCATCTCACTTGATTATTTTCACCAGGTAAACCAATATCAGTGCACACAATTTAGAAATAAACATTTCTGACATGCAAAACCAAAAACCAAAAAAATTAGTGATCAATATAGCCACCTTTCTTTATGATGACACTCAACAGCCTTCCATCCATAGATTCTGTCAGTTGCTTGATCTGTTTTCGATCAACATTGCGTGCAGCAGCCACCACAGCCTCCCAGACACTGTTCCGAGAGGTGTGCTGTTTTCCCTCCCTGAAGATCTCACATTTTATGATGGACCACATCATAAAATGGGGTTCAGATCAGGTGAACATGGGGTTCAGATCAGGTGAACAATGGGGCCATGTCATTATTTTTTCTTCTTTTAGACCTTTACTGGCCAGCCACGCTGTGGAGTATTGGATGCATGTGATGGAGCATTGTCCTGCATGAAAATTATGTTTTTCTTGAACGATACCGACTTCTTCCTGTACCACTGCTTGAAGAAGTTGTCTTCCAGAAACTGGCAGTAGGTCTGGGAGTTGAGCTTCACTACATCCTCAACCCGAAAAGGTCCCACAAGTTCATCTTTGATGATACCAGCCCATACCAGTACCCCACCTCCACCTTGCTGGCGTCTGAGTCAGAGTGGAGCTCTCTGCCCTTTACTGATCCAGTCTCTGGCCCATCCATCTGGCCCATCAAGAGTCACTTTCATTTCATCAGTCCATAAAACCTTTGAAAAATCAGTCTTAAGATATTTCTTGGCCCATTCTTGATGTTTTATCTTATTTTTCTTGTTCAAAGGTGGTGGTTTTTCAGCCTTCCTTACCTTGGCCATGTCCCTGAGTATCGCACACCTTGTGCTTTTTGATACTCCAGTAACGTTGCAGCTCTGAAATATGGCAAAACTGGTGGCGAATGGCATCTTGGCAGCTTCACGCTTGATTTTCCTCAATTCATGAGCAGTTATTTTGCGCCTTTTTTGGCCAACACGCTTCTTGCGACCCTGTTGGCTATTTGCCATGAAATGCTTGATTGTTCGGTGATCATGCTTCAAAAGTTTGGAAATTTCAAGACTGCTGCATCCCTCTGCAAGACATCTCACAATTTTGGACTTTTCAGAGCCTGTCAAATCTCTCTTCTGACCCATTTTGCCAAAGGAAAGGAAGTTGCCTAATAATTAAGCACACCTTATATAGGGTGTTGATGTCATTAGTCAACACCCCTCCTCATTACAGAGATGCACATCACCAGATTTACTTAATTGGTAGTTGGCTCTCAAGCCTATGCAGCTTGAAATAGGACAACATGTATAAAAAGTATCATGTGATCAAAATACTCATTTGCCTAATAATTCTGCACACAGTGTATAATGCTGTGTGCAGGGAATACAGGGCAAGCGTTAGTAGAGGTAAAGCCAGTAATGAAGTGAAGCTAGCAAGGGAGACCAAAAGAAATAAAAAAGGATTTTGGGGGTATGTCAAAACTTAAAAGAAAAGTCAAAGATGCTATCGGATTTTTACTGGATGAAAAGGGTGAAGTGGTCAAAAATTATATTAAAAAGGCCGAACTTTTAAATTCTTATTTTGCATCTGCGTTCTCTAAGAAAACAAATGTAACATCAACTGATCTTCATTGTGCTATCGCCGAAATAAAAGAATCCACACTATCAATAAACAGAGAGATGGTGAGGGAACACTTAGCTAATTTAAATGAATTTAAGTTTCCTGGTCCAGATGAATTACACCCTAGGGTACTGAAAGATAGCAGAGAAAATTGCAGAACCACTAGCCAGAATCTTTGAAAAATTCTGGAGAACAGGAGAAGTTCCAGAAGATTGGAGAAGGGCAAGTTTTGTCCCTATCTTCAAAAAAGGAAATAAGATGGAGCCAGGAATTTACAGGCCAGTGAGCCTTACTTCTATCCCACCAAAGATCTTTGAACAAATTAATAAACAGCATGTATGTAAGTACTTGTCTAAGAATACAGTAATTAACCAGAGCCAGCATGGGTTTGTAGCAAACAGGCAAAACTAATCTAATTTCCTTCTATGATGGAATCACTGACTGGGTAGATCAGGGAAATGCGGTAGACATACTTTATCAAATGCTTTGCTGAATTTGAGATATACTATTTCATACTATCCATATTGAAAAAATGACCAAGTATGGGGTTGACAAGGCTACGGTTAGGTGGATTCATAACTGGCTCAGTGATCGTACTCAAAGAGTGGCAATAAATGGCTGCACAAACAATTGGTGCCATGCATACCAGGATGAGGGGTGCCATGCATACCAGGATGGGTGATTTGGGTGCCATGCATACCAGGATGGGGATTGGGTGCCATGCATACCAGGATGGGAATGGGGGCCACGTATAACAGGAAGGGGGGACCATATATACCAGGATGGGGGATATTAGTACAGAATTGGGGGCATTACCTCTATAACAGCATTAGCAGCACACCCCCTCCCCCATGGCTGCATCATGACCTCATATTTCTTTTAATTTTTTTTCTATTGTCCTATTCTAAAACCTAGGTGCATCTTATGATCCAGTGCATCTTATAGTACAAAAAATACAGTAGTTATTGCTGCTATAAGTTCTGACCTTGAGAAAGAGGTTATAGAGGATCAGGGGGACGCCCCGGCTGACTGTCCTTTGGGTAAACTGTTCGTACCTGTGAATCTACGTCTTAAAGTTACAAGTGAACATCATGATTTGGTCTTAGCCGGACACCCTGGAAATAAAACCACCTCAGATCTCCTTACCCAGCATTTTTGGTGGTCTGGGGTGCATCAGGATGTTTGGGAGTATGTCGCTGCCTGTAGTGTGTGTGCACATTCTAAGACCCCTCATACTTGTCAGTCTGGGTCTCTCCAACCATTGGTGATTCCCAGTAGACCTTCAGCTCATTTATCAGTAGAGTTAATTACTGATTTACCAGTATCTACAGGTAATACAGTTATTTTGGTAGTGGTGGACAGATTTAGCAAGATGTCTCATTTTATTGCACTACAAGCCTTACCCAACGCATAGACCTTGGCACAAATTTTCATCAAAGAAAGATTACATGAGATTCCTACCGATATTGTTTGTGACCGGGGGGTGCAATTTATTTCCAAGTTTTGGAAAACGTTTTGCACTAGGTTGTGGATCCATCTGTCGTTTTCCTCAGCTTTTCATCCACAATCTAATGGACAAACTGAACGAGTTAACTAGAATCTTGAGACTTATCTTAGGTGTTTTGTGTCTGAGAATCAGGAGGATTGGGTTACTTATTTATCTCAAGCTGAAATTTAGGTAAGTAACCGTTGTCATGAGTCTACTGGTAAGTCCCCATTCTTCGGGGCCTATGGTTTTCATGCTCAGTTCAGCTCATTTCATAGGAGTCGTTCCTCAGGAATACCTGAAGATGAACGATTTTCATCATCTATTACATCTGTGTGGCAAGAGGTTCTTAATAATTTGAAGAAGATGGGGTCCAAGTATAAGAGTGTGATTGATCGGAGACGTGTGGTGGATCCGGACCTGTGTGTTGGTGACTTGGTGTGGTTGTCCTCAAGGAACAATAAGTTGAAAGTTCCCTCTTGGAAACTGGGTCTCAGGTTCATCGGTCCTTAAAAGATTGTGTCTGTCGTCAATCCTGTAGCATTTCACCTTGCTTTGCCACCTACTTTTTGGATTCATAATGTGTTTCATCGGTCTTTGCTCAAAAAATATGTGGTGTCCTCTCAACCATCACCACTACCTCCATCTTCGGTCATGGTTGATGGAAATTTGGAGTTTCAGATAGCTAAGATCATGGATTCACACTTGGTTCATCAATCTGTTAAGTTTTTTGGTAAACTGGAAGGGTTATGGTCCTGAAGAGAGGATGTGGGTATCATCATCTGATGTTCATGCGGTCAAGTTGATCCAGTTCTTTCACCCGGCACACCCTGATAAACCCGGCCCTGAGGTTCCGAAGGTCCTTCTTAGAAGGGGGGGTATTGTCACGGGTTTACCGCGACAGAGAGGAGCCAGAAGACTGCAGCACCTGAGTTCACGTAGTCCTGCATTGATTAGAAGCACTTCTCCCTCTTATTAAATGGTGCTGGTTTCTTTCAGCAGCACAGGAGTTAAACTGCTCAGCTTGGAGTCTCTGTAGCTTCCGTCTTGGAAGTTCTCAGCTGTGCAGTATCAGCCACTCCCCTCTCCTATATAGTCTCTGCTCTTGCAATCTATCTGGTGAGGAGTGGAGGGTTCGGTAGAGGCGTTTAAGGAGAGTTGTTCTGTGACTGTTGCTTGGTGTTTTGGCTGTGTGCATAGTTCCTTCCTCTTCTATTTTTGTTTACCTTTCTAATCCCTTCAGTGTTTTCCCTCTGTTGTCTAAGAGTACATATTTTGTATGCTTAGTATTTACATTTATCCCTTTACGTCCTTTCCTTGTTTGTTTGGTTTGTGTATTTACATACACAATTCCTCCCCACTTCCCTGGGTGGGGGAGGGAACAGATAAGGGCTGATTCAGGAGAACAGCAAGGTACGTGGCCCCAGCATCTTCACCATCAGAAGTAACCTGGGGAGCAGCCATAGCTAGTGCACCCCTACCGTTAGGGACTGGGTAGGAGCCCCTGGTCCCGGGTTGTCAGACAATAGTATCATCTTACTATGACAGTCTTACTATAAATTCTTAATTCCAAGACACAGGTGTCGCTATGATAGTGTAGCAACTCACTGGTTCACACAATGGTTCACATTTATCAAAAATGGCGTAATTTGAGCCAATTCTTGTGTACTCAGTTCAACTCCATTATTCCATATTTATCAAATTTCATCCCTAATGATAAATTTGGTGCAGATTTTTTAAACACAACATTTTAAGCATGGCAGCACACTTCTCAATGTTAAAAAAAGAGCTGACATCCAATTTGTCAAATGTTGCATACTTATATAATTTTCTACAAATTGCCATTTTTTATGCATGCAAAAATGGTTCTAATATTAATGCATTTGTTCCATGCTTTTTTAAAGACAGCCAGTGGCGATAAGAGCGTTTCTCTCCCCATGCACATACATAAAATCAATGAAAAATATGAATCCCTTGGCACAGATGAACATACAATACCAGTACGTCCACAGCAGGATCCGCATGTGTGGAGTTGGCTAAGGAGTGGAGCTCACTTCACACGCAACATGTGACAACTGCTTTATACAGAGGGCTTCTGCCTGTATGGTTACCATTCAGCTGTGCGCCCCCATGTTACTACTCCTGTGAAGTCCAGCATTAGGCTGGATTCACATGAGATCATTATTTCCACTATATGCTGTTACTGTTATATTAAAACATACAAAATAAGCAGGGACGTAATGATCGCGGTCATAAAGGGTGCAACCAGGACCAGACCCATACTGGAGCGTGGCCCGCCGACAACAATTTCATCTGGTTGTGCATCCTCTGACGCACATTCTGCTGAAATGTATTGTGACGCAGAGACCCACCGGCTCCCTGCACTGCAATACGCGCTGCTGGCCAATCAGAGGCTGGCTGCAGATGTTAGCTTCCCAATGATGGGTTGCACATGACAGTGACATCGTGCGCTGCCCTTGGCAGCCCGCAGAAGTCAGCTCCCGATTGGGGGAACACTATACCAGCGGACATTATATGAGGATGGGGAGGATGGTGGACATTATATCAGGATGGCGGACATTATACCAGGATGGAGGACATTATACTAGGATGGCGGACATTATATCAGGATGGCGGACATTATATCAAGATGGGGGATATTATACCAGGCTGGAGGACATTATATCAGTATGCGGATAATATATATCAGGATGGGGACATTATATCAGGATGGGGGATATTATACCAGGATGGAGGACATTATATCAGGATGGGGGACATTATACCAGGATGGAGGACCTTATATCAGTATGGGGATAATATATATCAGGACGGGAACATTATATCAGGATGGCGGACATTATATCAGGATGGAGGACATTATACCAGGATGGCGGACATTATATCAGGATGGCGGACATTATATCAGGATGGAGGATATTATATCAGGATGGGGGATATTATACCAGGATGGAGGACATTATACGGGGATGGTGGACATTATATCAGGATGGGGGTTATTATATCAGGATGGGGGATATTATACCAGGATGGAGGACATTATATCAGGATGAGGGATAATATATATCAGGATGGTGACATTATATCAGGATGGAGGACATTATATCAGGATGGTTGACATTATACCAGAATGGAGGACATTATATCAGAATGGGGGATAATATATATCAGGATGGGGATATTGTTAGAACCTTGCTCTTAGGTTTTTTTTCCTTTGCTGGTCACATGACCTTGTTGGCCTATTTAATCCTGCTCCGCCCTTCTGGCTTTGCTGGACTTCATTGTATATCTACTTTCTAGCTAGCCTGTGCTCTGTGTCTTGCTCTGTTAGTTTGCTTGGTCTACTGACCTCTATGTTCTATATATTTTGTTTGTTCGTCTGTCTGCTACTATTTCTGTTAGGAGGTGTCCCATATTCCTCCCAGTCCTTAGTACTTGTAGGGATTCCTTCCCCACATCTATAGGTCTCCGTACAGACTAGCTTAGGACTTTAGCAGGTCTGATCGCAGGATCAGGTCCCCTGTTACATCGTAGGGATTAAGCTGAGTTCTATCGTAGGGACAGATCTCCTCTCTTTCCTTAGCTCTGGTAGCAGAACATAACAGTAAGTCCAGCCAGCAAATTCTCTAAGGAAAGATTTTTCTGTTCCATCATGATGTCGGTTCAGGATTTGGTTCATCGCCTGCAGGGACTCTCTCTGGAGGTGGCCGAGCTCCGTCAGCACGTGAGTAACTGTCCTGGAGCACATTTCTTGGAGCCTAAGGTATGTTTGCCGGATTTATTTTTTGGTGAACACCGAGAATTTTTTTCATTCAAAACTGCTTGCTTATTGTATTTTCGTTTGAGACCTAAGTCCTCTGGGGATGAATCCCAGCGCGTAGGGTTCATAATGTCACTTTTGCGCAAAGAGCCTCAGGAGTGGGCCTTTTCTTTGCAACCTAGTGATACATGCTTCAGATCAGTGGATAGTTTTTTTTCTGCTTTGGGACTATTATATGATGATCCTGACCGTGTCGCATCAGCTGAGACTGAGTTGAGACGTTTAAAACAGGGATCAGGTAATGTGGAAAAATATTGTACTCATTTCCGTCGTTGGTCTACTCAAACAGGGTGGAACGATTCTGCTCTGAAAAGTCTATTTCTTGCTGGGCTCAGTGAAAGGGTTAAAGACCTGCTAATTGCTTATCCTACACCTGAAGATTTGCAACAGGCTATGCAATTAGCTATACGGGTGGATAGGAGACTGCGTGCTAGGGTTAATGAGAGCAAATCCTCTGCTATGTCAGTTTCTGGTTATGAGAATGTGTGTACTAACAGTGGTGAACCGATGGAGATTGGATCGGTGGCACCTCGCTCTCAAGAAAAAGACCGTCGATTTTCTGAAGGCTTGTGTTTCTATTGCGGAAAATCTGGTCATTTGATTAAAGGCTGTGAGCTTCGTATGAAGAAAGAAAAAAAAATGGTCAGTCACGCCCGTATTGCCTGTTTAAATTCCAAGGGTATATTTTTAGCTGCTACCACGATTGCTCTGAAAAAATTAATGGAATTTCGGGTGTTTGTTGATTGCGGGTCTACTCTGAATGTAATTGATGGGGGATTCGTGGAAAAACTCAATTTAGAACCTGAACCTTTATCATCCCCCATTGCTGTGGTTTCTGTGGATGGTTCCCCTTTGAAGAATATTACTCTCAAGGTCTGTGAATTTCCTCTCACTATTAATGGTGTTCACCATGAGAAATTGGATTTGGTAGTTTTGAATAACTTGCCTTCTCCAGTAATATTAGGATTGCCCTGGTTAAAATTTCACAATCCTGTACTGGATTGGTCTACCAGTGAAATTAAATCCTGGAGCCATAAATGTTATGACAAGTGTTGTAACGGGCGTATTGCAGCTTTGGATAGGGGAGAATTGCCTGTTCCTATTCAGGATTTTTGGAGAGTTTTTTCTGAGAAGGAATCGCAGGTTTTGCCTCCCCATAGAGACTATGATTGTTCTATTGAATTTGTCCCTGGAGCGACTCTTCCTAAAAGTCGTTTATTTAACCTTACTATTCCTGAGAGGAAGGCTTTGGAGGAATACATACAGACAAGTTTGGCCGCCGGTCACATTAGGCCCTCTAAGTCTCCTGTGGCGGTTGGATTTTTTTTTGTAAAAAAAAAGGACGGCGGTTTACGTCCTTGTCTGGATTTTCGTGAGATTAACAAAATTACTGTACGCAATCCTTACCCACTGCCATTGATTCCTGATCTGTTTAACCAGTTAATGGGGGCCAAGTGGTTCTCTAAAATTGACCTTAAGGGGGCATACAATCTGTTGCGCATGAAGGAGGGTGACGAATGGAAGACTGCTTTTAACACTCCTGTGGGTCATTTTGAGAATCTGGTTATGCCTTTTGGTCTTACTAATGCTCCTGCATTTTTTCAGAATCTGATTAATGACATCCTTAGACCTTTGATCGGCAAAAATGTAGTTGTGTATTTGGATGACATTTTGATTTATTCGCCGGATCTGGAGTCTCATTGGCGGAGCGTGCGTGAGGTATTACAGTTATTAATGGACAATTCGCTTTTTGCTAAGCTGGAGAAATGTGAGTTCGCTGTACAGAGAATTAGTTTTTTGGGCTACATTATCTCCAGCAAAGGTTTTGAGATGGATCCGGTTAAGGTTCAGGCTGTGCAGGAATGGCCTAGGCCTATTGGTTTGAAATCGATACAGAGGTTTTTGGGTTTCGCCAATTACTACAGAAAATTCATAAAAAATTTTTCTAGTATTGTCAAACCTCTGACTGATCTCACCAGGAAAAGTGCTGATGCGGTTCAGTGGTCTTCTGAGGCCATTGAAGCTTTTGTGTATCTCAAGGAGAGGTTCACCTCTGCTCCCATCCTTATGCAGCCTGATGTGACTAGGCCGTTTTTGGTTGAGGTTGATGCTTCCTCTGTGGGGGTTGGCGCAGTATTGTCTCAGGATAACGGGGATGGATTACATCCCTGTGCCTTTTTTTCAAAAAATTTTTCGGAGACTGAACTGAATTACGATATTGGTAATCGGGAATTATTGGCTATTAAACTCGCATTTGAACACTGGCGCCACTTCTTGGAAGGTGCGGAATTTCCCGTTCAGGTTCTTACGGATCATAAAAATCTGATATATCTTGATGCTGCCAAGCGCCTGAATGCCCGTCAGGCTAGGTGGGCACTGTTTTTCTCGCGGTTTAATTTCTCCGTTACTTACATCCCTGGTACTAAGAATGTTAAGGCGGATGCCTTGTCTCGCAGTTTTTCTCCCATAGTCGGTGCTGAGAAAGAGGAGAACATTTTACAAGAAGGTGTTGTGATAGCTGCTTTGGACTCCGTTTTGGAAAATGAGATTCTTAAAGCACAGGAGAATGCCCCTTCTAACACTCCTCATGGGAGGTTGTTTGTGCCTGGGACCTTTAGGAGAGATTTGTTTGTTGAGTGTCACGAATCTCGGTTGGCAGGTCATCCCGGAATCTCTGAGACCAAGAGACTGGTGGGTCGCAGTTTTTGGTGGCCTGGATGGCAGAAGGAAGTCATTAAGTGGGTGCGTCAATGTACTATATGTGCTAGATCTAAGTCCTCACATACTCCTGCTGCGGGGTTGCTTTGTCCTTTGGAGGTTCCCAGTGCTCCTTGGACACATTTGGCTATGGACTTTATAACTGACCTTCCCCCCTCTGAGGGTTTTACTGTCATCTGGGTGGTCGTGGACCGTTTTAGCAAGATGTGTCACTTGGTTCCTTTCGTCAAACTGCCCTGCGCTAAAACTCTCGCTAAGGCCTTTGTCAAGGAAATTGTCAGACTTCATGGCGTTCCTACTGACATTGTTTCTGATAGGGGTCCTCAGTTCGTGGCTCGTTTTTGGCGTGCCTTTTGTGATAGGTTGGGAGTTCATTTGTCGTTCTCGTCCGGATATCATCCTGAATCTAATGGCCAGACAGAAAGGAAAAACCAGGATGTTGAGCAGTTCTTGCGTTGTTTTGTGGCAGACAATCAAGAGGGGTGGTCTGAGTTTCTGCCACTTGCTGAATTTGCTCTGAACAATCATACATCTTCTTCTGCTGGTTGTTCGCCTTTTTTTTGTTGTTCTGGGAGACATCCGTCGTTTGGGTCGTTCTCCAAGTTGGGATCTGCCGTGCCTGAGGAGGAGAATTTTTCCGGTGATTTGGAGAGAGTTTGGACGGATGTGCGTGGTAATCTTCAGGAGGCCAACAGAAAATCTAAAGACTACTTTGATAGGAAACGACAGGAGGTTTTGTTCGCTGTTGGTGACATGGTTTGGTTGTCCTCTAGGAATCTGCGGTTGAGGATTCCTTCTAAGAAATTGGGTCCCAAGTTTGTAGGGCCCTTTAAGGTGCTTCAGGTTGTCAACCAATCTGCTGTTAGGTTGGAGGTTCCTACCTCCTGGAGAATTAATCCGGTATTTCATGTCTCTCTGTTGAAAAAAGCTGTTGTATCGGATTGTGACGCCTCTGCCTCTGTTCCTCCGGTGGTGGAGGACGGGGAATATGAAATTTCTCGCATCCTTAACTCTAGACGGTATAGAGGTAGTTTGCAGTATCTTGTGGCCTCGAAAGGTTTCGGTCCCGAGGATAACTCTTGGGTGAGGTCGGATGATGTTTCCGCGTCCAGACTTATCAGAGCGTTTCACAGGAGATTTCCTGATAAGCCTGGTCCTAGGGGATCCGGAGGATCCTCTTAGAAGGGGGGTACTGTTAGAACCTTGCTCTTAGGTTTTTTTTCCTTTGCTGGTCACATGACCTTGTTGGCCTATTTAATCCTGCTCCGCCCTTCTGGCTTTGCTGGACTTCATTGTATATCTACTTTCTAGCTAGCCTGTGCTCTGTGTCTTGCTCTGTTAGTTTGCTTGGTCTACTGACCTCTATGTTCTATATATTTTGTTCGTTCGTCTGTCTGCTACTATTTCTGTTAGGAGGTGTCCCATATTCCTCCCAGTCCTTAGTACTTGTAGGGATTCCTTCCCCACATCTATAGGTCTCCGTACAGACTAGCTTAGGACTTTAGCAGGTCTGATCGCAGGATCAGGTCCCCTGTTACATCGTAGGGATTAAGCTGAGTTCTATCGTAGGGACAGATCTCCTCTCTTTCCTTAGCTCTGGTAGCAGAACATAACAGATATTATATCAGGATGGCGGACATTATACCAGGATGGAGGGAATTATACCAGGATGGCGGACATTATACCAGGATGGAGGACATTATATCAGGATGGGGGATATTATACCAGGATGGAGGACATTATATCAGTATGGGGATAATATATATCATGAAGGGGACATTATATCATGAAGGATGACATTATACAAGGATGGATGACATTATATCAGGATGGGGACATTATATCAGGATGGCGGACATTATATCAGGATGGCGGACATTATATCAGGATGGGGGATATTATACCAGGATGGAGGACATTATACCAGGATGGAGGACATTATATCAGGATGGGGGATATTATACCAGGATGGAGGACATTATATCAGTATGGGGATAATATATATCAGGAAGGGGACATTATTTTTCACATGTAAAGCGCCATGGAATAAATGGCGCTATAATAATAAATTATAATAATAATAATAATATCAGGTTGGCGGACATTATATTAGGATTGGAGACATTATATCAGGATGGTGGACATTATACCAGGATGGGGGATGTTATACCAGGATGGAGGACATTATATCAGGATGGGGGATATTATACCAGAATGGGGGACATTATATCAGTATGGGGGATAATATATATCAGGATGAGGACATTATATCAGGAAGGATGACATTATACTAGGATGGATGACATTATATCAGGATGGGGACATTATACCAGGATGGCGGACATTATATCAGGATGGCGGACATTATATCAGGATGGGGGATATTATACCAGGATGGAGGACATTATACCAGGATGGGGGACATTATACCAGTATGGAGGACATTATATCAGGAAGGATGACATTATACAAGGATGGATGACATTATATCAGGATGGGGACATTACACCAGGATGGCGGACATTATATCAGGATGGCTGACATTATATCAGGATGGGGGATATTATACCAGGATGGAGGATATTATATCAGGATGGGGGATAATATATATCAGGATGGGGACATTATATCCGGATGGTTGACATTATACCAGGATGGGGATAATATATATCAGGATGGGGGATGATATATATCAGGATGGGGACATTATGCCAGAATGGGGGATTATATATATCAGGTTGGGGACATTATACCAGGATGGAGGACATTATATCAGGATGGAGGACATTATACCAGGATGGAGGACATTATATCAGGATGGGGGATATTATACCAGGATGGATGACATTATATCAGTGTGGGGATAATATGTATCATGAAGGGGACATTATATGAGGTTGGCGGACATTATATCAGGATTGGAGACATTATATCAGGATGGCGGACATTATACTAGGATGGGGGACATTATACAAGGATGGAGGACATTATATCAGGATGGGGGATATTATACCAGAGTGGAGGACATTATATCAGTATGGGGGATAATATATATCAGGATGGGGACATTATATCAGGAAGGATGACATTATACAAGGATGGATGACATTATATCAGGATGGGGACATTATACCAGGATGGAGGACATTATATCAGGATGGGGGATATTATACCAGGATGGAGGACATTATATCAGTATGGGGATAATATATATCAGGAAGGGGACATTATTTTTCACATGTAAAGCGCCATGGAATAAATGGCGCTATAATAATAAATAATAATAATAATAATATCAGGTTGGCGGACATTATATCAGGATTGGAGACATTATATCAGGATGGTGGACATTATACCAGGATGGGGGATGTTATACCAGGATGGAGGACATTATATCAGTATGGGTGATAATATATATCAGGATGAGGACATTATATCAGGAAGAATGACATTATACATGGATGGATGACATTATATCAGGATGGGGGCATTATACCAGGATGGCGGACATTATATCAGGATGGCGGACATTATATCAGGATGGGGGATATTATACCAGGATGGAGGACATTATACCAGGATGGAGGACATTATATCAGGATGGGGGATATTATACCAGGATGGAGGACATTATATCAGGATGGGGGATATTATACCAGGATGGAGGACATTATATCAGTATGGGGATAATATATATCAGGAAGGGGACATTATTTTTCACATGTAAAGCGCCATGGAATAAATGGCACTATAATAATAAATAATAATAATAATAATAATATCAGGTTGGCGGACATTATATCAGGATTGGAGACATTATATCAGGATGGTGGACATTATACCAGGATGGGGGATGTTATACCAGGATGGAGGACATTATATCAGGATGGGGGATATTATACCAGAATGGAGGACATTATATCAGTATGGGGGATAATATATATCAGGATGAGGACATTATATCAGGAAGAATGACATTATACAAGGATGGATGACATTATATCAGGATGGGGGCATTATACCAGGATGGCGGACATTATATCAGGATGGCGGACATTATATCAGGATGGGGGATATTATACCAGGATGGAGGACATTATATCAGTATGGGGATAATATATATCAGGAAGGGGACATTATTTTTCACATGTAAAGCGCCATGGAATAAATGGCGCTATAATAATAAATAATAATAATAATAATATCAGGTTGGCGGACATTCTATCAGGATTGGAGTCATTATATCAGGATGGTGGACATTATACCAGGATGGGGGATGTTATACCAGGATGGAGGACATTATATCAGGATGGAGGATATTATACCAGAATGGAGGACATTATATCAGTATGGGGGATAATATATATCAGGATGAGGACATTATATCAGGAAGGATGACATTATACAAGGATGGATGACATTATATCAGGATGGGGGCATTATACCAGGATGGCGGACATTATATCAGGATGGCGGACATTATATCAGGATGGGGGATATTATACCAGGATGGAGGACATTATACCAGGATGGGGGACATTATACCAGGATGGAGGACATTATATCAGGAAGGATGACATTATACAAGGATGGATGACATTATATCAGGATGGGGACATTACACCAGGATGGCAGACATTATATCAGGATGGCGGACATTATATCAGGATGGGAGATATTATACCAGGATGGAGGACATTATATCAGGATGGGGGATAATATATATCTGGATGGGGACATTATATCAGGATGGTTGACATTATACCAGGATGGGGGTTAATATATATCAGGATGGGGGATAATATATATCAGGATGGGGACATTATACCAGGATGGGGGATGATATATATCAGGTTGGGGACATTATATCAGGATGGAGGACATTATATCAGGATGGAGGACATTATATCAGGATGGGGACATTATACCAGGATGGCGGACATTATATCAGGATGGCGGACATTATATCAGGATGGGGGATATTATACCAGGATGGAGGACATTATATCAGGATGGGGGATAATATATATCAGGATGGGGACATTATATCAGGATGGTTGACATTATACCAGGATGGGGGATAATATATATCAGGATGGGGGATAATATATATCAGGATGGTTGACATTATACCAGGATGGGGGATAATATATATCAGGATGGGGACATTATACCAGGATGGAGGACATTATATCAGGATGGAGGACATTATATCAGGATGGCGGACATTATACCAGGATGGAGGACATTATATCAGGATGGGGGATATTATACCAGGATGGAGGACATTATATCAGTATGGGGATAATATATATCATGAAGGGGACATTATATCAGAATGGCGGACATTATATCAGGATTGGAGACATTATATCAGGATGGCAGACATTATACCAGGATGGGGGACATTATACCAGGATGGAGGACATTATATCAGGATGGGGGATATTATACCAGGATGGAGGACATTATATCAGTATGGGAGATAATATACATCAGGATGGGGACATTATATCAGGATGGATGACATTATACCAGGATGGCGGACATTATATCAGGATGGAGGACATTAAACCAGGATGGAGGACATTCTATCAGGATGGGAACATTATATGAGGATGGTGGACATTATATGAAGATGGCAGACATTATACCAGGATGGGGGACATTACACCAGGATGGGAGACATTATACCAGGGTGGGAGACATTATATCAGGATGGCGGACATTATATAAGGATGGTGGACATTATACCAGGATAGAGGACATTATATCAGTATTGGGGATAATATACCAGGCTGGGGACATTATATTAGGATGGGGACAATATACGAGAATTTGAGATAATGTACCAGGATGGGTGACATTACACCAGGATGGTGGGCATTATACCAGAAGGGGGACATGGTTATAGTATGAAGCCCAGGATGGGGAACATTATAACAAAATGGGGACATTATATCAGTCAAAGGTGATTACTGTTACTCAGCACAGCATGGCTCATTTCCTGAGCTGTACAGTCAGCGCACGGAAGAGGCCACAAACAGAGCTAACACTGATTGGCTGCGCTGCTGCCGTTCACTGTTAGACTTACCAACAGCAGCACCGCTCTCCCTGGTTGTTCCAGGTGCAGTATTGCAGTGACAAGGATCCAGCATTATTGATCAGCGTTGTCAGTAAAAGCAGTGAGCTGCTGTCTGCAGCAGAAGAGATTTAGTGACCCGTGCACTCTGCCGTCTAATGCTGGGAGGAGCGGTGAATAGTAATCGGTAGCACTAACACATGTGAGCTGCCGTGCTTGCATATATATACTGTATATTTCTATAAAAAACAAAAATAGGAAACATCACAAAAAGTATTTTTGGTGCAAATAAAGGCCCCGCAGGTACATACCAGTCCTTTAAATAGCCATGCAAAAATATGGAGGCAGCACACAGAGTAGAATAAAGTGAAAAGATTTAATAGCCCATACGGCAACGTTTCGGTCCAACATTGTGGACCTTCATGCTTGAGAAAGCATGGATATATATATATATATATATATATATATATATATATATATATATATATGCATGTATGTATGTGTATATATACAGGGTGGTCCAAAAGTAGGTTCTTTCAAATTATCCCGCCATATTAACAGACATAATTGTATTTACTGGTATAATGAGAACATGCATTTAACATTAGAGCAACAACTAAATGAGCCTGGTGTCAATGTTTGGGGTGGTATTTCAAGTTTTGGTGTTTTAGGACCAATATTTTTTGATGGCACAGTCACAGGAGATAAGTATCTCGAAATTCTAATGAATCAAGGTGTTACCCAGTTACAGCAACAGCCTAATTCAAATGACCTTTATTTCCAACAAGATGGGGCCCCTCCACATTATTCAAGAGTAGTCCGCGAGTGTCTTGATGAAACATTTCCTAATAAATGGATTGGCCGAAGAGGCCCACTTGATTGGCCGGCACGTTCATCAGACTTGACCCCAATGGATTTTTTCTTTTGGGGAGTACTCAAGGACAAAGTTTATAGTCGAAAACCAAAAAGTGTCAGTGATTTGAAAAATTACATAAGAAATGCATTTCAAGAAATTAATACCCAAAGAGACTTGTGCAAAAAAGTTTGTCGAAGCGTAAGAGGCAGACTTCAAAGCTGTGCAAATTGTAATGGAAAACAGTTTGAGCTCCTGCGTTGATAAAATGTAAGGGCTTTTGTATTATTATTCACAATAAAATTTAATTGTCAATGTTATGCTTGTGTTAGTAAATATAATTGTCCCTTCATTGTCTGCGCTATTGCATCCAAATAACCTGTTCACAAAATCAAAGTATGTCATTGGGTTGGAAGGGGTTAAACAGGCAGTTTTGATGACATCACAAAGCACATACACATCATAGACATCATGTGACATCACAATTGGTGTAGAATGTACAGAGTGTAACACCGGAGCCATCTTGTTTCATTAGAACCGGACAGCTTGAAGGGAACAAGTCCAGGTAGGGATCTCCTCACTTACGTCCTCACTCATACATTGTATAGATGGGGGGTTAGTGGTGGGATTCAGAACTGCATCATTCACCTGAAAATCTCAGCAGAAAGCGCTGGATCCTGTGTCCTGTGCTGTGATTGTTATAATGATTCTATGATTGAAAAAAAATGTTATTGACCAGATTCCAAGGAAAATCTGCACATTTTGGTGCTTTAGTAAGACAGTGTGAGCCCGGTCTAACAGGGGTTACCAATCTGGACAACCCCTTCCCTAAATGACGACTTGCTGGTTGATCAACTGATCATCTGTCAGCGGTCTTGAAGACCCTCAGTAGTGATGAGCGAGTATGCCTCATTAACCCTTTTGGCGAGCACGCTCAGGTGCTCGCCGAGTATTGTGGCGTGCTCGGCGTTTCATTCATTGTCTCTGCGCCGGCAAGTGTCATGGCTGTTAGACAGCTGTGACACATGCAGAGATAGCCTGTTCTCCAGGCTATCTCTGCATGTATCTCTTCATCAGTTGATCGATCAGGAATCGCAGTATGGCGTCCGGTGTTTTCCTTTAGGTCATAGAGCAGTAGGTGATGCGGATTAGAATAAAAGGGTGGAAATGTTTAGGTTATAACGTGCGTCATAACTCAATTAATAATGAGGCCGGTGGTTATTTGCACCCTGTGATTTTGTTTTATTAATTCAACTCTTCCTTGATGTTGGAAACAAGATACATAACACAGCAGTGGCAGATATTATGACATCACAGGGGTCATGACATCACAGGGCACATGACATCATAGATATCACATGACATCACATTGGTACAGAATGTATAAAGTTCTAATCCTCAACCATCTTGTGTCCTGGAGGCAGCAGCTTGAGGAAGACAAGTCCAGGTAGGCAGCTGTTCACTGAACACTAAGGCCCCATTCACACATTGTGTATCTGTGGGGAGTTTGTGGTGAAGTTCAGAACTGCACCATTTACCCCTAAAAAATCTCAGCAAACATCTGAGTGAGGTGTTCTCTGTTGTGTATCAGGATGATTCCTTAAATAGGACCTATCATTTAATCCTCTTTTTTGTAATGATAGGTGTTATGTCACATCTAGTTCAGATGAGCAGCTGTAATGAAGCACGGACAGATGACGGTGGCGCAGCAGGATGGCCGAGCTGAAACAACGGAGAACATAGTAGCTTGACCAGAGGACCAGAACTGGAACCACAGGATATCATGAGCAGAATTGAAGCAACGGCTACTGGCGTAATAGAGTTACAGACTCTGATCAGACTTTGATCAGAGCGGCATCAGTTTTTCTTGGACGTGGAGATGAGAAAAAAAAGATTTCTCACCTTCTCTCTTCTGACAGTCGGTGAAAATCGGACTGCACTCAGATGTCATCAAAGTGCGGTCCAATTTTTTCACGGACCCATAGACGTGCATTGCCATTACCATATTTTGCGGACTATAAGACGCATCGGACCATAAGACGCACTCCAAATTTTGGGGTGGAAAATATTTTTTTTTAAATAAAATACTGTTGCCTCTTATAGTCCATTTAACGGTAGGTTACCAGGGGGGCGGTGGTGGAGCAGGGTAACAGGAGGCAGGACTGCTGCCTCAGGCGGCGGCAGGAGTGGGGCGATACTGCGGGCTCTGGGCTCTCATAAGATGTCGGCGCCGGTGAGCAGAGACCCCATTCCTATTGATTGCCCTGCAGTGGGCTTGGGAAAATGGCCACTGGAGGCGACGCTTGTGCAGATTGGGATCTCGGGAGACGCCTCCTCCAGCGGCCATTTTCCTAAAGCCCACAGCAGGGCAATCAATTGGTAAAGGGACTCTGCTCACCGGTGCTGACATCTTATAAGAGCCCAGGAACTGCTGATACCGGCCTCCTGAGGTAGCAACATTGCCTCCTGTGACCCCGCTCCACCGCAGCCACCCCCGGTAAACTACATTTGGATATTGTATATTAGATTGTAAGCTCCTAGGACAGGGTGTAGATTATTCTGTATGCCCTCAGGAGCAGCCTGTATATTGTATATTAGATTGTAAGCTCCTAGGACAGGGTGTAGATTATTCTGAATGCTCTCAGGAGCAGCCTCTATATTGTATATTAGAGTGTAAGCTTCTAGGACAGGGTGTAGATTATTCTATATGCCCTCAGGAGCAGCCTGTATATTGTATATTAGAGTGTAAGCTCCTAGGACAGGGTGTAGATTATTCTGTATGCTCTCAGGAGCAGCCTGTATATTGTATATTAGAGTGTAAGCTCCTAGGACAGGGTGTAGATTATTCTATATGCCCTCAGGAGCAGCCTCTATATTGTATATTAGAGTGTAAATGACGCGCCCCTGGGCCTGCTGTGTCGCGCAGCGTCTCGCGCACGGGGGCTTACCCGGAACCGGATCAGATGAGGGTTGTAGTCTACGAGTGGCGGGGACCCGGTCCGTGCCCAGGGAGTCAAACTCAGTGTGTGGCAGTCTTGATAGGTGTTATTTGAGTGTCGACTACGCCACCCGTTGATTTGCAGCTATGGAGCTGCCGCTGCAGGGCAGACCGCTGAGGCCGGTGTAGAATTGTGCAGCGTGATAGTATAACCCCCAACGGGAGGGGTATGGCCTCAGGGCAGCCGACGTGGAAGATGGGGGTAGCAGGAACCACTCAGAGACGGTGCGGTGTAATTCAGGGTCTTTACTGGTAACAACGATAGACCCTCCCGGAGTACTTGCTAGCGAACGGGGCCTGGTCAGTCCTTGAGCAGATGGGATCTCCCCTGGCCAGGCGGAGTTGTAGGCCTCCCAAACTGACTGTACTCTTCTGGCTACCTTGCTAGAAGCGGATATAAGTGTGCCGTGTGGTGCTCACCCGTATGGCCGGTGACTCGGGGCCTTCTAATTGCTTCCGCTCCACGATGGCGGTGCTGGTCCCATGCGTGTGACCTTGCCTTCGGGTTTCTGGGCCTGAGGACCTGAAATCCCCTGCCGGTCGGCTTCTGCTGCTGGGTAAGAGTTAGTCCCCACAGCCTCGGACGCCGGGTCCGGTAAGAAAGCTTCTCAGTCAGGGCGAGCTCTGCAGCTGCCAGCCCCTGACTCGTAGTAGTATTGCTCCCACGGAGCTTCTGCTGTTTCTTCCTATGACTGTTTCTCGTCTCTACTCTCCTTGACTCCTAACCCTGCCTCAGCCCCGGGTTTATATAGGGGAAGTTCTTCCCCTCCCAAGACTGGGCAGGAGGTGTGGCATGCACAGGATCCCTGACCAAAGGACCTCCCACCTGCTCTCAGACATAACATTACATTACTGTGGAAACCAGACCCCTGGGGTGCCACATTTTCCCCTAGTGAAATTTAGTACTCCGGGACTAAACATATTTTAGAAAAACATAACAAGATATAACAACAATAATAGTACAATAAGAAGAAACACATAAAGGTGGTCACGGCATGTCCGTAACCGGGTGCAGTCTTTGAAGAAAAGCAAGGTGTCCATTTCACCAAAACAGGGAGACGTAACCAGGTAGGGGTTTGTCCTGCCCCGAGTCCTTAACAGTCTTTAGTCCGTCCTGGGTTACGCTCCAACTATGTACACAGGATTCCCGGTAAATCCACCAAGGACTCCTACAAATAACTAGAAACACAAAATTATACACAAGCAACAATACACAGGTAAACATAAATAAAACAATTTATACACTTCAAATCCTCCAACGTGCGGGTAACTGGCCTCTAGTGGCCCTAGTGGACCTACGGAGCTGACTGTCTAGCCCTGAACTACAGGGTGTAGGAGCTGTCAAGGGTAAACTGGGCAGCTGTCTACCGGCTCTTTGGCTCACTAGGGATATGGCAGGCTCACTGCAAGCAGAGGGTTGATCCTCCTGGTCTGCGGGTGTGGGGTCTTCTGCCTCCTGGACCGGCTATTCTTCCAGCTCTACCTGTTGCTCCGTAGGTGCTTGGGATGCTGGTTGGAGGAAGGTGAGTACGGGTACCACAACTGCACCATTGACTTGAGTCCAAGACCGAGGGAAGTCCCCGAGCACAGTACTAACCATATCTTCCCTTTCCTCTACGGGTCGATGGTCTTCTTGTTCCTCTTCAGGGTTCCTCAGTTGTTCGGGACACTTCTTCAGGTGGTCCCGGGATACAATGGCTGTGGTTTCCCCTCCGTCTTTACTGATGGTACAAACCTTCGGGTTCTCGTGGCTTGAGGGCAGTACGGTGTACGGGTCCTTCTCCCACTGGTCGTCCAACTTGTGGAGCCGTCTCTTCCTCTTCAAGACCTGCTCTCCGGGTACCAGGGGAACAGCGGGAGCATACTGGTTGTAAGTTTTCTCTTGTCTTTCCCTAGCCTGACAGAGACTTCGCTCCACGCTCTCCTGTACTCTCCGGTACTGCTGCTGCCTCTCTGTGTCCCAGTCTGCTTCTGGTGAAGTGTCCTCGGGTGTCAGGACTCCCATTTCCAGGTCAACAGGTAACTTACCAGGTCTTGCCCTCATTAGGTAAGCCGGGGTACAGTTGGTGGAACCTACCGGGATGTGGTTGTATAGGTCCACCAGATCGGGCAACTTCTCAGGCCACAGACTGCGTTCTTCCAGGGGCAACGTTTTTAGAAGATCCATTACCACCTGGTTCATTTTCTCACAAAGTCCATTAGTTTGCGGATGGTAGGGTGTCGTCCTTATCTTCCGGCAGCCATACAGATTGCAGAATTCCTGGAAGACCTCCGCTTCAAAGGCAGGTCCCTGGTCCATCAGCACTTGGTCCGGGTACCCGTGTGGACGGCAGAAGTGCTGCTGGAAGGCTCTAGCTGCTGTTTGAGCCGTTAAGTCCTTGACGGGGACGACAACCAAGAACCGGGAGTAATGATCCACGATGGTTAACGCGTAGACGTAGCCACTTTTGCTTGGGGTCAGTTTTACATGATCCAAGGCTACCAGTTCCAACGGTTGCCGGGTGACGATGGACTGCAGGGGAGTCTTCTGGCTGGCACGGTCCTTCCTTCTCAGGTTGCACGGGCCACAGTCTCTGCACCACTTCTCAATGGTTCCCCTCATGCCTACCCAGTGGAATCGCTCGCGCAGCAGGAACTCCAGCTTCTTCCACCCGAAGTGTCCAGCTCCGTCGTGGTATGCCTCCATCACCATGGCTGCGTCTCTTCGTGGCACCACTACTTGCCAGAGTAGTTCATGCGTCCGGGAGTTAACCATTCTGCGGCACAACTTCCCCTTGTAAAGGAACAGTCGACTCTTCTCTGCCCATAGTTGTTTGGCTTCCTCCGGAGCGTCTGGTTCAAGGCAAGCCTCCGGGCGAGTCAGCATCTCCTTCACCAGTCGGACGGCAGGGTCGCTGTCTTGCGTTTCCGCCCAGTTGTAGTGAGGTAAGGGGTTCAACGTAGCAGCCTGCTTACTCCTTACCCGGTGGGAATACTGGATAGTCCCATGACGGTGGAACGCAGGGAGTTCAACTTCTTCCAGTCCCTCCGGATCTTCTCCTTCGTCCGGCAGGTTGGGCATCCTGGACAGGGCGTCCGCGTTGGTATTGGAGCGTCCGGCCCGGTATTTGATTGTGAACTCGTAGTTGGACAGACGGGCCATCCACCTCTGTTCCAGGGCACCGAGTCTTGCCGTGTCCAGGTGTGTCAACGGGTTGTTATCCGTGTACACGGTGAACCGGGAAGAAGCGAGGTAATGCTTAAAGCGCTCGGTGACTGCCCATACTACGGCCAGGAACTCTAGCTTAAATGAGCTGTAATTCTCGGGGTTCCTTTCGGTGGGTCGCAGCTTTCGGCTGGCGTAGGCGATTACTCGTTCCTTCCCCTGCTGGATCTGGGACAGTACGGCTCCTAGCCCGATGTTACTGGCGTCGGTGTAGAGGATAAAGGGCTGGCTATAATCCGGGTACGCCAGGATTTCGTCCCCCGTGAGGGCCATCTTCAGCTGGCGGAAGGACTCTTCTTCCAGCTCCTCCCATTTGAAGGGTGGCTTCTGGTTCTTGGCCTTCCGGGACTGGCCTATCAGGAGGTCCTGCATAGGTGCTGCCTTTTTGGTGAAACCGGGAATAAACCTTCGGTAGTAGCCTACCAACCCGAGGAACTGCCGCACTTCTTTTACGCTGGAGGGGCTTGGCCATTCCTTAATTGCGGTGATCTTATCAGGGTCGGGAGCCACTCCGTCAGCGCTCACCACGTGTCCCAGGTACTGCACCTTTGGTTTCAGGAGGTGACACTTGGAGGGTTTCACCTTTAGGCCGTAACTCGCCAGAGCTTCGAACACTTCCGCCAGGTGTTTCAGGTGGTCCTCATACGTCTTGGAATATACGATGACATCGTCCAGGTACAACAGGACCGTCTCGAAGTTTCTGTGGCCCAGACAACACTCCATTAGTCGTTGGAAGGTTCCTGGTGCGTTGCAGAGTCCGAACGGCATGCAGGTGAACTCGCTAAGTCCCATCGGGGTGGTGAATGCGGTCTTCTCCCGGTCCGCCTCTGCTACAGGAACCTGCCAGTACCCGCTAGTGAGATCCAAGGTAGAGAAGAAGTTAGCAGATCTTAAAGCAGCCAATGACTCCTCTATCCTTGGTAAGGGGTACGCATCCTTGTGTGTGATACGGTTGATTTTCCGGTAATCTACACACATCCTCATGGTGTTGTCTTTTTTTCTGACTAAGACTAGTGGAGCTGCCCAGGGGCTACAGCTATCCCTGATCACCCCAGCCTCCTTCATGTCTCTAAGCATCCCCTTGGCGTGTTGGTAGTGGGCAGGGGGTACGGGTCGATACCTCTCTTTTATAGGAGGATGGTCTCCCGTGGGGATGTGGTGTTCTACCCCCTTGACTCGCCCGAAGTCTAACGGGTGTTTACTGAACACTCTCTCGTACTCTTGAACCACCCGATAGACTCCTTGTTTCTGATGTGCGGGAGTGGAGTCAGTACCCAGATGTAGTTGCTGACACCAGTCCTCCATGTTTTTCTTAGAGCCGTTACCTTCCTCCGGGTGAGATGGAGGCAAGGGTTCCACAGATTGTATAGAATTTTGGTTAATGGTATATAATTTGGCTAGCGTGGCATACCGGGGCAGGTACACTTCCCTCTCCCCGATATTTATTATGCGAACGGGCACCCTCCCATGGCGTACATCAACCACCCCCCGTGCTGTCAAAATGGTGGGCCTACTGTCCGAGTAAACTGGTTCTACCATTGCCTGGTAATCCCTACCTCTCAGACCAATAGCTGCCCGGCACCAAATCATCATTTCACTTTTTGGGGGCATGGCAATAGGAAAAGGGTCACACATTCTTACGCTACCAATCTCACCGCCGGAGAGTTCCACCTGTTGCCGTCGCATCAGTGCCCGGATCTCTTTCTGGAGCACCCGCTGCTCGCCGGAGCTGGCGTTCTTGGCAACCTGCTGTAAAAGGAAAATCACCTCTGCAAGACAATTTTCAATTACATTAGTTCCTAGAGTTATTTTTGGGTGACTCTCATGTTTGTCAATATCTACAATGATCAGTCCCTGTGCTGCCAGTTCGACTCTACCGATTTTGATGGTCACCTCTTTAAATCCGATCTGTGGCACGGGCTGGCCATTGCTGGCGATGATACTCAAGTCGTCGTCAGGGTAGCGGGTAATATCCGAGTCATTCCAGTACTGCTTAAAGAGCACGTACGGGATGGTGGTGACCTGTGACCCGGTGTCCAGTAGGGCACTCATGGGAATGCCATCCAGTACCACAGGCAAGACTGGACGTCCTCCCACATATCTGTCGCGCCAGTTCGATGGGCCTGGTGATCTTTTTCCTGGGGGTTGGCCCTCTACCCCAGGTTGTGCCCGTTTAAAGAACAGTACCTTGCCATATGTCCGGGTTGATTGCAGCGGCGGCAGATGGGTCGTCCGTCTTCGCTGTATCGGTCACTGGGTCTTCCTCTGGCCGGTGGGGTCCTCCTTGGTCGACGCCACGGGATGTCCTCCGGTCCGGATGCCAGCTGGATCTTCCCTGGGGTGGAAACCTGTAAAGACTGCACAGTTCGGGTTAGCGCAGCAACGCTCTTAGCTAGCTCTTGGACCTGATGGTGTAGGTCTGGAGCCGGGTCATTGTCCAAAGCCTGCGCATCAGCTCCCACAGGCCCTGCCGACAAGGGCGCCGCCTCCTGGTGGTAAGTGATAGCTGGGCGCCTGTGGGTCACAACGCCACCCGGTGCCGGTTCTCGGAGCACCCGGATGGCTCTGTCCTTGAACTGTGCAAAGCCCAGATGGGGATCCTGTAAGGCCATCGCCCGCAACTGGGTTCGGTGGGCATTACAATATAGTCCCTCTATAAATTGTTCGGTCAACAGCCTGTCCTCGTTTCCCACTCCATCAGGGTCGGTCTGCTTAATGGCCCTCAGGGCCTCTTGTAGGATTAGTGCATAGTCCCTTATACTCTCATGCGCTCGCTGCTTGCAGCCGTAGAATCTAAGCTTAATCTCGGCTGAGGTGCGGGTATCAAAGGTATCCTTCAGCCGGGTTAGTATCCCTGCGACAGTCTTCCTCCCAGGTGGCCAGGATTTTACTTCCCTTTTGGCTGCCCCGGTTAGTTGGGCCACCAGGATGCTCACTTTTTGCTCTTCTGTGAGGGGGTACACCTGGAAGAGGCTATCCAGCTTTTGTCTAAAGTCATGCAGGGTATGTGACTCCCCTGAGTACTGGGGTAGCCAAGCTGCTCCCGGGATATAGGGCATGGTGAAGGGCATAACTGCAGCAGCGGTGGCGCTGGCGGGGGTTGAGGCAGTGAAGCTCTCCTCCGCATCCGACATCTTCCTCCCCCCTAGTGGACCGTGGCCTACCTTGCGATGATCCTGTTCCGTAGGCCGCGGCTCCGCAGTAGATCGTCAGGGTTGAGGACCTTCCGTCGCGCTCCGGTGACGTCGGCGTCTGCTGGGCTCCTTCCAGGACCTTACGCAACGTCCGGACGTGAGGCGGGGCTTCAGTTCTCGCGCGCTTTCGGAGTCCACGCCCCTCTTCTTCCCGCGCGGCGTCCTCAAGATGGCGTCCAATGGCGGGAAAACTCCACGGATGGCGGGAAGAAGGCCGAAGATGGCGCCGGATGGCGGGAAAAGTTCGCGGATAGCGGGAAGAAGGCAGAAGATGGCGCCGGATGGCGGGAAACCTCACCACTAGTAAATTTGAACAGTCTTTGCTTTTCAGGCACGCAGTACCCGGTGGTTGCGGGCACGAAATCCTGCCGACTATGCCAAAAGTTGACGCGCCCCTGGGCCTGCTGTGTCGCGCAGCGTCTCGCGCACGGGGGCTTACCCGGAACCGGATCAGATGAGGGTTGTAGTCTCCGAGTGGCGGGGACCCGGTCCGTGCCCAGTGAGTCAAACTCAGTGTGTGGCAGTCTTGATAGGTGTTATTTGAGTGTCGACTACGCCACCCGTTGATTTGCAGCTATGGAGCTGCCGCTGCAGGGCAGACCGCTGAGGCCGGTGTAGAATTGTGCAGCGTGATAGTATAACCCCCAACGGGAGGGGTATGGCCTCAGGGCAGCCGACGTGGAAGATGGGGGTAGCAGGAACCACTCAGAGACGGTGCGGTGTAATTCAGGGTCTTTACTGGTAACAACGATAGACCCTCCCGGAGTACTTGCTAGCGAACGGGGCCTGGTCAGTCCTTGAGCAGATGGGATCTCCCCTGGCCAGGCGGAGTTGTAGGCCTCCCAAACTGACTGTACTCTTCTGGCTACCTTGCTAGAAGCGGATATAAGTAGCCCACGTCCCTGAGTGTGCCGTGTGGTGCTCACCCGTATGGCCGGTGACTCGGGGCCTTCTAATGGCTTCCGCTCCACGACGGCGGTGCTGGTCCCATGCGTGTGACCTTGCCTTCGGGTTTCTGGGCCTGAGGACCTGAAATCCCCTGCCGGTCGGCTTCTGCTGCTGGGTAAGAGTTAGTCCCCACAGCCTCGGACGCCGGGTCCGGTAAGAAAGCTTCTCAGTCAGGGCGAGCTCTGCAGCTGCCAGCCCCTGACTCGTAGTAGTATTGCTCCCACGGAGCTTCTGCTGTTTCTTCCTATGACTGTTTCTCGTCTCTACTCTCCTTGACTCCTAACCCTGCCTCAGCCCCGGGTTTATATAGGGGAAGTTCTTCCCCTCCCAAGACTGGGCAGGAGGTGTGGCATGCACAGGATCCCTGACCAAAGGACCTCCCACCTGCTCTCAGACATAACATTACATTACTGTGGAAACCAGACCCCTGGGGTGCCACATAAACTCCTAGGACAGGGTGTAGATTATTCTGTATGCTCTCAGGAGCAGCCTGTATATTGTATATTAGAGTGTAAACTCCTAGGACAGGGTGTAGATTATTCTGTATGCCCTCAGGAGCAGCCTGTATATTTTATATTAGAGTGTAAACTCCTAGGACAGGGTGTACATTATTCTATATACCCTCAGGAGCAGCCTGTATATTGTATATTAGATTGTAAGCTCCTAGGACAGGGTGTAGATTATTCTGCATGCTCTCAGGAGCAGCCTGTATATTGTATATTACAGTGTAACCTCCTAGGACAGGGTGTAGATTATTCTGTATGCCCTCAGGAGCAGCCTGTATATTGTATATTAGATTGTAAGCTCCTAGGACAGGGTGTAGATTATTCTGTATGCTCTCAGGAGCAGCCTGTATATTGTATATTAGAGTGCAAGCTCCTAGGACAAGGTGTAGATTATTCTGTATGCTCTCAGCAGCAGTCTGTATATTGTATATTAGAGTATAAGCTCCTAGGACAGGGTGTAGATTATTCTGTATGCCCTCAGGAGCAGCCTGTATATTGTATATTAGAGTATGAGCTCCTAGGACAGGGTGTAGATTATTCTGTATGCCCTCAGGAGCAGCCTGTATATTGTATATTAGATTGTATGCTCCAAGGACAGGGTGTAGATTATTCTGTATACTCTCAGGAGCAGCCTGTATATTGTATGTTATATTGTAAGCTCCTAGGACAGGGTGTAGAATATTATGTATGCTCTCAGGAGCAGCCTGTATATCGTATATTAGAGTGTAAACTCCCAGGACAGGGTGTAGATTATTCTGTATGCCCTGAGGAGCAGCCTGTGTATTGTATATTAGAGTGTAAGCTCCTAGGACAGGGTGTAGATTATTCTGTATGCTCTCAGGAGCAGTCTGTATACTGTATATTAGAGTGTAAGCTCCTAGGACAGGGTGTAGATTATTCTGTATACTCTCAGGAGCAGCCTGTATATTGTATGTTATATTGTAAGCTCCTAGGACAGGGTGTACATTATTCTGTATGCTCTCAGGAGTAGCCTGTATATCGTATATTAGAGTGTAAACTCCCAGGACAGGGTGTAGATTATTCTGTATGCCCTCAGGAGCAGCCTGTGTATTGTATATTAGAGTGTAAGCTCCTAGGACAGGGTGTAGATTATTCTGTATGCTCTCAGGAGCAGTCTGTATACTGTATATTAGAGTGTAAGTGACGCGCCCCTGGGCCTGTGTCGCGCAGCGTTGCGCACGCGGGAGCTTACCCGGAGCCGGATCTGTTGAGGGTTGTAGTCTCGTGGCGGTGATCCGGTCCGTGCCCAGGGAGTCAGACTAAGTGGCGCTGTATCAGCGGTAGATGTTGGACGACTACGCCACCCGTTGAGTACAGCTAAGGAGCTGCTGCTGCAGGGCAGACCGCTGAGGCCGGTGGTAGGATTGTGCAGCGTGATAGTATAACCCCCAACCGGAGGGGTATGGCCTCAGGGCAGCCGACGTGGATGATGGGGGTAGCAGGAACCACTCGGAGACGGTACGGTGTAGTTCAGGGTCTTTTACTGGTGACAAAGATAGACCCTCCCGGAGTACTGGCTAGCGATTGGGGCCTGGTCAGTCCTTGAGCAGATGGGATCTCCCCTCGCCAGGCGGAGTTGTAGGCCTCCCAAACTAACGATACTCTTCTGGCTACCTTGCTAGAGGCGGGTATAAGTAGCCCACGTCCCTGAGTGTACCGTGTGGTGCTCACCCGTATGGCCAGTGACTCGGGGCCTTCTAGTAGCTTTCGCTCCACGACGGCGGTGCTGGTCCCACGCGTGTGACCGTGCCTTCGGGTTTCTGGGCCAGAGGACCTGCAATCCCCTGCCGGTCGGTTTCTGCTGCTGGATAGGAGTTAATCCCCACAGCCTCGGACTCCGGGTCCGGTGATAACTTCTCAGTCAGGGCGAGCTCTGCAGCTGCCAGCCCCTGACTCCTTGTAGCACTGCTCCCACAGAGCTCCTGTTGTTTCTTCCTATGCTGCTTCTCTTCTCTACTTCTTCTCTACTCACTAACCCTGCCTCAGCCCTAGGTTTATATAGGGGAAGTTCTTCCCCTCCCAGGACTGGGCAGGAGGTGTGGCATGCATAGGATCCCTGACCAAGAGACCTCCCACCTGCTCTCAGACGTAATATCTCTCTCACTGTGGCAACCAGACCCCTGGGGTGTCACATTCCCCCCTAGTGAAATTTAGTACTCCGGGACTAAACATATTTTTAGAAAAACATAACAAGGTATAAACAATAATAATACAATAAGAAAAACACATAAAGATGGTTACGGCGTGTCCGCAACCGGGTGCAGTTTTGAAGAAAAGCAAGGTGTCCATTTCACCAAAACAGGGAGACGTAACCAGGTAGGGGTGTGTCCTGCCCCGAGTCCTTAACAGTCTTTAGTCCATTCCTAGGTTACGCTCCAACCATGTACAAGGATTCCCGGTAAATCCACCAAGGACTCCTATAAATAACTAGAAACACATAATTATACACAAGCAACAAGAAAAACAGGTAACCACAAATAAAACAATTTATACACTTCAAATCCTCCAACGTGCGGGTAACTGGCCTCTAGTGGCCCTAGTGGACCTACGGAGCTGACTGTCTAGCCCTGAACTACAGGGTGTAGGAGCTGTCAAGGGTAAACTGGGCAGCTGTCTACCGGCTCTTTGGCTCACTAGGGGTACGGCAGGCTCACTATAAGCAGAGGGTTGATCCTCCTGTTCTGCTTGTGTGGAGTCTTCTGCCTCCTGGACCGGCTGCTCTTCCAGCTCTACCTGTCGCTCCGTAGGTGCTTGGGATGCGGGTTGGAGGAAGGTGAGTACGGGTACCACAACTGCACCATTGACTTGAGTCCAAGACCGAGGGAAGTCCCCGAGCACAGTACTAACCATATCTTCCCTTTCCTCTACGGGTCGATGGTCTTCTTGTTCCTCTTCAGGGTTCTGTAGCTGTTCGGGACACTTCTTCAGGTGATCCCGGGATACAATGGTTGTGGTTTCACCTCCGTCTTTACTGATGGTACAGACCTTCGGGTTCTCGTGGCTTGAGGGCAGTACGGTGTACGGGTCCTTCTCCCACTGGTCGTCCAACTTGTGGAGCCGTCTCTTCCTCTTCAAGACCTGCTCTCCGGGTACCAGGGGAACAGCGGGAGCATACTGGTTGTAAGTTTTCTCTTGTCTTTCCCTAGCCTGACAGAGACTTCGCTCCACGCTCTCCTGTACTCTCCGGTACTGCTGCTGCCTCTCTGTGTCCCAGTCTGCTTCTGGTGAAGTGTCCTCGGGTGTCAGGACTCCCATTTCCAGGTCAACAGGTAACTTACCAGGTCTCGCCCTCATTAGGTAAGCCGGGGTACAGTTGGTGGAACCTACCGGGATGTGGTTGTATAGGTCCACCAGATCGGGCAGCTTCTCAGGCCACAGACCGCGTTCTTCCAGGGGCAACGTTTTCAGAAGATCCATTACCACCTGGTTCATTTTCTCACAAAGTCCATTAGTTTGCGGATGATAGGGTGTCGTCCTTATCTTCCGGCAGCCATACAGAGTGCAGAATTCTTGGAAGACCTCCGCTTCAAAGGCAGGTCCCTGGTCTGTCAACACTTGGTCCGGGTACCCGTGTGGACGGCAGAAATGCTGCTGGAAGGCTCTAGCTGCTGTTCGAGCTGTTAAGTCCTTGACGGGGACGACAACCAAGAACCGGGAGTAGTGATCCACGATGGTTAGTGCGTAGACGTAGCCACTTCTGCTTAGGGTCAGTTTTACATGATCCAAGGCTACCAGTTCCAACGGCTCCCGGGTGACGATGGACTGCAGGGGAGTCTTCTGGCTGGCACGGTCCTTCCTTCTTAGGTTGCACGGGCCACAGTCTCTGCACCACCTCTCGATGGTTCCCCTCATGCCTACCCAGTGGAACCGCTCGCGTAGCAGGAACTCCAGCTTCTTCCATCCGAAGTGTCCAGCCCCGTCGTGGTATGCCTCCATCACCATGGCTGCGTCTCTTCGTGGCACCACTACTTGCCAGATTAGTTCATGCGTCCGGGAGTTAACCATTCTGCGGCACAACTTCCCCTTGTAAAGGAACAGTCTACTCTTTTCTGCCCACAGTTGCTTGGCTTCCTCCGGGGCGTCTGGGTCAAGGCGAGCCTCTGGCTGAGTCATCATCTCCTTCACCAGCCGGACGGCAGGGTCACTGTCCTGCGTTTCCGCCCAGTTGTAGTGAGGTAAGGGGTTAAGCGTAGCGCCTTGCTTACTCCTTACCCGATGGGAATACTGGATAGTCCCATGACGGTGAAACGCGGGGAGTTCGACTTCTTCCAGTCCCTCTGGATCTTCTCCTACGTCCGGTAGGTTTGGCATCCTGGACAGGGCGTCCGCGTTGGTATTGGAGCGTCCTGCCCGGTATTTGATGGTGAACTCGTAGTTGGACAGGCGGGCCATCCATCTCTGCTCTAGGGCACCGAGTCTTGCCGTGTCCAGGTGTGTCAACGGGTTGTTATCCGTGTACACGACGAACCGGGAAGAAGCGAGGTAGTGCTTAAAGCGTTCGGTGACTGCCCACACCACTGCCAGGAACTCTAGCTTAAATGAGCTGTAATTCTCAGGGTTTCTTTCGGTGGGTCGCAGTTTTCGGCTGGCGTAAGCGATTACTCGCTCTTTCCCCTGCTGGATCTGGGACAGCACGGCTCCTAGCCCGATGTTACTTGCGTCGGTGTAGAGGATAAAGGGCTGGCTGTAATCCGGGTACGCCAGGATTTCATCCCCCGTGAGGGCCATCTTCAGCTGGCGGAAGGACTCTTCTTCCAACTTCTCCCATCTGAAGGGCGGCTTCTGGTTCTTGGCCTTCCGGGACTGGCCTATCAGGAGGTCTTGCATAGGAGCTGCCTTTTTGGTGAAACCGGGGATGAACCTGCGGTAGTAGCCTACCAACCCGAGGAACTGCCGCACTTCCTTTACACTGGAGGGACTTGGCCATTCCTTAATTGCGGTGATCTTATCAGGGTCGGGAGCCACTCCGTCAGCGCTCACCACGTGTCCCAGGTACTGCACCTTTGGTTTCAGGAGGTGACACTTGGAGGGTTTCACCTTTAGGCCGTAGCTTGCCAGAGCTTCGAACACTTCCGCCAGGTGTTTCAGGTGGTCCTCATAAGTCTTAGAATATACGATGACATCGTCCAGGTACAACAGGACCGTCTCGAAGTTTCTGTGGCCCAGACAGCACTCCATTAATCGTTGGAAGGTTCCTGGTGCGTTGCAGAGTCCGAACGGCATACAGGTAAACTCGCTAAGTCCCATCGGGGTGGTGAATGCGGTCTTCTCCCGGTCCGCCTCTGCTACAGGAACCTGCCAGTACCCACTAGTGAGATCCAAGGTAGAGAAGAAGTTAGCAGATCTTAAAGCAGCCAAAGACTCCTCTATCCTTGGTAAGGGGTACGCATCCTTGTGTGTGATACGGTTGATTTTCCGGTAATCTACACACATCCTCATGGTGTTGTCTTTCTTTTTGACTAAGACTAGTGGAGCTGCCCAGGGGCTACAGCTATCCCTGATCACCCCAGCCGCCTTCATGTCTCTAAGCATCCCCTTGGCGTGTTGGTAGTGTGCAGGGGGTACGGGTCGATACCTCTCTTTTATGGGAGGATGGTCTCCCGTGGGGATGTGGTGTTCTACCCCCTTGACTCGCCCGAAGTCTAACGGGTGTTTACTAAACACTCTCTCGTACTCTTGAACCACCCGATAGACTCCCTGTTTCTGGTGTGAGGGAGTGGAGTCAGTACCCAAATGTAGTTGCTGACACCAGTCCTCCATTGTTTTCTTAGAGCCGTTACCTTCCTCCGGGGAAGATGGAGGCAAGGGTTCTACGGACTGTATGGAATCTTGATTGATGGTATACAATTTGGCTAGCGTGGCATACCGGGGCAGGTACACTTCCCTCTTCCCGATATTTATTATGCGAACGGGCACCCTCCCATGGCGTACATTGACCACCCCCCGCGCTGTCAAAATGGTGGGCCTACTGTCTGAGTAAACTGGTTCTACCATTGCCTGGTAATCTCTACCTCTCAGACCAATAGCTGCCCGGCACCAAATCATCATTTCACTTTTCGGGGGCATGGCAATAGGGAAAGGGTCACACATTCGCACGCTACCAATCTCACCACCGGAGAGTTCTAGCTGTTGCCGTCGCATCAGTGCCCGGATCTCTTTCTGGAGCACTCGCTGCTGGCCGGAGCTGGCGTTCTTGGCAACCTGCTGTAAAAGGAAAATCACCTCTGCAAGACAATTTTCAATTACATTAGTTCCTAGAGTTATCTTTGGGTGACTCTCGTGTTTGTCAATGTCTACAATGATCAGTCCCTGTGCTGCCAATTCGACTCTACCGATTTTAATGGTCACCTCTTTAAATCCAATCTGTGGCACGGGCTGACCATTGCTGGCGATGATACTCAAGTCGTCGTCAGGGTAGCGGGTGATATCCGAGTCATTCCAGTACTGCTTGAAGAGCACGTGCGGGATGGTGGTGACCTGTGACCCGGTGTCCAGTAGGGCACTCATAGGAATGCCATCCAGTACCACGGGTAAGACTGGACGTCCTCCCACATATTTGTCGCGCCAGTTCGATGGGCCGTCCGTCAGCGGCGGCAGATGGGTCGTCCGTCCTCGTTGTATCGGTCGCTGGGTCTTCCTCTGGCCGGTGGGGTCCTCCTTGGTCGACGCCACGGGATGTCCTCCGGTCCGGATGCCAGCTGGATCTTCCCTGGAGTGGAAACCTGTAAAGACTGCACAGTTCGGGTTAGCGCAGCAACGCTTTTAGCTAGCTCTTGGACCTGATGGTGCAGGTCTGGAGCCGGGTCATTGTTCAAAGCCTGCGCATCAGCTCCCACAGGCCCTGCCGACAAGGGCGCCGCCTCCTGGTGGTAAGTGGTAGTGGGGCGTCTGTGGGTCACAACGCCACCTGGTGCCGGTTCTCGAAGCACCCGGATGGCTCTGTCCTTGAACTGTGCAAATCCCAGATGAGGGTCCTGTAAGGCCATTGCCCTCAACTGGGTTCGGTGGGCATTGCAATATAAACCCTCTATAAATTGTTCAGTCAACAGCCTGTCCTCCTTTCCCACGCCGTCAGGGTCGGTCTGCTTAATGGCTCTCAGGGCCTCTTGTAGGTTCAGGGCATAGTCCCTTATACTCTCATGTGCCCGCTGTTTGCACCCGTAGAATCTAAGCTTGATCTCGGCTGAGGTGCGGGTATCAAAGGTGTCCCTCAGCCGGGTTAGTATCCCTGCGACAGTCCTCCCCCCAGGTGGCCAGGACTTTACCTCCCTTTGGGCTGCCCCGGTTAATTGGGCCACCAGGATGCTCACTTTTTGCTCCTCTGTGAGGGGGTACACCTGGAAGAGGCTGTCCAGCTTTTCTCTAAAGTCATGCAGGCTATGTGACTCCCCTGAGTACCGGGGTAGCCAGGCTGCCCCCGGGATATAGGGCATGGTGAAAGGCATGACTGCAACAGCGGTGGCGCTGGCGGGGGTTGAAGCGGTGAAGCTCTCCTCCGTATCCGACATCCTTCTCCCCCCTAGTGGACTGTGGCCTACCTTGCGATGATCCTCTTCCGTAGGCCGCGGCTCCGCAGTGGATCGTCAGGGTTGAGGACCTTCCGTCGCGCTCCTGTGACGTCGGCGTCTGCTGGGCTCCTTCCAGGACCTTACGCAACGTCCGGACGTGAGGCGGGGCTTCAGTTCTCGCGCGCTTTCGGAGTCCACGCCCCTCTTCTTCCCGCGCGGCATCCTCAAGATGGCGTCCAATGGCGGGAAAACTCCACGTGTGGCGGGAAGAAGGCTGAAGATGGCGCCGGATGGCGGGAAAACTCCACCGATGGCGGGAAGGAAGCGGAAGATGGTGCCGGATGGCGGGAATCTTCATCACAGGTAAGTTTGAACAGTCTTTTTCAGGCACGCAGTACCCGGTGGTTGCGGGCACGAGATCCTGCCGACTACGCCAAAAGTTGACGCGCCCCTGGGCCTGTGTCGCGCAGCGTTGCGCACGCGGGAGCTTACCCGGAGCCGGATCTGTGGCGGTGATCCGGTCCGTGCCCAGGGAGTCAGACTAAGTGGCGCTGTATCAGCGGTAGATGTTGGACGACTACGCCACCCGTTGAGTACAGCTAAGGAGCTGCTGCTGCAGGGCAGACCGCTGAGGCCGGTGGTAGGATTGTGCAGCGTGATAGTATAACCCCCAACGGGAGGGGTATGGCCTCAGGGCAGCCGACGTGGATGATGGGGGTAGCAGGAACCACTCGGAGACGGTACGGTGTAGTTCAGGGTCTTTTACTGGTGACAAAGATAGACCCTCCCGGAGTACTGGCTAGCGATTGGGGCCTGGTCAGTCCTTGAGCAGATGGGATCTCCCCTGGCCAGGCGGAGTTGTAGGCCTCACAAACTAACGATACTCTTCTGGCTACCTTGCTAGAGGCGGGTATAAGTAGCCCACGTCCCTGAGTGTACCGTGTGGTGCTCACCCGTATGGCCGGTGACTCGGGGCCTTCTAGTGGCTTCCGCTCCACGACGGCGGTGCTGGTCCCACGCGTGTAACCGTGCCTTCGGGTTTCTGGGCCAGAGGACCTGCAATCCCCTGCCGGTCGGTTTCTGCTGCTGGATAGGAGTTAATCCCCACAGCCTCGGACTCCGGGTCCGGTGATAACTTCTCAGTCAGGGCGAGCTCTGCAGCTACCAGCCCCTGACTCCTTGTAGCACTGCTCCCACAGAGCTCCTGTTGTTTCTTCCTATGCTGCTTCTCTTCTCTACTTCTTCTCTACTCACTAACCCTGCCTCAGCCCTAGGTTTATATAGGGGAAGTTCTTCCCCTCCCAGGACTGGGCAGGAGGTGTGGCATGCATAGGATCCCTGACCAAGAGACCTCCCACCTGCTCTCAGACGTAATATCTCTCTCACTGTGGCAACCAGACCCCTGGGGTGTCACATAAGCTCCTAGGACAGGGTGTAGATTATTCTGTATACTCTCAGGAGCAGCCTGTATATTGTATGTTAGATTGTAAGCTCCTAGGACAGGGTGTAGAATATTATGTATGTGACGCGCCCCCTGGGCCATATTCTTTAGGGGGAATATCCGGAGCCGGATCAGATGGGAGTTGTAGTCTTCCGAGTGGCTGTGACCCGGTCCGTGCCCAGGGTGTCAAGCTCAGTGTGTGTGGCAGTCCTACAGATGTTGCTAAGTTCTTAATGTCGACTACGCCACCCGTTGTGTTGCGGTCACTGTGGCCGCCGCTGCAGCAGGGTCCGCTGAGGCTGATGGTGTAGGTGCAGCTTTGATGATATAACCCCCAACGGGTGGGGTATAGCCTCAGGGGGATCAGGTGCAGAGGATGGGGGTTGTGGTGATGCAGTGTAGACGGCAATCAGAGACAGAGTCGGGTTATGCAGTTTAGGATGTTTACTCACTGCTGATGTTCTGGTCACTCCAGCTTCGAGTGACCTCCCGAGCCGTGCTGCGTCCACCAGGTTCTGGATCCAGCCAACCCCCAAATAAGTCCGGAGCGTGACCCTGAGCTCTCCTTCTGTCCGTTCTCTGGCCGTCCCCACTATTGATCCACCCAGGTCCAGCTCCCTCGGGCCTTCTGTTGGGAGACCCTTGGCCTCGGGTTCCCTGGCCCTCCACGTGGTATGCCTTCGTGGTGGATGTGGTGGGTGACCGTGACAAACGCTGCCCACGGTCTCCGGTCTCTGGCTGGGGTGTGTTTTGCCCCCACCAGCTTGGGTTCCGGTACCCTGTGCCGACTCTTCACCCGGGGATTTAAGTTGGGTTCTTGGAGTCCTTTTCTGCCGTTTCCCCCTCTGGGTCTCTCTCTCTCTTCTCCTCTCTCACTCTGGGTCTTTCTTCTCTGCTCTCTGACTTCCTCTCTGCAACTGACTGACTCTCTGCATCTGACCCTGTTCTCTGATGGTGCCCACCTTATATACACCCTCTATGTGTGAGCTCAGGTGACCAGCACCCAATGAGCTCCTATCTTTACCCAGGCTGCTCCCCCTATCTGCCCCTACACTACTTGGGATGTACCACCCCCCTCCCACTCCAGCCAGGAACAGACTCGGTCGTACCTGCACATTTCTAAGTGGGAGTACCGTCGGCCTGTTCCCCGGAAATGGGATGTGTGTAGTGCATGCAGCCTACCGAGCTCAGTTCCACTCTCCATCCTTACCCGGGAGTGGAATATCACACCTCTGGGTTGAGGTGCAATACCCCTGTAGCAGCCGAATCCTCAGGGTGCTACATTCCCCCCTGGTAAATCACAGCACGTCCTCGGGCTGTAAGACATAAACACCAAACATACATTTTTTTTTTTTTTTTTTTTTTCATAAACATATAAAACAAATATAAAACATTATATATATAAAACTTTTCATATCAACATTCTCGTCGTCTCTCGTTTCAGGTTCCTCCTCCGGACACTGTGCAACGTGTGTCCGGGAAAAGTGCGACAGTCTCTTAGAAAAACTGGTTTTCCTATAAAACCGGTAGGGGGCGCTTTAGGAAGCGCAACTATATACAGGGGAAGTTGGCCGCTCTCAGTCCTCGGCCAGGTAAAGGGAAGGGAATGGCTGCTCACAGTCCTCAGCCTGTGGGATTAAGGGGTTAACGGGTAAATAGTTCACTCAGCTGGTCCCAACGGGGACTATATATATGTAGCAACAGTTTCTTTGTACCCCGATCGGGTAACTATTTACATCTACTGCTCTGCCGCACTCAACGGCGTCTTCCTCCTGCTCTTTGCTTATAGCTGGTTGTAACTTCAGACCCGTCCGGGTCCTCTTGCTCCTCCTCCTCGCACTGCAACTCCTCCTCCGTCAGGCGGTGTACGTGGAGGGCGTAAGGTCCTTTGGCACACTTGTGCCGGGTAAAGGTGACCTCGTCTCCGATGTAGAGGTCACGACCTCTGTGCCCCTCCGGCAGATGGGACTCCACGTCTCTGCGCGTGACAAAGACGTCGCCGGGAGTGTTGTTGTCTCTAATGAAGCCCCACCCATGCTGCTGGTTGAACTTGATCACTGTCCCGATGGTGCGGGGACAATGCGCTGCACGGGGGTCCCTCCTGGTCCGGCTCTTCCGCTCGGCACTCCGTACTTGGGCCTGCTGTTCCCGGACCCGCCTCTCTCTCCGCTCCCTCGCGAACTCTTCGAGCTGCTGTCGGCAACACTCAGCACGCTCCGCTGCAGCTGCCCTGGTTTCCTGAGTGAACCCCATTAGGTCTTCTCCGGTGGGGTCCCACTCAAATTGGGCCTCTTCAAGCGGGGGCGAGATCCGTGCCACGGGCTTCGGAGCCGGAATCAGGGGCTCACACAAGGGCCCTAGTCTCTGCTGCCGTTCCAGCTCATGGAATTCTTCGGGCCAGATGAAGGGCCGCCCGTCCGGCCATGTGAGCTGGCTGAACAAGTCCTCCCCCAGGTGTGGCACCCTTGGTTTTACGGGCGCGGGCGTGGTGGTGGTGGCGCCCGGGTTGCCCAGGCCTTGCGGCCAGGCCTGGGGCACCTGGAAGGTGAAGGGCACCGTTAGGACGGCGGCGCCCTGGGCTACCTGGCCTTGCGGCCAGGCCGGAGGCTCCGCGGAGGTAGGGGGCGCTGTTGGTGATGCGACGCCCGGGAATTCTAGGCCCTGCGACCAGGCTGGTGGTACTTCCTGCTTGGTCACGCTCGGGGTCGAGACGTGTGACGTCACAGGGGTCGCGGCGGCGGCTTCCGGTTGGGGCCTAGTCTGCGTCGGTGACATGGCGTTTTCGGGCACAGCAGGGGGACTTTCGGGCTCTGCGACGGGGAGCTGGGGCAGGTAAGCGGTGTCACGGCTTGGGGTATAGGCGTCCCCTTTACCTGCCTCCATACGTTCGGCTCCCTCCTCGGCGCCGTCTCCGGCCTTGGGTCCTCCCGCGCCATCCTCAGAGGCGGTCTGCTTCCTCATCTCGGCTGGCGTGCTCCGGGTCTTGGTTTGCTGGGCCATCTCCCGGCTCCACTCCGCCAATGTCTCTCGCTGTACCCGGGCCATCCTCCGTGCGAGGCCCTCCAGGGCAGTCTGTGCACACTCCCGGTCTCGGGGGAGCTGTGCAAGGACCTCCACTAGGCCTAGTGGGGTCGTGGTGTCCAGCAGGCTCCTGACCAACGGGTCGGTGCTGCTCTGCTCTTCTTCCAGCAGGCTCCTGGCCAGCGGGCCGGTGCTGCTCTGCTCTCTGGACATCTCCGGGTGAGCTTCTCTGCTACTCCTCTCCAGACTTCTTGCCTCCGGGTGCGCTCGCTCCAGACTGCTCCAGGCGGCACCCATCTTCGTTCTTTTCTTTCGTCTCCTCCCACTTCGAGGGCGGTCCCGGGGCCACTGGGTGACTGTCAGCTCCAGGGGCGGTTCTTTCACGCTGACAGACACCTCTAGCATCACAGTCTCTGTTGGTGGGGGCGGTTTCCACTTTTGGCGCCATTTTCGGTCCTGGCCCACGATGGGAGGCGGCCTCCTACCACCCTCTGGCACGCCCATAATGGCGTCCGCTCTTCCAAGGCGGGAAACCTTTGGAAATGGCAGGAATCGCTTCCCAGTGGCGGGAAACTCTGCAGATGGCGGGAAAAAGTTGTTAATGGCGGACACCCGGCGGGAATCGACTGGTGATGGGGTCCGATGGCGGGGACCCTCCGGAACCGGCAGGAGACTTCTTTCTGAGGTAACGATGTTCTTTTCTTCAGGCACGCAGTACCCGGGTGTTGTGGGCACGTAATCCTGCCGACTACGCCAAAGTTGACGCGCCCCCTGGGCCATATTCTTTAGGGGGAATATCCGGAGCCGGATCAGATGGGAGTTGTAGTCTTCCGAGTGGCTGTGACCCGGTCCGTGCCCAGGGTGTCAAGCTCAGTGTGTGTGGCAGTCCTACAGATGTTGCTAAGTTCTTAATGTCGACTACGCCACCCGTTGTGTTGCGGTCACTGTGGCCGCCGCTGCAGCAGGGTCCGCTGAGGCTGATGGTGTAGGTGCAGCTTTGATGATATAACCCCCAACGGGTGGGGTATAGCCTCAGGGGGATCAGGTGCAGAGGATGGGGGTTGTGGTGATGCAGTGTAGACGGCAATCAGAGACAGAGTCGGGTTATGCAGTTTAGGATGTTTACTCACTGCTGATGTTCTGGTCACTCCAGCTTCGAGTGACCTCCCGAGCCGTGCTGTGTCCACCAGGTTCTGGATCCAGCCAACCCCCAAATAAGTCCGGAGCGTGACCCTGAGCTCTCCTTCTGTCCGTTCTCTGGCCGTCCCCACTATTGATCCACCCAGGTCCAGCTCCCTCGGGCCTTCTGTTGGGAGACCCTTGGCCTCGGGTTCCCTGGCCCTCCTCGTGGTATGCCTTCGTGGTGGATGTGGTGGGTGACCGTGACAAACGCTGCCCACGGTCTCCGGTCTCTGGCTGGGGTGTGTTTTGCCCCCACCAGCTTGGGTTCCGGTACCCTGTGCCGACTCTTCACCCGGGGATTTAAGTTGGGTTCTTGGAGTCCTTTTCTGCTGTTTCCCCCTCTGGGTCTCTCTCTCTCTTCTCCTCTCTCACTCTGGGTCTTTCTTCTCTGCTCTCTGACTTCCTCTCTGCAACTGACTGACTCTCTGCATCTGACCCTGTTCTCTGATGGTGCCCACCTTATATACACCCTCTATGTGTGAGCTCAGGTGACCAGCACCCAATGAGCTCCTATCTTTACCCAGGCTGCTCCCCCTATCTGCCCCTACACTACTTGGGATGTACCACCCCCCTCCCACTCCAGCCAGGAACAGACTCGGTCGTACCTGCACATTTCTAAGTGGGAGTACCGTCGGCCTGTTCCCCGGAAATGGGATGTGTGTAGTGCATGCAGCCTACCGAGCTCAGTTCCACTCTCCATCCTTACCCGGGAGTGGAATATCACACCTCTGGGTTGAGGTGCAATACCCCTGTAGCAGCCGAATCCTCAGGGTGCTACATATGCTCTCAGGAGCAGCCTGTATATTGTATATTAGATTGTAAGCTCCTAGGACAGGGTGTAGATTATTCTGTATGCCCTCAGGAGCAGCCTGTATATTGTATATTAGATTGTAAGCTCCTAGGACAGGGCGTAGATTATTCTGTATGCCCTCAGGAGCAGCCTGTATATTGTATATTAGAGTGTAAGCTCCTAGGACAGGGTGTAGATTATTCTGTATGCTCTCAGGAGCAGCCTGTATATTGTATATTAGAGTGTAAGCTACTAGGACAGGGTGTAAATTATTCTGTATGTCCTCAGGAGCAGCCTGTATATTGTATATTAGAAAGTAAGCTCCTAGGACATGGTGTAGATTATTCAGTATGCCCTCAGGAGCAGCCTGTATATTGTATATTAGATTGTAAGCTCCTAGGACAGGGTGTAGATTATTCTGTATGCTCTCAGGAGCAGCCTGTATATTGTATATTAGAGTGTAAGCTCCTAGGACAGGGTGTAGATTATTCTGTATGCTCTCAGGAGCAGCCTGTATATTGTATATTAGAGTGTAAGCTCCTAGGACAGGGTGTAGATTATTCTGTACGCCCTCAGGAGCAGCCTGTATATTGTAAATTAGATTGTAAGCTCCTAGGACAGGGTGTAGATTATTCTTTATGCTCTCAGGAGCAGCCTGTATATTGTATGTTAGAGTGTAAGCTGCTAGGACAGGGTGTAGATTATTCTGTATGCTCTCAGGAGCAGCCTGTATATTGTATATTAGAGTGTAAGATCCTAGGACAGGGTGTAGATTATTCTGTATGCTCTCAGGAGCAGCCTGTATATTGTATATTAGAGTGTAAGCTCCAAGTACAGGGTGTAGATTATTCTGTATGCTCTCAGGAGCAGCCTGTATATTGTATATTAGAGTGTAAGCTCCTAGGACAGGGTGTAGATTATTCTGTATGCTGTCAGGAGCAGCCTGTATACTGCATATTAGAGTGTAAGCTCCTAGGACAGGGCGTAGAATATTCTGTATGCCCGCAGGAGCAGCCTGTATATTGTATATTAGATTGTAAGCTCCTAGGACAGGGTGTAGATTATTCTGTATGCTCTCAGGAGCAGCCTGTATATTGTATATTAGATTGCAAGCTCCTAGGACAGGGTGTAGATTCTTTTGTATGCTCTCAGGAGCAGCCTGTATATTGTATATTAGATTGTAAGCTCCTAGGACAGGGTGTAGATTATTCTGTATGCTCTCAGGAGCAGTCTGTGAACTGTATATTAGAGTGTTAGCTCCTAAGACAGGGTGCAGATTATTCTGTATGCTCTCAGGACCAGCCTGTATATTGTATATTAGATTGTAAGCTCCTAGGACAGGGTGTAGATTATTCTGTATGCTCTCAGGAGCAGTCTGTATACTAGAGTGTTAGCTCCTAGGACAGGGTGTAGATTATTCTGTATGCTCTCAGGAGCAGCCTGTATATTGTATATTAGAGTGTAAGCTCCTAGGACAGGGTGTAGATTATTCTGTATGCCCTGTGGAGCAGTCTGTATATTCTATATTAAATAGTAAGCTCCAAGGACAGGGTGTGTATTATTCTGTATGCTCTCAGGAGCAGCCTGTATATTGTATATTAGATTGTAAGCTCCTAGGACAGGGTGTACATTATTCTGTATGCTCTCAGGAGCAGCCTGTATATTGTATATTAGAGTGTAAGCTCCTAGGACAGGATGTAGATTATTCTGTATGATCTCAGGAGCAGCCTATATGTTGTATATTAGATTGTAAGCTCCTAGGACAGGGTGTAGATTATTCTGTATGCACTCAGGAGCAGCCTATATATTATATATTAGATTGTAAGCTCCTAGGACAGGGTGTAGATAATTCTTTATGCTCTCAGGAGCAGCCTGTATACTGTATATTAGAGTGTAAGCTCCTAGGACAGTGTGTACATTATTCTGTATGCCCTCTGGAGCAGCCTGTATACTATATATTAGAGTGTAAGCTCCTAGGACAGGGTGTACATTATTCTGTATGCTCTCAGGAGCAGCATGTATAGAGTATATTAAATTGTAAGCTTCTAGGACAGGGTATAGATTATTCTGTATGCCCTCAGGAGCAGCCTGTATACTGTATATTAGATTGTAAGCTCCTAGGACAGAGCGTAGATTATTCTGTATGCTCTCAGGAGCAGCCTGTATATTGTATATTAGAGTGTAAGCTCCTAGGACAGGGTGTACATTATTCTGTATGCCCTCAGGAGCAGCTTGTATATTGTATATTAGATTGTAAGCTCCTAGGACAAGGTGTAGATTATTCTGTATGCTCTCAGGTGCAGCCTGTATATTGTATATTAGAGTGTAAGCTCCTAGGACAGGGTGTAGATTATTCTGTATGTTCTCAGGAGCAGTCTGTATACTGTATATTAGAGTGTAAGCTCCTAGGACAGTGTGTACATTATTCTGTATGCCCTCAGGAGCAGCCTGTATACTATATATTAGATTGTAAGATCCTAGGACAGGGTGTAGATTATTATGTATGCCCTCAGGAGCAGCCTGTATATTGTATGTTAGATTGTAAACTCCTAGGACAGGGCGTACATTATTCTGTATGCCCTCAGGAGCAGCCTGTATACTATATATTAGATTGTAAGCTCCTAGGACAGGGTGTAGATTATTATGTATGCCCTCAGGAGCAGCCTGTATATTGTTTATTAGAGTGTAAACTCCTAGGACAGGGTGCAGATTATTCTGTATGCTCTCAGGAGCAGCCTCTATATTGTATATTAGAGTGTAAGCTCCTAGGACAGGGTGTAGATTATTCTGTATGCCCTCAGGAGCAGTCTGTATATTGTATATTAGAGTGTAAGCTCCTAGGACATGGTGTAGATTATTCTGTATGCTCTCAGGAGCAGCCTGTATACTGTATATTAGAGTGTAAGCTCCTAGGACAGGGTGTAGATTATTCTGTATGCTCTCAGGAGCAGTCTGTATATTGTATATTAGAGTGTAAGCTCCTAGGACATGGTGTAGATTATTCTGTATGCTCTCAGGAGCAGTCTGTATATTGTATATCAGAGTGTAAGCTCCTAGGACATGGTGTAGATTATTCTGTATGCTCTCAGGAGCAGTCTGTATATTGTTTATTAGATTGTAAGCTCCTAGGACAGGGTGTAGATTATTCTGTATGCTCTCAGGAGCAGCCTGTATATTGTATATTAGAGTGTAAGCTCCTAGGACAGGGTGTAGATTATTCTGTATGCTCTCAGGAGCAGCCTGTATAATGTATATTAGAATGTAAGCTCCTAGGACAGGGTGTAGATTATTCTGTATGCCCTCCGGAGCAGCCTGTATATTGTATATTAGATTGTAAGCTCCTAGGACAGGGTGTAGATTATTCTGTATGCCCTCAGGAGCAGCCTCTATATTGTATATTAGATTGTAAGCTCCTAGGACATGGTGTATATGACGCGCCCCTGGGCCTGTGTCGCGCTGCGTTGCGCACGCGGGAGCTTACCCGGAGCCGGATCTCTTGAGGGTTGTAGTCTCGTGGCGGTGACCCGGTCCGTGCCCAGGGAGTCAAACTGAGCGGCGATGTAACAGCGGTAGATGTAGGACGACTACGCCACCCGTTGAATGCAGCTATGGAGCTGCCGCTGTAGGACAGTCCGCTGAGGCCGGTGGATGGATGGTGCAGCGTAGATGGTATAACCCCCAACGGGAGGGGTATGGCCTCAGGGCAGCAGATGTGGATGATGGGGGTAGCAGGAACCACTCAGAGACGGTGCGGTGTAATTCAGGGTCTTTACTGGTAACAACGATAGACCCTCCCGGAGTACTTGCTAGTGAACGGGGCCTGGTCAGTCCTTGAGCAGATGGGATCTCCCCTGGCCAGGCGGAGTTGTAGGCCTCCCAAACTGACTGTACTCTTCTGGCTACCTTGCTAGAAGCGGATATAAGTAGACCACGTCCCTGAGTGTACCGTGTGGTGCTCACCCGTATGGCCGGTGACTCGGGGCCTTCTATTGGCTTCCGCTCCACGATGGCGGTGCTGGTCCCACGCGTGTGACCGTGCCTTCGGGTTTCTGGGCCTGAGGACCTGAAATCCCCTGCCGGTCGGCTTCTGCTGCTGGGTAAGAGTTAGTCCCCACAGCCTCGGACGCCGGGTCCGGTAAGAAAGCTTCTCAGTCAGGGCGAGCTCTGCAGCTGCCAGCCCCTGACTCGTAGTAGTATTGCTTCTGCTGTTTCTTGTCTCTACTCTCCTTGACTGACTAACCCTGCCTCAGCCCAGGGTTTATACAGGGGAAGTTCTTCCCCTCCCAAGACTGGGCAGGAGGTGTGGCATGCACAGGATCCCTGACCAAAGGACCTCCCACCTGCTCTCAGACATAACATTACATTACTGTGGAAAACCAGACCCCTGGGGTGCCACATTCCCCCCTAGTGAAATTTAGTACTCCGGGACTAAACATATTTTAGAAAAAACATAACAAGATATAACAACAATAATAGTACAATAAGAAGAAACACATAAAGGTGGTCACGGCATGTCCGTAACCGGGTGTAGTCTTTGAAGAAAGCAAGGTGTCCATTTCACCAAAACAGGGAGACGTAACCAGGTAGGGGTCTGTCCTACCCCGAGTCCTTAACAGTCTCTAGTCCATCCTGGGTTACGCTCCAACTATGTACAAGGATTCCCGGTAAATCCACCAAGGATTCCTAAAAATAACTGGAAACACAAAATTATACACAAGCAACAATACACAGATAAACATAAATAAAACAATTTATACACTTCAAATCCTCCAGCGTGCGGGTAACTGGCCTCTAGTGGCCCTAGTGGACCTACGGAGCTGACTGTCTGGCCCTGAACTACAGGGTGTAGGAGCTGTCAAGGGTAAACTGGGCAGCTGTCTACCGGCTCTTTGTCTCACTAGGGGTACGGCAGGCTCACTATAAGCAGAGGGTTGATCCTCCTGTTCTGCTTGTGTGGAGTCTTCTGCCTCCTGGACCGGCTGTTCTTCCAGCTCTACCTGTTGCTCCGTAGGTGCTTGGGATGCTGGTTGGAGGAAGGTGAGTACGGGTACCACAACTGCACCATTGACTTGAGTCCAAGACCGAGGGAAGTCCCCGAGCACAGTACTAACCATATCTTCCCTTTCCTCTATGGGTCGATGGTCTTCTTGTTCCTCTTCAGGGTTCCTCAGTTGTTCGGGACACTTCTTCAGGTGGTCCCGGGATACAATGGCTGTGGTTTCCCCTCCGTCTTTACTGATGGTACAAACCTTCGGGTTCTCGTGGCTTGAGGGCAGTACGGTGTACGGGTCCTTCTCCCACTGGTCATCCAACTTGTGGAGCCGTCTCTTCCTCTTCAAGACCTGCTCTCCGGGTACCAGGGGAACAGCGGGAGCATACTGGTTGTAAGTTTTCTCTTGTCTTTCCCTAGCCTGACAGAGACTTCGCTCCACGCTCTCCTGTACTCTCCGGTACTGCTGCTGCCTCTCTGTGTCCCAGTCTGTTTCTGGTGAAGTGTCCTCGGGTGTCAGGACTCCCATTTCCAGGTCAACAGGTAACTTACCAGGTCTTGCCCTCATTAGGTAAGCCGGGGTACAGTTGGTGGAACCTACCGGGATGTGGTTGTATAGGTCCACCAGATCGGGCAACTTCTCAGGCCACAGACTGCGTTCTTCCAGGGGCAACGTTTTTAGAAGATCCATTACCACCTGGTTCATTTTCTCACAAAGTCCATTAGTTTGCGGATGGTAGGGTGTCGTCCTTATCTTCCGGCAGCCATACAGATTGCAGAATTCCTGGAAGACCTCCGCTTCAAAGGCAGGTCCCTGGTCCGTCAGCACTTGGTCCGGGTACCCGTGTGGACGGCAAAAGTGCTGCTGGAAGGCTCTAGCTGCTGTTTGAGCCGTTAAGTCCTTGACGGGGACGACAACCAGAAACCGGGAGTAATGATCCACGATGGTTAACGCGTAGACGTAGCCACTTCTGCTTGGGGTCAGTTTTACATGATCCAAGGCTACCAGTTCCAACGGTTGCCGGGTGACGATGGACTGCAGGGGAGTCTTCTGGCTGGCACGGTCCTTCCTTCTCAGGTTGCACGGGCCACAGTCTCTGCACCACTTCTCGATGGTTCCCCTCATGCCTACCCAGTGGAACCGCTCGCGCAGCAGGAACTCCAGCTTCTTCCACCCGAAGTGTCCAGCTCCGTCGTGGTATGCCTCCATCACCATGGCTGCGTCTCTTCGTGGCACCACTACTTGCCAGAGTAATTCATGCGTCCGGGAGTTAACCATTCTGCGGCACAACTTCCCTTTGTAAAGGAACAGTCGACTCTTCTCTGCCCATAGTTGTTTGGCTTCCTCCGGAGCGTCTGGTTCAAGGCGAGCCTCCGGCCGAGTCAGCATCTCCTTCACCAGTCGGACGGCAGGGTCGCTGTCTTGCGTTTCCGCCCAGTTGTAGTGGGGTAAGGGGTTCAACGTAGCAGCCTGCTTACTCCTTACCCGGTGGGAATACTGGATAGTCCCATGACGGTGGAATGCAGGGAGTTCAACTTCTTCCAGTCCCTCCGGATCTTCTCCTCCGTCCGGCAGGTTGGGCATCCTGGACAGGGCGTCCGCGTTGGTATTGGAGCGTCCTGCCCGGTATTTGATTGTGAACTCGTAGTTGGACAGACGGGCCATCCACCTCTGCTCCAGGGCACCGAGTCTTGCCGTGTCCAGGTGTGTCAACGGGTTGTTATCCGTGTACACGGTGAACCGGGAAGAAGCGAGGTAATGCTTAAAGCGCTCGGTGACTGCCCATACTACGGCCAGGAACTCTAACTTAAATGAGCTGTAATTCTCGGGGTTCCTTTCGGTGGGTCGCAGTTTTCGGCTGGCGTAGGCGATTACTCGTTCCTTCCCCTGCTGGATCTGGGACAGTACGGCTCCTAGCCCGATGTTACTGGCGTCGGTGTAGAGGATAAAGGGCTGGCTATAATCCGGGTACGCCAGGATTTCGTCCCCCGTGAGGGCCATCTTCAGCTGGCGGAAGGACTCTTCTTCCAGCTCCTCCCATTTGAAGAGCTGCTTCTGGTTCTTGGCCTTCCGGGACTGGCCTATCAGGAGGTCCTGCATAGGTGCTGCCTTTTTGGTGAAACCGGGAATGAATCTGCGGTAGTAGCCTACCAACCCGAGGAACTGCCGCACTTCTTTAACGCTGGAGGGGCTTGGCCATTCCTTAATTGCGGTGATCTTATCAGGGTCGGGAGCCACTCCGTCAGCGCTCACCACATGTCCCAGGTACTGCACCTTTGGTTTCAGGAGGTGACACTTGGAGGGTTTCACCTTTAGGCCGTAACTTGCCAGAGCTTCGAACACTTCCGCCAGGTGTTTCAGGTGGTCCTCATACGTCTTGGAATATACGATGACATCGTCCAGGTACAACAGGACCGTCTCGAAGTTTCTGTGGCCCAGACAACACTCCATTAGTCGTTGGAAGGTTCCCGGTGCGTTGCAGAGTCCGAACGGCATGCAGGTGAACTCGCTAAGTCCCATCGGGGTGGTGAATGCGGTCTTCTCCCGGTCCGCCTCTGCTACAGGAACCTGCCAGTACCCGCTAGTGAGATCCAAGGTAGAGAAGAAGTTAGCAGATCTTAAAGCAGCCAATGACTCCTCTATCCTTGGTAAGGGGTACGCATCCTTGTGTGTGATACGATTGATTTTCCGGTAATCTACACACATCCTCATGGTGTTGTCTTTCTTTCGGACTAAGACTAGTGGAGCTGCCCAGGGGCTACAGCTATCCCTGATCACCCCAGCCTCCTTCATGTCTCTAAGCATCCCCTTGGCGTGTTGGTAGTGGGCAGGGGGTACGGGTCGATACCTCTCTTTTATAGGAGGATGGTCTCCCGTGGGGATGTGGTGTTCTACCCCCTTGACTCGCCCGAAGTCTAACGGGTGTTTACTGAACACTCTCTCGTACTCCTGAACCACCCGATAGACTCCTTGTTTCTGGTGTGCGGGAGTGGAGTCAGTACCCAGATGTAGTTGCTGACACCAGTCCTCCATGTTTTTCTTAGAGCCGTTACCTTCCTCCGGGTGAGATGGAGGCAAGGGTTCCACAGATTGTATAGAATTTTGGTTAATGGTATATAATTTGGCTAGCGTGGCATACCGGGGCAGGTACACTTCCCTCTCCCCGATATTTATTATGCGAACGGGCACCCTCCCATGGCGTACATCAACCACCCCCCGTGCTGTCAAAATGGTGGGCCTACTGTCCGAGTAAACTGGTTCTACCATTGCCTGGTAATCTCTACCTCTCAGACCAATAGCTGCCCGGCACCAAATCATCATTTCACTTTTTGGGGGCATGGCAATAGGAAAAGGGTCACACATTCTTACGCTACCAATCTCACCGCCGGAGAGTTCCACCTGTTGCCGTCGCATCAGTGCCCGGATCTCTTTCTGGAGCACCCGCTGCTCGCCGGAGCTGGCGTTCTTGGCAACCTGCTGTAAAAGGAAAATCACCTCTGCAAGACAATTTTCAATTACATTAGTTCCTAGAGTTATTTTTGGGTGACTCTCATGTTTGTCAATATCTACAATGATCAGTCCCTGTGCTGCCAGTTCGACTCTACCGATTTTGATGGTCACCTCTTTAAATCCGATCTGTGGCACGGGCTGGCCATTGCTGGCGATGATACTCAAGTCGTCGTCAGGGTAGCGGGTAATATCCGAGTCATTCCAGTACTGCTTAAAGAGCACGTACGGGATGGTGGTGACCTGTGACCCGGTGTCCAGTAGGGCACTCATGGGAATGCCATCCAGTACCACAGGCAAGACTGGACGTCCTCCCACATATCTGTCGCGCCAGTTCGATGGGCCTGGTGATCTTTTTCCTGGGGGTTGGCCCTCTACCCCAGGTTGTGCCCGTTTAAAGAACAGTACCTTGCCATATGTCCAGGTTGATTGCAGCGGCGGCAGATGGGTCATCCGTCCTCGCTGTATCGGTCACTGGGTCTTCCTCTGGCCGGTGGGGTCCTCCTTGGTCGACGCCACGGGATGTCCTCCGGTCTGGATGCCAGCTGGATCTTCCCTGGGGTGGAAGCCTGTAAAGACTGCACAGTTCGGGTTAGCGCAGCAACGCTCTTAGCTAGCTCTTGGACCTGATGGTGTAGGTCTGGAGCCGGGTCATTGTCCAAAGCCTGCGCATCAGCTCCCACAGGCCCTGCCGACAAGGGCGCCGCCTCCTGGTGGTAAGTGATAGCAGGGCGCTTGTGGGTCACAACGCCACCCGGTGCCGGTTCTCGGAGCACCCGGATGGCTCTGTCCTTGAACTGTGCAAAGCCCAGATGGGGATCCTGTAAGGCCATTGCCCGCAACTGGGTTCGGTGGGTATTACAATACAGTCCCTCTATAAACTGTTCGGTCAACAGCCTGTCCTCGTTTCCCACTCCATCAGGGTCGGTCTGCTTAATGGCCCTCAGGGCCTCTTGTAGGTTTAGTGCATAGTCCCTTATACTCTCATGCGCTCGCTGCTTGCACCCGTAGAATCTAAGCTTAATCTCGGCTGAGGTGCGGGTATCAAAGGTGTCCTTCAGCCGGGTTAGTATTCCTGCGACAGTCTTCCTCCCAGGTGGCCAGGATTTTACTTCCCTTTTGGCTGCCCCGGTTAGTTGGGCCACCAGGATGCTCACTTTTTGCTCTTCTGTGAGGGGGTACACCTGGAAGAGGCTATCCAGCTTTTCTCTAAAGTCATGCAGGGTATGTGACTCCCCTGAGTACTGGGGTAGCCAAGCTGCTCCCGGGATATAGGGCATGGTGAAGGGCATAACTGCAGCAGCGGTAGCGCTGGCGGGGGTTGAGGCAGTGAAGCTCTCCTCCGTATCCGACATCTTCCTCCCCCCTAGTGGACCGTGGCCTACCTTGCGATGATCCTGTTCCGTAGGCCGCGGCTCCGCAGTGGATCGTCAGGGTTGAGGACCTTCCGTCGCGCTCCTGTGACGTCGGCGTCTGCTGGGCTCCTTCCAGGACCTTACGCAACGTCCGGACGTGAGGCGGGGCTTCAGTTCTCGCGCGCTTTCGGAGTCCACGCCCCTCTTCTTCCCGCGCGGCGTCCTCAAGATGGCGTCCAATGGCGGGAAAACTCCACGGATGGCGGGAAGAAGGCAGAAGATGGCGCCGGATGGCGGGAAACTTCACCGATGGCGGGAAGAAGGCTGAAGATGGCGCCGGATGGCGGGAATCTTCACCACAGGTAAGTTTGAAAATTCTCTTTTTCAGGCACGCAGTACCCGGTGGTTGCGGGCACGAAATCCTGCCGACTACGCCAAAGTTGACGCGCCCCTGGGCCTGTGTCGCGCTGCGTTGCGCACGCGGGAGCTTACCCGGAGCCGGATCTCTTGAGGGTTGTAGTCTCGTGGCGGTGACCCGGTCCGTGCCCAGGGAGTCAAACTGAGCGGCGATGTAACAGCGGTAGATGTAGGACGACTACGCCACCCGTTGAATGCAGCTATGGAGCTGCCGCTGTAGGACAGTCCGCTGAGGCCGGTGGATGGATGGTGCAGCGTAGATGGTATAACCCCCAACGGGAGGGGTATGGCCTCAGGGCAGCAGATGTGGATGATGGGGGTAGCAAGAACCACTCAGAGACGGTGCGGTGTAATTCAGGGTCTTTACTGGTAACAACGATAGACCCTCCCGGAGTACTTGCTAGTGAACGGGGCCTGGTCAGTCCTTGAGCAGATGGGATCTCCCCTGGCCAGGCGGAGTTGTAGGCCTCCCAAACTGACTGTACTCTTCTGGCTACCTTGCTAGAAGCGGATATAAGTAGCCCACGTCCCTGAGTGTACCGTGTGGTGCTCACCCGTATGGCCGGTGACTCGGGGCCTTCTATTGGCTTCCGCTCCACGATGGCGGTGCTGGTCCCACGCGTGTGACCGTGCCTTCGGGTTTCTGGGCCTGAGGACCTGAAATCCCCTGCCGGTCGGCTTCTGCTGCTGGGTAAGAGTTAGTCCCCACAGCCTCGGACGCCGGGTCCGGTAAGAAAGCTTCTCAGTCAGGGCGAGCTCTGCAGCTGCCAGCCCCTGACTCGTAGTAGTATTGCTTCTGCTGTTTCTTGTCTCTACTCTCCTTGACTGACTAACCCTGCCTCAGCCCAGGGTTTATACAGGGGAAGTTTTTCCCCTCCCAAGACTGGGCAGGAGGTGTGGCATGCACAGGATCCCTGACCAAAGGACCTCCCACCTGCTCTCAGACATAACATTACATTACTGTGGAAAACCAGACCCCTGGGGTGCCACATATATTATTCTGTATGCTCTCAGGAGCAGCCTGTATATTGTTTATTAGATTGTAAGCTCCTAGGACAGGGCGTAGATTATTCTGTATGCCCTCAGGAGCAGCCTCTATATTGTATATTAGATTGTAAGCTCCTAGGACAGGGTGTAGATTATTCTGTATGCCCTCAGGAGCAGCCTCTATATTGTATATTAGATTGTAAGCTCCTAGGACATGGTGTATATTATTCTGTATGCTCTCAGGAGCAGCATGTATATTGTTTATTAGATTGTAAGCTCCTAGGACAGGGCGTAGATTATTCTGTATGCCCTCAGGAGCAGCCTGTATATTGTATATTAGATTGTAGCCTCCTAGGACAGGGTGTATATTATTCTGTATGCCCTTAGGAGCAGCCTCTATATTGTATATTAGATTGTAAGCTCCTAGGACATGGTGTATATTATTCTGTATGCTCTCAGGAGCAGCATGTATAGTGTTTATTAGATTGTAAACTCCTAGGACAGGGTGTAGATTATTCTGTATGCTCTCAGGAGCAGCCTGTATATTGTATATTAGAGTGCAAGCTACTAGGACAGGGCGTAGATTATTCTGTATGCTCTCAGGAGCAGCCTGTATATTGTATATTAGAGTGTTAGCTCCTAGGACAGGGTGTAGATTATTCTGTATAATCGCAGGAGCAGCCTATATAATATATATTAGATTGTAAGCTCCTAGAACAGGGTGTAGATTATTCTATACGCCCTCAGGAGCAGTCTGTATATTGTATATTAGAGTGTAAGCTCCTAGGACAGGGTGTACATTATCCAGTATGGCCTCAGGAGCAGCCTGTATATTGTATATTAGAGTATAAGCTCCTGGGACAGGGTGTAGATTATTCTGAATGCTCTCAGGAGCAGCCTGTATATTGTATATTAGAGTGTAAGCTCCTAGGACAGGGTGTATATTATTCTGTATGCTCTCAGGAGCAGTCTGTATATTGTATATTACAGTATAAGCTCCTAGGACAGGGTGTACATTATTCTGTATGCCCTCAGGAGCAGCCTGTATATTGTATATTAGAGTATAAGCTCCTGGGACAGGGTGTAGATAATTCTGAATGCTCTCAGGAGCAGTCTGTATATTGTATATTAGAGCATAAGCTCCTAGGACAGGGTGTAGATAATTCTGTATGCTCTCAGGAGCAGCCTGTATATTGTATATTAGAGTGTAAACTCCTAGGACAGGGTGTACATTATTCTGTATGCCCCCAGGAGCAGCCTGTATATTGTATATTAGATTGTAAGCTCCTAGGACAGAGTGTAGATTATTCTGTACGCTCTCAGGAGCAGCCTGTATATTGTACATTAGATTGTAAGCTCCCAGGACAGAGTGTAGATTATTCTGTATGCCCTCAGGAGCAGCCTGTATATTGTATATTATATTGTAAGCTCCTAGGACATGGTGTATATTATTCTGTATGCTCTCAGGAGCAGCATGTATATTGTTTATTAGATTGTAAGCTCCTAGGACAGGGCGTAGATTATTCTGTATGCCCTCAGGAGCAGCCTGTATATTGTATATTAGATTGTAGCCTCCTAGGACAGGGTGTATATTATTCTGTATGCCCTTAGGAGCAGCCTCTATATTGTATATTAGATTGTAAGCTCCTAGGACATGGTGTATATTATTCTGTATGCTCTCAGGAGCAGCATGTATAGTGTTTATTAGATTGTAAACTCCTAGGACAGGGTGTAGATTATTCTGTATGCTCTCAGGAGCAGCCTGTATATTGTATATTAGAGTGCAAGCTACTAGGACAGGGCGTAGATTATTCTGTATGCTCTCAGGAGCAGCCTGTATATTGTATATTAGAGTGTTAGCTCCTAGGACAGGGTGTAGATTATTCTGTATAATCGCAGGAGCAGCCTATATAATATATATTAGATTGTAAGCTCCTAGAACAGGGTGTAGATTATTCTATACGCCCTCAGGAGCAGTCTGTATATTGTATATTAGAGTGTAAGCTCCTAGGACAGGGTGTACATTATCCAGTATGGCCTCAGGAGCAGCCTGTATATTGTATATTAGAGTATAAGCTCCTGGGACAGGGTGTAGATTATTCTGAATGCTCTCAGGAGCAGCCTGTATATTGTATATTAGAGTGTAAGCTCCTAGGACAGGGTGTATATTATTCTGTATGCTCTCAGGAGCAGTCTGTATATTGTATATTACAGTATAAGCTCCTAGGACAGGGTGTACATTATTCTGTATGCCCTCAGGAGCAGCCTGTATATTGTATATTAGAGTATAAGCTCCTGGGACAGGGTGTAGATAATTCTGAATGCTCTCAGGAGCAGTCTGTATATTGTATATTAGAGCATAAGCTCCTAGGACAGGGTGTAGATAATTCTGTATGCTCTCAGGAGCAGCCTGTATATTGTATATTAGAGTGTAAACTCCTAGGACAGGGTGTACATTATTCTGTATGCCCCCAGGAGCAGCCTGTATATTGTATATTAGATTGTAAGCTCCTAGGACAGAGTGTAGATTATTCTGTACGCTCTCAGGAGCAGCCTGTATATTGTACATTAGATTGTAAGCTCCCAGGACAGAGTGTAGATTATTCTGTATGCCCTCAGGAGCAGCCTGTATATTGTATATTATATTGTAAGCTCCTAGGACAGGGTGTACGTTATTCTGTATACTCTCAGGAGCAGCCTGTATATTGTATGTTAGATTGTAAGCTCCTAGGACAGGGTGTAGATTATTCTGTATGCTCTCAGGAGCAGCCTGTATATTGTATATTAGAGTGTAAACTCCCAGGACAGGGTGTAGATTATTTTGTATGCTCTCAGGAGCAGTCTGTATATTGTATATTAGAGTGTTCGCTCCTAGGACAGGGTGTAGATTATTTTGTATGCTCTCAGGAGCAGTCTGTATATTGTATATTAAATTGTAAGCTCCTAGGGCAGGGTGTAGATTATTCTGTATGCTCTCAGGAGCAGCCTGTATATTGTATATTAAATTGTAAGCTCCTAGGGCAGGGTGTAGATTATTCTGTATGCTCTCAGGAGCAGCCTGTATATAGTATATTAAATTGTAAGCTCCTAGGACAGGGTGTACATTATTCTGTATGCTCTCAGCAGCAGCCTGTATATTGTATATTGGATTGTAAGCTCCTAGGACAGGGTGTAGATTATTCTGTATGCTCTGAGGAGCAGCCTGTATATTGTATATTAGAGCGTAATCTCCTAGGACAGGGTGTAGATTATTCTGTATGCCCTCAGGAGCAGCCTGTATATTGTATATTAGAGTGTAAGCTCCTAGGACAGGGTGTAAATTATTCTGTATGTCTTCAGGAGCAGCCTGTATATTGTATATTAGATTGTAAACTCCTAGGACAGGGTGTAGATTATTCTGTATGTCCTCAGAAGCAGCCTGTATATTGTATATTAGATTGTAAGCTCCTAGGACAGGGTGTAGATTATTCTGTATGTCCTCAGAAGCAGCCTGTATATTGTATATTAGATTGTAAGCTCCTAGGACAGGGTGTACATTATTCTGTATGCCCTCAGGAGCAGCTTGTATATTGTATATTAGATTGTAAGCTCCTAGGACAAGGTGTAGATTATTCTGTATGCTCTCAGGAGCAGCCTGTATATTGTTTATTAGATTGTAAGCTCCTAGGACAGGGTGTAGATTATTCTGTATGCTCTCAGGAGCAGCCTGTATATTGTATATTAGAGTGTAAACTCTTAGGACAGGGTGTAGATTATTCTGTATGCCCTCAGGAGCAGTCTGTATATTGTATATTAGATTGTAAGCTCCTAGGACAGGGTGTAGATTATTCTGTATGCTTTCAGGAGCAGCCTGTATATTGTATATTAGATTGTAGCCTCCTAGGACAGGGTGTATATTATTCTGTATGCCCTCAGGAGCAGCGTCTATATTGTATATTAGATTGTAAGCTCCTAGGACATGGTGTATATTATTCTGTATGCTCTCAGGAGCAGCCTGTATATTGTTTATTGGATTGTAAGCTCCTAGGACAGGGCGTAGATTATTCTGTATGCCCTCAGGAGCAGCCTCTATATTGTATATTAGATTGTAAGCTCCTAGGACATGGTGTAGATTATTCTGTATGCCCTCAGGAGCAGCCTGTATATTGTATATTAGAGTGCAAGCTACTAGGACAGGGCGTAGATTATTCTGTATGCTCTCAGGAGCAGCCTGTATATTGTATATTAGAGTGTTACCTCCTAGGACAGGGTGTAGATTATTCTGTATAATCTCAGGAGCAGCCTATATAATATATATTAGATTGTAAGCTCCTAGGACAGGGTGTAGATTATTCTATACGCCCTCAGGAGCAGTCTGTATATTGTATATTAGAGTGTAAGCTCCTAGGACAGGATGTAGATTATTCAGTGTGCCCTCAGGAGCAGTCTGTATATTGTATATTAGAGTATAAGCTCCTAGGACAGGGTGTACATTATCCAGTATGGCCTCAGGAGCAGCCTGTATATTGTATATTAGAGTATAAGCTCCTGGGACAGGGTGTAGATTATTCTGAATGCTCTCAGGAGCAGCCTGTATATTGTATACTAGAGTGTAAGCTCCTAGGACAGGGTGTATATTATTCTGTATGCTCTCAGGAGCAGTCTGTATATTGTATATTAGAGTATAAGCTCCTAGGACAGGGTGTACATTATTCTGTATGCCCTCAGGAGCAGCCTGTATATTGTATATTAGAGTATAAGCTCTTAGGACAGGGTGTACATTATTCTGTATACCCTCAGGAGCAGCCTGTATATTGTATATTAGATTGTAAGCTCCTGGGACAGGGTGTAGATAATTCTGAATGCTCTCAGGAGCAGTCTGTATATTGTATATTAGAGCATAAGCTCCTAGGACAGGGTGTAGATTATTCTGTATGCTCTCAGGAGCAGCCTGTATATTGTATATTAGAGTGTAAACTCCTAGGACAGGGTGTAGATAATTCTGTATGCTCTCAGGAGCAGCCTGTATATTGTATATTAGAGTGTAAGCTCCTAGGACAGGGTGTAGATTATTCTGTATGCTCTCAGGAGCAGCCTGTATATTGCATATTAGAGTGTAAGCTCCTAGGACAGGGTGTAGATTATTCTGTATGCTCTTAGGAGCAGCCTGTATATTTTATATTAGAGTGTAAACTCCTAGGACAGGGTGTACATTATTCTGTATGCCCCCAGGAGCAGCCTGTATATTGTATATTAGATTGTAAACTCCTAGGACAGAGTGTAGATTATTCTGTACGCTCTCAGGAGCAGCCTGTATATTGTACATTAGATTGTAAACTCCCAGGACAGAGTGTAGATTATTCTGTATGTGACGCGCCCCTGGGCCTGTGTCGCGCTGCGATGCGCACGCGGGAGCTTACCCGGAGCCGGATCTCTTGAGGGTTGTAGTCTCGTGGCGGCGACCCGGTCCGTGCCCAGGGAGTCAAACTGAGCGGCGATGTACTAGCAGTAGATGGTTGGTGACTACGCCACCCGTTGAATGCAGCTATGGAGCTGCCGCTGCAGGGCAGACCGCTGAGGCCGGTGGAAGGATGGTGCAGCGTGGATGGTATAACCCCCAACGGGAGGGGTATGGCCTCAGGGCAGCCGACGTGGATGATGGGGGTAGCAGGAACCACTCAGAGACGGTGCGGTGTAGTTCAGGGTCTTTACTGGTGACAAAGAAAGACCCTCCCGGAGTACTTGCTAGTGATAGGGGCCTGGTCAGTCCTTGAGCAGATGGGATTTCCCCTGGCCAGGCGGAGTTGTAGGCCTTCCCAACTAACTGTACTCTTCTGGCTACCTTGCTAGAGGCGGGAATAAGTAGCCCACGTCCCTGAGTGTACCGTGTGGTGCTCACCCGTATGGCCGGTGACTCGGGGCCTTCTAATGGCTTCCGCTCCACGATGGCGGTGCTGGTCCCACGCGTGTGACCGTGCCTTCGGGCTTCTGGGCCAGAGGACCTGAAATCCTCTGCCGGACGGTTTCTGCTGCTGGGTAGGAGTTAGTCCCCACAGCCTCGGACTCCGGGTCCGGTTAGAAATCTTCTCAGTCAGGGCGAGCTCTGCAGCTGCCAGCCCCTGACTCGTTGTAACACTGCTCCCCACAGAGCTCCTGATGTTTCTTGCTATGCTGCTTCTCTTCTCTACTCTTGTTCTGTCTTCTTTCTCACTCACTCTGCCTCAGCCCCGGGTTTATATAGGGGGAAGTCCTTCCCCTCCCAAGACTGGGCAGGAGGTGTGGCATGCACAGGATCCCTGACCAAAGGACCCCCCACCTGCTCTCAGACGTAATATCTCTATCACTGTGGCAACCAGACCCCTGGGGTGTCACATATGCCCTCAGGAGCAGCCTGTATATTGTATATTATATTGTAAGCTCCTAGGACAGGGTGTACGTTATTCTGTATACTCTCAGGAGCAGCCTGTATATTGTATGTTAGATTGTAAGCTCCTAGGACAGGGTGTAGATTATTCTGTATGCTCTCAGGAGCAGCCTGTATATTGTATATTAGAGTGTAAACTCCCAGGACAGGGTGTAGATTATTTTGTATGCTCTCAAGAGCAGTCTGTATATTGTATATTAGAGTGTTCGCTCCTAGGACAGGGTGTAGATTATTCTGTATGCCCTCAGGAACAGCCTGTATACTGTATATTAGAGTGTAAGCTCCTAGGACAGGGTGTAGATTATTCTGTATACTCTCAGGAGCAGCCTGTATATTGTATATTAAATTGTAAGCTCCTAGGGCAGGGTGTAGATTATTCTGTATGCTCTCAGGAGCAGCCTGTATATTGTATATTAAATTGTAAGCTCCTAGGACAGGGTGTACATTATTCTGTATGCTCTCAGGAGCAGCCTGTATATTGTATATTAGATTGTAAGCTCCTAGGACAGGGTGTACATTATTCTGTATGCTCTCAGGAGCATCCTGTATATTGTATATTGGATTGTAAGCTGCTAGGACAGGGTGTAGATTATTCTGTATGCTCTGAGGAGCAGCCTGTATATTGTATATTAGAGCGTAATCTCCTAGGACAGGGTGTAAATTATTCTGTATGTCTTCAGGAGCAGCCTGTATATTGTATATTAGATTGTAAACTCCTAGGACAGGGTGTAGATTATTCTGTATGTCCTCAGGAGCAGCCTGTATATTGTATATTAGATTGTAAGCTCCTAGGACAGGGTGTAGATTATTCTGTATGCCCTCAGGAGCAGCCTGTATATTGTATATTAGATTGTAAGCTCAGAGGACAGAGTGTAGATTATTCTGTATGCTCTCAGGAGCAGCCTTTATATTGTATATTAGATTGTAAGCTCCTAGGACAGGGTGTAGATTATTCTGTATGCACTCAGGAGCAGCCTATATATTATATATTAGATTGTAAGCTCCTAGGACAGGGTGTGTATTATTCTTTATGCTCTCAGGAGCAGCCTTTATACTGTATATTAGAGTGTAAGCTCCTAGGACAGTGTGTACATTATTCTGTATGCCCTCAGGAGCAGCCTGTATACTATATATTAGAGTGTAAGCTCCTAGGACAGGGTGTATATTATTCTGTATGCTCTCAGTAGCAGTATGTATAGTGTATATTAGATTGTAAGCTTCTAGGACAGGGTGTAGATTATTCTGTATGCCCTCAGGAGCAGCCTGTATATTGTATATTAGAGTGTAAGCTCCTAGGACAGGGTGTGCATTATTCTGTATGCCCTCAGGAGCAGCCTGTATATTGTATATTAGATTGTAAGCTCCTAGAACAGGGTGTAGATTATTCTGTATGCTCTCAGGTGCAGCCTGTATATTGTATATTAGAGTGTAAGCTCCTAGGACAGGGTGTAGATTATTCTGTATGTTCTCAGGAGCAGTCTGTATACTGTATATTAGAGTGTAAGCTCCTAGGACAGGGTGTACATTGTTCTGTATGATATCAGGAGCAGCCTGTATATTGTATATTAGATTGTAAGCTCCTAGGACAGGGTGTAGATTATTCTGTATGCCCTCAGGAGCAGCCTGTATATTGTATATTAGATTGTAAGCTCAGAGGACAGAGTGTAGATTATTCTGTATGCTCTCAGGAACAGCCTGTATATTGTATATTAGATTGTAAGCTCCTAGGACAGGGTGTAGATTATTCTGTATGCACTCAGGAGCAGCCTATATATTATATATTAGATTGTAAGCTCCTAGGACAGGGTGTGTATTATTCTTTATGCTCTCAGGAGCAGCCTTTATACTGTATATTAGAGTGTAAGCTCCTAGGACAGTGTGTACATTATTCTGTATGCCCTCAGGAGCAGCCTGTATACTATATATTAGAGTGTAAGCTCCTAGTACAGGGTGTATATTATTCTGTATGCTCTCAGTAGCAGCCTGTATATTGTATATTAGATTGTAAGCTTCTAGGACAGGGTGTACATTATTCTGTATGCCCTCAGGAGCAGCCTGTATATTGTATATTAGATTGTAAGCTCCTAGGACAGGGTGTAGATTATTCTGTATGCCCTCAGGAGCAGCCTGTATAGTGTATATTAGATTGTAAGCTTCTAGGACAGGGTGTACATTATTCTGTATGCTCTCAGGAGCAGCCTGTATACTGTATATTAGATTGTAAACTCCTAGGACAGAGCGTAGATTATTCTGTATGTTCTCAGGAGCAGCCTGTATATTGTATATTAGAGTGTAAGCTCCTAGGACAGGGTGTACATTATTCTATATGCTCTCAGGAGCAGCCTGTATATTGTATATTAGATTGTAAGCTCCTAGGACAGGGTGTAGATTATTCTGTATGCCCTCAGGTGCAGTCTGTATATTGTATATTAGATTGTAAGCTCCTAGGACAGGGTGTAGATTATTCTGTATGCTCTCAGGTGCAGTCTGTATATTGTATATTAGAGTGTAAGCTCCTAGGATAGGGTGTAGATTATTCTGTATGTTCTCAGGAGCAGTCTGTATATTGTATATTAGAGTGTAAGCTCCTAGGACAGGATGTAGATTATTCTGTATGCTCTCAGGAGCAGCCTGTATATTGTATATTAGAGTGTAACCTCCTAGGACAGGGTGTAGATTATTCTGTATGCTCTCAGGAGCAGTCTGTATACTGTATATTAGAGTGTAAGCTCCTAGGACAGGGTGTAGATTATTCTGTATGCTCTCAGGAGCAGTCTGTATACTGTATATTAGAGTGGAAGCTCCTAGGACAGGGTGTAGATTATTCTGTATGCCCTCAGGAGCAGCCTGTATATTGTATGTTAGATTGTAAACTCCTAGGACAGGGCGTACATTATTCTGTATGCCATCAGGAGTAGCCTGTATATTGTTTATTAGAGTGTAAACTCCTAGGACAGGGTGCAGATTATTCTGTTTTCCCTCAGGAGCAGCCTCTATATTGTATATTAGATTATAAGCTCCTAGGACAGGGTGTAGATTGTTCTGTATGCCCTCAGGAGCAGTCTGTATATTGTATATTAGAGTGTAAGCTCCTAGGACAGGGTGTAGATTATTCTGTATGCTCTCAGGAGCAGCCTATATATTGTATATTAGAGTGTAAACTCTTAGGACAGGGTGTATATTATTCTGTATGCCCTCAGGAGCAGCCTCTATATTGTATATTAGATTATAAGCTCCTAGGACAGGGTGTAGATTGTTCTGTATGCCCTCAGGAGCAGCCTCTATATTGTATATTAGATTATAAGCTCCTAGGACAGGGTTTCGATTATTCTGTACGCCCTCAGGAGCAGCCTGTATATTGTATATTAGAGTGTAAACTCCTAGGACAGGGTGTAGATTATTCTGTATGCTCTCAGGAGCAGCCTGTAAATTGTATATTAGAGTGTAAACTCTTAGGACAGGGTGTAGATTATTCTGTATGCCCTCAGGAGCAGCCTGTATATTGTATATTAGAGTGTAAACTCTTAGGACAGGGTGTAGATTATTCTGTATGCTCTCAGGAGCAGCCTATATATTGTATATTAGATTGTAAACTCTTAGGACAGGGTGTATATTATTCTGTATGCTCTCAGGAGCAGCATGTATAGTGTATATTAGATTGTAAGCTCCTAGGACAGGGTGTAGATTATTCTATACGCCCTCAGTAGCAGTCTGTATATTGTATATTAGAGTGTAATCTCCTAGGACAGGATGTAGATTATTCAGTATGCCCTCAGGAGCAGTCTGTATATTGTATATTAGAGTATAAGCTCCTAGGACAGGGTGTACATTATCCAGTATGGCCTCAGGAGCAGCCTGTATATTGTATATTAGAGTGTAAGCTCCTAGGACAGGGTGTAGATTATTCTGAATGCTCTCAGGAGCAGCCTGTATAGTGTATATTAGAGTGTAAGCTCCTAGGACAGGGTGTAGATTATTCTGTATGCCATCAGGAGCAGCCTGTATATTTTATATTAGAGTGTAAGCTCCTAGGACAGGGTGTAGATAATTCTGTATGCTCTCAGGAGCAGCCTGTATATTGTATATTAGAGTGTAAACTCCTAGGACAGGGTGTAGATTATTCTGTATGCTCTCAGGAGCAGCCTGTATAGTGTATATTAGAGTGTAAGCTCCTAGGACAGGGTGTAGATTATTCTGTATGCCATCAGGAGCAGCCTGTATATTTTATATTAGAGTGTAAACTCCTAGGACAGGGTGTAAATTATTCTGTATGCCCTCAGGAGCAGCCTGTATATTGTATATTAGATTGTAAGATCCTAGGACATTGTGTAGATTATTCTATATGCTCTTAGGAGCAGCCTGTATATTGTATATTAGATTGTAAGCTCCCAGGACAGAGTGTACATTATTCTGTATGCTCTCAGGAGCAGTCTGTATATTATATATTAGAGTGTAAGCTCCTAGGACAGGGTGTACATTATTCAGTATGCCCTCAGGAGCAGCCTATATATTGTATATTATATTGTAAACTCCTAGGACAGGTTGTAGATTATTATGTATACTCTCAGGAGCAGCCTGTATATTGTATGTTAGATTGTAAGCTCCTAGGACAGGGTGTAGATTATTCTGTATGCTCTCAGGAGCAGCCTGTATATTGTATATTAGAGTGTAAACTCCCAGGACAGGGTGTAGATTATTCTGTATGTGACGCGCCCCTGGGCCTGCTGTGTCGTGCGGCATCGCGCGCACGGGGGCTTACCCGGAGCCGGATCAGATGGGGGTAGTAGTCTCGTGGCGGTAACCCGGTCCGTGCCCAGGGTGTCAAACTAAGTGTGTGGCAGTCTTGGTAGATGTTGTTTCTGTGTCGACTACGCCACCCGTTGATTTGCGGTCACAAGGCCGCCGCTGCAGAACAGTCCGCTGAGGCCGGTAGTATGGGTGCAGCGATGGTGGTATAACCCCCAACGGGAGGGGTATGGCCTCAGGGCAGCTGGTGCGGATGATGGGGGTAGTGATAGTGCAGAAAGGAGAGTCAGAGACGTGAGATGCAGTTTCAGGGTTTTTACTCACAGGTGTTCCTTCAGTCACTCTGGCCTTGAGTGACCACCCGAGCCGTGCTGCATCCACCAGGTGCTGGACTCGGCCAACCCCCAGGCAGTTCCGGAGCGTGGTCCTGAGCTTCCCTCTCTCTCTCTTTCTCCTGGCCGTCCCCACCAGGGATCCACCTTTGTCCGGTTCCCTTGGGCCTTCTATGGTAAAACCTTCTCTGGCTTTCCTGACCCTACTCTTGGTGTACCTTCCTGGTGGATGTGGTGAGGGTCGTGGCAAAGCTTGCCCACGACCTCCGGTTCCTGGTTAAGGGTTACTTTTGCCTCCGCCAGCTTGGGATCCGGTGCCCTCTTCTGCCAACCCTTCACCCTTTTTAGCTCACTCGTGGGATCTCAGGGTTCCCTCTTGGTCTTATGCCTCTGGGCCTTTCTTCCTCTTCCTCTCTGCTTCAGGCCTGGCCCTGGAGCTGGGCCCAGCCGGAGCCACAGCTCCCTGTCAGCCCTCCTGGCTGAACTCCTCCTCAGCACTCTCCTGACAGACTCACCCTATCTCTAGATGGTGCCCACCATATATACTCCCTCTATGTGTGAGCCCAGGTGACCAGCACCCAATGGGCTCCTATCTCTATGCCCAGAGCCCCTCCCCTATCTGCCCCTACACTACTGGGATGTTCCACCCCCCCTCCCACTCCAGCCAGGGACAGACGCTGTCGTACCTGCACATCTACTTGGTGGGAGTACCGTAGTTCTGTCCCCCGGAAATGGGATGTATGTAGTGCATGCAGCCTACTGAGCTCAGTCCCACACTCCATCCTTACCCGGGAGTGGAATACCACACCTCTGGTTTGAGGTGTAATACCCCTGTAGCAGCCGAGTCCTCAGGGTGCTACATTCCCCCCTGGTAAATCACAGCACGTCCTCGGGCTGTAAAAGAATAAAACATACCAAAACATACAAACTTTTTAAAACATACACCAACATATAAAACATTATAAACATTATCAGATTCTAGCAATATAAACTTTTTCATATAAAACTCTTTTATATAAAATGTTCTTGAGCTTCTGGCCACTGTGCACTTGTGACCAGGTAAAGTGCCACAGTCACTGGGAGGAAAACAGTAATCCTCCTATAAAACCGGTAGGGGGCGCCTTAGGAAGCGCAACTATTTACAAGGGTATGGCCGCTCTCAGTCCTCGGCCAGTGGGAATAAGGGATGGCTGCTCACAGTCCTCAGCCTGGTTAGGGATAGGGACACACGGGTAACAGTTTGCTGGTCCCTACGGGGACTATACTTTACTGGTAACGGTTCTTGTACCCTTACGGGTAACTATTTACAGCTTCACTGTACCGTACTTTAATAACGGCATCCTCCTGCTCCTTCTTGAGGGTAATCTTCAGACCCGTCCGGGTCCTCTTGACCTTCCTCAAACCGCAGCTCCTCCTCAGTCAATCTGTGCACATGGAGAGCATATGGACCTTTGGCACATTGATGCCGGGTGAAGGTGACCTCATCACCCAGGTAAAGATCACGTCCTCTGTGTCCCTCCGGCAGATGGCTCTCGACGTCCCTGCGGGTGACAAAGACGTCGCCGGGGGTTCTGTGGTCCCGGATAAAACCCCAACCGTGCTGCAGTTGAAACTTGATTACGGTCCCGGTGGCGCGGGGACCATGGGCTGCACGGGGGTTTCGTCTGGTCCGGCTTTTCTGTTCCGCACTCTGTACTTGCAGCCGCTCCTCGCGGACCCGCCTCTCTCGCCGTTCCCGGTCAAAGACCTCCAGCTGTTGCCGGCAGCACTCTGCTCGCTGGGCTGCGGCCGCCCGAGTCTCATGGGTGAACCCAATGAGGTTTTCTCCGGTGGGGTCCCATTCGAACTGCGCCTCCTCCAACGGGAGTGGGGTGATCTTGGCGGGCGCCGGAGCCGGAATCAGGGGCTCACACAGAGGCCTTTCCTTCCGGAGTCGGGGATGGAGGTACTCCGGTGGCCACTCAAAGGGCTGCCCATCCGGGCAAGTGTGCTGGGCGAACAGGTCTTCACCCAAGGGTAGCACGGTGGAGGTTGAGGGCGCGATGGTGGTAGCGGCGCCCGGATTCACTAGGCCTTGCGACCAGGCCGGTGGCACTCTAAAGGTAAAGGGCACTGTGGAGACGGCGGCGCCCGGGGGCACTCGACCTTGCGACCAGGCCAGTGACTTGGTGGAGATAGAGGGCTCTGTTGGAACTGCGGCGCCCGGGGGTACTCGGCCCTGCGACCAGGCCGGAGGCGTCTCCTGCTTGGCCGCGCTCGGGGTTGAGGCGCGTGACGTCACAGGGGGCATGGCCGCGGCTCCTGCTTGAGGCCTAGTTTGGAGCGGTGGCGGTGCAGCGACGGGCACGGTAGGGGGAATTTCGGGCTCTGCGACGGGGAGCTGGGGCAGGCTCACGGTTTCTAGGCTTGGGGTAGTGACGTCCCCTTTACCTGCCTCCGTCTCTTCAGCTCCTTCCATGGCGTCGTCTCCGGCCTTCATTCCTCCTGCACCATCCTCAGAGGCGGTCAGACTCCTCGTCTCGGGTGGCGTGCTCCGCTGGCGGGTTCCAGCCTGCTGGGCCATCTCCCTACTCCACTCAGTCAGCGTTTCTCGCTGCACCTGGGCCATCCTCCGTGCGAGGCCCTCCAGCGCGGTCTGTGCACGCTCCCGGTCTCGGGGGAGCTGTGCCAAGATCTCCACCAGGTCTTGTGGGGTGGTGGCTTGCAACAGGCTCCTGACCACAGGGTCGGTGCTGCCTGACTCTCCCTCCATCTCCGGGTGCGACCTCCCCAGACTCCTCCAGGCTGCACCCATCCTCACTCTTTTGTTCTTGATCCGCCCACCCTGCGGGCGGTCCTGGGGCAACTTGGTGATTGTCAGTTCCAGGGGCAGTCCCCCCACGCTGATGGACATCTCTATCATTGCAGTCTCTGCTGGTGGGGGCGGTCCTTGCTTTTGGCGCTCTTCTGGGACCAGGCCCACGATGGGAGGGCGTCTCTTACCACCCTCTGGCACGCCCATAATGGCGTCCGCTCTGCCAGGGCGGGAAATCTTCTCAGATGGCGGGAACCGTCTCCCAATGGCGGGAAACTCCATGGACGGTGGGAAAAGACTGCAGATGGCGGGCAAACGGCGGGAAACGATCCGAGATGGCGTCCGATGGCGGGGACCCTCTGGAATTGGCGGGAGACTCCTTTTTACGGTAAATGTGAACTTCTCTTCAGGCACGCAGTACCCGTCGGTTGCGGGCACGTAATCCTGCCGACTGCGCCAAAGTTGACGCGCCCCTGGGCCTGCTGTGTCGTGCGGCATCGCGCGCACGGGGGCTTACCCGGAGCTGGATCAGATGGGGGTAGTAGTCTCGTGGCGGTAACCCGGTCCGTGCCCAGGGTGTCAAACTAAGTGTGTGGCAGTCTTGGTAGATGTTGTTTCTGTGTCGACTACGCCACCCGTTGATTTGCGGTCACAAGGCCGCCGCTGCAGAACAGTCCGCTGAGGCCGGTAGTATGGGTGCAGCGATGGTGGTATAACCCCCAACGGGAGGGGTATGGCCTCAGGGCAGCTGGTGCGGATGATGGGGGTAGTGATAGTGCAGAAAGGAGAGTCAGAGACGTGAGATGCAGTTTCAGGGTTTTTACTCACAGGTGTTCCTTCAGTCACTCTGGCCTTGAGTGACCACCCGAGCCGTGCTGCATCCACCAGGTGCTGGACTCGGCCAACCCCCAGGCAGTTCCGGAGCGTAGTCCTGAGCTTCCCTCTCTCTCTCTTTCTCCTGGCCGTCCCCACCAGGGATCCACCTTTGTCCGGTTCCCTTGGGCCTTCTATGGTAAAACCTTCTCTGGCTTTCCTGACCCTACTCTTGGTGTACCTTCCTGGTGGATGTGGTGAGGGTCGTGGCAAAGCTTGCCCACGACCTCCGGTTCCTGGTTAAGGGTTACTTTTGCCTCCGCCAGCTTGGGATCAGGTGCCCTCTTCTGCCAACCCTTCACCCTTTTTAGCTCACTCGTGGGATCTCAGGGTTCCCTCTTGGTCTTATGCCTCTGGGCCTTTCTTCCTCTTCCTCTCTGCTTCAGGCCTGGCCCTGGAGCTGGGCCCAGCCGGAGCCACAGCTCCCTGTCAGCCCTCCTGGCTGAACTCCTCCTCAGCACTCTCCTGACAGACTCACCCTATCTCTAGATGGTGCCCACCATATATACTCCCTCTATGTGTGAGCCCAGGTGACCAGCACCCAATGGGCTCCTATCTCTATGCCCAGAGCCCCTCCCCTATCTGCCCCTACACTACTGGGATGTTCCACCCCCCCTGCCACTCCAGCCAGGGACAGACGCTGTCGTACCTGCACATCTACTTGGTGGGAGTACCGTAGTTCTGTCCCCCGGAAATGGGATGTATGTAGTGCATGCAGCCTACTGAGCTCAGTCCCACACTCCATCCTTACCCGGGAGTGGAATACCACACCTCTGGTTTGAGGTGCAATACCCCTGTAGCAGCCGAGTCCTCAGGGTGCTACATATGCTCTCAGGAGCAGTCTGTATATTGTATATTAGATTGTAAGCTCCTAGGACAGGGTGTAGATTATTCTGTATGCTCTCAGGAGCAGCCTGTATATTGTATATTAGAGTGTAAGCTCCTAGGGCAGGGTGTAGATTATTCTGTATGCCCTCAGGAGCAGCCTGTATATTGTATATTAGAGTGTAAGCTCCTAGGACAGGGTGTAGATTATTCTGTATGCTCTCAGTAGCAGCCTGTATATTGTATATTAAATTGTAAGCTCCTAGGGCAGGGTGTAGATTATTCTGTATGCTCTCAGGAGCAGCCTGTATATTGTATATTAAATTGTAAACTTCTAGGACAGTGTGTACATTATTCAGTATGCCCGCAGGAGCAACCTGTATATTGTATATTAGATTGTAATCTCCTAGGACATGGTGTAGATTATTCTGTATGCCGTCAGGAGCAGACTGTATATTGTATGTTAGATTGTAAGCTCCTAGGAAAGGGTGTAGATCATTATGTATGCTCTCAGGAGCAGCCTGTATATTGTATGTTAGATTGTAAGCTCCTAGGACAGGGTGTAGATTATTCTGTATGCCCTCAGGAGCAGCCTGTATATTGTATATTAGAGCGTAAACTCCTAGGAAAGGGTGTAGCTTATTCTGTATGCCCTCAGGAGCAGCCTGTATATTGTATATTAGATTGTAAACTCCTAGGACAGGGTGTAGATTATTCTGTATGTCCTCAGGAGCAGCCTGTATATTGTATATTAGATTGTAAGCTCATAGGACAGAGTGTAGATTATTCTGTATGCCCTCAGGAGCAGCCTGTATATTGTATATTAGAGTGTAAGCTCCTAGGACAGGGTGTAGATTATTCTGTATGCCCTCAGGAGCAGACTGTATATTGTATATTACATTGTAAGCTCCTAGGGCAGTGTGTACATTATTCAGTATGCCCGCAGGAGCAACCTGTATATTGTATATTAGATTGTAAGCTCCTAGGACAGGGTGTAGATTATTCTGTATGCCCTCAGGAGCAGTCTGTATATTGTATATTAGATTTCAAGCTCCTAGGACAGGGCGTACATTATTCTGTATGCTCTCAGGAGCGGCCTGTATATTGTATATTAGATTGTAAGCTCCTAGGACTGGGCGTAGATTATTCTGTATGCTCTCAGGAGCAGCCTGTATATTGTATATTAGATTGTAAGCTCCTAGGACAGGGCGTAGATTATTCTGTATGCTCTCAGGAGCAGCCTGTATATTGTTTATTAGATTGTAAGCTCCCAGGACAGGGTGTAGAATATTCTGTATGCCCGCAGGAGCAACCTGTATATTGTATATTAGATTGTAAGCTCCTAGGACAGGGTGTAGAATATTCTGTATGCCCACAGGAGCAGCCTGTATATTGTATATTAGATTGTAAACTCCCAGGATAGGGTGTAGAATATTCTGTATGCCCGCAGGAGCAGCCTGTATATTGTATATTAGATTGTAAGCTCCTAGGACAGGGTGTAGATTATTCTGTATGCTCTCAGGAGCAGCCTGTATATTGTATATTAGATTGTAAGCTCCTAGGACAGGGTGTAGATTATTCTGTATGCTCTCAGGAGCAGCATGTATACTTTATATTAGAGTGTAAGCTCCTAGGACAGGGTGTAGATTATTCTGCACACTCTCAGGAGCAGCCTGTATATTGTCTATTAGATTGTAAACTCCTAGGACAGGGCGTAGATTATTCTCTATGCCCTCAGGAGCAGCCTGTATATTGTATATTAGATTGTAAGCTCCTAGGACAGGGTGTAGATTATTCTGTATGCTCTCAGGAGCAGCCTGTATATTGTATATTTGATTGTAAGCTCCTAGGACAGGGTGTAGATTATTCCGTATGCTCTCAGGAGCTGCCTGTATATTGCATATTAGATTGTAAGGTCCTAGGACAGGGTGTAGATTATTCTGTATGCTCTCAGGAGCAGCCTGTATATTGTATATTAGAGTGTAAGCTCCTAGGACAGGGTGTAGATTATTCTGTATGTTCTCAGGAGCAGTCTGTATAATGTATATTAGAGTGTAAGCTCCTAGGACAGGGTGTAGATTATTCTGTATGCTCTCAGGAGCAGCCTGTATATTGTCTATTAGATTGTAAACTCCCAGGATAGGGTGTAGAATATTCTGTATGCCCGCAGGAGCAGCCTGTATATTGTATATTAGAGTGTAAGCTCCTAGGACAGGGTGTAGATTATTCTGTATGCTCTCAGGAGCAGCATGTATATTGTATATTAGATTGTAAGCTCCTAGGACAGGGTGTAGATTATTCTGTATGCTCTCAGGAGCAGCCTGTATATTGTATATTTGATTGTAAGCTCCTAGGACAGGGTGTAGATTATTCCGTATGCTCTCAGGAGCTGCCTGTATATTGCATATTAGATTGTAAGGTCCTAGGACAGGGTGTAGATTATTCTGTATGCTCTCAGGAGCAGCCTGTATATTGTATATTAGAGTGTAAGCTCCTAGGACAGGGTGTAGATTATTCTGTATGTTCTCAGGAGCAGTCTGTATAATGTATATTAGAGTGTAAGCTCCTAGGACAGGGTGTAGATTATTCTGTATGTTCTCAGGAGCAGTCTGTATACTGTATATTAGAGTGGAAGCTCCTAGGACATGGTGTACATTGTTCTGTATGATCTCAGGAGCAGCCTGTATATTGTATATTAGATTGTAAGCTCCTAGGACAGGGTGTAGATTATTCTGTATGCCCTCAGGAGTAGCCTGTATATTGTTTATTAGAGTGTAAACTCCTAGGACAGGGTGCAGATTATTCTGTTTGCCCTCAGGAGCAGCCTCTATATTGTATATTAGATTATAAACTCCTAGGACAGGGTGTAGATTGTTCTGTATGCCCTCAGGAGCAGTCTGTATACTGTATATTAGAGTGTAAGCTCCTAGGACATGGTGTAGATTATTCTGTATGCTCTCAGGAGCAGCCTGTATATTGTATATTAGAGTGTAAACTCCTAGGACAGGGCGTAGATTATTCTGTATGCTCTCAGGAGCAGCCTGTATATTGTATATTAGAGTGTAAGCTCCTAGGACAGGGTGTAGATTATTCTGTATGCTCTCAGGAGCAGTCTATATATTGTATACTAGATTGTAAACTCCTAGGACAGGGTGTAGATTATTCTGTATCCTCTCAGGAGCAGCCTGTGACGCACCCCTGGGCCTTCGTCACGCGGCATCGCGCGCATGGGAGCTTACCCGGAGCCGAATCTGTTGAGGGTTATAGTCTCGTGGCGGTGACCCGGTCCGTGCCCAGGGATTCAAACTGAGCGGCGATGTATTAGCGGTAGATGTTGGACGACTACGCCACCCGTTGAATGCAGCGAAGGAGCTGCCGCTGCAGGGCAGACCGCTGAGGCCGGTGGTAGGATTGTGCAGCGTGATAGTATCACCCCCAACGGGAGGGGTATGGCCTCAGGGCAGCCGACGTGGATGATGGGGGTAGCAGGAATCACTCAGAGACGATGCGGTGTAATTCAGGGTCTTTACTGGTGATAAAGATAGACCCTCCCGGAGTACTGGCTAGCGATCGGGGCCTGGTCAGTCCTTGAGCAGATGGGATCTCCCCTGGCCAGGCGGAGTTGTAGGCCTCCCAAACTGACTGTACTCTTCTGGCTACCTTGCTAGAGGCGGGTATAAGTAGCCCACGTCCCTGAGTGTACCGTGTGGTGCTCACCCGTATGGCCGGTGACTCGGGGCCTTCTAGTGGCGTCCGCTCCACGACGGCGGTGCTGGTCCCACGCGTGTGACCGTGCCTTCGGGTTTCTTGGCCAGAGGACCTGAAATCCCCTGCCGGGCGGTTTCTGCTGCTGGGTAAAGATTAGTCCCCACAGCCTCGGACTCTAGGTCCGGTGATAGCTTCTCAGTCAGGGCGAGCTCTGCAGCTGCCAGCCCTGACTCCTTATAGCACTTCTCCCACAGAGCTCCTGATGTTCTTTTCCTAGATCTGCTTCTCTTCTCTGTCTCTACTTCTTCTCTACTCACTAACCCTGCCTCAGCCCTAGGTTTATATAGGGGAAGTTCTTCCCCTCCCAGGACTGGGCAGGAGGTGTGGCATGCACAGGATCCCTGACCAAGAGACCTCCCACCTGCTCTCAGACATAACATTGCTGTTACTGTGGAAACCAGACCCCTGGGGTGCCACATTCCCCCCTAGTGAAATTTAGTACTCCGGGACTAAACATATTTTTAGAAAAACATAACAAGGTATAAACAATAATAATACAATAAGAAAAACACATAAAAATGGTTACGGCGTGTCCGCAACCGGGTGCAGTCTTTGAAGAAAACAAAGGTGTCCATTTCACCAAAACAGGGAGACGTAACCAGGTAGGGGTCTGTCCTGCCCCGAGTCCTTAACAGTCTTTTAGTCCATTCCTGGGTTACGCTCCAACCAATTGTACAAGGATTCCCGGTAAATCCACCAAGGACTCCTAAAAATAACTAGAAACACATAATTATTTACAAGTAACAGACAGGTGACCACAAATAAAACAATTTAAACACTTCAAATCCTCCAACGTGCGGGTAACTGGCCTCTAGTGGCCCTAGTGGACCTACGGAGTTGACTGTCTGGCCCTGAACTACAGGGTGTAGGAGCTGTCAAGGGTAAACTGGGCAGCTGTTTACGGGCTCTTTGGCTCACTAGGGGTACGGCAGGCTCACTTTGAGCAGAGGGTTGATCCTCCTGTTCTGCTTGTGTGGAGTCTGCTGCCTCCTGGACCGGCTGCTCTTCCAGCTCTACCTGTTGCTCCGTAGGCACTTGGGATGCTGGTTGGAGGAACGTGAGGACGGGTACCACAACTGCACCATTGACTTGAGTCCAGGATCGAGGGAAGTCTCCGAGCACAGTACTAACCATATCTTCCCTTTCCTCTACGGGTCGAGGGTCTTCTTGCTCTCTTTCTGGGTTCCGTAGCTGTTCGGGACACTTCTTCAGGTGATCCCGGGATACAATGGCTGTGGTTTCCCCTCCGTCTTTACTGATGGTACAAACCTTTGGGTTGTCGTGGCTTGAGGGCAGTACGGTGTACGGGTCCTTCTCCCACTGGTCGTCCAACTTGTGGAGCCGTCTCTTCCTCTTCAAGACCTGCTCTCCGGGTACCAGGGGAACAGCGGGAGCATACTGGTTGTAATTTTTCTCTTGTCTTTCCCTAGCGAGACAGAGACTTCGCTCCACACTCTCCTGTACTTTCCGGTACTGCTGCTGCCTCTCTGTGTCCCAGTCTGCTTCCGGTGAAGTGTCCTCGGGTGTCAGGACTCCCATCTCCAGGTCAACAGGTAGCTTACCAGGCCTTGCCCTCATTAGGTAAGCCGGGGTACAGTTGGTGGAACCTACAGGGATGTAGTTATATAGGTCCACCAGGTCGGGCAGCTTCTCAGGCCACAGACTGCGTTCTTCCAGGGGCAACGTTTTCAGAAGATCCATTACCACCTGGTTCATTTTCTCACAAAGTCCATTAGTTTGCGGATGATAGGGTGTCGTCCTTATCTTCCGGCAGCCATACAGATTGCAGAATTCCTGGAAGACCTCCGCTTCAAAGGCAGGTCCCTGGTCCGTCAGCACTTGGTCCGGGTACCCGTGTGGACGGCAGAAGTGCTGCTGGAAGGCTCTAGCTGCTGTTTGAGCTGTTAAATCCTTAACGGGAACGACAACCAAGAACCGGGAGTAATGATCCACAATGGTTAACGCGTAGACGTAGCCACTTCTGCTTGAGGTCAGTTTTACATGATCCAAGGCTACCAGTTCCAACGGCTGCTTGGTGACAATGGACTGAAGGGGGGTCTTCTGGCTGGCACGGTCCTTCCTTCTTAGGTTGCACGGGCCACAGTCTCTGCACCACCTCTCGATGGTTCCCCTCATGCCTACCCAGTGGAACCGCCCACGCAGCAGGAACTCCAGCTTCTTCCATCCGAAGTGTCCAGCCCCGTCGTGGTATGCATCCATCACCATGGCTGCGTCTCTTCGTGGCACCACTACTTGCCAGATTAGTTCATGCGTCCGGGAGTTAACCATTCTGCGGCACAACTTCCCCTTGTAAAGGAACAGTCGACTCTTCTCAGCCCACAGTTGTTTGGCTTCCTCCGGAGCGTCTGGGTCAAGGCGGGCATCTGGCTGAGTGAGCATCTCCTTCACCAGTCGGACGGCAGGGTCACTGTCTTGCGTTTCCTCCCAGTTGTAATGAGGCAAGGGGTTAAACGTAGCGGCTTGCTTACTCCTTACCCGATGGGAATACTGGATAGTCCCATGACGGTGGAACGCGGGGAGTTCGACTTCTTCCAATCCCTCTGAATCTTCTCCTACGTCCGGTAGGTTTGGCATCTTGGACAGGGCGTCCGCGTTGGTATTGGAGCGTCCTGCCCGGTATTTGATTGTGAACTCGTAGTTGGACAGACGGGCCATCCATCTCTGCTCTAGGGCACCGAGTCTTGCCGTGTCCAGGTGTGTCAACGGGTTGTTATCCGTGTACACGGTGAACCGGGAAGAAGCGAGGTAGTGCTTAAAGCGTTCGGTGACTGCCCACACCACTGCCAGGAACTCTAGCTTAAATGAGCTGTAATTCTCAGGGTTTCTTTCGGTGGGTCGCAGTTTTCGACTGGCGTAAGCGATTACTCGTTCTTTCCCCTGCTGGATCTGGGACAGTACGGCTCCTAGCCCGATGTTACTTGCGTCGGTGTAGAGGATAAAGGGCTGGCTGTAATCAGGGTACGCCAGGATTTCATCCCCCGTGAGGGCCATCTTCAGCTGGCGGAAGGACTCTTCTTCTAACTTCTCCCATTTGAAGGGCGGCTTCTGGTTCTTGGCCTTTCGGGACTGGCCTATCAGGAGGTCCTGCATAGGAGCTGCCTTTTTGGTGAAACCGGGGATGAATCTGCGGTAATAGCCTACCAACCCGAGGAACTGCCGCACTTCCTTTACACTGGAGGGACTTGGCCATTCCTTAATTGCGGTGATCTTATCAGGGTCGGGAGCCACTCCGTCAGCGCTCACCACGTGTCCCAGGTACTGCACCTTTGGTTTTAGGAGGTGACACTTGGAGGGTTTTACCTTTAGGCCGTAGTTTGCCAGAGCTTCGAACACTTCCGCCAGGTGTTTCAGGTGGTCCTCATAAGTCTTGGAATATACGATGACATTGTCCAGGTACAACAGGACCGTCTCGAAGTTTCTGTGGCCCAGACAGCACTCCATTAATCGTTGAAAGGTTCCTGGTGCGTTACAGAGTCCGAACGGCATGCAGGTAAACTCGCTAAGTCCCATCGGGGTGGTGAATGCGGTCTTCTCCCGGTCCGCCTCTGCTACAGGAACCTGCCAGTACCCGCTAGTGAGATCCAAGGTAGAGAAGAAGTTAGCAGATCTTAAAGCAGCCAAAGACTCCTCTATCCTTGGTAAGGGGTACGCATCCTTGTGTGTGATACGGTTGATTTTCCGGTAATCTACACACATCCTCATGGTGTTGTCTTTCTTTTTGACTAAGACTAGTGGAGCTGCCCAGGGGCTACAGCTATCCCTGATCACCCCAGCCTCCTTCATGTCCCTAAGCATCCCCTTGGCGTGTTGGTAGTGTGCAGGGGGTACGGGTCGATACCCCTCTTTTATGGGAAGATGGTCTCCCGTGGGGATGTGGTGTTCTACCCCCTTGACTCGCCCGAAGTCTAACGGGTGTTTACTAAACACTCTCTCGTACTCTTGAACCACCCGATAGACTCCCTGTCTCTGGTGTGAGGGAGTGGAGTCAGTACCCAAATGTAGTTGCTGACACCAGTCCTCCATTGTTTCCTTAGAGCCGTTACTTTCCTCCGGGGAAGATGGAGGCAAGGGTTCTACGGACTGTATGGAATTTTGATTGATGGTATACAATTTGGCTAGCGTGGCATACCGGGGCAGGTACACTTCCCTCTTCCCGATATTTATTATGCGAACAGGCACCCTCCCATGGCGTACATTGACCACCCCCCGTGCTGTCAAAATGGTGGGCCTACTGTCTGAGTAAACTGGTTCTACCATTGCCTGGTAATCTCTACCTCTCAGACCAATAGCTGCCCGGCACCAAATCATCATTTCACTTTTTGGGGTCATGGCAATAGGAAAAGGGTCACACATTCTTACGCTACCAATCTCACCACCGGAGAGTTCCATCTGTTGCCGTCGCATCAGTGCCCGGATCTCTTTCTGGAGCACTCGCTGCTGGCCGGAGCTGGCGTTCTTGTCAACCTGCTGTAAAAGGAAAATCACCTCTGCAAGACAATTTTCAATTACATTAGTTCCTAGAGTTATCTTTGGGTGACTCTCGCGCTTGTCAATGTCTACAATGATCAGTCCCTGTGCCGCCAATTCGACTCTACCGATTTTAATGGTCACCTCTTTAAATCCAATCTGTGGCACGGGCTGACCATTGCTGGCGATGATACTCAAGTCGTCGTCAGGGTAGCGGGTGATATCCGAGTCATTCCAGTACTGCTTGAAGAGCACGTACGGGATAGTGGTAACCTGTGACGCGGTGTCCAGTAGGGCACTCATGGGTATGCCATCCAGTACCACGGGCAAGACTGGACGTCCTCCCACATATTTGTCGCGCCAGTTCGATGGGCCTGATGATCTTTTTCCTGGGGTTTGGCCCTCTACCCCAGGTTGTGCCAGTTTAAAGGACAGTACCTTGCCATATGTCCGGGTTGATTGCAGCGGCGGCAGATGGGTTGTCCGTCCTCGTTGTATCGGTCGCTGGGTCTTCCTCTGGCCGGTGGGGTCCTCCTTGGTCGACGCCACGGGATGTCCTCCGGTCCGGATCCCAGCTGGATCTTCCCTGGAGTGGAAACCTGTAAAGACTGCACAGTTCGGGTTAGCACGGCAACGCTTTTAGCTAGCTCTTGGACCTGATGGTGCAGGTCTGGAGCCGGGTCATTGTTCAAAGCCTGCGCATCAGCTCCCACAGGCCCTGCCGACAAGGGTGCTGCCTCCTGGTGGTAAGTGGTAGTGGGGCGTCTGTGGGTCACAACGCCACCTGGTGCCGGTTCTCGGAGCACCCGGATGGCTCTGTCCTTGAACTGTGCAAATCCCAGATGAGGGTCCTGTAAGGCCATTGCCCGCAACTGGGTTCGGTGGACATTGCAATATAAACCCTCTATAAATTGTTCAGTCAACAGCCTGTCCTCGTCTCCCACGCCGTCAGGGTCGGTCTGCTTAATGGCTCTCAGGGCCTCTTGTAGGTTCAGGGCATAGTCCCTTATACTCTCGTGTGCTCGCTGCTTGCACCCGTAGAATCTAAGCTTGATCTCGGCTGAGGTGCGGGTATCAAAGGTGTCCCTCAGCCGGGTTAGTATCCCTGCAACAGTCCTTCCCCCAGGTGGCCAGGACTTTACCTCCCTTTGGGCTGCCCCGGTTAATTGGGCCACCAGGATGCTCATTTTTGCTCTTCTGTGAGGGGATACACCTGGAAGAGGCTATCCAGCTTTTCTCTAAAGTCATGCAGGGTATGTGACTCCCCTGAGTACTGGGGTAGCCAGGCCGCTCCCGGGATATAGGGCATGGTGAAAGGCATGACTGCAGCAGCGGTGGCGCTGGCGGGGGTTGAGGCAGTGAAGCTCTCCTCCGTATCCGACATCTTCCTCCCCCCTAGTGGACCGTGGCCTACCTTGCGATGATCCTCTTCCGTAGGCCGCGGCTCCGCAGTGGATCGTCAGGGTTGAGGACCTTCCGTCGCGCTCCTGTGACGTCGGCGTCTGTTGGGCTCCTTCCAGGACCTTACGCAACGTCCGGACGTGAGACGGGGCTTCAGTTCTCGCGCGCTTTCGGAGTCCACGCCCCTCTTCTTCCCGCGCGGCGTCTTCAAGATGGCGTCCAACGGCGGGAAAACTCCGCGGATGGCGGGAAGAAGGCAGAAGATGGCGCCGGATGGCGGGAAAACTTCGCGGATGGCGGGAAGAAGACAGAAGATGGCGCCGGATGGCGGGAATCTTCACCACTGGTAAGTTTGAACAGTCTTTTTCAGGCACGCAGTACCCGGTGGTTGCGGGCACGAGATCCTGCCGACTACGCCAAAGATTGACGCACCCCTGGGCCTTCGTCACGCGGCATCGCGCGCACGGGAGCTTACCCGGAGCCGGATCTGTTGAGGGTTGTAGTCTCGTGGCGGTGACCCGGTCCGTGCCCAGGGAGTCAAACTGAGCGGCGATGTATTAGCGGTAGATGTTGGACGACTACGCCACCCGTTGAATGCAGCGAAGGAGCTGCCGCTGCAGGGCAGACCGCTGAGGCCGGTGGTAGGATTGTGCAGCGTGATAGTATCACCCCCAACGGGAGGGGTATGGCCTCAGGGCAGCCGACGTGGATGATGGGGGTAGCAGGAATCACTCAGAGACGATGCGGTGTAATTCAGGGTCTTTACTGGTGATAAAGATAGACCCTCCCGGAGTACTGGCTAGCGATCGGGGCCTGGTCAGTCCTTGAGCAGATGGGATCTCCCCTGGCCAGGCGGAGTTGTAGGCCTCCCAAACTGACTGTACTCTTCTGGCTACCTTGCTAGAGGCGGGTATAAGTAGCCCACGTCCCTGAGTGTACCGTGTGGTGCTCACCCGTATGGCCAGTGACTCGGGGCCTTCTAGTGGCGTCCGCTCCACGACGGCGGTGCTGGTCCCACGCGTGTGACCGTGCCTTCGGGTTTCTTGGCCAGAGGACCTGAAATCCCCTGCCGGGCGGTTTCTGCTGCTGGGTAAAGATTAGTCCCCACAGCCTCGGACTCCAGGTCCGGTGATAGCTTCTCAGTCAGGGCGAGCTCTGCAGCTGCCAGCCCTGACTCCTTATAGCACTGCTCCCACAGAGCTCCTGATGTTCTTTTCCTAGATCTGCTTCTCTTCTCTGGCTCTACTTCTTCTCTACTCACTAACCCTGCCTCAGCCCTAGGTTTATATAGGGGAAGTTCTTCCCCTCCCAGGACTGGGCAGGAGGTGTTGCATGCACAGGATCCCTGACCAAGAGACCTCCCACCTGCTCTCAGACATAACATTGCTGTTACTGTGGAAACCAGACCCCTGGGGTGCCACACCTGTATATTGTATATTAGAGTGTAAACTCTTAGGACAGGGTGTAGATTATTCTGTATGCCCACAGGAGCAGCCTGTATATTGTATATTAGAGTGTAAGCTCCTAGGACAGGGTGTAGATTATTCTATACGTCCTCAGGAGCTGTCTGTATACTGTATATTAGAGTGCAAGCTACTAGGACAGGGCATAGATTATTCTGTATGCTCTCAGGGGCAGACTATATAATATATATTAGATTGTAAGCTCCTAGGACAGGGTGTAGATTATTCTATACGCCCTCAGTAGCAGTCTGTATATTGTATATTAGAGTGTAAGCTCCTAGGACAGGATGTAGATTATTCAGTATGCCCTCAGGAGCAGTCTGTATATTGTATATTAGAGTATAAGCTCCTAGGACAGGGTGTACATTGTCCAGTATGGCCTCAGGAGCAGCCTGTATATTGTATATTAAATTGTAAGCTCCTAGGACAGGGTGTAGATTATTCTGAATGCTCTCAGGAGCAGCCTGTATATTGTATATTAGATTGTAAGCTCCTAGGACAGGGTGTACATTATTCTGTATGCCCGCAGGAGCAACCTATATATTGTATATTAGATTGTAAGCTCCTAGGACAGGGTGTAGAATATTCTGTATGCCCACAGGAGCAGCCTGTATATTGTATATTAGATTGTAAGCTCCCAGGATAGGGTGTAGAATATTCTGTATGCCCGCAGGAGCAGCCTGTATATTGTATATTAGATTGTAAGCTCCTAGGACAGGGTGTAGATTATTCTGTATGCTCTCAGGAGCAGCCTGTATATTGTATATTAGATTGTAAGCTCCTAGGACAGGGTGTAGATTATTCTGTATGCTCTCAGGAGCAGCCAGTATATTGTATATTAGAGTGTACGCTCCTAGGACAGGGTGTAGATTATTCTGTATGCTCTCAGGAGCAGCCTGTATATTTTATAATAGATTGTAAACTTCTAGGACAGGGTGTAGATTATTCTGTATGTTCTCAGGAGCAGCCTGTATATTGTCTATTAGATTGTAAACTCCTAGGACAGGGTGTAGATTATTCTGTATGCTCTCAGGAGCAGCATGTATACTTTATATTAGAGTGTAAGCTCCTAGGACAGGGTGTAGATTATTCTGTATGCTCTCAGGAGCAGCCTGTATATTGTCTATTAGATTGTAAACTCCTAGGACAGGGTGTAGATTATTCTGTATGCCCTCAGGAGCAGCCTGTATATTGTATATTAGATTGTAAGCTCCTAGGACAGGGTGTAGATTATTCTGTATGCTCTCAGGAGTAGTGTTGAGCCACCCCCGTAGTGTTCGAGTTCGGTTCGGTTCGTCGAACACCCGTGTGTTCGCCGAACTGTTCGTCGAACTGTTCGTCGAACACCTTCGAACACCGTTAAAACCAATGGCAGGCAAACAAAAACACATAGAAACACATAGAAAACACCTTCAAAGGTGTCCAAAAGCTGACAAACTGCTCAGAAGACATAACTAACACATGGAAAAGTGACAAGTACATATAGTCATGCGAAAATAAAAGAGCTGGAGGAGTAAAAGGAGGGGGAGACACAGATATAGGCATGTCATGCCCTTCTAAAATCCAAAAAGTGAGAAGCCGACACGGCCAGTCCGCTCCTGCCCGTGCCACCTCCGTGTCGCCGGGTTTGTGCCAGAGCCGCGGTGAACCCTGACGGCCAGCCCCCCTCTCCCAATACTGGTGCCTGTCCGCTGGTGGGTCGAGCGAGCCCCCCTGTGGTGGAGGCAGCTCTAAGCTTTTTAATTTAAATTGTCTCTCTAATTTGAATGAATACACTTTAAATCCATTTACAAGGATCTATTGGAGGGCAAGTCTCATGCCAGCAGCCGCGGTAATTCCAGCTCCAGTAGCGTCCACTAAAGCTGCTGCAGTTAAAAAGCTTTTATAAGGATCGAGCTCGGCTGTCCACCGCAAGGCATCCTACTGCCAGTCCCAGCCCCTATGCCTTGGGGTGCCTCCTGATGCTCTTCACTAAGTATCCCATGGTCCCGAAGCATTTCCTTTGAAAAAATTAAGTGTCTAAACTACAGGTGGTGCAGCTTGCTTAACAGCCGGGATAATCCGCTTACTAGCAGACACTGCTACTAGGCACAAAGTATTTCCTGGGCTAGATGCAGTTAAAAATTTGTAATTAGATACTCTCGTTGGATGCTGAGAAAGCATTCCATAGAGTCTCCTGGCACGCCATATATGATTCTCTTAAAAAGCTTGGGGTAGGGGTCTAGGGGACCCTTTTATAGCCAAAATCACGGCCCTGTATAGCAATACGTCACCTAGGCTGAAGATAAATGGAACTGTAGCACCCTGAGGGCTCGGTTGCTAAAGACGTATTGCACCTCACCCAGAGGTGTGATATCTCACTCTCAGGTAAGGATGGAGTGTGGATCAGGACCCGACACCTGCATGCATTACACCACATTGCTGTGGGGCAGGGCGACCAATATGCCCCTGAGATGGGCACGACAGTCCCTGTCCCTGGCTGGAGTGGGGGGAGGGAACACTGAGGAAGGGGAACCCTGTAGTGCAGGAGCAGGGAGGAAGCAGTTCCTGGGTGCATTGAGAAGGGAGTATAAAAGGTGGGCACCATCTTAGTTCAGTGCAGAGAAGTCTGAGCAGAAGTGGCAGGGAGCAGGGGCTCTGCATGAGCTCTGCTCCGGAGGCGGGCCTAGTAACAGAGGCCCAGGCCTGGAAGAGGGAGAAGGAAGGAAGAGGAGCGGAGAAGGCTCCAGGAACGAGGAATGAAGGGATCCCAGGGGTGCGGACGGGCGAGTCGCCACCGCACGCCCGAATCCACCTGCGTGGAGGGGTCAGGCCAAAGGGGGAGACCGGTCCCCGAACTAGTGGAGGCAGGAAACGACCCTCAGCTAGAAACCGGAGGCTCTGACATTTTATGTGGCGCAGCCCCTCGCTACACCCGCTAGGAAGGCACCACATAGGGTCAGGGAAACTGGCGCCAAGTTTACCAAGAGGAGGCCCGAGGCAGCCGGACAGAAGTGTTGGTAAGAAAGGCCAGACAAAGGACACACAAAGGGGGTCCTGTGAAGTGCTCCAAAGTTATCTGGGAGTTGTCTGAGCCCCTCACCTGGTGAGCACAGTACGACGTGGGCAGCCGTTACCTGCAGACGTGGTCTGGATAATAAGAACTGTGAGTAAAGGCCCTGAACTGCATCACTGACTCCGTGTCGTTACTGCTGCTGCCCTGCACCATCACCCCCATCCTCCGCATACACTGCCCTGAGGCTATACTCCTCCCGTGGGGAGTTATGCTACGCTCTGCTGCACCCACAACACCAGCCTCAGTGGTCTGCCCTGTAGCGGCGGTTCACTCTGACCGCAATCCACGGGTGGCGTAGTCGGACATTTAAACATGAAAACCACATAAATAGTTCCGCCACTGGTTTGACCGCCCTGAGCCACGGAACTGGGTCGCCGCCACGAAGACTACAACCACCAGCATCCACCAAAAAGGGTCCGGCTCCGGGTGTCCCAAGGCCCAGGGGGTGCGTCAGAACATTTTCATCACCTTTCACAATCACCAATGGGACAAGGCAGTGATGTCCTCTGTCCCCTCTCTTATACATCCTAGTGACGGAGCACCTGCTCTCATCAATTCGCCATAACCCCAATATTAGGTGGATTGAGGTGGGAGGCACCGAGTACAAGTGCTCTCTATTTGCTGATGATGTCCTAGTATATATCACTCAATCACATATATCCATCCATGCTGTTATGGCTGAAATAGATCACTTTGTTACATGGTAAAATTTTAAAATCAATGCAGCGAAGTCTGAGGCCCTCGATGTCTCCCTCCCCAAATCCATATAGGATTCCATCCAGTCCAACTTTCCCTTTGCCTGGCCCTCACAGGGTATCAAATACTTAGGAATTCCTATTCATAGAGACCTCTCCCATCTATGTTATCTTAATTTTGGGCCCTTTATTGAACAACTCCATACAGACCACGGTTGGCAAGTTAGAACTGTAAGATTCACTACGTGAACCACTGGTGTTTTGTGGAAAAGCACATGTACACTGCGTTCCAAATTATTATACAAAAAGTGTTTAGGAGTGATAAGGGAAGAATTTGTTTGTCAGTTAAACTCATTGATGGTGATGTGTGTCAGGGCTCTTTATATCACTGTAAGCAATTGCAGACACCTGTGCTAATTAGTTTGGCAGGTGTGTCCAATGAAAGGCAAGACTACTTAAGAAGGCTCTCTCACATTATTAAGCAGCCTACATTTTCTGCCAAAATGGGAAAGAAAAAGGATGTGTCGGCTGCTGAGAAGCAACAAATTGTGGAGTGTTTAGGTCAAGGCATGACTACAATCAACATTGTGCGATGATCAGGATGAAGTGTCTTGGCAATCAAGAAGTATGTAGCTGATTCACAGTACACACGTGTGCGTGCTGATAAGGGCAAATTGAGGACTCTTTCCTACAGGCAATTACGTCAGGTTGAAAGAGCAGCGGCAAAAAAGCCTTGTCATAGCAGCAGACAAGTTTTTGAAGCTGCTTGTGCCTCCAACGTCCCCCGAACAACAAGATGCAGGGTCCTTCAGAGGTTTGCAGCTGTGCATGCGCCATCCTGTCGACCTCCTCTATCCACTTCACACAAGCAGAAACGGCTCCAGTGGGCCAAACATTACATGAAGACTGATTTCAAAACTGTTTTGTTCACGGATGAGTGCCGTGCAGCGCTCGATGGTCCAGATGGATGGAGTGGAGGATGGCTGGTTGATGGACACCCCACGCAAACACGGCTACAGCGCCAACAAGGAGGAGGTGGAGTAATGTTTTGGGCTGGAATCATGGGGAGAGAGATTGTCGGCCCCTTTAGGATCCCTGAAGGCGCTAAAGATGAACTCCATAATGTATGTGGATTTTCTCAAACAGCACTTCCTGCCATGGTTCAAGAAGAAGAACCGTGTATTTCACAGCAAGATCATTTTTCTGCATGATAATGCACCATCTCATGCTGCACATAAAACATCTGCATCTCTGGCTGATATGGGCATAAAAGGGGACAAACTTATGGTGTGACCCCCATGCTCCCCTGACCTCTACCCCATTCAGAACCTTTGGAGCATCATTAAAAGGAGTGTCTATGATGGCGGGAGGCAGTTCACATCTAACCAACAGCTCTGGGAGGGTATTCTGTCCTCATGCAAAACAATTGAAGCAGAAACCATCCAAAACCTGACAAATTCAATGGACGAGAGAGTTCAGAAGCTCCTTTCGAACAAGGGGTCCTATGTGAAAATGTAACATCACCTAGAATAAAGTTTTGAGTTGAAAACTGTTTGATTTCAGTTTCTAACAACCTGCTAATGCTTATAATTTCAAAAATGACCATTTTTTTGGTCTTTATTAAAATGAAAAGGTTGATCGAAAAGTTTGGGGGATCTAAGAGTGTGGCAACCCAGTAGTCATGATTACTTCGAATTCTGACAATATGAGGGTCATGCTGCAGGTAGTGCAGCAAGAAGGCACTTATGTGCCTTGCGCATCTCGGAGCCCCAAAATTATTTTCCGGGCTAGATGCAGCTAAAAATTATTTTTAATTTTAAATCTGGTGAAGCTTTAGTATAGATGGCCTAATAGGATCAGTGCTGCACACTGCTACAAAGCCCAAATTATTTTCCAGTCAAGATACAGATAAACATGATTAGTAATTTGAAAGCTTAAAACGGTTGGTAGGGTGATTTTAACCAATCATCAAGCTTTTACTCTCCCCAGGATGACACAGGGGTAGAAAAGTCGTTTCAGATCCATGATTTGTTCATCTTTATGAACGTGAGTCTGTCTACATTATCAGTGGAGAGCCGCGTGCGCTTATCTGTCAGCACACCACCAGCAGCGCTGAACACACGTTCAGACAGAACGCTGGCTGCGGGGCATGACAAGATCTCCAAGGCGTAAGTGGCTAGCTCCGGCCATTTATCCAGATTGGAAGCCCAAAAAGAGCAAGGGTCCAGTGACACAGTCGTGGCTTCAATGTTTACTTGGAGATACTCCTGTACCATCGTCTCTAGGCGTTGACTATGTGTCAGACTTCTTGTCTCCTGTGGCCTTGCAAAGGATGGGCTAAAAAAGTGGTGAAATGATTCCGCAAAATTGATGTTACCAGCAGATACTGTGGTTCTGTCACGGTTTGAGTGCTGAACACTTGACGGTCCCACGGTTGGCAAGTTGGAACTGTGAGATTCACTACGTGCACCACTGGTATTTTGTGGAAAAGCACATGTAAGATTCTGCAACAGTCTCTGCTGATACTCCTGCATGCGTGCATCCCTTTCTATGGCAGGAATAATTTCTGCAAATTTACTTTTGTACCGGGGATCTAACAGTGTGGCAACCCAGTAGTCAGGATTATTTCTAATTCTCACAATTCGAGGGTCATGTTGCAGGTAGTGCAGCAAGAAGGCACTCATGTGTGTTGCGCATCCAGGAGCACCAAGTCCCTGTTGTGTTGGTGGCGAGGTAACAATCATGCTTCCTTCCTCTGTCCTCTCCCCCCAACCTCGCACAACAGAAATGTGATCAAGGTCTCCCTCATCTGATGAGTCTTCCATCAGTTCGTCCTCCACTTCTTCCTGGGCTCCTGCACCTTCCTCACTAGTTTGGCTGCTACCATGCGCCCTGGTAAAACCATCTCCCCCACCCTCACATGCCTGCCGCCTTGGTGCTGCCGACCGTCTGGACCTTGCAGATGTTAGCCCTTCCGCATACAACTCCTCCTCCTCTACTTCCTCCACCTCCTCTTGTGCCACCACCTGACTCCGAATTCTGTTTAACATGTGCTCCAGCATGTAAATCACCGGAATAGTCATGCTGATAATGGCATCGTCAGCACTAAACATCTTCGTCGCCATTTCAAAACTGTGCAGAAGGGTGCATAGGTCCCTGATCTGAGACCACTCCTCCAGCGTGATTTGCCCCACCTCTGAATCTCGTTGGCCCAGGCTATACGTCAGAACGTATTGCACCAGGGCTTGTCGGTGCTGCCACAGTCGCTGCAACATGTGCAGAGTTGAATTCCACCGGGTAGGCACATCGCATTTTAGCCGGTGAAGTGGCAGGCCCAACGACTTCTGTAGAGATGTAAGTCGCTGAGCTGCGGGATGCGAACGGCGGAAGTGAGCACACAGCGACCGTGCCCTCTGCAGAAGGCCATCTAGTCTGGGATAGTGGGCTAAAAATTGCTGGACAACCAGGTTCAACACGTGAGCCATACAAGGCATGTGTGTGACATTGCCCCGGCGAAGGGCCGCACCCAGGTTTGCAGCATTGTCGCACACGGCCTTCCCTGGTTTCAGGTCCAGTGGAGACAACCATTCATGAAATTGGTTCTCCAGAGCTGACCACAACTCCTCAGCTGTGTGACTCACATTTCCCAGACATTTCAATGTAAAAACCGCCTGATGACGTTGAGCCCTACTGCCAGCATAGTAAGGAGGTGTGCAGGATCCCTTCTGCGCAGTTAGAAAGCTTGTGGCATGACCAGACAGGCTTTGGGTGCAGGTGGAAGACCGAGAGGAGGTTGAGGAGGCAGAAGCAGTGGTGGAACTTTGACATAAAGAGGATTGACGCACAACTCGTGGGGACGGCAAGACTTGGACAGCAGCCCCTTGTCCTGCTGTCACCAGTGCCCAGTCAGCGACATGTAACGCCCCTGTCCATGCCTACTCGTCCAAGTGTCTGTGGTGAAATGCACCCTGTCACACACAGAGTTTCTCAAAGAAGCGGTGATGTTGTGTGCGACATGCTGGTGGAGCGCAGGCACACCTTTCTTTGAGAAGTAGTGCCGACTGGGCATCTGGTACTGGGGCACTGCGACGGACATAAGGTCTCGAAAATCCTCTGTGTCCACCAGGCGGAAAGGCAGCATTTCTGTAGCCAAGAGCTTGCAGATGGTGAAATTCAACCTCTTAGCTTTCTCATGGCTAGGAGGAAATGGTCTTTTACTTGTCCACATCTGAGGGACCGAGGGCTGGCTATTGTGCTTAGACGGGGTTGATAAGGGTGTCCCCGGCAAACTGCCGGTCTGTGAGGAAGATGCAGGCGGACATGTTAGGTTGCCTTGATCCAAAGGTGGTGCTATCGATGTCGGACAGCGCTCAAGACCAGCTGGTGTTACCACCTCCAAAGAAAATGATGACCTGCCAATCACGCTGGCTGTTGCGGGTAAAGAGGTGGCAGGTCTGCGCCCCAAAACAGGTGTGACTGCTGTCCCCCCAGTCACAGAGGATGAAGAGGCCGCGGATGCACAAGATATGGCAGACGGTGGTTGGCCCGGCCGGCTAGACCGCATTGTAGCACACTGAGCTTCCCACTGCAACTTATGCTTCATGTCCATGTGCCGGTTCATGCATGAAGTACTCAAACTATGTATTTTTTGGCCTCTACTTAGCTTTTGCTGACAAATGTTACAGATAACACGAGTTGGGTCATCTTTATCGATCTGAAAAAATGCCCAGGCTATGCAAGGCTTAGCACCCATGTGACCTGAAGAGCCACCACGACTTGTGGTGAGAGGCAGCGTTGTGTTTGAGGATGCAGTTGTTGACGTGCTTCCAGTACTACGTCTCTGTCCAGGAAGGCGCAACCTGACCTCGTCGTCACTAGCATCTTCCTCCACCTCCTCTGCTGACCTCATCTCTTGGCTGACTGTGGGTTGACAGTAAGTGGGATCTCCGACCTCATCATCATCACCCTGTGCGTTATCACACCCGTCGTCCTCAGAGCCAACCTGTTCCTGCCCTGACAAAAAACTAAAGTTGTCGCTCCAATCAGGTATTTGAGTCTTATCATCGTCTTCCTCATTGTCTCCACCAACAGGAGTTACAGTTTGGGAATGAGGGTCTACATTATGGTCAGAACCTTCTGCGTCTGGTCCTGGATCCGACTCATAAAGATTCTGGGCATCAGTGCAGATCATTTCCTCGTCTGGATTCACAGAAGCGCTGGAGTCGACCTCTGATTCCCAGGCTATAGTATGAGTAAACAGCTCTGCAGACTCAACCATCTGTTCTACCTCATACTCAGACGGGCAGCTGGAGATTTGGGAGCTGTGAGGAAGCAAGTGCGATTTGGGTGACACCTTTGAGGACTGGAGTATTTGTGATGTTGAAGTTGATGTGGAGGAGAGCCCACTTAAAGGAGCACTTGATATCCGTTGAAGCACCTGCTGTTTTTGTGCCTCATCTGGAATTTGTAGCGATTGGCGTGGCCGTAAGAAAGGGATCTTATCACATTGTCCGCTAAAAGAAGTAGACATTTTAGTTTGGCTGGAAGATGGTCTTTCTTCTGCACCTACCCCACGGACACAACCTTTTTTCCCCTTCCCAACACGCCTATTCCCCTTTCCACCAGCAGCAGGCCTTTTTCCACTCATTTTGGTGGTTAACTAATTCACAACTCTGGAGTTGTTTGCACAAAAAAACAATGGATGGTAACCGAGCAGAGCTGAGTGGCCAAACTGTGGTATTAGGCCAAAACTATTGGCTGGGTTAGATGCAGAAAAAAATTATTTTTAATTTGCAACCTGATGGAGGTCAGTATAGATGGACTAATAGACCAAGTCCCACACACCGCTAGAAGCCCAAATATTTTTTCAGAGCTAGATGCAGAAATTTTTTTTATTCAATTTGCAACCTGATGGAGGTCAGTATAGATGGACTAATAGACCAAGTCCCACACACTGCTAGAAGCCCAAATATTTTTTCAGAGCTAGATGCAGAAAAAAATTATTTTTAATTTGCAACCTGATGGAGGTCAGTATAGATGGACTAATAGACCAAGTCCCACACACTGCTAGAAGCCCAAATATTTTTTCAGAGCTAGATGCAGAAAAAAATTATTTTTAATTTGCAACCTGATGGAGGTCAGTATAGATGGACTAATAGAACAAGTCCCACACGCTGCTAGAAGCCCAAATATTTTTTCAGAGATAAATGAAGAAAAAAATTATTTTTAATTTGCAACCTGATGGAGGTCAGTATAGATGGACTAATAGACCAAGTCCCACACACTGCTAGAAGCCCAAATATTTTTTCAGAGCTAGATGCAGAAAAAAATTATTTTTAATTTGCAACCTGATGGAGGTCAGTATAGATGGACTAATAGAACAAGTCCCACACACTGCTAGAAGCCCAAATATTTTTTCAGAGCTAGATGCAGAAAAAAATTATTTTTAATTTGCAACCTGATGGAGGTCAGTATAGATGGACTAATAGACCAAGTCCCACACACTGCTAGAAGCCCAAATATTTTTTCAGAGCTAGATGCAGAAAAAAATTATTTTTAATTTGCAACCTGATGGAGGTCAGTATAGATGGACTAATAGACCAAGTCCCACACGCTGCTAGAAGCCCAAATATTTTTTCAGAGATAAATGAAGAAAAAAATTATTTTTAATTTGCAACCTGATGGAGGTCAGTATAGATGGACTAATAGACCAAGTCCCACACACTGCTAGAAGCCCAAATATTTTTTCAGAGCTAGATGCAGAAAAAAATTATTTTTAATTTGCAACCTGATGGAGGTCAGTATAGATGGACTAATAGACCAAGTCCCACACACCGCTAGAAGCCCAAATATTTTTTCAGAGCTAGATGCAGAAAAAAATTATATTCAATTTGCAACCTGCTGGAGGTCAGTATAGAAGGACTAATAGAACAAGTCCCACACACTGCTAGAAGCCCAAATATTTTTTCAGAGCTAAATGAAGAAAAAAATTATTTTTAATTTGCAACCTGATGGAGGTCAGTATAGATGGACTAATAGACCAAGTCCCACACACTGCTAGAAGCCCAAATATTTTTTCAGAGCTAGATGCAGAAAAATTTTTTATTCAGTTTGCAACCTGATGGAGGTCAGTATAGATGGACTAATAGAATGATGCTATGCCCAAAAGATTTTACTTCACTAGGTGCAGTAAAAAAATTGGTATTCTATACACAGGTGGTATATCTTGCAACACAGATAGGCTACTCCACTGACTAACACACTCTGCAATAGGCCAAAAAGGATTAGCTTTGCTAGATTCAGCCAAATGCTGTGAAAAAAACTTGCACAGCACTGGCACAGACCTGCCTGGCAAAAACTGATAGGAACTGATGTAACCTAGTCCTGAAAAGGACTCCAATTACAATTAGTCTTTACTCCCACAATCTATCTATTTAAGAGCACAGACCTGCCTGATAAAAGTCGTAGGAAATGCTGTAACCTAGTCCTTAAAAGGACTGCAATCACAACTATTCCCTACTCCCAAGCTATCTGTATATTTGTGCGAAAATTGGCTTGAAATTAACAAGGTATAGCGCACACAGCAACAGCGGTGCCGTCTAACACGCAGCTGCAGCAGTGAGAAAATGGTGGCGACGGGGAAAATGGCTTGGTCTTATAGGGCAAGGACATGTGACATACACTGCCAATCACACATGCCCTTGCTTGTGTGAAAAAAAGCACTTCGCTCCGTGTGTGCGCTGCTGATAGGCTGACAGATTGCACCTCCCCACTGCAAATGCGGGAAAGAGAAAAAAAAATGGAGATCTTCATTGTTCCTGCAGAGATCCATCCCCTGCCCCTCCCCCCACCCCGCTGTACACTCAAACTGCGTATTAACATTAATTTTCATCATTACTGAGAAAAAATCCAGTTATGATTTTGGTGCACGAACAGTTATCGAACATAACCTCGAACAGCCGAATTTTTCTCAAATTGTTCGTGTTCGCCGACTGGCTCGAACACCGCCCAAAACAGCTCGAATTTGAGATTGGCGAACAGTTCGAGTAGAACAACGCTCATCTCTACTCAGGAGCAGCCTGTATATTGTATATTTGATTGTAAACTCCTAGGACAGGGGGTAGATTATTCCGTATGCTCTCAGGAGCTGCCTGTATATTGTATATTAGAGTGTAAGCTCCTAGGACAGGGTGTAGATTATGCTGTATGCCCTCAGGAGCAGCCTGTATATTTTATATTAGAGTGTGAGCTCCTAGGACAGGGTGTACAATATTCTGTATGCTCTCAGGAGCAGCCTGTATATTGTATATTAGATTGTAAGCTCCTAGGACAAGGTGTACATTATTCTGTATGCTCTCAGGAGCAGTCTGTATATTATATATTAGATTGTAAGCTCCTAGTACAGGGTGTAGATTATTCTGTATGCCCTCAGAAGCAGCCTGTATATTGTATATTAGATTGTAAGCTCCTAGGACAGGGTGTAGATTATACTGTATGCTCTCAGGAGCAGCCTGTATATTGTATATTAGATTGTAAGCTCCTAGTACAGGGTGTAGATTATTCTGTATGCCCTCAGAAGCAGCCTGTATATTGTATATTAGATTGTAAGCTCCTAGGACAGGGTGTAGATTATTCTGTATGCTCTGAGGAGCAGCCTGTATATTGTATATTAGAGCGTAAGCTCCTAGGACTGGGTGTAGATTATTCTGTATGCTCTCAGGAGCAGCCTGTATATTGTATATTAGAGCGTAAGCTCCTAGGACATTGTGTAGATTATTCTGTATGCTCTCAGGAGCAGCCTGTATATTGTATATTAGAGTGTAAGCTCCTAGGACAGGGTGTAGATTATTCTGTATGCTCTGAGGAGCAGCCTGTATATTGTATATTAGAGCGTAAGCTCCTAGGACATTGTGTAGATTATTCTGTATGCTCTCAGGAGCAGCCTGTATATTGTATATTAGAGCGTAAACTCCTAGGACATGGTTCTGATTATTCTGTATGCTCTGAGGAGCAGCCTGTATATTGTATATTAGAGCGTAAGCTCCTAGGACAGGGTGTAGATTATTCTGTATGCTATCAGGAGCACCCTGTATATTATATAATAGATTGTAAGCTCCTAGGACAGGGTGTAGATTATTCTGTATGCTCTCAGGAGCAGCCTGTATATTGTATATTAAATTGTAAGCTCCTAGGACAGGGTGTAGATTATTCTGCATGCTCTCAGGAGCAGCCTGTATATTGTATGTTAGATTGTAAGCTCCTAGGACAGGGTGTTGATTATTCGGTATGCTCTCAGGAGCAGCCTGTATATTGTATATTAGAGTGTAAGCTCCTAGGACAGGGTGTAGATTATTCTGTTTGCTCTCAGGAGCAGCATGAATATTGTATATTAGATTGTAAGCTCCTAGGACAGGGTGTAGATTATTCTGTATGCTCTCAGGAGCCGCCTGTATATTGTATATTAGAGCGTAAGCTCCTAGGACATTGTGTAGATTATTCTGTATGCTCTCAGGAGCAGCCTGTATATTGTATATTAGAGTGTAAGCTCCTAGGACAGGGTGTAGATTATTCTGTATGCTCTGAGGAGCAGCCTGTATATTGTATATTAGAGCGAAAGCTCCTAGGACAGGGTGTAGATTATTCTGTATGCTCTGAGGAGCAGCCTGTATATTGTATATTAGAGCGTAAGCTCCTAGGACTGGGTGTAGATTATTCTGTATGCTCTCAGGAGCAGCCTGTATATTGTATATTAGAGCGTAAGCTCCTAGGACATTGTGTAGATTATTCTGTATGCTCTCAGGAGCAGCCTGTATATTGTATATTAGAGTGTAAGCTCCTAGGACAGGGTGTAGATTATTCTGTATGCTCTGAGGAGCAGCCTGTATATTGTATATTAGAGCGAAAGCTCCTAGGACAGGGTGTAGATTATTCTGTATGCTCTGAGGAGCAGCCTGTATATTGTATATTAGAGCGTAAGCTCCTAGGACAGGGTGTAGATTATTCTGTATGCTATCAGGAGCACCCTGTATATTATATAATAGATTGTAAGCTCCTAGGACAGGTTGTAGATTATTCTGTATGCTCTCAGGAGCAGCCTGTATATTGTATATTAAATTGTAAGCTCCTAGGACAGGGTGTAGATTATTCTGCATGCTCTCAGGAGCAGCCTGTATATTGTATGTTAGATTGTAAGCTCCTAGGACAGGGTGTTGATTATTCGGTATGCTCTCAGGAGCAGCCTGTATATTGTATATTAGAGTGTAAGCTCCTAGGACAGGGTGTAGATTATTCTGTTTGCTCTCAGGAGCAGCATGAATATTGTATATTAGATTGTAAGCTCCTAGGACAGGGTGTAGATTATTCTGTATGCTCTCAGGAGCCGCCTGTATATTGTATATTAGAGTGTAAGCTCCAAGGACAGGGTGTAGATTATTCTGTATGCTCTCAGGAGCAGTCTGTATATTATATATTAGAGTGTAAGCTCCTAGGGCAGAGTGTACATTATTCTGTATGCTCTCATGAGCAGCTTGTATATTGCATGTTAGATTGTAAGCTCCTAGGACAGGGTGTTGGTTATTCTGTATGCTCTCAGGAGCAGCCTGTATATTGTATATTAGATTGTAAACTCCTAGGACAGGGTGTAGATTATTCTGTATGCTCTCAGGAGCAGCCTGTATATTGTATATTAGATTGTAAGCTCCTAGGACAGGGTGTACATTATTCTATATGCTCTCAGGAGCAGCCTGTATATTGTATATTAGATTGTTAGTGACTCACCCCCTGGGCCAGTGTTGTAGTGCGGCGCACACGCGCGCGGGGAATACCCGGAGCCGGATCCGATGGGGGTAGTAGTCTTCGTGTGGCGGTGACCCGGTCCGTGCCCAGGGTGGTCAAACTAAGTGGCAGTTATTGGTATGATGGTATTAGTGTCCGACTACGCCACCCGTTGAATGGGGCTATGAAGCCGCCGCTGCAGGGCAGTCCGCCGAGGCCGGTGGTACGGATGTGCAGCGTGGATGGTATAACCCCCAACGGGAGGGGTATGGCCTCAGGGCAGAGGATGAGGTTGATGTTGGGAGTGATGGTGTGGATGTCCCAGCACTAATGGTGCGACAAGGAAGCACGGAGACGCGAGGGTACAGTTCAGGGTCTTTACTAATGGTACAAGGCAAATTCCCCCGGGAGTACTGGCTAGTAGTTGGGGCCTGGTTAGTCTGCGAGTAAGCCGGAGTTCCCCTGGCCAGGTGGAGTTGTAGGCCTTCCCGTTAGTCTGTACCCTTCCTGGCTACCCTGCTTTCGGCGGTTACAAGTAGCCCACGTCCCTGGGTATACCGTGTGGTGCTCACCCGTATGGCTGGTGACCTGGGGCCTCCTGTTAGCCTCCGCTCCGGGATGGCGGTGCTGGTCCCTTCGTTGTGACTGAGCCTCCGGGCTTTTATGGCCAGAGGACCTGGAATCCCCTGCCGGATGGATTCTGCTGCTGGGTATATCTTAGTCCCCACAGCCTCGGACTCCTGTGTCCGGTTTTAGTACCTTCTCCCAGGGCGAGCTCTGCACAGCTCCAGCCCCTGGCGCTTCTCCTTGGCTCCTACAGAGCTCCTGATGTCTATCTGTCCCTGTTTCTGCGTGTCCAGACCAGACTCCGTCTCTGTCTGGAACTCCTCTCTCTAACCCTGCTTCAGCCCCAGTTTATATAGGGGAAGTTCTTCCCCTCCCATGACTGGGCAGGAGGTGTGGCATGCTTAGGATTCCTGCCCAGGAGACCTCCCACCTGCTCACAGACGTAATACTGCTATTACTGTGGAAACCAGACCCCTGGGGTGCCACATAAGCTCCTAGGACAGGGTGTACATTATTCTGTATGCTCTCAGGAGCAGCCTGTATATTGTATATTAGAGTGTAAGCTCCTAGGACAGGGCGCAGATTATTCTGTATGCTCTTAGGAGCAGTCTGTATATTGTATATTAGATTGTAAGCTCGTAGGACAGGGTGTAGATTTTTCTGTATGCTGTCAGGAGCAGCCTGTATATTGTATATTAGAGTGTAAGCTCCTAGGACAGGGTGTAGATTATTTTGTATGCTCTCAGGAGCAGCCTGTATATTGTATATTAGGGTGTAAGCTCCTAGGACAGGGTTTAGATTATTCTGTATGCCCTCAGGAGCAGCCTGTATATTGTATATTAGGGTGTAAGCTCCTAGGACAGGGTTTATATTATTCTGTATGCCCTCAGGAGCAACCTGTATATTGTATATTAGGGTGTAAACTCCTAGGACAGGGTTTAGATTATTCTGTATGCTCTCAGGAGCAGTCTCTATATTATATATTAGAGTGTAAGCTCATAGGACAGGGTGTAGATTATTCTGTATGATCTCAGGAGCAGCCTGTATATTGTATATTAGAGTGTAAACTCCTAGGACAGGGTTTAGATTATTCTGTATGCTCTCAGGAGCAGCCTGTATATTGTATATTATAGTGTAAGCTCCTCGGACAGGGTGTAGATTATTCTGTATGCCCTCAGGAGCAGCCTGTATATTGTATATTGTATATTATAGTGTAAGCTCCTCGGACAGGGTGTAGATTATTCTGTATGCTCTCAGGAGCAGCCTGTATATTGTATATTAGAGCGAAAGCTCCTAGGACAGGGTGTAGATTATTCTGTATGCTCTGAGGAGCAGCCTGTATATTGTATATTAGAGCGAAAGCTCCTAGGACAGGGTGTAGATTATTCTGTATGCTATCAGGAGCACCCTGTATATTATATAATAAATTGTAAGCTCCTAGGACAGGGTGTAGATTATTCTGTATGCTCTCAGGAGCAGCCTGTATATTGTATATTAGAGTGTAAGCTCATAGGACAGGGTGTAGATTATTCTGTACGCTCTCAGGAGCAGCCTGTATATTGTATATTAGAGTGTAAGCTCCTAGGACAGGGTGTAGATTATTCTGTATGCCCTCAGGAGCAGCCTGTATATTGTATATTAGAGTGTAAGCTCCTAGGGCAGGGTGTAGATTATTCTGCATGATCTCAGGTGCAGCCTGTATATTGTATATTAGATTGTAAGCTCCTAGGACAGGGTGTAGATTATTCTGTATGATCTCAGGAGCAGCCTGTATATTGTATATTAGATTGTAAGCTCCTAGGACAGGGTGTAGATTATTCTGCACACTCTCAGGAGCAGTCTGTATATTGTATATTAGATTGTAAACTCCTAGGACAGGGTGTAGATTATTCTGTATGCTCTCAGGAGCAGCTTGTATATTGTATATTAGATTGTAAGCTCCTAGGACAGGGTGTACATTATTCTGTATGCTCTCAGGAGCAGCCTGTATATTGTATATTAGATTGTAAGCTCCTAGGACAGGGTGTACATTATTCTGTATGCTCTCAGGAGCAGCCTGTATATTGTATATTAGAGTGTAAGCTTCTAGGACAGGGCGTAGATTATTCTGTATGCTCTTAGGAGCAGTCTGTATATTGTATATTAGATTGTAAACTCCTAGGACAGGGTGTAGATTTTTCTGTATGCTGTCAGGAGCAGTCTGTATATTGTATATTAGAGTGTTAGCTCCTAGGACAGGGTGAAGATTATTCTGTATGCTCTCAGGAGCAGCCTGTATATTGTATATTAGAGTGTAAGCTCCTAGGACAGGGTGTAGATTATTTTGTATGCTCTCAGGAGCAGCCTGTATATTGTATATTAGGGTGTAAGCTCCTAGGACAGGGTTTAGATTATTCTGTATGCCCTCAGGAGCAGCCTGTATATTGTATATTAGGGTGTAAGTTCCTAGGACAGGGTGTAGATTATTCTGTATGCTCTCAGGAACAGCCTGTATAATGTATATTAGAGTGTAAGCTCCTAGGACAGGGTGTAGATTATTCTGTATGCTCTCAGGAGCAGCCTGTATATTGTATATTAGAGTGTAAGCTCCTAGGACAGGGTGTAGATTATTCTGTACGCTCTCAGGAGCAGCCTGTATATTGTATATTAGAGTGTAAGCTCCTAGGACAGGGTGTAGATTATTCTGTATGCCCTCAGGAGCAACCTGTATATTGTATATTAGGGTGTAAGCTCCTAGGACAGGGTGTAGATTATTCTGTATGCCCTCAGGAGCAGCCTGTATATTGTATATTAGGGTGTAAGCTCCTAGGACAGGGTTTAGATTATTCTGTATGCTCTCAGGAGCAGCATGTATATTGTATATTAGAGTGTAAGCTCCTAGGACAGGGTGTAGATTATTCTGTATGCTCTCAGGAGCAGCCTGTATTTCGTATATTAGAGTGTAAGCTCCTAGGACAGGGTGTAGATTATTCTGTATGCCCTCAGGAGCTGCCTGTATATTGTATATTAGATTGCAAACTCCTTGGACAGGGTGTAGATTATTCTGTATGCTCTCAGGAGCAGCCTGTATTTCGTATATTAGAGTGTAAGCTCCTAGGACAGGGTGTAGATTATTCTGTATGCCCTCAGGAGCAGCCTGTATATTGTATATTATAGTGTAAGCTCCTCGGACAGGGTGTAGATTGTTCTGTATGCCCTCAGGAGCAGCCTGTATATTGTATATTAAAGTGTAAGCTACTAGGACAGGGTGTAGATTATTCTGTATGCTCTCAGGAGCAGCCTGTATAATGTATATTAGAGTGTAAGCTCCTAGGACAGGGTGTAGATTATTCTGTATGCTCTCAGGAGCAGCCTGTATATTGTATATTAGAGTGTAAGCTCCTAGGACAGGGTGTAGATTATTCTGTACGCTCTCAGGAGCAGCCTGTATATTGTATATTAGAGTGTAAGCTCCTAGGACAGGGTGTAGATTATTCTGTATGCCCTCAAGAGCAGCCTGTATATTGTATATTAGAGTGTAAGCTCCTAGGGCAGGGTGTAGATTATTCTGCATGATCTCAGGAGCAGCCTGTATATTGTATATTAGATTGTAAGCTCCTAGGACAGGGTGTAGATTATTCTATATGCTCTCAGGAGCAGCCTGTATATTGTATATTAGAGTGTAAACTCCTAGGACAGGGTGTAGATTATTCTGTATGCCCTCAGGAGCAGCCTGTATATTGTATATTAGATTGTAAGCTCCTAGGACAGGGTGTAGATTATTCTGTATGATCTCAGGAGCAGCCTGTATATTGTATATTAGATTGTAAGCTCCTTGGACAGGGTGTAGATTATTCTGTATGATCTGAGGAGCAGCCTGTATATTGTATATTAGAGTGTAAGCTCCTCGGACAGGGTGTAGATTATTCTGTATGCCCTCAGGAGCAGCCTATATATTATATATTAGATTGTAAGCTCCTAGGACAGGGTGTAGAATATTCTGTATGCTCTCAGGAGCAGCCTGTATTCTGTATATTACATTGTAAGCTCCCAGGACAGGGTGTAGATTATTCTATATGCCCTCAGGAGCAGCCTGTATACTGTATATTAGAGTGTAAGCTCCTAGGACAGAACGTAAATTATTCTGTATGCTCTCAGGAGCAGCCTGTATATTGTATATTAGATTGTAAACTCCTAGGACAGGGTGTATATTATTCTGTATGCTCTCAGTAGCAGCCTGTATAGTGTATATTAGATTGTAAGCTCCTAGGACAGAACGTAGATTATTCTGTATGCTCACAGGAGCAGCCTGTATATTGTATATTAGATTGTAAGCTCCTAGGACAGGGTGTAGATTATTCTGTAAGCTCTCAGGAGCAGCCTGTATATTGTATGTTAGATTGTTAGCTCCTATGACAGGGTGTAGATTATTCTGTATGTCCTCAGGAGCAGCCTGTGTATTGTATATTAGACTGTAAGCTCCTAGGACAGGGTGTAGATTGTTCTGTATGCCCTCAGGAGCAGTCTGTATATTGTATATTAGATTGTAAGCTCCTAGGACAGGGTGTAGATTATTCTGTATGTCCTCAGGAGCAGTGTGTATATTGTATAGTAGAGTATAAGCTCCTAGGACAGGGTGTAGATTATTCTGTATGCTATCAGGAGCAGCCTGTATATTGTATATTAGAGTGTAAACTCCTAGGACAGGGTGTACATTATTCTGTATGCCCTCAGGAGCAGGCTGTATATTGTATATTAGATTGTAAGCTCCTAGGACAGGGTGTAGATTATTCTGTATGCTCTCAGGAGCAGCCTGTATATTGTATATTAGAGTGTAAGCTCCTAGGACATGGTGTAGAATATTCTGTATGCTCTCAGGAGCAGCCTGTATATTGTATATTAGATTGTAAGCTCCTAGGACAGGGTGTAGATTATTCTGTAAGCTCTCAGGAGCAGCCTGTATATTGTATATTAGATTGTAAGCTCCTAGGACAGGGTGTAAATTATTCTGTATGCTCTCAGGAGCAGCCTGTATATTGTATATTAAAGTGTAAGCTCCTAGGACAGGGTGTAGATTATTCTGTATGCTCTCAGGAGCAGCCTGTATATTGTATATTAGAGTGTGAGCTCTTAGGACAGGGTGTAGATTATTCTGTATATCCTCAGGAGCAGCCTGCATATTGTATATTAGAGCGTAAGCTCCTAGGACAGGGTGTAGATTATTCTGTATGCTTTCAGGAGCAGCCTGTATATTGTATATTAAAGTGTAAGCTCCTAGGACAGGGTGTAGATAATTCTGCATGCTCTCAGGAGCAGCCTGTATATTGTATATTAGAACGAAAGCTCCTAGGACAGGGTGTACATTATTCTGAATGCTCTGAGGAGCAGCCTGTATATTGTATATTAGAGCGTAAACTCCTAGGACAGGGTGTAGATTATTCTGTATGCTATCAGGAGCACCCTGTATATTATATAATAGATTGTAAACTCCTAGGACAGGGTGTAGATTATTCTGTATGCCCTCAGGAGCAGCCTGTATATTGTATATTAAATTGTAAGCTCCTAGGACAGGGTGTAGATTATTCTGTATGCCCTCAGGAGCAGCCTGTATATTGTATATTAGATTGTAAGCTCCTAGGACAGGGTGTAGATTATTCTGTATGATCTCAGGAGCAGCCTGTATATTGTATATTAGATTGTAAGCTCCTTGGACAGGGTGTAGATTATTCTGTATGATCTGAGGAGCAGCCTGTATATTGTATATTAGAGTGTAAGCTCCTCGGACAGGGTGTAGATTATTCTGTATGCCCTCAGGAGCAGCCTATATATTATATATTAGATTGTAAGCTCCTAGGACAGGGTGTAGAATATTCTGTATGCTCTCAGGAGCAGCCTGTATTCTGTATATTACATTGTAAGCTCCCAGGACAGGGTGTAGATTATTCTATATGCCCTCAGGAGCAGCCTGTATACTGTATATTAGAGTGTAAGCTCCTAGGACAGAACGTAAATTATTCTGTATGCTCTCAGGAGCAGCCTGTATATTGTATATTAGATTGTAAACTCCTAGGACAGGGTGTATATTATTCTGTATGCTCTCAGTAGCAGCCTGTATAGTGTATATTAGATTGTAAGCTCCTAGGACAGAACGTAGATTATTCTGTATGCTCACAGGAGCAGCCTGTATATTGTATATTAGATTGTAAGCTCCTAGGACAGGGTGTAGATTATTCTGTAAGCTCTCAGGAGCAGCCTGTATATTGTATGTTAGATTGTTAGCTCCTATGACAGGGTGTAGATTATTCTGTATGTCCTCAGGAGCAGCCTGTGTATTGTATATTAGACTGTAAGCTCCTAGGACAGGGTGTAGATTGTTCTGTATGCCCTCAGGAGCAGTCTGTATATTGTATATTAGATTGTAAGCTCCTAGGACAGGGTGTAGATTATTCTGTATGTCCTCAGGAGCAGTGTGTATATTGTATAGTAGAGTATAAGCTCCTAGGACAGGGTGTAGATTATTCTGTATGCTATCAGGAGCAGCCTGTATATTGTATATTAGAGTGTAAACTCCTAGGACAGGGTGTACATTATTCTGTATGCCCTCAGGAGCAGGCTGTATATTGTATATTAGATTGTAAGCTCCTAGGACAGGGTGTAGATTATTCTGTATGCTCTCAGGAGCAGCCTGTATATTGTATATTAGAGTGTAAGCTCCTAGGACATGGTGTAGAATATTCTGTATGCTCTCAGGAGCAGCCTGTATATTGTATATTAGATTGTAAGCTCCTAGGACAGGGTGTAGATTATTCTGTAAGCTCTCAGGAGCAGCCTGTATATTGTATATTAGATTGTAAGCTCCTAGGACAGGGTGTAAATTATTCTGTATGCTCTCAGGAGCAGCCTGTATATTGTATATTAAAGTGTAAGCTCCTAGGACAGGGTGTAGATTATTCTGTATGCTCTCAGGAGCAGCCTGTATATTGTATATTAGAGTGTGAGCTCTTAGGACAGGGTGTAGATTATTCTGTATATCCTCAGGAGCAGCCTGCATATTGTATATTAGAGCGTAAGCTCCTAGGACAGGGTGTAGATTATTCTGTATGCTTTCAGGAGCAGCCTGTATATTGTATATTAAAGTGTAAGCTCCTAGGACAGGGTGTAGATAATTCTGCATGCTCTCAGGAGCAGCCTGTATATTGTATATTAGAACGAAAGCTCCTAGGACAGGGTGTACATTATTCTGAATGCTCTGAGGAGCAGCCTGTATATTGTATATTAGAGCGTAAACTCCTAGGACAGGGTGTAGATTATTCTGTATGCTATCAGGAGCACCCTGTATATTATATAATAGATTGTAAACTCCTAGGACAGGGTGTAGATTATTCTGTATGCCCTCAGGAGCAGCCTGTATATTGTATATTAAATTGTAAGCTCCTAGGACAGGGTGTAGATTATTCTGTATGCTCTCAGGAGCAGCCTGTATATTGTATATTAGAGTGTAAGCTCCTAGAACAGGGTGTAGATTATTCTGTACGCTCTCAGGAGCAGCCTGTATATTGTATATTAGATTGTAAGCTCCTAGGACAGGGTGTACATCATTCAGTATGCCCTCAGGAGCAGCCTGTATATTGTATATTAGATTGTAAGCTCCTAGGACAAGGTGTACATCATTCAGTATGCCCTCAGGAGCAGCCTGTATATTGTATATTAGAGTGTAAGCTCCTAGGACAGGGTGTAGATTATTCTATATGCCCTCAGGAGCAGCCTGTATACTGTATATTAGTGTGTAAGCTCCTAGGACAGAACGTAAATTATTCTGTATGCTCTCAGGAGCAGCCTGTATATTGTATATTAGAGTGTAAGCTCCTAGGACAGGGTGTATATTATTCTGTATGCTCTCAGTAGCAGCCTGTATAGTGTATATTAGGTTGTAAGCTCCTAGGACAGAACGTAGATTATTCTGTATGCTCACAGGAGCAGCCTGTATATTGTATATTAGATTGTAAGCTCCTAGGACAGGGTGTAGATTATTCTGCATACTCTCAGGAGCAGCCTGTATACTGTATGTTAGATTGTTAGCTCCTATGACAGGGTGTAGATTATTCTGTATGTCCTCAGGAGCAGCCTGTGTATTGTATATTAGAGTGTAAGCTCCTAGGACAGGGTGTAGATTATTCTGTATGCTCTCACGAGCAGTCTGTATATTGTATATTAGATTGTAAGCTCCTAGGACAGGGTGCAGATTATTCTGTATGCTCACTGGAGCAGCCAGTATATTGTATATTAGAGTGTACGCTCCTAGGACAGGGTGTAGATTATTCTGTATGCTGTCAGGAGCAGCCTGTATATAGTATATTAGATTGTAAGCTCCTAGGACAGGGTGTAAAATATTCTGTATGCTCTCAGGAGAAGCCTGTATATTGTATATTAGATCGTAAGCTCCTATTACAGGGTGTAGATTATTCTGTATGCCCTCAGGAGCAGCCTGTATATTGTATATTAGATTGTAAGCTCCTAGGACAGAACGTAGATTATTCTGTATGCTCTCAGGAGCAGCCTGTATACTGTATGTTAGATTGTTAGCTCCTAGGACAGGGTGTAGATTATTCTGTATGCTCTCAGGAGCAGCCTGTATATTGTATATTAGAGTGTAAACTCCTAGGACAGGGTGCACATTATTCTGTATGCCCTCAGGAGCAGCCTGTATATTGTATATTAGATTGTAAGCTCCTAGGACAGGGTGTAGATTATTCTGTATGCTCTCAGGAGCAGCCTGTATATTGTATATTAGAGTGTAATCTCCTCGGACAGGGTGTAGATTATTCTGTATGCTCTCAGGAGCAGCCTGTATATTGTATATTAGAGTGTAAGCTCCTAGGACATGGTGTAGAATATTCAGTATGCTCTCAGGAGCAGCCTGTGTATTGTATATTAGATTGTAAGCTCCTAGGACAGGGTGTAGATTATTCTGTAAGCTCTCAGGAGCAGCCTATATATTGTATATTAGATTGTAAGCTCCTAGGACAGGGTGTAAATTATTCTGTATGCTCTCAGGAGCAGCCTGTATATTGTATATTAAAGTGTAAGCTCCTAGGACAGGGTGTAGATTATTCTGTATGCCCTCAGGAGCAGCCTGTATATTGTATATTAGAGTGTAAACTCCTAGGACAGGGTGTAGATTATTCTGTATGCTCTCAGGAGCAGCCTGTATATTGTATATTAGAGTGTAAGCTCTTAGGACAGGGTGTAGATTATTCTGTATGTCCTCAGGAGCAGCCTGCATATTGTATATTAGAGCGTAAGCTCCTAGGACAGGGTGTAGATTATTCTGTATGCTCTCAGGAGCAGCCAGTATATTGTATATTAGAGTGTAAGCTCCTAGGACAGGGTGTAGATTATTCTGTATGCTCTCAGGAGCAGCCTGTATATTGTATATTAGAGTGTAAGCTCTTAGGACAGGGTGTAGATTATTCTGTATGTCTTCAGGAGCAGCCTGCATATTGTATATTAGAGCGTAAACTCCTAGGACAGGGTGTAGATTATTCTGTATGCTCTCAGGAGCAGCCTGTATATTGTATATTAGAGCGTAAACTCCTAGGACAGGGTGTAGATTATTCTGTATGCTATCAGGAGCACCCTGTATATTATATAATAGATTGTAAGCTCCTAGGACAGGGTGTAGATTATTCTGTATGCCCTCAGGAGCAGCTTGTATATTGTATATTAAATTGTAAGCTCCTAGGACAGGGTGTAGATTATTCTGTACGCTCTCAGGAGCAGCCTGTATATTGTATATTAGATTGTAAGCTCCTAGGACAGGGTGTACATCATTCAGTATGCCCTCAGGAGCAGCCTGTATATTGTATATTAGATTGTAAGCTCCTAGGACAGGGTGTAGATTACTCTGTATGCTCTCAGGAGCAGCCTGTACATTGTATATTAGATTGTAAGCTCCTAGGACAGGGTGTAGATTATTTTGTATGCTCTCAGGAGCAGCCTGTATATTGTATATTAGAGTGTAAGCTCCTAGGACAGGGTGTAGATTATTCTGTACGCTCTCAGGAGCAGCCTGTATATTGTATATTAGATTGTAAGCTCCTAGGACAGGGTGTACATCATTCAGTATGCCCTCAGGAGCAGCCTGTATATTGTATATTAGATTGTAAATGTGACACCCCAGGGGTCTGGTTGCCACAGTGATAGAGATATTATGTCTGAGAGCAGGTGGGAGGTCCTTTGGTCAGGGATCCTGTGCATGCCACACCTCCTGCCCAGTCTTGGGAGGGGAAGAACTTCCCCTATATAAACCCGGGGCTGAAGCAGGGTGAGCAGTCAAGGAGAGTAGAGACAAGAAACAGTCACAGGAAGAAACAGCAGAAGCTCAGTGGGAGCAATACTACTACAAGTCAGGGGCTGGCAGCTGCAGAGCTCGCCCTGACTGAGAAGCTTTCTTACCGGACCCAGCGTCCGAGGCTGTGGGGACTAACTCTTACCCAGCAGCAGAAGCCGACCGGCAGGGGATTTCAGGTCCTCAGGCCCAGAAACCCGAAGGCACGGTCACACGCGTGGGACCAGCACCGCCATCGTGGAGCGGAAGCCATTAGAAGGCCCCGAGTCACCGGCCATATGGGTGAGCACCACACGGTACACTCAGGGACGTGGGCTACTTATATCCGCTTCTAGCAAGGTAGCCAGAAGAGTACAGTCAGTTTGGGAGGCCTACAACTCCGCCTGGCCAGGGGAGATCCCATCTGCTCAAGGACTGACCAGGCCCCGTTCACTAGCAAGTACTCCGGGAGGGTCTATCGTTGTTACCAGTAAAGACCCTGAATTACACCGCACCGTCTCTGAGTGGTTCCTGCTACCCCCATCATCCACATCTGCTGCCCTGAGGCCATACCCCTCCCGTTGGGGGTTATACCATCTACGCTGCACCATCCATCCACCGGCCTCAGTGGACTGTCCTGCAGCGGCAGCTCCATAGCTGCATTCAACGGGTGGCGTAGTCGTCCTGCATCTACCGCTGTTACATCGCCGCTCAGTTTGACTCCCTGGGCACGGACCGGGTCACCGCCACGAGACTACAACCCTCAAGAGATCCGGCTCCGGGTAAGCTCCCGCGTGCGCAACGCAGCGCGACACAGGCCCAGGGGCGCGTCAACTTTGGCGTAGTCGGCAGGATTTCGTGCCCGCAACCACCGGGTACTGCGTGCCTGAAAAAGAGACTTTTCAAACTTACCTGTGGTGAAGATTCCCGCCATCCGGCGCCATCTTCAGCCTTCTTCCCGCCATCGGTGAAGTTTCCCGCCATCCGGCGCCATCTTCTGCCTTCTTCCCGCCATCCGTGGAGTTTTCCCGCCATTGGACGCCATCTTGAGGACGCCGCGCGGGAAGAAGAGGGGCGTGGACTCCGAAAGCGCGCGAGAACTGAAGCCCCGCCTCACGTCCGGACGTTGCGTAAGGTCCTGGAAGGAGCCCAGCAGACGCCGACGTCACAGGAGCGCGACGGAAGGTCCTCAACCCTGACGATCCACTGCGGAGCCGCGGCCTACGGAAGAGGATCATCGCAAGGTAGGCCACGGTCCACTAGGGGGGAGGAAGATGTCGGATACGGAGGAGAGCTTCACTGCCTCAACCCCCGCCAGCGCTACCGCTGCTGCAGTTATGCCCTTCACCATGCCCTATATCCCGGGAGCAGCTTGGCTACCCCAGTACTCAGGGGAGTCACATACCCTGCATGACTTTAGAGAAAAGCTGGATAGCCTCTTCCAGGTGTACCCCCTCACAGAAGAGCAAAAAGTGAGCATCCTGGTGGCCCAACTAACCGGGGCAGCCAAAAGGGAAGTAAAATCCTGGCCACCTGGGAGGAAGACTGTCGCAGGGATACTAACCCGGCTGAAGGACACCTTTGATACCCGCACCTCAGCCGAGATTAAGCTTAGATTCTACGGGTGCAAGCAGCGAGCGCATGAGAGTATAAGGGACTATGCACTAAACCTACAAGAGGCCCTGAGGGCCATTAAGCAGACCGACCCTGATGGAGTGGGAAACGAGGACAGGCTGTTGACCGAACAGTTTATAGAGGGACTGTATTGTAATACCCACCGAACCCAGTTGCGGGCAATGGCCTTACAGGATCCCCATCTTGGCTTTGCACAGTTCAAGGACAGAGCCATCCGGGTGCTCCGAGAACCGGCACCGGGTGGCGTTGTGACCCACAAGCGCCCTGCTATCACTTACCACCAGGAGGCGGCGCCCTTGTCGGCAGGGCCTGTGGGAGCTGATGCGCAGGCTTTGGACAATGACCCGGCTCCAGACCTACACCATCAGGTCCAAGAGCTAGCTAAGAGCGTTGCTGCGCTAACCCGAACTGTGCAGTCTTTACAGGCTTCCACCCCAGGGAAGATCCAGCTGGCATCCGGACCGGAGGACATCCCGTGGCGTCGACCAAGGAGGACCCCACCGGCCAGAGGAAGACCCAGTGACCGATACAGCGAGGACGGACGACCCATCTGCCGCCGCTGCAATCAACCTGGACATATGGCAAGGTACTGTTCTTTAAACGGGCACAACCTGGGGTAGAGGGCCAACCCCCAGGAAAAAGATCACCAGGCCCATCGAACTGGCGCGACAGATATGTGGGAGGACGTCCAGTCTTGCCTGTGGTACTGGATGGCATTCCCATGAGTGCCCTACTGGACACCGGGTCACAGGTCACCACCATCCCGTACGTGCTCTTTAAGCAGTACTGGAATGACTCGGATATTACCCGCTACCCTGACGACGACTTGAGTATCATCACCAGCAATGGCCAGCCCGTGCCACAGATCGGATTTAAAGAGGTGACCATCAAAATCGGTAGAGTCGAACTGGCAGCACAGGGACTGATCATTGTAGATATTGACAAACATGAGAGTCACCCAAAAATAACTCTAGGAACTAATGTAATTGAAAATTGTCTTGCAGAGGTGATTTTCCTTTTACAGCAGGTTGCCAAGAACGCCAGCTCCGGCGAGCAGCGGGTGCTCCAGAAAGAGATCCGGGCACTGATGCGACGGCAACAGGTGGAACTCTCCGGCGGTGAGATTGGTAGCGTAAGAATGTGTGACCCTTTTCCTATTGCCATGCCCCCAAAAAGTGAAATGATGATTTGGTGCCGGGCAGCTATTGGTCTGAGAGGTAGAGATTACCAGGCAATGGTAGAACCAGTTTACTCAGACAGTAGGCCCACCATTTTGACAGCACGGGGGGTGGTCAATGTACGCCATGGGAGGGTGCCCGTTCGCATAATAAATATCGGGGAGAGGGAAGTGTACCTGCCCCGGTATGCCACGCTAGCCAAATTATATACCATTAACCAAAATGCTATACAATCTGTGGAACCCTTGCCTCCATCTCACCCGGAGGAAGGTAACGGCTCTAAGAAAACAGAGGAGGACTGGTGTCAGCAACTACATTTGGGTACTGACTCCACTCCCTCACATCAGAAACAGGGAGTCTATCGGGTGGTTCAAGAGTACGAGAGAGTGTTTAGTAAACACCCGTTAGACTTCGGGCGAGTCAAGGGGGTAGAACACCACATCCCCACGGGAGACCATCCTCCCATAAAAGAGAGGTATCGACCCGTACCCCCTGCACACTACCAACACGCCAAGGGGATGCTTAGAGACATGAAGGAGGCTGGGGTGATCAGGGATAGCTGTAGCCCCTGGGCAGCTCCACTAGTCTTAGTCCGAAAGAAAGACAACACCATGAGGATGTGTGTAGATTACCGGAAAATCAATCGTATCACACACAAGGATGCGTACCCCTTACCAAGGATAGAGGAGTCATTGGCTGCTTTAAGATCTGCTAACTTCTTCTCTACCTTGGATCTCACTAGCGGGTACTGGCAGGTTCCTGTAGCAGAGGCGGACCGGGAGAAGACCGCATTCACCACCCCGATGGGACTTAGCGAGTTCACCTGCATGCCGTTCGGACTCTGCAACGCACCGGGAACCTTCCAACGACTAATGGAGTGTTGTCTGGGCCACAGAAACTTCGAGACGGTCCTGTTGTACCTGGACGATGTCATCGTATATTCCAAGACGTACGAGGATCACCTGAAACACCTGGCGGAAGTGTTCGAAGCTCTGGCAAGTTACGGCCTAAAGGTGAAACCCTCCAAGTGTCACCTCCTGAAACCAAAGGTGCAGTACCTGGGACACGTGGTGAGCGCTGACGGAGTGGCTCCCGACCCTGATAAGATCACCGCAATTAAGGAATGGCCAAGCCCCTCCAGCGTAAAAGAAGTGCGGCAGTTCCTCGGGTTGGTAGGCTACTACCGAAGGTTTATTCCCGGTTTCACCAAAAAGGCAGCACCTATGCAGGACCTCCTGATAGGCCAGTCCCGGAAGGCCAAGAACCAGAAGCCGCCCTTCAAATGGGAGGAGCTGGAAGAAGAGTCCTTCCGCCAGCTGAAGATGGCCCTCACGGGGGACGAAATCCTGGCGTACCCGGATTATAGCCAGCCCTTTATCCTCTACACCGACGCCAGTAACATCGGGCTAGGAGCCGTACTGTCCCAGATCCAGCAGGGGAAGGAACGAGTAATCGCCTACGCCAGCCGAAAACTGCGACCCACCGAAAGGAACCCCGAGAATTACAGCTCATTTAAGTTAGAGTTCCTGGCCGTAGTATGGGCAGTCACCGAGGGCTTTAAGCATTACCTCGCTTCTTCCCGGTTCACCGTGTACACGGATAACAACCCGTTGACACACCTGGACACGGCAAGACTCGGTGCCCTGGTGCAGAGGTGGATGGCCCGTCTGTCCAACTACGAGTTCACAATCAAATACCGGGCAGGACGCTCCAATACCAACGCGGACGCCCTGTCCAGGATGCCCAACCTGCCGGACGGAGGAGAAGATCCGGAGGGACTGGAAGAAGTTGAACTCCCTGCGTTCCACCGTCATGGGACTATCCAGTATTCCCACCGGGTAAGGAGTAAGCAAGCTGCTACGTTGAACCCCTTACCCCACTACAACTGGGCGGAAACGCAAGACAGCGACCCTGCCGTCCGACTGGTGAAGGAGATGCTGACTCGGCCAGAGGCTCGCCTTGAACCAGACGCTCCGGAGGAAGCCAAACAACTATGGGCAGAGAAGAGTCGACTGTTCCTTTACAAAGGGAAGTTGTGCCGCAGAATGGTTAACTCCCGGACGCATGAATTACTCTGGCAAGTAGTGGTGCCACGAAGAGACGCAGCCATGGTGATGGAGGCATACCACGACGGAGCTGGACACTTCGGGTGGAAGAAGCTGGAGTTCCTGCTGCGCGAGCGGTTCCACTGGGTAGGCATGAGGGGAACCATCGAGAAGTGGTGCAGAGACTGTGGCCCGTGCAACCTGAGAAGGAAGGACCGTGCCAGCCAGAAGACTCCCCTGCAGTCCATCGTCACCCGGCAACCGTTGGAACTGGTAGCCTTGGATCATGTAAAACTGACCCCAAGCAGAAGTGGCTACGTCTACGCGTTAACCATCGTGGATCATTACTCCCGGTTTCTGGTTGTCGTCCCTGTCAAGGACTTAACGGCTCAAACAGCAGCTAGAGCCTTCCAGCAGCACTTTTGCCGTCCACACGGGTACCCGGACCAAGTGCTGACGAACCAGGGACCTGCCTTTGAAGCGGAGGTCTTCCAGGAATTCTGCAATCTGTATGGCTGCCGGAAGATAAGGACGCCACCCTACCATCCGCAAACTAATGGACTTTGTGAGAAAATGAACCAGGTGGTAATGGATCTTTTAAAAACGTTGCCCCTGGAAGAACGCAGTCTGTGGCCTGAGAAGTTGCCCGATCTGGTGGACCTATACAACCACATCCCGGTAGGTTCCACCAACTGTACCCCGGCTTACCTAATGAGGGCAAGACCTGGTAAGTTACCTGTTGACCTGGAAATGGGAGTCCTGACACCCGAGGACACTTCACCAGAAACAGACTGGGACACAGAGAGGCAGCAGCAGTACCGGAGAGTACAGGAGAGCGTGGAGCGAAGTCTCTGTCAGGCTAGGGAAAGACAAGAGAAAACTTACAACCAGTATGCTCCCGCTGTTCCCCTGGTACCCGGAGAGCAGGTCTTGAAGAGGAAGAGACGGCTCCACAAGTTGGACGACCAGTGGGAAAAGGACCCGTACACCGTACTGCCCTCAAGCCACGAGAACCCGAAGGTTTGTACCATCAGTAAAGACGGAGGGGAAACCACAGCTATTGTATCCCGGGACCACCTGAAGAAGTGTCCCGAACAACTGAGGAACCCTGAAGAGGAACAAGAAGACCATCGACCCGTAGAGGAAAGGGAAGATATGGTTAGTACTGTGCTCGGGGACTTCCCTCGGTCTTGGACTCAAGTCAATGGTGCAGTTGTGGTACCCGTACTCACCTTCCTCCAACCAGCATCCCAAGCACCTACGGAGCAACAGGTAGAGCTGGAAGAACAGCCGGTCCAGGAGGCAGAAGACTCCACACAAGCAGAACAGGAGGATCAACCCTCTGTTTATAGTGAGCCTGCCGTACCCCTAGTGAGACAAAGAGCCGGTAGACAGCTGCCCAGTTTACCCTTGACAGCTCCTACACCCTGTAGTTCAGGGCCAGACAGTCAGCTCCGTAGGTCCACTAGGGCCACTAGAGGCCAGTTACCCGCACGCTGGAGGATTTGAAGTGTATAAATTGTTTTATTTATGTTTATCTGTGTATTGTTGCTTGTGTATAATTTTGTGTTTCCAGTTATTTTTAGGAATCCTTGGTGGATTTACCGGGAATCCTTGTACATAGTTGGAGCGTAACCCAGGATGGACTAGAGACTGTTAAGGACTCGGGGTAGGACAGACCCCTACCTGGTTACGTCTCCCTGTTTTGGTGAAATGGACACCTTGCTTTCTTCAAAGACTGCACCCGGTTACGGACATGCCGTGACCACCTTTATGTGTTTCTTTATTGTATTGTTATTGTTATATCTTGTTATGTTTTTTCTAAAATATGTTTAGTCCCGGAGTACTAAATTTCACTAGGGGGGAATGTGACACCCCAGGGGTCTGGTTGCCACAGTGATAGAGATATTATGTCTGAGAGCAGGTGGGAGGTCCTTTGGTCAGGGATCCTGTGCATGCCACACCTCCTGCCCAGTCTTGGGAGGGGAAGAACTTCCCCTATATAAACCCGGGGCTGAAGCAGGGTGAGCAGTCAAGGAGAGTAGAGACAAGAAACAGTCACAGGAAGAAACAGCAGAAGCTCAGTGGGAGCAATACTACTACAAGTCAGGGGCTGGCAGCTGCAGAGCTCGCCCTGACTGAGAAGCTTTCTTACCGGACCCAGCGTCCGAGGCTGTGGGGACTAACTCTTACCCAGCAGCAGAAGCCGACCGGCAGGGGATTTCAGGTCCTCAGGCCCAGAAACCCGAAGGCACGGTCACACGCGTGGGACCAGCACCGCCATCGTGGAGCGGAAGCCATTAGAAGGCCCCGAGTCACCGGCCATACGGGTGAGCACCACACGGTACACTCAGGGACGTGGGCTACTTATATCTGCTTCTAGCAAGGTAGCCAGAAGAGTACAGTCAGTTTGGGAGGCCTACAACTCCGCCTGGCCAGGGGAGATCCCATCTGCTCAAGGACTGACCAGGCCCCGTTCACTAGCAAGTACTCCGGGAGGGTCTATCGTTGTTACCAGTAAAGACCCTGAATTACACCGCACCGTCTCTGAGTGGTTCCTGCTACCCCCATCATCCACATCTGCTGCCCTGAGGCCATACCCCTCCCGTTGGGGGTTATACCATCTACGCTGCACCATCCATCCACCGGCCTCAGCGGACTGTCCTGCAGCGGCAGCTCCATAGCTGCATTCAACGGGTGGCGTAGTCGTCCTGCATCTACCGCTGTTACATCGCCGCTCAGTTTGACTCCCTGGGCACGGACCGGGTCACCGCCACGAGACTACAACCCTCAAGAGATCCGGCTCCGGGTAAGCTCCCGCGTGCGCAACGCAGCGCGACACAGGCCCAGGGGCGCGTCATAAGCTCCTAGGACAGGGTGTAGATTACTCTGTATGCTCTCAGGAGCAGCCTGTACATTGTATATTAGATTGTAAGCTCCTAGGACAGGGTGTAGATTATTCTGTATGCTCTCACGAGCAGCCTGTATATTGTATATTAGATTGTAAACTCCTAGGACAGGGTGTAGATTATTCTGTATGCTCTCAGGAGCAGCCTGTATATTGTATATTAGAGCGCAAGCTCCTAGGACAGGGTGTAGATTATTCTGTATGCTTTCAGGAGCATCCTGTATATTGTATATTATAGTGTAAGCTCCTCGGACAGGGTGTACATTATTCTGTATGCTCTCAGGAGCAGCCTGTATATTGTATATTAAAGTGTAAGCTCCTAGGACAGGGTGTAGATTATTCTGTATGCTCTGAGGAGCAGCCTGTATATTGTATATTAGAGTGTAAGCTCCTAGGACAGGGTGTAGATTATTCTGTATGCTATCAGGAGCAGCCTGTATATTATATAATAGATTGTAAGCTCCTAGGACAGGGTGTAGATTATTCTGTATGCTCTCAGGAGCAGCCTGTATATTGTATATTAGAGTGTAAGCTCCTAGGACAGGGTGTAGATTATTCTGTATGCTCTCAGGAGCAGCCTGTATATTGTATATTAGAGTGTAAGCTCCTAGGACAGGGTGTAGATTATTCTGTATGCTCTCAGGAGCAGCATGTATATTGTACATTAAAGTGTAAGCTCCTAGGACAGGGTGTAGATTATTCTGTATGCTCTGAGGAGCAGCCTGTATATTGTATATTAGAGTGTAAGCTTCTAGGACAGGGTGTAGATTATTCTGTATGCCCTCAGGAGCAGCCTGTATATTGTATATTAGAGTGTAAACTCCTAGGACAGGGTGTAGATTATTCTGTATGCCCTCAGGAGCAGCCTGTATATTGTATATTAGAGTGTAAGCTCCTAGAACAGGGTGTAGATTATTCTGTATGATCTCAGGAGCAGCCTGCATATTGTATATTAGATTGTAAGCTCCTAGGACAGAGTGAACATTATTCTGTATGCTCTCAGGAGCAGCCTGTATATTGTATATTAGAGTGTAAGCTCCTAGGACAGGGTGTAGATTATTCTGTATGCTCTCAGGAGCAGCCTGTATATTATATAATAGATTGTAAGCTCCTAGGACAGGGTGTAGATTATTCTGTATGCTCTCAGGAGCAGCCTGTGTATTGGATATTAGAGTGTAAGCTCCTAGGACAGGGTGTAGATTATTCTGTATGCTCTCAGGAGCAGCCTGTATATTGTATGTTAGATTGTAAGCTCCTAGGACAGGGTGTAGATTATTCTGTATGCTCTCAGGAGCAGTCTGTATATTGTATATTAGAGTGGTAGCTCCTTGGACAGGGTGAAGATTATTCTGTATGCTCTCAGGAGCAGCGTGTATATTGTATATGAGTGTAAGCTCCTATGGCAGGGTGTAGATTATTCTGTATGCTTTCAGGAGCAGCCTGTATATTGTATATTAGATTGTAAGCTCCTAGGACAGGGTGTAGATTACTCTGTATGCTCTCAGGAGCAGCCTGTATATTGTATATTAGATTGTAAGCTCCTAGTACAGGGTGTAGATTATTCTGTATGCTCTCACGAGCAGCCTGTATATTGTATATTAGATTGTAAGCTCCTAGGACAGGGTGTAGATTACTCTGTATGCTCTCACGAGCAGCCTGTATATTGTATATTAGATTGTAAGCTCCTAGGACAGGGTGTAGATTACTCTGTATGTTCTCAGGAGCAGCCTGTACATTGTATATTAGATTGTAAGCTCCTAGGACAGGGTGTAGATTATTCTGTATGCTCTCACGAGCAGCCTGTATATTGTATATTAGATTGTAAACTCCTAGGACAGGGTGTAGATTATTCTGTATGCTCTCAGGAGCAGCCTGTATATTGTATATTAGAGCGCAAGCTCCTAGGACAGGGTGTAGATTATTCTGTATGCTCTCAGGAGCAGTCTGTATATTGTATATTAGATTGTAAACTCCTAGGACAGGGTGTAGATTATTCTGTATGCTCTCAGGAGCATCCTGTATATTGTATATTATAGTGTAAGCTCCTAGGACAGGGTGTAGATTATTCTGTATGCTCTCAGGAGCAGCATGTATATTGTATGTTAGATTGTAAGCTCCTAGGACAGGGTGTAGATTATTCTGTATGCTCTCAGGAGCAGTCTGTATATTGTATATTAGAGTGGTAGCTCCTTGGACAGGGTGAAGATTATTCTGTATGCTCTCAGGAGCAGCGTGTATATTGTATATGAGTGTAAACTCCTAGGACAGTGTGTAGATTATTCTGTATGCTCTCAGGAGCAGCATGAATATTGTATATTAGATTGTAAGCTCCTATGGCAGGGTGTAGATTATTCTGTATGCTCTCAGGAGCAGTCTGTTTATTATATATTAGAGTGTAAGCTCCTAGGGCAGAGTGTAAATTATTCTGTATGCTCTCAGGAGCAGCCTGTATATTGTAGATTAGATTGTAAGCTCATAGGACAGGGTGGAGATTATTCTGTATGCTCTCAGGAGCAGCCTGTATATTGTATATTAGATTGTAAGCTCCTAGGACAGGGTGTAGATTATTCTGTATGCTCTCAGGAGCAGCCTGTATATTGTATATTAGATTGTAAGCTCCTAGGACAGGGTGTAGATTACTCTGTATGCTCTCAGGAGCAGCCTGTATATTGTATATTAGATTGTAAGCTCCTAGTACAGGGTGTAGATTATTCTGTATGCTCTCACGAGCAGCCTGTATATTGTATATTAGATTGTAAGCTCCTAGGACAGGGTGTAGATTACTCTGTATGCTCTCAGGAGCAGCCTGTATATTGTATATTAGATTGTAAGCTCCTAGGACAGGGTGTAGATTACTCTGTATGCTCTCAGGAGCAGCCTGTACATTGTATATTAGATTGTAAGCTCCTAGGACAGGGTGTAGATTATTCTGTATGCTCTCACGAGCAGCCTGTATATTGTATATTAGGTTGTAAACTCCTAGGACAGGGTGTAGATTATTCTGTATGCTCTCAGGAGCAGCCTGTATATTGTATATTAGAGCGCAAGTGACGCGCCCCTGGGCCTGCTGTGTCGCGCAGCGTCTCGCGCTCGGGGGCTTACCTGGAACCGGATCAGATGAGGGTTGTAGTTTCCGAGTGGCGGGGACCCGGTCCGTGCCCAGGGAGTCAAACTCAGTGTGTGGCAGTCTTGATAGGTGTTATTTGAGTGTCGACTACGCCACCCGTTGATTTGCAGCTATGGAGCTGCCGCTGCAGGGCAGACCGCTGAGGCCGATGTAGAGTTGTGCAGCGTGATAGTATAACCCCCAACGGGAGGGGTATGGCCTCAGGGCAGCCGACGTGGAAGATGGGGGTAGCAGGAACCACTCAGAGACGGTGCGGTGTAATTCAGGGTCTTTACTGGTAACAACGATAGACCCTCCCGGAGTACTTGCTAGCGAACGGGGCCTGGTCAGTCCTTGAGCAGATGGGATCTCCCCTGGCCAGGCGGAGTTGTAGGCCTCCCAAACTGACTGTACTCTTCTGGCTACCTTGCTAGAAGCGGATATAAGTAGCCCACGTCCCTGAGTGTGCCGTGTGGTGCTCACCCGTATGGCCGGTGACTCGGGGCCTTCTAATGGCTTCCGCTCCATGATGGCGGTGCTGGTCCCACGCGTGTGACCTTGCCTTCAGGTTTCTGGGCCTGAGGACCTGAAATCCCCTGCCGGTCGGCTTCTGCTGCTGGGTAAGAGTTAGTCCCCACAGCCTCGGACGCCGGGTCCGGTAAGAAAGCTTCTCAGTCAGGGCGAGCTCTGCAGCTGCCAGCCCCTGACTCGTAGTAGTATTGCTCCCACTGAGCTTCTGCTGTTTCTTCCTATGACTGTTTCTTGTCTCTGCTTCTTCTCTACTCCTAACCCTGCCTCAGCCCCGGGTTTATATAGGGGAAGTTCTTCCCCTCCCAAGACTGGGCAGGAGGTGTGGCATGCACAGGATCCCTGACCAAAGGACCTCCCACCTGCTCTCAGACATAACATTACATTACTGTGGAAACCAGACCCCTGGGGTGCCACATTCCCCCCTAGTGAAATTTAGTACTCCGGGACTAAACATATTTTAGAAAAACATAACAAGATATAACAACAATAATAGTACAATAAGAAGAAACACATAAAGGTGGTCACGGATATCCGTAACCGGGTGCAGTCTTTGAAGAAAGCAAGGTGTCCATTTCACCAAAACAGGGAGACGTAACCAGGTAGGGGTCTGTTCTGCCCCGAGTCCTTAACAGTCTTTAGTCCGTCCTGGGTTACGCTCCAACTATGTACACAGGATTCCCGGTAAATCCACCAAAGACTCCTATAAACAACTAGAAACACATAATTATACACAAGCAACAAGAAAAACAGGTAACCACAAATAAAACAACTTATACATTTCAAATCCTGCAACGTGCGGGTAACTGGCCTCTAGTGGCCCTAGTGGACCTACGGAGCTGACTGTCTAGCCCTGAACTACAGGGTGTAGGAGCTGTCAAGGGTAAACTGGGCAGCTGTCTACCGGCTCTTTGGCTCACTAGGGGTACGGCAGGCTCACTATAAGCAGAGGGTTGATCCTCCTGTTCTGCTTGTGTGGAGTCTTCTGCCTCCTGGACCGGCTGCTCTTCCAGCTCTACCTGTCGCTCCGTAGGTGCTTGGGATGCGGGTTGGAGGAAGGTGAGTACGGGTAACACAACTGCGCCATTGACTTGAGTCCAAGACCGAGGGAAGTCTCCGAGCACAGTACTAACCATGTCTTCCCTTTCCTCTACGGGTCGAGGGTCTTCTTGTTCCTCTTCAGGGTTCCGTAGCTGTTCGGGACACTTCTTCAGGTGATCCCGGGATACAATGGTTGTGGTTTCCCCTCCGTCTTTACTGATGGTACAGACCTTTGGGTTGTCGTGGCTTGAGGGCAGTACGGTGTACGGGTCCTTCTCCCACTGGTCGTCCAACTTGTGGAGCCGTCTTTTTCTCTTCAAGACCTGCTCTCCGGGTACCAGGGGAACAGCGGGAGCATACTGGTTGTAAGTTTTCTCTTGTCTTTCCCTAGCCTGACAGAGACTTCGCTCCACGCTCTCCTGTACTCTCCGGTACTGCTGCTGCCTCTCTGTGTCCCAGTCTGCTTCTGGTGAAGTGTCCTCGGGTGTCAGGACTCCCATTTCCAGGTCAACAGGTAACTTACCAGGTCTCGCCCTCATTAGGTAAGCCAGGGTACAGTTGGTGGAACCTACCGGAATGTGGTTGTATAGGTCCACCAGATCGGGCAGCTTCTCAGGCCACAGACCGCGTTCTTGCAGGGGCAACGTTTTCAGAAGATCCATTACCACCTGGTTCATTTTCTCACAAAGTCCATTAGTTTGCGGATGATAGGGTGTCGTCCTTATCTTCCGGCAGCCATACAGAGTGCAGAATTCTTGGAAGACCTCCGCTTCAAAGGCAGGTCCCTGGTCTGTCAACACTTGGTCCGGGTACCCGTGTGGACGGCAGAAATGCTGCTGGAAGGCTCTAGCTGCTGTTCGAGCTGTTAAGTCCTTGACGGGGACGACAACCAAGAACCGGGAGTAGTGATCCACGATGGTTAGTGTGTAGACGTAGCCACTTCTGCTTGGGGTCAGTTTTACATGATCCAAGGCTACCAGTTCCAACGGCTGCCGGGTGACGATGGACTGCAGGGGAGTCTTCTGGCTGGCACGGTCCTTCCTTCTTAGGTTGCACGGGCCACAGTCTCTGCACCACCTCTCGATGGTTCCCCTCATGCCTACCCAGTGGAACCGCTCGCGCAGCAGGAACTCCAGCTTCTTCCATCCGAAGTGTCCAGCCCCGTCGTGGTATGCCTCCATCACCATGGCTGCGTCTCTTCGTGGCACCACTACTTGCCAGATTAGTTCATGCGTCCGGGAGTTAACCATTCTGCGGCACAACTTCCCCTTGTAAAGGAACAGTCTACTCTTTTCTGCCCACAGTTGCTTGGCTTCCTCCGGAGCGTCTGGGTCAAGGCGAGCCTCTGGCCGAGTCAGCATCTCCTTTACCAGCCGGACGGCAGGGTCGCTGTCTTGCGTTTCCGCCCAGTTGTAGTGAGGCAAGGGGTTAAACGTAGCGGCTTGCTTACTCCCTACCCGGTGGGAACACTGGATAGTCCCATGACGGTGGAACGCAGGGAGTTCGACTTCTTCCAGTTCCTCTGGATCTTCTCCTACGTCCGGTAGATTTGGCATCCTGGACAGGGCGTCCGCGTTGGTATTGGAGCGTCCTGCCCGGTATTTGATTGTGAACTCGTAGTTGGACAGACGAGCCATCCATCTCTGCTCTAGGGCACCGAGTCTTGCTGTGTCCAGGTGTGTCAACGGGTTGTTATCCGTGTACACGATGAACCGGGAAGAAGCGAGGTAGTGCTTAAAGCGTTCGGTGACTGCCCACACCACTGCCAGGAACTCTAGCTTAAAGGAGCTGTAATTCTCCGGGTTTCTCTCGGTGGGTCGCAGTTTTCGGCTGGCGTAAGCGATTACTCGTTCTTTCCCCTGCTGGATCTGGGACAGCACAGCTCCTAGCCCGATGTTACTTGCGTCAGTGTAGAGGATAAAGGGCTGGCTGTAATCGGGGTACGCCAGGATTTCATCCCCCGTGAGGGCCATCTTCAGCTGGCGGAAGGACTCCTCTTCTAACTTCTCCCATCTGAAGGGCGGCTTCTGGTTCTTGGCCTTCCGGGACTGGCCTATCAGGAGGTCCTGCATGGGAGCTGCCTTTTTGGTGAAACCGGGGATGAATCTGCGGTAATAGCCTACCAACCCAAGGAACTGCCGCACTTCCTTTATACTGGAGGGACTTGGCCATTCCTTAATTGCGGTGATCTTATCAGGGTCGGGAGCCACTCCGTCAGCGCTCACCACGTGTCCCAGGTACTGCACCTTTGGCTTCAGGAGGTGACACTTAGAGGGTTTCACCTTCAGGCCGTAACTTGCCAGGGCTTCGAACACTTCCGCCAGATGTTTCAGGTGGTCCTCATAAGTCTTGGAATATACGATGACATCGTCCAGGTACAACAGGACCGTCTCGAAGTTTTTGTGTCCCAGACAGCACTCCATTAATCGTTGGAAGGTTCCGGGTGCGTTACAAAGTCCAAACGGCATACAGGTAAACTCGCTAAGTCCCATCGGGGTGGTGAATGCGGTCTTCTCCCGGTCCGCCTCTGCTACAGGAACCTGCCAGTACCCGCTAGTGAGATCTAAGGTAGAGAAGAAGTTAGCAGATCTTAAAGCAGCCAAAGACTCCTCTATCCTTGGTAAAGGGTACGCATCCTTGTGTGTGATACGATTGATTTTCCGGTAATCTACACACATCCTCATAGTGTTGTCTTTCTTTTTGACTAAAACTAGTGGGGCTGCCCAGGGGCTACAGCTATCCCAGATTACCCCAGCCTCCTTCATGTCTCTAAGCATCCCCTTGGCGTGTTGGTAATGTGCAGGGGGTACGGGTCGATACCTCTCTTTTATGGGAGGATGATCTCCCGTGGGGATGCGGTGTTCTACCCCCTTAACTCGCCCGAACTCTAACGTGTGTTTACTAAACACTCTCTCATACTCTTGAACCACCCGGTAGACTCCCTGTTTCTGGTGGGAGGGAGTGGAGTCAGTTCCCAAGTGTAGTTGCTGACACCAATCCTCCATTACTTTCTTAGAGCCGTTACCTTCCTCTGGGTGAGATGGAGGCAAGGGTTCCACAGACTGTATAGAGTTTTGGTTGATGGTATATAATTTGGCTAGCGTGGCATACCGGGGTAGGTATACTTCCCTCTTCCCGATATTTATTAGGCGAACGGGCACCCTCCCATGGCGTACATGAACCACCCCCCGTGCTGTCAAAATGGTGGGCCTACTGTCTGAGTAAACTGGTTCTACCATGGCCTGGTAATCCCTACCTCTCGGACCAATAGCTGCCCGGCACCAAATCATCATTTCACTTTTTGGGGGCATGGCAATAGGGAAAGGGTCACACATTCTTACGCTACCAATCTCACCGCCGGAGAGTTCCACCTGTTGCCGTCGCATCAGTGCCCGGATCTCTTTCTGGAGCACTCGCTGCTCGCCGGAGCTGGCGTTCTTGGCAACCTGTTGTAAAAGGAAAATCACCTCTGCAAGACAATTTTCAATTACATTAGTTCCTAGCGTTATCTTTGGGTGACTCTCGTGTTTGTCAATGTCTACAATAATCAGTCCCTGTGCTGCCAGTTCGACTCTACCAATTTTAATGGTCGCCTCTTTAAATCCGATCTGTGGCACGGGCTGACCATTGCTGGCGATGATACTCAAGTCGTCATCAGGGTAGCGGGTTATATCCGAGTCATTCCAGTACTGCTTGAAGAGCACGTACGGGATGGTGGTGACCTGTGACCCGGTGTCCAGTAGGGCACTCATAGGGATGCCATCCAGTACCACAGGGAAGACTGGACGCCCTCCGACATATTTGTCGCGCCAGTTCGATGGGCCTGGTGGTCTTTTTCCTGGGGGTTGGCCCTCTACCCCCAGGTTGTGCCAGTTTAAAGGACAGTACCTTGCCATATGTCCGGGTTGATTGCAGCGGCGGCAGATGGGTCGTCCGTCCTCGTTGTACCGGTCACTGGGTCTTCCTCTGGCCGGTGGGGTCCTCCTTGGTCGACGCCACGGGATGTTCTCCGGTCCGGATGCCAGCTGGATCTTCCCTGGAGTGGAAGCCTGTAAAGACTGCACAGTTCGGGTTAACGCAGCAACGCTTTTAGCTAGCTCTTGGACCTGATGGTGCAGGTCTGGAGCCGGGTCATTGTTCAAAGCCTGCGCATCAGCCCCTACAGGCCCTGCCGACAAGGGCGCCGCCTCCTGGTGGTAAGTGATAGCTGGGCGCCTGTGGGTCACAACGCCATCCGGTGCCGGTTCTCGGAGCACCCGGATGGCTCTGTCCTTGAACTGTGCAAATCCCAGATGAGGGTCCTGTAGGGCCATTGCCCGCAACTGGGTTCGGTGGACATTGCAATATAAACCCTCTATAAATTGTTCAGTCAACAGCCTGTCCTCGTCTCCCACGCCGTCAGGGTCGGTCTGCTTAACGGCTCTCAGGGCCTCTTGTAGGTTCAGGGCATAGTCCCTTATACTCTCATGGGCCCGCTGTTTGCACCCGTAGAATCTAAGCTTGATCTCGGCTGAGGTGCGGGTATCAAAGGTGTCCCTCAGCTGGGTTAGTATCCCTGCGACAGTCCTCCCCCCAGGTGGCCAGGACTTTACCTCCCTTCGGGCTGCTCCGGTTAATTGGGCCACCAGGATGCTCATTTTTTGCTCTTCTGTGAGGGGGTACACCTGGAAGAGGCTATCCAGCCTTTCTCTAAAGTCCTGCAGGGTATGTGACTCCCCTGAGTACTGGGGTAGCCAGGCTGCCCCCGGGATATAGGGCATGGTGAAAGGCATGATCGCGACAGCGGTGGCGCTGGCGGGGGTTGAAGCGGTGAAGCTCTCCTCCGTATCCGACATCCTTCTCCCCCCTAGTGGACCGTGGCCTACCTTGCGATGATCCTCTTCCGTAGGCCGTGGCTCCGCAGTGGATCGTCAGGGTTGAGGACCTTCCGTCGCGCTCCGATGACGTCGGCGTCTGCTGGGCTCCTTCCAGGACCTTACGCAACGTCCGGACGTGAGGCGGGGCTTCAGTTCTCGTGGGCTTTTCGGAGTCCACGCCCCTCTTCTTCCCGCGCGGCGTCCTCAAGATGGTGTCCAACGGCGGGAAAACTCCACGGATGGCGGGAAGAAGGCTGAAGATGGCGCCGGATGGCGGGAATCTTCACAGATGGCGGGAAGAAGGCTGAAAATGGCGCCGGATGGCAGGAATCTTCACCACAGGTGAGTTTGAAAGTCTCTTTTTCAGGCACGCAGTACCCGGTGGTTGCGGGCACGAAATCCTTCCGACTACGCCAAAGTTGACGCGCCCCTGGGCCTGCTGTGTCGCGCAGCGTCTCGCGCTCGGGGGCTTACCCGGAACCGGATCAGATGAGGGTTGTAGTCTCCGAGTGGCGGGGACCCGGTCCGTGCCCAGGGAGTCAAACTCAGTGTGTGGCAGTCTTGATAGGTGTTATTTGAGTGTCGACTACGCCACCCGTTGATTTGCAGCTATGGAGCTGCCGCTGCAGGGCAGACCGCTGAGGCCGATGTAGAATTGTGCAGCGTGATAGTATAACCCCCAACGGGAGGGGTATGGCCTCAGGGCAGCCGACGTGGAAGATGGGGGTAGCAGGAACCACTCAGAGACAGTGCGGTGTAATTCAGGGTCTTTACTGGTAACAACGATAGACCCTCCCGGAGTACTTGCTAGCGAACGGGGCCTGGTCAGTCCTTGAGCAGATGGGATCTCCCCTGGCCAGGCGGAGTTGTAGGCCTCCCAAACTGACTGTACTCTTCTGGCTACCTTGCTAGAAGCGGATATAAGTAGCCCACGTCCCTGAGTGTGCCGTGTGGTGCTCACCCGTATGGCCGGTGACTCGGGGCCTTCTAATGGCTTCCGCTCCATGATGGCGGTGCTGGTCCCACGCGTGTGACCTTGCCTTCGGGTTTCTGGGCCTGAGGACCTGAAATCCCCTGCCGGTCGGCTTCTGCTGCTGGGTAAGAGTTAGTCCCCACAGCCTCGGACGCCGGGTCCGGTAAGAAAGCTTCTCAGTCAGGGCGAGCTCTGCAGCTGCCAGCCCCTGACTCGTAGTAGTATTGCTCCCACTGAGCTTCTGCTGTTTCTTCCTATGACTGTTTCTTGTCTCTGCTTCTTCTCTACTCCTAACCCTGCCTCAGCCCCGGGTTTATATAGGGGAAGTTCTTCCCCTCCCAAGACTGGGCAGGAGGTGTGGCATGCACAGGATCCCTGACCAAAGGACCTCCCACCTGCTCTCAGACATAACATTACATTACTGTGGAAACCAGACCCCTGGGGTGCCACACAAGCTCCTAGGACAGGGTGTAGATTATTCTGTATGTTCTCAGGAGCAGTCTGTATATTGTATATTAGATTGTAAACTCCTAGGACAGGGTGTAGATTATTCTATATGCTCTCAGGAGCATCCTGTATATTGTATATTATAGTTTAAGCTCCTCGGACAGGGTGTAGATTATTCTGTATGCTCTCAGGAGCAGCATGTATATTGTATATTAAAGTGTAAGCTCCTAGGACAGGGTGTAGATTATTCTGTATGCTCTGAGGAGCAGCCTGTATATTGTATATTAGAGTGTAAGCTCCTAGGACAGGGTGTAGATTATTCTGTGTGCTATCAGGAGCACCCTGTATATTATATAATAGATTGTAAGCTCCTAGGACAGGGTGTAGATTATTCTGTATGCTCTCAGGAGCAGCCTGTATATTGTATATTAGAGTGTAAGCTCCTAGGACAGGGTGTAGATTATTCTGTACGCTCTCAGGAGCAGCCTGTATATTGTATATTAGAGTGTAAGCTCCTAGGACAGGGTGTAGATTATTCTGTACGCTCTCAGGAGCAGCCTGTATATTGTATATTAGAGTGTAAGCTCCTAGGACAGGGTGTAGATTATTCTGTATGCCCTCAGGAGCAGCCTGTATATTGTATATTAGAGTGTAAACTCCTAGGACAGGGTGTGGATTATTCTGTATGCCCTCAGGAGCAGCCTGTGTGGCACCCCAGGGGTCTGGTCTCCACAGTAATAGCAATGTTATGTCTGAGAGCAGGTGGGAGGTCTCTTGGTCAGGAATCCTATGCATGCCACACCTCCTGCCCAGTCCTGGGAGGGGAAGAACTTCCCCTATATAAAGCTGGGGCTGAGGCAGGGTTAGTGAGTAGAGTTGAGAAGAAGAGAAGCAGCTATAGGAAAGAGAGATCAGGAGCTCTGGGGAAGTCGTGCTAAAAGGAATCAGGGGCTGGCAGCTGTAGAGCTCGCCCTGATTGAAGAGTTACCAACGGACCCGGAGTCCGAGGCTGTGGGGATTAACCCAGACGCAGCAGCAGAAACCGCCCGGCAGGGGATTTCAGGTCCTCTGGCCAAGAAACCCGAAGGCACGGTCACACGCGTGGGACCAGCACCGCCGTCGTGGAGCGGAAGCCACTAGAAGGCCCCGAGTCACCGGCCATACGGGTGAGCACCACACGGTACACTCAGGGACGTGGGCTACTTTTACCCGCCTCTAGCAAGGTAGCCAGAAGAGTACATTTAGTTGGGGAGGCCTACAACTCCGCCTGGCCAGGGGAGATCCCATCTGCTCAAAGACTGACCAGGCCCCGATCGCTAGCCAGTACTCCGGGAGGGTCTATCTTTATCACCAGTAAAGACCCTGAACTACACTGCATCGTCTCTGAGTGGTTCCTGCTACCCCCATCATCCACGTCGGCTGCCCTGAGGCCATACCCCTCCCGTTGGGGGTTATACCATCTACGCTGCACAATCGTACCACCGGCCTCAGCGGTCTGCCCTGCAGCGGCAGCTCCATAGCTGCATTCAACGGGTGGCGTAGTCGTCCAACATCTACTGCTAATACTCAGCCACACAGTTTGACTCCCTGGGCACGGACCGGGTCACCGCCACGAAACTACTACCCCCAACAGGCCCGGCTCCGGGTAGTCCCCGCGTGCGCAATGCTACACTAAGTAGGCCCAGGGGCGCGTCAACTTTTGGCGTAGTCGGCAGGATTTCGTGCCCGCAACCACCGGGTACTGCGTGCCTGAAAAAGAGACTTTTAAACTAACCTGTGGTGAACATTCCCGCCATCCGGCGCCATCTTCTACCTTCTTCCCGCCATCCGCGAAGATTCCCGCCATCCGGCGCCATCTTCAGCCTTCTTCCCGCCATCCGTGAAGTTTTCCCGCCATCCGGCGCCATTTTCAGCCTTCTTCCCGCCTTCCATGGAGTTTTCCCGCCGTTGGACGCCATCTTGAAGACGCCGCGCGGGAAGAAGAGGGGCGTGGACTCCGAAAAGCCCGCGAGAACTGAAGCCCCGCCTCACGTCCGGACGTTGCGTAAGGTCCTGGAAGGAGCCCAGCAGACGCCGACGTCACAGGAGCGCGACAGAAGGTCCTCGACCCTGACGATCCACTGCGGAGCCGCGGCCTACGGAAGAGGATCATCGCAAGGTAGGCCACGGTCCACTAGGGGGGAGGAAGATGTCGGCTACGGAGGAGAGCTTCACTGCCTCAACCCCCGCCAGCGCCACCGCTGCTGCAGTCATGCCTTTCACCATGCCCTATATCCCGGGAGCAGCCTGGCTACCCCAGTACTCAGGGGAGTCACATACCCTGAATGACTTTAAAGAAAAGCTGGATAGCCTCTTCCAGGTGTACCCCCTCACAGAAGAGCAAAAAGTGAGCATCCTGGTGGCCCAACTAACCGGTGCAGCCCAAAGGGAGGTAAAGTCCTGGCCACCTGGGAGGAGGACTGTCGCGGGGATACTAACCCGGCTGAGGGACACCTTTGATACCCGCACCTCAGCCGAGATTAAGCTTAGATTCTATGGGTGCAAGCAGCGAGCACATGAGAGTATAAGGGACTATGCACTAAACCTACAAGAGGCCCTGAGAGCCATTAAGCAGACCGACCCTGACGGCGTGGGAAACGAGGACAGGCTGTTGACCGAACAATTTATAGAGGGACTATATTGCAATGTCCACCGAACCCAGTTGCGGGCAATGGCCTTACAGGATCCTCATCTGGACTTTGCACAGTTCAAGGACAGAGCCATCCGGGTGCTCCGAGAACCGGCACCGGGTGGCGTTGTGACCCACAGGCGCCCTACTACCGCTTACCACCAGGAGGCGGCGCCCTTGTCGGCAGGGCCTGTGGGGGCTGATGCGCAGGCTTTGAACAATGACCCGGCTCCAGACCTGCACCATCAGGTCCAAGAGCTAGCTAAAAGCGTTGCTGCGCTAACCCGAACTGTGCAGTCTTTACAGGTTTCCACTCCAGGGAAGATCCAGCTGGCATCCGGACCGGAGGACATCCCGTGGCGTCGACCAAGGAGGACCCCACCGGCCAGAGGAAGACCCAGCGACTGATACAACGAGGACGGACAACCCATCTGCCGCCGCTGCAATCAACCCGGACATATGGCAAGGTACTGTCCTTTAAACTGGCACAACCTGGGGTAGAGGGCCAACCCCCAGGAAAAAGATCACCAGGCCCATCGAGCTGGCGCGACAAATATGTGGGAGGACGTCCAGTCTTGCCTGTGGTACTGGATGGCATTCCTATGAGTGCCCTACTGGACACCGGGTCACAGGTCACCACCATCCCGTACGTGCTCTTCAAGCAGTACTGGAATGACTCGGATATAACCCGCTACCCTGACGACGACTTGAGTATCATTGCCAGCAATGGTCAACCCGTGCCGCAGATCGGATTTAAAGAGATGACCATTAAAATCGGTAGAGTCGAACTGGCAGCACAGGGACTGATCATTGTGGACATTGACAAGCGCGAGAGTCACCCAAAGATAACGCTAGGAACTAATGTGATTGAAAATTGTCTTGCAGAGGTGATTTTCATTTTACAGCAGGTTGCCAAGAACGCCAGCTCCGGCCAGCAGCGAGTGCTCCAGAAAGAGATCCGGGCACTAATGCGACGGCAACAGGTGGAACTCTCCGGTGGTGAGATTGGTAGCGTAAGAATGTGTGACCCTTTCCCTATTGCCATGCCCCCGAAAAGTGAAATGATGATTTGGTGCCGGGCAGCTATTGGTCTGAGAGGTAGAGATTACCAGGCCATGGTAGAACCAGTCTACTCAGACAGTAGGCCCACCATTTTGACAGCACGGGGGGTAGTTGATGTACGCCATGGTAGGGTGCCCGTTCGTATAATAAATATTGGGAAAAGGGAAGTATACCTGCCCCGGTATGCTACGCTAGCCAAATTATATACTATCAACCAAAATTCTATACAGTCTGTGGAACCCTTGCCTCCATCTCATCCGGAGGAAGGTAACGGCTCTGAGAAAATAATGGAGGATTGGTGTCAGCAACTACATTTGGGTACTGACTCCACTCCCTCCCACCAGAAACAGGGAGTCTACCGGGTGGTTCAAGAGTACGAGAGAGTGTTTAGTAAACTCCCGTTAGACTTCGGGCGAGTCAAGGGGGTAGAACACCACATCCCCATGGGAGACCATCCTCCCATAAAAGAGAGGTATCGGCCCGTACCCCCTGCACACTACCAACACGCCAAGGGGATGCTTAGAGACATGAAGGAGGCTGGGGTAATCAGGGATAGCTGTAGCCCCAGGGCAGCTCCACTAGTCTTGGTCAAAAAGAAGGACAACACCATGAGAATGTGTGTAGATTACCGGAAAATTAACCGTATCACACACAAAGATGCGTACCCCTTACCAAGAATAGAGGAGTCTTTGGCTGCTTTAAAATCTGCTAACTTCTTCTCCACCTTGGATCTCACTAGCGGGTACTGGCAGGTTCCTGTAGCAGAGGCGGATCGGGAGAAGACCGCATTCACCACCCCGATGGGACTTAGCGAGTTTACCTGCATGCCGTTTGGACTCTGCAACGCACCAGGAACCTTCCAGCGATTGATGGAGTGCTGTCTGGGACACCGGAACTTTGAGACGGTCCTGTTATACCTGGACGATGTCATCGTCTACTCCAAGACCTACGAGGACCACCTGAAGCACCTGGCGGAAGTGTTTGAAGCTCTGGCAAGTTACGGCCTAAAGGTGAAACCTTCCAAGTGTCACCTCCTGAAGCCAAAGGTGCAGTACCTGGGACACGTGGTGAGTGCTGACGGAGTGGCTCCCGACCCTGATAAGATCACTGCAATTAAGGAATGGCCAAGCCCCTCCAGCGTAAAGGAAGTGAGGCAGTTCCTCGGGTTGGTAGGCTACTACCGAAGGTTCATTCCCGGTTTCACCAAAAAGGCAGCTCCTATGCAGGACCTCCTGATAGGCCAGTCCAGGAAGGCCAAGAACCAGAAGCCACCCTTCAGATGGGAGAAGCTGGAAGAAGAGTCCTTCCGCCAGCTGAAGATGGCCCTCACGGGGGATGAAATCCTGGCGTACCCTGATTATAGCCAGCCCTTTATCCTCTACACCGACGCCAGTAACATCGGGCTAGGAGCCGTACTGTCCCAGATCCAGCAGGGGAGGGAACGGGTAATTGCTTACGCCAGCCGGAAACTGCGACCCACCGAAAGAAACCTTGAGAATTACAGCTCATTTAAGCTAGAGTTCCTGGCAGTGGTGTGGGCAGTCACTGAACGCTTTAAGCACTACCTTGCTGCTTCCCGGTTCACCGTGTACACGGATAACAACCCGTTGACACACCTGGACACTGCAAGACTCGGTGCCCTAGAGCAGAGATGGATGGCCCGCTTGTCCAACTATGAGTTTACAATCAAATACCGGGCAGGACGCTCCAATACCAACGCGGACGCCCTGTCCAGGATGCCGAACCTACCGGACGTAGGGGAAGATTCAGAGGAACTGGAAGAAGTTGAACTCCCCGCGTTCCACCGTCATGGGACTATCCAGTATTCCCACCGTGTAAGGAGTAAGCAATCCGCTACGTTCAACCCATTACCTCATTACAACTGGGCGGAGACGCAAGACAGTGACCCTGCCGTCCGACTGGTAAAGGAGATGCTGACTCGGCCAGATGCACGCCTTGACCCAGACGCTCCGGAGGAAGCCAAGCAACTGTGGGCTGAGAAGAGTCGACTGTTCCTTTATAAGGGAAAGTTGTGCCGCAGAATGGTTAACTCCCGGACGCATGAACTAATCTGGCAAGTAGTGGTGCCAAGAAGAGACGCAGCTATGGTGATGGAGGCATACCACGACGGAGCTGGGCATTTCGGATGGAAGAAGCTGGAGTTTCTGCTGCGCGGGCGGTTCCATTGGGTAGGCATGAGAGGAACCATCGAGAGGTGGTGCAGAGACTGTGGCCCATGCAACTTAAGAAGGAGGGACCGTGCCAGCCAGAAGACTCCCCTGCGGTCCATCATCACCAGACAGCCGTTGGAACTGGTAGCCTTGGATCATGTAAAGCTGACCCCAAGCAGAAGTGGCTACGTCTACGCATTAACCATCGTGGATCACTACTCCCGGTTCTTGGTTGTCGTCCCCGTCAAGGACTTAACGGCTCACACAGCAGCTAGAGCCTTCCAGCAGCACTTTTGCCGTCCGCATGGATACCCGGAGCAGGTGCTGACGGACCAGGGGCCTGCCTTTGAAGCGGAGGTCTTCCAGGAGTTCTGCACCCTGTATGGATGCCGGAAGATAAGAACAACACCCTATCACCCGCAAACTAATGGACTTTGTGAGAAAATGAACCAGGTGGTGATAGATCTTCTGAAAACATTGCCCCTGGAAGAACGTAGTCTGTGGCCTGAAAAGCTGCCCGACCTGGTGGACCTATACAACCACATCCCTGTAGGTTCCACCAACTGTACCCCGGCTTACCTAATGAGGGCAAGACCTGGTAAGCTTCCTGTTGATCTGGAGATGGGAGTCCTGACACCCGAGGACACTTCACCAGAAGCAGACTGGGACACAGAGAGGCAGCAGCAGTACCGGAAAGTACAGGAGAGCGTGGAGCGAAGTCTCTGTCAAGCTAGGGAAAGACAAGAGAAAACTTACAACCAGTATGCTCCCGCTGTTCCCCTGGTGCCCGGAGAGCAGGTCTTGAAGAGGAAAAGACGGCTCCACAAGTTGGACGACCAGTGGGAGAAGGACCCGTACACCGTACTGCCCTCAAGCCACGACAACCCAAAGATCTGTACAATCAGTAAAGACGGAGGGGAAACCACAGCCATTGTATCCCGGGATCACCTGAAGAAGTGTCCTGAACAGCTACGGAACCCTGAAGAGGAACAAGAAGACCCTCGACCCGTAGAGGAAAGGGAAGATATGGTTAGTACTGTGCTCGGAGACTTCCCTCGGTCTTGGACTCAAGTCAATGGTGCTGTTGTGGTACCCGTCCTCACGTTCCTCCAACCAGCATCCCAAGTGCCTACGGAGACACAGGTGGAGCTGGAAGAACAGCCGGTCCAGGAGGCAGAAGACCCCACACAAGCAGACCAGGAAAATCAACCCTCTGCTTATAGTGAGCCTGCCATACCCCTAGTGAGCCAAAGAGTCCGTAGACGGCTGCCCAGTTTACCCTTGACAGCCCCTATACCCTGTAGCTCAGGACCAATCAACCAGCTCCGTAGGTCCACTAGGGTCACTAGAGGCCAGCTGCCCATACGGTGGAGGATCTAAAATGTTCAAGCTATTTTATTAATGTTTACCTGTTTATTGTTGCTTGTGTATAATTATGTGTTTCTAGTTATTTATAGGAGTCTTTGGTGGATTTACCGGGAATCCTTTGTGTATATAGTTGGAGCGTAACCCAGGATGGACTGAAAGACTGTTAAGGACTCGGGGCAGGACAGACCCCTACCTGGTTACGTCTCCCTGTGTTGGTGAAATGGACACCCTTGTTTTCCTCAAAAGTTACACCCGGTTGCGGACACGCCGTGACCACCTTATGTGTTGTCTCTATTAGAATGTTATTGTTTGCACCTTGTTATGTTTACAAAAGTATGTTTAGTCCCGGAGTACTAACTTTCACTAGGGGGGAATGTGGCACCCCAGGGGTCTGGTCTCCACAGTAATAGCAATGTTATGTCTGAGAGCAGGTGGGAGGTCTCTTGGTCAGGAATCCTATGCATGCCACACCTCCTGCCCAGTCCTGGGAGGGGAAGAACTTCCCCTATATAAAGCTGGGGCTGAGGCAGGGTTAGTGAGTAGAGTTGAGAAGAAGAGAAGCAGCTATAGGAAAGAGAGATCAGGAGCTCTGGGGAAGTCGTGCTAAAAGGAATCAGGGGCTGGCAGCTGTAGAGCTCGCCCTGATTGAAGAGTTACCAACGGACCCGGAGTCCGAGGCTGTGGGGATTAACCCAGACCCAGCAGCAGAAACCGCCCGGCAGGGGATTTCAGGTCCTCTGGCCAAGAAACCCGAAGGCACGGTCACACGCGTGGGACCAGCACCGCCGTCGTGGAGCGGAAGCCACTAGAAGGCCCCGAGTCACCGGCCATACGGGTGAGCACCACACGGTACACTCAGGGACGTGGGCTACTTTTACCCGCCTCTAGCAAGGTAGCCAGAAGAGTACATTTAGTTGGGGAGGCCTACAACTCCGCCTGGCCAGGGGAGATCCCATCTGCTCAAAGACTGACCAGGCCCCGATCGCTAGCCAGTACTCCGGGAGGGTCTATCTTTATCACCAGTAAAGACCCTGAACTACACCGCATCGTCTCTGAGTGGTTCCTGCTACCCCCATCATCCACGTCGGCTGCCCTGAGGCCATACCCCTCCCGTTGGGGGTTATACCATCTACGCTGCACAATCGTACCACCGGCCTCAGCGGTCTGCCCTGCAGCGGCAGCTCCATAGCTGCATTCAACGGGTGGCGTAGTTGTCCAACATCTACTGCTAATACTCAGCCACACAGTTTGACTCCCTGGGCACGGACCGGGTCACCGCCACGAAACTACTACCCCCAACAGGCCCGGCTCCGGGTAGTCCCCGCGTGCGCAACGCTACACTAAGTAGGCCCAGGGGCGCGTCACCTGTATATTGTATAATAGAGTGTAAGCTCCTAGGACAGGGTGTAGATTATTCTGTATGCTCTCAGGAGCAGCCTGTATATTGTATGTTAGATTGTTAGCTCCTAGGAAAGGGTGTAGATTATTCTGTATGCTCTCAGGAGCAGTCTGTATATTGTATATTAGAGTGGTAGCTCCTTGGACAGGGTGAAGATTATTCTGTATGCTCTCAGGAGCAGCGTGTATATTGTATATGAGTGTAAGCTCCTAGGACAGGGTGTAGATTATTCTGTATGCTCTCAGGAGCAGCATGAATATTGTATATTAGATTGTAAGCTCCTATGGCAGGGTGTAGATTATTCTGTATGCTCTCAGGAGCAGTCTGTTTATTATATATTAGAGTGTAAGCTCCTAGGGCAGAGTGTAAATTATTCTGTATGCTCTCAGGAGCAGCCTGTATATTGTAGATTAGATTGTAAGCTCCTAGGACAGGGTGTAGATTATTCTGTATGCTCTCAGGAGCAGCCTGTATATTGTATATTAGATTGTAAGCTCCTAGGACAGGTTGTAGATTACTCTGTATGCTCTCAGGAGCAGCCTGTATATTGTATATTAGATTGTAAGCTCCTAGTACAGGGTGTAGATTATTCTGTATGCTCTCACGAGCAGCCTGTATATTGTATATTAGATTGTAAGCTCCTAGGACAGGGTGTAGATTACTCTGTATGCTCTCAGGAGCAGCCTGTATATTGTATATTAGATTGTAAGCTCCTAGGACAGGGTGTAGATTACTCTGTATGCTCTCAGGAGCAGCCTGTACATTGTATATTAGATTGTAAGCTCCTAGGACAGGGTGTAGATTATTCTGTATGCTCTCACGAGCAGCCTGTATATTGTATATTAGATTGTAAACTCCTAGGACAGGGTGTAGATTATTCTGTATGCTCTCAGGAGCAGCCTGTACATTGTATATTAGAGCGCAAGCTCCTAGGACAGGGTGTAGATTATTCTGTATGCTATCAGGAGCAGTCTGTATATTGTATATTAGATTGTAAGCTCCTAGGACAGGGTGTAGAATATTCTGTATGCTCTCAGGAGCAGCCTGTATATTGTATATTAGAGTGTAAGCTCCTAGGACAGGGTGTAGATTATTCTGTACGCTCTCAGGAGCAGCCTGTATATTGTATATTAGAGTGTAAACTCCTAGGACAGGGTGTAGATTATTCTGTATGCCCTCAGGAGCAGCCTGTATATTGTATATTAGAGTGTAAACTCCTAGGACAGGGTGTGGATTATTCTGTATGCCCTCAGGAGCAGCCTGTATATTGTATATTAGAGTGTAAACTCCTAGGACAGGGTGTGGATTATTCTGTATGCCCTCAGGAGCAGCCTGTATATTGTATATTAGAGTGTAAGCTCCTAGAACAGGGTGTAGATTATTCTGTATGATCTCAGGAGCAGCCTGTATATTGTATATTAGATTGTAAGCTCCTAGGACAGAGTGAACATTATTCTGTATGCTCTCAGGAGCAGCCTGTATATTGTATATTAGAGTGTAAGCTCCTAGGACAGGGTGTAGATTATTCTGTATGCTCTCAGGAGCAGCCTGTATATTATATAATAGATTGTAAGCTCCTAGGACAGGGTGTAGATTATTCTGTATGCTCTCAGGAGCAGCCTGTATATTATATAATAGATTGTAAGCTCCTAGGACAGAGTGTAGATTATTCTGTATGCCCTCAGGAGCAGCCTGTATATTGTATATTAGAGTGTAAGCTCCTAGGACAGGGTGTAGATTATTCTGTACGCTCTCAGGAGCAGCCTGTATATTGTATATTAGAGTGTAAACTCCTAGGACAGGGTGTAGATTATTCTGTATGCCCTCAGGAGCAGCCTGTATATTGTATATTAGAGTGTAAACTCCTAGGACAGGGTGTAGATTATTCTGTATGCCCTCAGGAGCAGCCTGTATATTGTATATTAGAGTGTAAGCTCCTAGAACAGGGTGAACATTATTCTGTATGCTCTAAGGAGCAGCCTGTATTTCGTATATTAGAGTGTAAGCTCCTAGGACAGGGTGTAGATTGTTCTGTATGCTCTCAGGAGCAGCCTGTATATTGTATATTATAGTGTAAGTGACGCGCCCCTGGGCCTGTGTCGCGCTGCGTTGCGCACGCGGGAGCTTACCCGGAGCCGGATCTGTTTAGGGTTGTAGTCTCGTGGCGGTGACCCGGTCCGTGCCCAGGGAGTCAAACTGGACGGCAGTCTGTTAGCGGTAGAAAATGGTTGATGACTACGCCACCCGTTGAATGCAGCCAGGGGGCTGCTGCTGCAGGGCAGACGGCTGAGGCCGGTGGAAGGATGGTGCAGCGTGATAGTATAACCCCCAACGGGAGGGGTATGGCCTCAGGGCAGCCGACGTGGATGATGGGGGTAGCAGGAACCACTCAGAGACGGTATGGTAGCGTTCAGGGTCTTTACTGGTAACAACGATAGACCCTCCCGGAGTACTTGCTAGCGAACGGGGCCTGGTCAGTCCTTGAGCAGATGGGATCTCCCCTGGCCAGGCGTAATTGTAGGCCTCCCAAGCTGACTGTACTCTTCTGGCTACCTTGCTAGAAGCTGATGTAAGTAGCCCACGTCCCTGAGTGTACCGTGTGGTGCTCACCCGTATGGCCGGTGACTCGGGGCCTTCTAATGGCTTCCGCTCCACGATGGCGGTGCTGGTCCCACGCGTGTGACCGGGCCTTCGGGCTTCTGGGCCAGGGGACCTGAAATCCCCTGCCTGACGGATTCTGCTGCTGGGTAGAAGTTAGTCCCCACAGCCTCGGACTCCGGGTCCGGTAAAGAATCTTCTTAGTCAGGGCGAGCTCTTTAGCTGCCAGCCCCTGACTCCTTGTGACTCTGCTGCTTCCTATGCTGCTCTTGTCTCTACTCTTCCTGGACTCACTAACCCTGCCTCAGCCCCGGGTTTATACAGGGGAAGTTCTTCCCCTCCCAAGGCTGGGCAGGAGGTGTGGCATGCACAGGATCCCTGACCAAAGGACCTCCCACCTGCTCTCAGACGTAATATCTCTATCACTGTGACAACCAGACCCCTGGGGTGTCACACTCCCCCCTAGTGAAATTTAGTACTCCGGGACTAAACACTTTTTAGAAAAATATAACAAGGTATATCAAAGAACAATAAAATACAATAAGGAAACACAATAAGATGGTCACGGATGTCCGCAACCGGGTGCAGTCTTTGAAGAAAAGCAAAGGTGTCCATTTCACCAACACAGGGAGACGTAACCAGGTAGGGGTCTGTCCTACCCCGAGTCCTTAACAGTCTCTAGTCCATCCTGGGTTACGCTCCAACTATATACAAAGGATTCCCGGTAAATCCACCAAGGTTTCCTAAAAATAACTAGAAACACAAAATTATACACAAGCAACAATAAACAGGTAAACATTGTAAAACAACTTAAACATTTAGATCCTCCAACGTGCGGGTAACTGGCCTCTAGTGGCCCTAGTGGACCTACGGAGCTGACTGTCTGGCCCTGAACTACAGGGTGTAGGAGCTGTCAAGGGTAAACTGGGCAGCTGTCTACCGGCTCTTTGTCTCACTAGGGGTACGGCAGGCTCACTATAAGCAGAGGGTGGATTCTCCTGTTCCGCTTGGGTGGAGTCTTCTGCCTCCTGGACCGGCTGCTCTTCCAGCTCTACCCGTTGCTCCGTAGGTTCTTGGGATGATGGTTGGAGGAAGGTGAGTACGGGTACCACAACTGCACCATTGACTTGAGTCCAAGACCGAGGGAAGTCCCCGAGCACGGTACTAACCATATCTTCCCTTTCTTCCACGGGTCGATGGTCTTCCTGTTCCTCCTCAGGGTTCCTCAGTTGTTCGGGGCACTTCTTCAGGTGGTCCCGGGATACAATGGCTGTGGTTTCCCCTCCGTCTTTACTGATGGTACAGACCTTCGGGTTCTCGTGGCTTGAGGGCAGTACGGTGTACGGGTCCTTCTCCCACTGGTCGTCCAACTTGTGGAGCCGTCTCTTCCTCTTCAAGACCTGCTCTCCGGGTACCAGGGGAACAGCGGGAGCATACTGGTTGTAAGTCTTCTCTTGTCTTTCCCTAGCCTGACAGAGACTTCGCTCCACGCTCTCCTGTACTTTCCGGTACTGCTGCTGCCTCTCTGTGTCCCAGTCCGTTTCTGGTGAAGTGTCCTCGGGCGTCAGGACTCCCATTTCCAGGTCAACAGGTAACTTACCAGGTCTTGCCCTCATTAGGTAAGCCGGGGTACAGTTGGTGGAACCTACCGGGATGTGGTTGTATAGGTCCACCAGATCGGGCAACTTCTCAGGCCACAGACTGCGTTCTTCCAGGGGCAACGTTTTTAGAAGATCCATTACCACCTGGTTCATTTTCTCACAAAGTCCATTAGTTTGCGGATGGTAGGGTGTCGTCCTTATCTTCCGGCAGCCATACAGATTGCAGAATTCCTGGAAGACCTCCGCTTCAAAGGCAGGTCCCTGGTCCGTCAGCACTTGGTCCGGGTACCCGTGTGGACGGCAAAAGTGCTGCTGGAAGGCTCTAGCTGCTGTTCGAGCCGTTAAGTCCTTGACGGGGACGACAACCAGAAACCGGGAGTAATGATCCACGATGGTTAACGCATAGACGTAGCCACTTCTGCTGGGGGTCAGTTTTACATGATCCAAGGCTACCAGTTCCAACGGTTGCCGGGTGACGATGGACTGCAGGGGAGTCTTCTGGCTGGCCCGGTCCTTCCTTCTCAGATTGCACGGGCCACAGTCTCTGCACCACTTCTCGATGGTTCCCCTCATGCCTACCCAGTGGAACCGCTCGCGCAGCAGGAACTCCAGCTTTTTCCACCCGAAGTGTCCAGCTCCGTCGTGGTATGCCTCCATCACCATGGCTGCGTCTCTTCGTGGCACCACTACTTGCCAGAGTAGTTCATGCGTCCTGGAGTTAACCATTCTGCGGCACAACTTCCCCTTGTAAAGGAACAGTCGACTCTTCTCTGCCCATAGTTGTTTGGCTTCCTCTGGAGCGTCTGATTCCAGGCTAGCCTCCGGGCGAGTCAGCATCTCCTTCACCAGTCGGACGGCAGGGTCGCTGTCTTGCGTTTCCGCCCAGTTGTAGTGAGGTAAGGGGTTCAACGTAGCAGCCTGCTTACTCCTTACCCGGTGGGAATACTGGATAGTCCCATGACGGTGGAACGCAGGGAGTTCAACTTCTTCCAGTCCCTCCGGATCTTCTCCTCCGTCCGGCAGGTTGGGCATCCTGGACAGGGCGTCCGCGTTGGTATTGGAGCGCCCTGCCCGGTATTTAATTGTGAACTCGTAGTTGGACAGACGGGCCATCCACCTCTGCTCCAGGGCACCGAGTCTTGCCGTGTCCAGGTGTGTCAGCGGGTTGTTATCCGTGTATACGGTGAACCGGGAAGAAGCGAGGTAATGCCTAAAGCGCTCGGTGACTGCCCATACCACGGCCAGGAACTCTAGCTTAAATGAGCTGTAATTTTCGGGGTTCCTTTCGGTGGGTCGCAGTTTTCGGCTGGCATAGGAGATTACTCGTTCTCTCCCCTGCTGAATCTGGGACAGTACGGCTCCTAGCCCGATGTTACTGGCGTCGGTGTAGAGGATGAAGGGCTGGCTATAGTCCGGGTACGCCAAGATTTCATCCCCCGTGAGGGCCATCTTCAGCTGGCGGAAGGACTCTTCTTCTAGCTTTTCCCATTTGAAGGGCGGCTTCTGGTTCTTGGCCTTCCGGGACTGGCCTATCAGGAGGTCCTGCATAGGTGCTGCCTTTTTGGTGAAACCGGGAATAAACCTTCGGTAGTAGCCTACCAACCCTAGGAACTGCCGCACTTCTTTTACGCTGGAGGGGCTTGGCCATCCCTTAATTGCGGTGATCTTATCGGGGTCGGGAGCCACTCCGTCAGCGCTCACCACGTGTCCCAGGTATTGCACCTTTGGTTTCAGGAGGTGACACTTGGAGGGTTTCACCTTTAGGCCGTAACTCGCCAGAGCTTCGAACACCTCCGCCAGGTGTTTCAGGTGGTCCTCATAAGTTTTGGAGTATACGATGACATCGTCCAGGTACAACAGGACCGTCTCGAAGTTTCTGTGGCCCAGACAGCACTCCATTAATCGTTGGAAGGTTCCTGGGGCGTTGCAGAGTCCGAACGGCATGCAGGTGAACTCGCTAAGTCCCATCGGGGTGGTGAATGCGGTCTTCTCCCGGTCCGCCTCTGCTACAGGAACCTGCCAGTACCCGCTAGTGAGATCCAAGGTAGAGAAGAAGTTAGCAGATCTTAAAGCAGCCAATGACTCCTCTATCCTTGGTAAGGGGTACGCATCCTTGTGTGTGATACGGTTGATTTTCCGGTAATCTACACACATCCTCATGGTGTTGTCTTTCTTTTTGACTAAAACTAGTGGGGCTGCCCAGGGGCTACAGCTATCCCGGATTACCCCAGCCTCCTTCATGTCTCTAAGCATCCCCTTGGCGTGTTGGTAATGTGCAGGGGGTACGGGTCGATACCTCTCTTTTATGGGAGGATGATCTCCCGTGGGGATGCGGTGTTCTACCCCCTTGACTCGCCCGAAGTCTAACGGGTGTTTACTAAACACTCTCTCATACTCTTGAACCACCCGATAGACTCCTTGTTTCTGGTGTGAGGGAGTGGAGTCAGTACCCAGATGTAGTTGCTGACACCAGTCCTCCATGTCTTTCTTAGAGCCGTTACCTTCCTCCGGGTGAGATGGAGGCAAGGGTTCCACAGATTGTATAGAATTTTGATTAGTGGTATATAATTTGGCTAGCGTGGCATACCGGGGCAGGTACACTTCCCTCTCCCCGATATTTATTATGCGAACGGGCACCCTCCCATGGCGTACATTGACCACCCCCCGTGCTGTCAAAATGGTGGGCCTACTGTCTGAGTAAACTGGTTCTACCATTGCCTGGTAATCTCTACCTCTCAGACCAATAGCTGCCCGGCACCAAATCATCATTTCACTTTTTGGGGGCATGGCAATAGGAAAAGGGTCACACATTCTTACGCTACCAATCTCACCGCCGGAGAGTTCCACTTGTTGCCGTTGCATCAGTGCCCGGATCTCTTTCTGGAGCACCCGCTGCTCGCCGGAGCTGGCATTCTTGGCAACCTGCTGTAAAAGGAAAATCACCTCTGCAAGACAATTTTCAATTACATTAGTTCCTAGAGTTATTTTTGGGTGACTCTCATGTTTGTCAATATCTACAATGATCAGTCCCTGTGCGGCCAGTTCGACTCTACCAATTTTGATGGTCACCTCTTTAAATCCGATCTGTGGCACGGGCTGACCATTGCTGGCGATGATACTCAAGTCGTCGTCAGGGTAGCGGGTAATATCCGAGTCATTCCAGTACTGCTTGAAGAGCACGTACGGGATGGTGGTAACCTGTGACCCGGTGTCCAGTAGGGCACTCATGGGAATGCCATCCAGTACCACAGGCAAGACTGGACGTCCTCCCACATATCTGTCGCGCCAGTTCGATGGGCCTGGTGATCTTTTTCCTGGGGGTTGGCCCTCTACCCCAGGTTGTGCCCGTTTAAAGAACAGTACCTTTCCATATGTCCGGGTTGATTGCAGCGGCGGCAGATGGGTCGTCCGTCCTCGCTGTATCGGTCACTGGGTCTTCCTCTGGCCGGTGGGGTCCTCCTTGGTCGACGCCACGGGATGTCCTCCGGTCCGGATGCCAGCTGGATCTTCCCTGGAGTGGAAACCTGTAAAGACTGCACAGTTCGGGTTAGCGCAGCAACGCTTTTAGCTAGCTCTTGGACCTGATGGTGCAGGTCTGGAGCCGGGTCATTGTCCAAAGCCTGCGCATCAGCTCCCACAGGCCCTGCTGACAAGGGCGCCGCCTCCTGGTAGTAAGCGGTAGTGGGGCGTCTGTGGGTCACAACGCCACCTGGTGCCGGTTCTCGGAGCACCCGGATGGCTCTGTCCTTGAACTGTGCAAATTCTAGATGAGGGTCCTGTAAGGCCATTGCCCGCAACTGGGTGCGGTGGGCATTGCAATATAAACCCTCTATAAATTGTTCGGTCAACAGCCTGTCCTCGTTTCCCACTCCATTAGGGTCGGTCTGCTTAATGGCCCTCAGGGCCTCTTGTAGGTTGAGTGCATAGTCCCTTATACTCTCATGCGCTCGCTGCTTGCACCCGTAGAATCTAAGTTTAATCTCGGCTGAGGTGCGGGTATCAAAGGTGTCCTTCAGCCGGGTTAGTATCCCTGCGACAGTCTTCCTCCCAGGTGGCCAGGATTTTACTTCCCTTTTGGCTGCCCCAGTTAGTTGGGCCACCAGGATGCTCACTTTTTGCTCTTCTGTGAGGGGGTACACCTGGAAGAGGCTATCCAGCTTTTCTCTAAAGTCATGCAGGGTATGTGACTCCCCTGAGTACTGGGGTAGCCAAGCTGCTCCCGGGATATAGGGCATGGTGAAGGGCATAACTGCAACAGCGGTAGCGCTGGCGGGGGTTGAGGCAGTGGAGCTCTCCTCCGTATCCGACATCTTCCTCCCCCCTAGTGGACCGTGGCCTACCTTGCGATGATCCTGTTCCGTAGGCCGCGGCTCTGCAGTGGATCGTCAGGGTTGAGGACCTTCCGTCGCGCTCCTGTGACGTCGGCGTCTGCTGGGCTCCTTCCAGGACCTTACGCAACGTCCGGACGTGAGGCGGGGCTTCAGTTCTCGCGCGCTTTCGGAGTCCACGCCCCTCTTCTTCCCGCGCGGCGTCCTCAAGATGGCGTCCAATGGCGGGAAAACTCCACGGATGGCGGGAAGAAGGCTGAAGATGGCGCCGGATGGCGGGAATCTTCACCGATGGCGGGAATCTTCACCACTGGTAAGTTTGAACAGTCTTTGCTTTTCAGGCACGCAGTACCCGGTGGTTGCGGGCACGTGATCCTGCCGACTACGCCAAAGTTGACGCGCCCCTGGGCCTGTGTCGCGCTGCGTTGCGCACGCGGGAGCTTACCCGGAGCCGGATCTGTTTAGGGTTGTAGTCTCGTGGCGGTGACCCGGTCCGTGCCCAGGGAGTCAAACTGGACGGCAGTCTGTTAGCGGTAGAAAATGGTTGATGACTACGCCACCCGTTGAATGCAGCCAGGGGGCTGCTGCTGCAGGGCAGACGGCTGAGGCCGGTGGAAGGATGGTGCAGCGTGATAGTATAACCCCCAACGGGAGGGGTATGGCCTCAGGGCAGCCGACGTGGATGATGGGGGTAGCAGGAACCACTCAGAGACGGTATGGTAGCGTTCAGGGTCTTTACTGGTAACAACGATAGACCCTCCCGGAGTACTTGCTAGCGAACGGGGCCTGGTCAGTCCTTGAGCAGATGGGATCTCCCCTGGCCAGGCGTAATTGTAGGCCTCCCAAGCTGACTGTACTCTTCTGGCTACCTTGCTAGAAGCTGATGTAAGTAGCCCACGTCCCTGAGTGTACCGTGTGGTGCTCACCCGTATGGCCGGTGACTCGGGGCCTTCTAATGGCTTCCGCTCCACGATGGCGGTGCTGGTCCCACGCGTGTGACCGGGCCTTCGGGCTTCTGGGCCAGGGGACCTGAAATCCCCTGCCTGACGGATTCTGCTGCTGGGTAGAAGTTAGTCCCCACAGCCTCGGACTCCGGGTCCGGTAAAGAATCTTCTTAGTCAGGGCGAGCTCTTTAGCTGCCAGCCCCTGACTCCTTGTGACTCTGCTGCTTCCTATGCTGCTCTTGTCTCTACTCTTCCTGGACTCACTAACCCTGCCTCAGCCCCGGGTTTATACAGGGGAAGTTCTTCCCCTCCCAAGGCTGGGCAGGAGGTGTGGCATGCACAGGATCCCTGACCAAAGGACCTCCCACCTGCTCTCAGACGTAATATCTCTATCACTGTGACAACCAGACCCCTGGGGTGTCACATAAGCTCCTAGGACAGGGTGTAGATTGTTCTGTATGCTCTCAGGAGCAGCCTGTATATTGTATATTATAGTGTAAGCTCCTAGGACAGGGTGTAGATTATTCTGTATGCTCTCAGGAGTTGCCTGTATATTGTATATTAGATTGCAAACTCCTTGGACAGTGTGTAGATTATTCTGTATGATCTCAGGAGCAGCCTGAATATTGTATATTAGAGTGTAAGCTCCTCGGACAGGGTGTAGATTATTCTGTATGCTCTCAGGAGCAGCCTGTATATTGTATATTATAGTGTAAGCTCCTCGGACAGGGTGTAGATTATTCTGTATGCTCCGAGGAGCAGCCTGTATATTATATAATAGATTGTAAGCTCCTAGGACAGGGTGTAGATTATTCTGTATGCTCTCAGAAGCAGCCTGTATATTGTATATTAGAGCGAAAGCTCCTAGGACAGGGTGTAGATTATTCTGTATGCTCTCAGGAGCACCCTGCATATTATATAATAGATTGTAAACTCCTAGGACAGGGTGTAGATTATTCTGTACGCTCTCAGGAGCAGCCTGTATATTGTATATTAGAGTGTAAGCTCCTAGGACAGGGTGTAGATTATTCTGTATGCCCTCAGGAGTAGCCTGTATATTGTATATTAGAGTGTAAGCTCCTAGGACAGGGTGTAGATTATTCTGTATGCCCTCAGGAGTAGCCTGTATATTGTATATTAGAGTGTAAGCTCCTAGGACAGGGTGTAGATTATTCTGTATGCCCTCAGGAGTAGCCTGTATATTGTATATTAGATTGTAAGCTCCTAGGACAGGGTGTAGATTATTCTATATGCCCTCAGGAGCAGCCTGTATATTGTATATTAGAGTGTAAGCTCCTAGGACAGGGTGTAGATTATTCTGTATGATCTCAGGAGCAGCCTGTATACTGTATATTAGATTGTAAGCTCCTTGGACAGGGTGTAGATTATTCTGTATGATCTCAGGAGCAGCCTGTATACTGTATATTAGATTGTAAGCTCCTTGGACAGGGTGTAGATTATTCTGCATGATCTCAGGAGCAGCCTGTATATTGTATATTAGAGTTTAAGCTCCTAGGACAGGGTGTAGATTATTCTGTGTGATCTCAGGAGCAGCCTGTATATTGTATATTAGAGTGTAAGCTCCTACGACAGGGTGTAGATTATTCTGTATGCCCTCAGGAGCAGCCTGTATATTGTATATTAGATTGTAAACTCCTAGGACAGGGTGTAGATTATTCTGTATGCCCTCAGGAGCAGCCTGTATATTGTATATTAGATTGTAAGTTCCTAGGACTGGGTGTAGATTATTCTGTATGCCCTCAGGAGCAGCCTTTATATTGTATATTAGAGTGTAAGCTCCTAGGACAGGGTGTAGATTATTCTGTATGCTCTCAGGAGCAGCCTGTATTCTGTATATTACATTGTAAGCTCCTAGGACAGGGTGAAGATTATTCTGTATGCTCTCAGGAGCAGCCTGTATACTGTATGTTAGATTGTTAGCTCCTAGGGCAGGGTGTAGATTATTCTGTATGCTCTCAGGAGCAGCCTGTACATTGTATATTAGAGCGCAAGCTCCTAGGACAGGGTGTAGATTATTCTGTATGCTCCGAGGAGCAGCCTGTATATTATATAATAGATTGTAAGCTCCTAGGACAGGGTGTAGATTATTCTGTATGCTCTCAGAAGCAGCCTGTATATTGTATATTAGAGTGAAAGCTCCTAGGACAGGGTGTATATCATTCTGTATGCTCTCAGTAGCAGCCTGTATAGTGTATATTAGATTGTAAGCTCCTAGGACAGGGTGTAGATTATTCTGCATGCTCTCAGGAGCAGCCTGTATACTGTATGTTAGATTGTTAGCTCCTAGGGCAGGGTGTAGATTATTCTGTATGCTCTCAGGAGCAGCCTGTACATTGTATATTAGAGCGCAAGCTCCTAGGACAGGGTGTAGATTATTCTGTATGCTCCGAGGAGCAGCCTGTATATTATATAATAGATTGTAAACTCCTAGGACAGGGTGTAGATTATTCTGTATGCTCTCAGAAGCAGCCTGTATATTGTATATTAGAGCGAAAGCTCCTAGGACAGGGTGTAGATTATTCTGTATGCTCTCAGGAGCACCCTGCATATTATATAATAGATTGTAAACTCCTAGGACAGGGTGTAGATTATTCTGTATGCTCTCAGGAGCAGCCTGTATATTGTATATTAGAGTGTAATCTCCTAGGACAGGGTGTAGATTATTCTGTACGCTCTCAGGAGCAGCCTGTATATTGTATATTAGAGTGTAAGCTCCTAGGACAGGGTGTAGATTATTCTGTATGCCCTCAGGAGTAGCCTGTATATTGTATATTAGAGTGTAAGCTCCTAGGACAGGGTGTAGATTATTCTGCATGATCTCAGGAGCAGCCTGTATATTGTATATTAGATTGTAAGCTCCTAGGACAGGGTGTAGATTATTCTATATGCCCTCAGGAGCAGCCTGTATATTGTATATTAGAGTGTAAGCTCCTAGGACAGGGTGTAGATTATTCTGTATGATCTCAGGAGCAGCCTGTATACTGTATATTAGATTGTAAGCTCCTTGGACAGGGTGTAGATTATTCTGTATGATCTCAGGAGCAGCCTGTATACTGTATATTAGATTGTAAGCTCCTTGGACAGGGTGTAGATTATTCTGCATGATCTCAGGAGCAGCCTGTATATTGTATATTAGAGTTTAAGCTCCTAGGACAGGGTGTAGATTATTCTGTGTGATCTCAGGAGCAGCCTGTATATTGTATATTAGAGTGTAAACTCCTACGACAGGGTGTAGATTATTCTGTATGCTCTGAGGAGCAGCCTGTATATTGTATATTAGATTGTAAACTCCTAGGACAGGGTGTAGATTATTCTGTATGCCCTCAGGAGCAGCCTGTATATTGTATATTAGATTGTAAACTCCTAGGACAGGGTGTAGATTATTCTGTATGCCCTCAGGAGCAGCCTGTATATTGTATATTAGATTGTAAGTTCCTAGGACTGGGTGTAGATTATTCTGTATGCCCTCAGGAGCAGCCTTTATATTGTATATTAGAGTGTAAGCTCCTAGGACAGGGTGTAGATTATTCTGTATGCTCTCAGGAGCAGCCTGTATTCTGTATATTACATTGTAAGCTCCTAGGACAGGGTGAAGATTATTCTGTATGCCCTCAGGAGCAGCCTGTATACTGTATATTAGAGTGTAAGCTCCTAGGACAGGGTGTATATCATTCTGTATGCTCTCAGTAGCAGCCTGTATAGTGTATATTAGATTGTAAGCTCCTAGGACAGGGTGTAGATTATTCTGCATGCTCTCAGGAGCAGCCTGTATACTGTATGTTAGATTGTTAGCTCCTAGGGCAGGGTGTAGATTATTCTGTATGCTCTCAGGAGCAGCCTGTACATTGTATATTAGAGCGCAAGCTCCTAGGACAGGGTGTAGATTATTCTGTATGCTATCAGGAGCAGTCTGTATATTGTATATTAGATTGTAAGCTCCTAGGACAGGGTGTAGAATATTCTGTATGCTCTCAGGAGCAGCCTGTATATTGTATATTAGAGTGTAAGCTCCTAGGACAGGGTGTAGATTATTCTGTACGCTCTCAGGAGCAGCCTGTATATTGTATATTAGAGTGTAAACTCCTAGGACAGGGTGTAGATTATTCTGTATGCCCTCAGGAGCAGCCTGTATATTGTATATTAGAGTGTAAGCTCCTAGGACAGGGTGTGGATTATTCTGTATGCCCTCAGGAGCAGCCTGTATATTGTATATTAGAGTGTAAACTCCTAGGACAGGGTGTGGATTATTCTGTATGCCCTCAGGAGCAGCCTGTATATTGTATATTAGAGTGTAAGCTCCTAGAACAGGGTGTAGATTATTCTGTATGATCTCAGGAGCAGCCTGTATATTGTATATTAGATTGTAAGCTCCTAGGACAGAGTGAACATTATTCTGTATGCTCTCAGGAGCAGCCTGTATATTGTATATTAGAGTGTAAGCTCCTAGGACAGGGTGTAGATTATTCTGTATGCTCTCAGGAGCAGCCTGTATATTATATAATAGATTGTAAGCTCCTAGGACAGGGTGTAGATTATTCTGTATGCTCTCAGGAGCAGCCTGTATATTATATAATAGATTGTAAGCTCCTAGGACAGAGTGTAGATTATTCTGTATGCCCTCAGGAGCAGCCTGTATATTGTATATTAGAGTGTAAGCTCCTAGGACAGGGTGTAGATTATTCTGTATGCTCTCAGGAGCAGCCTGTATATTGTATATTAGAGTGTAAGCTCCTAGAACAGGGTGAACATTATTCTGTATGCTCTAAGGAGCAGCCTGTATTTCGTATATTAGAGTGTAAGCTCCTAGGACAGAGTGTAGATTATTCTGTATGCTCTCAGGAGCAGCCTGTATATTGTATATTATAGTGTAAGATCCTAGGACAGGGTGTAGATTGTTCTGTATGCTCTCAGGAGCAGCCTGTATATTGTATATTATAGTGTAAGCTCCTAGGACAGGGTGTAGATTATTCTGTATGCTCTCAGGAGTTGCCTGTATATTGTATATTAGATTGCAAACTCCTTGGACAGTGTGTAGATTATTCTGTATGATCTCAGGAGCAGCCTGAATATTGTATATTAGAGTGTAAGCTCCTCGGACAGGGTGTAGATTATTCTGTATGCTCTCAGGAGCAGCCTGTATATTGTATATTATAGTGTAAACTCCTCGGACAGGGTGTAGATTATTCTGTATGCTCCGAGGAGCAGCCTGTATATTATATAATAGATTGTAAGCTCCTAGGACAGGGTGTAGATTATTCTGTATGCTCTCAGAAGCAGCCTGTATATTGTATATTAGAGCGAAAGCTCCTAGGACAGGGTGTAGATTATTCTGTATGCTCTCAGGAGCACCCTGCATATTATATAATAGATTGTAAGCTCCTAGGACAGGGTGTAGATTATTCTGTATGCTCTCAGGAGCAGCCTGTATATTGTATATTAGAGTGTAATCTCCTAGGACAGGGTGTAGATTATTCTGTACGCTCTCAGGAGCAGCCTGTATATTGTATATTAGAGTGTAAGCTCCTAGGACAGGGTGTAGATTATTCTGTATGCTCTCAGGAGCAGTCTGTATATTGTATATTAGAGTGTAAGCTCCTAGGACAGGGTGTAGATTATTCTGTATGCCCTCAGGAGTAGCCTGTATGTTGTATATTAGAGTGTAAGCTCCTAGGACAGGGTGTAGATTATTCTGCATGATCTCAGGAGCAGCCTGTATATTGTATATTAGATTGTAAGCTCCTAGGACAGGGTGTAGATTATTCTGTATGCCCTCAGGAGCAGCCTGTATATTGTATATTAGAGTGTAAGCTCCTAGGACAGGGTGTAGATTATTCTGTATGATCTCAGGAGCAGCCTGTATACTGTATATTAGATTGTAAGCTCCTTGGACAGGGTGTAGATTATTCTGTATGATCTCAGGAGCAGCCTGTATACTGTATATTAGATTGTAAGCTCCTTGGACAGGGTGTAGATTATTCTGCATGATCTCAGGAGCAGCCTGTATATTGTATATTAGAGTTTAAGCTCCTAGGACAGGGTGTAGATTATTCTGTGTGATCTCAGGAGCAGCCTGTATATTGTATATTAGAGTGTAAGCTCCTACGACAGGGTGTAGATTATTCTGTATGCCCTCAGGAGCAGCCTGTATATTGTATATTAGATTGTAAACTCCTAGGACAGGGTGTAGATTATTCTGTATGCCCTCAGGAGCAGCCTGTATATTGTATATTAGATTGTAAGTTCCTAGGACTGGGTGTAGATTATTCTGTATGCCCTCAGGAGCAGCCTGTATACTGTATATTAGAGTGTAAGCTCCTAGGACAGGGTGTATATCATTCTGTATGCTCTCAGTAGCAGCCTGTATAGTGTATATTAGATTGTAAGCTCCTAGGACAGGGTGTAGATTATTCTGCATGCTCTCAGGAGTAGCCTGTATACTGTATGTTAGATTGTTAGCTCCTAGGGCAGGGTGTAGATTATTCTGTATGCCCTCAGGAGCAGCCTGTGTATTGTATATTAGAGTGTAAGCTTCTAGGACATGGTGTAGATTATTCTGTATGCTCTCAGGAGCAGCCAGTATATTGTATATTAGAGTGTACGCTCCTAGGACAGGGTGTAGATTATTCTGTATGCTCTCAGGAGCAGCCTGTATATAGTATATTAGATTGTAAGCTCCTAGGACAGGGTGTAGAATATTCTGTATGCTCTCAGGAGCAGCCTGTATATTGTATATTAGAGCGTAAGCTCCTATTACAGGGTGTAGATTATTCTGTATGCCCTCAGGAGCAGCCTGTATATTTTATATTAGATTGTAAGGTCCTAGGACAGGGTGTAGATTATTCTGTATGCTCTCAGGAGCAGCCTGTATATTGTATATTAAAGTGTAAACTCCTAGGACAGGGTGTAGATTATTCTGTATGCTCTCAGGAGCAATCTGTATACTGTATATTAGAGTGTAAGTTTCTAGGACAGGGTGTAGATTATTCTGTATGCCCTCAGGAGCTGCCTGTATATTGTATATTAGAGTGTAAACTCCTAGGACAGGGTGTAGATTATTCTGTATGCTCTCAGGAGCAGCTTGTATATTGTATTTTAGAGTGTAAGCTCCTAGGACAGGGTGTAGATTATTCTGTATCCTCTCAGGAGCAGCCTGTATATTGTATATTAGAGTGTAAGCTCCTAGGACAGGGTGTAGATTATTCTGTATTCTCTCAGGAGCAGTCTGCATATTATATATTAGAGTGTAAGCTCCTAGGACAGGGTGTACATTATTCAGAATGCCCTCAGGAGCAGCCTGTATATTGTATATTAGATTGTAAGCTCCTAGGACAGGGTGTAGATTATTCTGTATGCTCTCAGGAGCCGCCTGTATATTAGAGTGTAATCTCCTAGGACAGGGTGTAGATTATTCTGTATGCTCTCAGGAGCAGCCTTTATATTGTATGTTAGATTGTATGCTCCTAGGACAGGGTGTAGATTATTCTGTATGCTCTCAGGAGCAGCCTGTATATTGTATATTAGAGTGTAAGCTCCTAGGACAGGGTGTAGATTATTCTGCATGCTCTCAGGAGCAGCCTGTATATTGTATATTAGAGTGTAAGTGTAGCACCCTGAGGATTCGGCTGCTACAGGAGTATTGCACCTCAACCCAGAGGTGTGATATTCCACTCCCGGGCAAGGATGGAGAGTGGAACTGAGCTCAGTCAGCTGCATGCACTACACACATCCCATTTCCGAGGAACAGGCCGACGGTACTCCCACTTAGAAATGTGCAGGTACGACCGAGTCTGTTCCTGGCTGGAGTGGGAGGGTGGTGGTACATCCCATGTAGTGTAGGGGCAGATAGGGGGAGCAGCCTGGGTAAAGTTAGGAGCTCATTGGGTGCTGGTCACCTGAGCTCACACATAGAGGGATATATAAGGTGGGCACCAACTAGAATCAGGGTCAGTGGTAGAGAACAAGTCAGTTGGAGAGGAGCCTGTCTGATGCAGAGAACAAATCAGCAGAGAGAAGGAAACAGCAGCCCTGGAGAGAGAGAGAGTGGAGCAGAGAAAGACCCAGAGGGGGAAGACAAAAGGGACCCAAGAACCCAAATTAGAGCACCGGGTGAGGAGTCAGCAAAAGGGTACCGGAACCCAAACTGGTGGGGGCAGAAAGCACACCCCAGCCAGAGACCGGAGACCGTGGGCAGCGTCTGCCACGGTCACCCATCACATCCACCCCGAAGGCACACCACATGAAGGGTCAGGGAACCCGAGGCCAAGGGTGTCCCAACAGAAGGCCCGAGGGAGCTGGACCTAGGTGGATCACTGGTGGGGACGGCTGAAGAAAGGACAGAGGGAGAGCTCAGGGCCACGCTCCGGACTTGTTTGGGGGTTGGCTGGATCCAGGACCTGGTGGACGCAGCACGGCTCGGGTGGTCACTAGCAGCTGGAGTGACCAGTACAACATCTGCAGTAAGTAAACACCCTTAACTGCACTACCCGACTCTGTCTTCATTGCCGTCTGCACTGCACCACCACAACCCCCATCCTCTGCACCTGTCCCCCCTGAGGCTATACCCCTCCCGTTGGGGGTTATCCCACCAAGCTGCGCACCCACCATCAGCCTCAGCGGACCTTGCTGCAGCGGCGGCCACAGTGACCGCATCACAACGGGTGGCGTAGTCGACACAAAAGAACTTTAGTAACATCTGTAGAACTGCCACATCACACTGAGCTTGACGCCCTGGGCACGGGACCGGGTCACAGCCGCTCGGAGACTACAACCCCCCATCTGATCCGGTGCCGGGTATTCCCCTCAAAAAGGAATATGTCCCAGGGGGCGCGTCAACTTTGGCGTAGTCGGCAGGATTACGTGCCCGCAACACCCGGGTACTGCGTGCCTGAAGAAAAGTGCAAGTTTACCTCAGAAAGAAGTCTCCCGCCGGTTCCGGAGGGTCCACGCCATCGGACTCCGTCACCAGTCGTTTCCCGCCGATTGTCCGCCATTTCCAACTTGTTCCCGCCATCTGCAGAGTTTCCCGCCACTGGGCGACGCTTCCCGCCAAAACCGCAGATTTCCCGCCTTGGAAGAGCAGCGGACGCCATTATGGGCGTGCCAAAGGAGAGCAAGAGGCCACCTCCCATCGTGGGCCAGGACCGAAAATGGCGCCAAAAGTGGAAACCGCCCCCACCAACAGAGACTGTGATGCTAGAGGTGTCTGTCAGCGTGAAAGAACCGCCCCTGGAGCTGACAGTCACCCAGTGGCCCCGGGACCGCCCTCGAAGTGGGAGGAGACGAAAGAGAAGAGAAAAGATGGGTGTCGCTTGGAGCAGTCTGGAGCGAGCGCACCCGGAGGCAAGAGGTCTAACGAGGAGTAGCGGAGGAGCTTACCCGGAGATGGAGGGAAAGCAGAACAGCACCGGCCCGCTGGCCAGGAGTCTGCTAGAGACCGAGGAAGGAGGGCAGAGCAGCACCAGCCCGCTGGCCAGGAGCCTGCCGGAAGAAAAGCAGAGCAGCACCGACCCGATGGTCAGGAGCCTGCTAGAGTCCACAACCCCGCTAGGTCTAGCGGAGATCTTAGCGCAGCTCCCCCGAGACCGGGAGTGTGCACAAACTGCCTTGGAGGGCCTCGCAAGGAGGATGGCCCGGGTGCAGCGCGAGATACTGGCGGAGTGGAGCCGGGAGATGACCCAGCAAGCTGAGACCAGTCAATGGAGCACGCTACCCTGGAAGAGGAAGCAGACCGCCTCTGAGGATGGCGCGGGAGGACCCAAGGCCGGAGACGGCGCCGAGAAGGGAGCCGAACGCATGGAGGCAGGTAAAGGGGACGCCTATACCCCAAGCCGTGACACCGCTTACCTGCCCCAGCTCCCCGTCGCAGAGCCCGAAAGTCCCCCTGCTGTGCCCGTAGCCGCCATGTCACCGCTATGGACTAGGCCCCGACCGGAAGCCGCCGCAGCGACCCCTGTGACGTCACGCGCCTCGACCCGGAGCGTGACAAAGCAGGAAATACCACCAGCCTGGTCGCAAGGCCTAGTACCCCCGGGCGCCGCATCACCAACAGCGCCCCCTACCTCCGCGGAGCCTCCGGCCTGGCCGCAAGGCCAGGTAGCCCAGGGCGCCGCCGTATTAACGGTGCCCTTCACCTTCCAGGTGCCCCAGGCCTGGCCGCAAGGCCTGGGCAACCCGGGCGCCACCACCACCGCGCCCGCGCCCGTAAAACCAAGGGTGCCACACCTGGGGGAGGACTTGTTCAGCCAGCTCACATGGCCGGACGGGCGGCCCTTCATCTGGCCCGAAGGATACCATGAGCTGGAGCGGCAACAAAGACTAGGGCCCTTGTGTGAGCCCCTGATCCCGGCTCCGAAGCCCGTGACTCGGGTCTCGCCTCCTTTAGAAGAAGCCCAATTCGAGTGGGACCCCACGGGAGAAGATTTGATGGGGTTCACCGGAGAAACTCGGGCAGTCGCCGCTGAGCGTACTGAGTGTTGTCGTCAGCAGCTAGCAGAGTTTGCCAGAGAACGGGAGGAGAGGCGGGTCAGAGAACAACAGGCCCAAATCCGGAGCGCGGAGCAGAAGAGCCGGACTAGGAGGAACCCCCGTGCAGCGCACTGTGCCCACACCATCGGGACGGTGATAAAGTTCAACCCGCAGCATGGGTGGGGCTTTATTCGGGACCGTAACAACCGCGGTGACGTTTTTGTGACCCGCAGAGACGTCGAGTCCCACCTGCCGGAAGGTCACAAAGGCCGTGACCTCTACGTAGGAGACGAGGTCACCTTCACCCGGCACAAGTGTGCCAAAGGACCTTACGCCCTCCACGTACACCGCTTGACGGAGGAGGAGTTGCGGTACGGGGAGGAGGAGCCAGAGGACCCGGGCGGGTCTGAAGCAACACCGTATCGCCAAGAAAAAGCAGGAGGGAGCCGTCGTTGAGGACGGGAGTAGAGACTGTATATAGTTGCCCGTCGGGGCACAGTGAACCGTTGCTGCTAAAATAGTCCCCGTTGGGACCAGTGAACTGTTTACCCGTTAACCCCTTCATCCTACAGGCTGAGGACTGTGAGCAGCCATTCCCTTCCCTCTACCTGGCCGAGGACTGGGAGCGGCCAACTTCCCCTGTAAATAGTTGCGCGTCCTAAAGCGCCCCCTACCGGTTTTATAGAAGACCAGTTTTTGCAAAGTGACTGTCGCACTTTTCCCGGACACACGTTGCACAGTGTCCGGAGGAGAAACTTGAAACAAGAGACGACGAGAAAGTTTTATCTGCTAAGATATGTTATTTATATAATGTTTTATATGTTTTATATGTTTATATGAAAAATTTTGTATGTTTTGGTGTTTATGTCTTTACAGCCCGAGGACGTGCTGTGGTTTACCAGGGGGGAATGTAGCACCCTGAGGATTCGGCTGCTACAGGAGTATTGCACCTCAACCCAGAGGTGTGATATTCCACTCCCGGGCAAGGATGGAGAGTGGAACTGAGCTCAGTCAGCTGCATGCACTACACACATCCCATTTCCGAGGAACAGGCCGACGGTACTCCCACTTAGAAATGTGCAGGTACGACCGAGTCTGTTCCTGGCTGGAGTGGGAGGGGGGTGGTACATCCCATGTAGTGTAGGGGCAGATAGGGGGAGCAGCCTGGGTAAAGTTAGGAGCTCATTGGGTGCTGGTCACCTGAGCTCACACATAGAGGGATATATAAGGTGGGCACCAACTAGAATCAGGGTCAGTGGTAGAGAACAAGTCAGTTGGAGAGGAGCCTGTCTGATGCAGAGAACAAATCAGCAGAGAGAAGGAAACAGCAGCCCTGGAGAGAGAGAGAGTGGAGCAGAGAAAGACCCAGAGGGGGAAGACAAAAGGGACCCAAGAACCCAAATTAGAGCACCGGGTGAGGAGTCAGCAAAAGGGTACCGGAACCCAAACTGGTGGGGGCAGAAAGCACACCCCAGCCAGAGATCGGAGACCGTGGGCAGCGTCTGCCACGGTCACCCATCACATCCACCCCGAAGGCACACCACATGAAGGGTCAGGGAACCCGAGGCCAAGGGTGTCCCAACAGAAGGCCCGAGGGAGCTGGACCTAGGTGGATCACTGGTGGGGACGGCTGAAGAAAGGACAGAGGGAGAGCTCAGGGCCACGCTCCGGACTTGTTTGGGGGTTGGCTGGATCCAGGACCTGGTGGACGCAGCACGGCTCGGGTGGTCACTAGCAGCTGGAGTGACCAGTACAACATCTGCAGTAAGTAAACACCCTTAACTGCACTACCCGACTCTGTCTTCATTGCCGTCTGCACTGCACCACCACAACCCCCATCCTCTGCACCTGTCCCCCCTGAGGCTATACCCCTTCCGTTGGGGGTTATCCCACCAAGCTGCGCACCCACCATCAGCCTCAGCGGACCTTGCTGCAGCGGCGGCCACAGTGACCGCATCACAACGGGTGGCGTAGTCGACACAAAAGAACTTTAGTAACATCTGTAGAACTGCCACATCACACTGAGCTTGACGCCCTGGGCACGGGACCGGGTCACAGCCGCTCGGAGACTACAACCCCCCATCTGATCCGGTGCCGGGTATTCCCCTAAAAAAGGAATATGTCCCAGGGGGCGCGTCATAAGCTCCTAGGACAGGGTGTACATTTTTCTGTATGCTCTCAAGAGCAGTCTGTATATTGTATATTAGATTGCAATCTCCTAGGACAGGGTGTAGATTATTCTGTATGCTCTCAGGAGCAGTCTGTATATTGTATGTTAGATTGTAAGCTCCTAGGACAGGGTGTAGATTATTCTGTATGCTCTCAGGAGCAGTCTGTATACTGTATATTAGAGTGTAAGCTCCTAGGACAGGGTGTAGATTGTTCTGTATGCCCTCAGGAGCAGTCTGTATATTGTATATTAGAGTGTAAGCTCCTAGGACAGGGTGTAGATTGTTCTGTATGCCCTCAGGAGCAGTCTGTATATTGTATATTAGAGTGTTAGCTCCTAGGACAGGGTGTATATTATTCTGTATGCTCTCAGGAGCAGCCTGTATATTGTATATTAGAGTGTAATCTCCTAGGACAGGGTGTAGATTATTCTGTATGCTCTCAGGAGCAGCCTTTATATTGTATGTTAGATTGTATGCTCCTAGGACAGGGTGTAGATTATTCTGTGTGCCCTCAGGAGCAGCCTGTTTATTGTATATTAGAGTGTAAGCTCCTAGGACAGGGTGTAGATTATTCTGCATGCTCTCAGGAGCAGCCTGTATATTGTATATTAGAGTGTAAGCTCCTAGGACAGGGTGTACATTTTTCTGTATGCTCTCAAGAGCAGTCTGTATATTGTATATTAGATTGCAATCTCCTAGGACAGGGTGTAGATTATTCTGTATGCTCTCAGGAGCAGTCTGTATATTGTATGTTAGATTGTAAGCTCCTAGGACAGGGTGTAGATTATTCTGTATGCTCTCAGGAGCAGTCTGTATACTGTATATTAGAGTGTAAGCTCCTAGGACAGGGTGTAGATTGTTCTGTATGCCCTCAGGAGCAGTCTGTATATTGTATATTAGAGTGTAAGCTCCTAGGACAGGGTGTAGATTGTTCTGTATGCCCTCAGGAGCAGTCTGTATATTGTATATTAGAGTGTTAGCTCCTAGGACAGGGTGTATATTATTCTGTATGCTCTCAGGAGCAGCCTGTATATTGTACATTAGATTGTAAACTCCTAGGACAGGGTGTACATTATTTTGTATGCTCTCAGGAGCAGCCTGTATATTGTATATTAGATTGTAAGCTCCTAGGACAGGGTGTACATTATTCTGTATGCCCTCAGGAGCAGCGTGTATATTGTGTATTAGAGTGTAAGCTCCTAGGACAGGGTGTACATTATTCTGTATGCCCTCAGGAGCAGCCTGTATATTGTATATTAGAGCTCAAGCTCCTAGGACAGGGTGTAGATTATTCTGTATGCTCACAGGAGCTGCCTGTATATTGTATATTAGAGTGTACGCTCCTCGGACAGGGTGTAGATTATTCTGTATGCTCTCAGGAGCAGCCTGTATATAGTATATTAGATTGTAAGCTCCTAGGACAGGGTGTAGATTATTCTGTATGCCCTCAGGAGCAGCCTGTATGTTTTATATTAGATTGTAAGGTCCTAGGACAGGGTGTAGATTATTCTGTATGCTCTCAGGAGCAGCCTGTATATTGTATATTAGATTGTAAGCTCCTAGGACAGAACGTAGATTATTCTGTATGCTCTCAGGAGCAGCCTGTATACTGTATATTAAAGTGTAAGCTCCTAGGACAGGGTGTAGATTATTCTGTATGCTCTCAGGAGCAATCTGTATACTGTATATTAGAGTGTAAGCTTCTAGGACAGGGTGTAGATTATTCTGTATGCCCTCAGGAGCTGCCTGTATATTGTATATTAGAGTGTAAACTCCTAGGACAGGGTGTAGATTATTCTGTATGCCCTCAGGAGCAGCCTGTATATTGTATATTAGAGTGTAAGCTCCTAGGACAGGGTGTAGATTATTCTGTATGCTCTCAGGAGCAGCTTGTATATTGTATTTTAGAGTGTAAGCTCCTAGGACAGGGTGTAGATTATTCTGTATGCTCTCAGGAGCAGCCTGTATATTGTATATTAGAGTGTAAGCTCCTAGGACAGGGTGTAGATTCTTCTGTATGCTCTCAGGAGCAGTCTGCATATTATATATTAGAGTGTAAGGTCCTAGGATAGGGTGTACATTATTCAGAATGCCCTCAGGAGCAGCCTGTATATTGTATATTAGATTGTAAGCTCCTAGGACAGGGTGTAGATTATTCTGTATGCTCTCAGGAGCCGCCTGTATATTAGAGTGTAATCTCCTAGGACAGGGTGTAGATTATTCTGTATGCCCTCAGGAGCAGCCTGTATATTGTATATTAGAGTCTAAGCTCCTAGGACAGGGTGTAGATTATTCTGCATGCTCTCAGGAGCAGCCTGTATATTGTATATTAGAGTGTAAGCTCCTAGGACAGGGTGTACATTTTTCTGTATGCTCTCAAGAGCAGTCTGTATATTGTATATTAGATTGCAATCTCCTAGGACAGGGTGTAGATTATTCTGTATGCCCTCAGGAGCAACCTGTATATTGTATATTAGAGTGTAAGCTCCTAGGACAGGGTGTAGATTATTCTGTATGATCTCAGGAGCAGCCTGTATACTGTATATTAGATTGTAAACTCCTTGGACAGGGTGTAGATTATTCTGTATGATCTCAGGAGCAGCCTGTATACTGTATATTAGATTGTAAACTCCTTGGACAGGGTGTAGATTATTCTGCATGATCTCAGGAGCAGCCTGTATATTGTATATTAGAGTTTAAGCTCCTAGGACAGGGTGTAGATTATTCTGTGTGATCTCAGGAGCAGCCTGTATATTGTATATTAGAGTGTAAGCTCCTAGGACAGGGTGTAGATTATTCTGTATGCCCTCAGGAGCAGCCTGTATATTGTATATTAGATTGTAAGCTCCTAGGACTGGGTGTAGATAATTCTGTATGCCCTCAGGAGCAGCCTTTATATTATATATTAGATTGTAAGCTCCTAGGACAGGGTGTAGATTATTCTGTGTGCTCTCAGGAGCAGCCTGTATTCTGTATATTACATTGTAAGCTCCTAGGACAGGGTGAAGATTATTCTGTATGCCCTCAGGAGCAGCCTGTATACTGTATATTAGAGTGTAAGCTCCTAGGACAGGGTGTATATCATTCTGTATGCTCTCAGTAGCAGCCTGTATAGTGTATATTAGATTGTAAGCTCCTAGGACAGGGTGTAGATTATTCTGCATGCTCTCAGGAGCAGCCTGTATACTGTATGTTAGATTGTTAGCTCCTAGGACAGGGTGTAGATTATTCTGTATGCCCTCAGGAGCAGCCTGTGTATTGTATATTAGAGTGTAAGCTCCTAGGACAGGGTGTAGAATATTCTGTATGCTCACAGGAGCAGCCAGTATATTGTATATTAGAGTGTACGCTCCTAGGACAGGGTGTAGATTATTCTGTATGCTCTCAGGACCAGCCTGTATATAGTATATTAGATTGGCAGCTCCTAGGACAGGGTGTAGAATATTCTGTATGCTCTCAGGAGCAGCCTGTATATTGTATATTAGAGCGTTAGCTCCTATTACAGGGTGTAGATTATTCTGTATGCCCTCAGGAGCAGCCTGTATATTTTATATTAGATTGTAAGCTCCTAGGACAGGGTGTAGATTATTCTGTATGCTCTCAGGAGCAGCCTGTATATTGTATATTAAAGTGTAAGCTCCTAGGACAGGGTGTAGATTATTCTGTATGCTCTCAGGAGCAATCTGTATACTGTATATTAGAGTGTAAGTGTAGCACCCTGAGGATTCGGCTGCTACAGGGGTATTGCACCTCAACCCAGAGGTGTGATATTCCACTCCCGGGTAAGGATGGAGTGTGGAACTGAGCTCGGTAGGCTGCATGCACTACATACATCCCATTTCCGAGGAACAGGCCGACGGTACTCCCACTTAGAAATGTGCAGGTACGACCGAGTCTGTTCCTGGCTGGAGTGGGAGGGGGGTGGTACATCCCAAGTAGTGTAGGGGCAGATAGGGGGAGCAGCCTGGGTAAAGATAGGAGCTCATTGGGTGCTGGTCACCTGAGCTCACACATAGAGGGTGTATATAAGGTGGGCACCATCAGAGAACAGGGTCAGTCAGTCAGTCTTTGCAGAGGAGTAAGAAGCAGAGGAGCAGAGCAGCCCCAGAGAGAGAGAGAGGAGAAAGCAAGAGAGACCCAGAGGGGGAAACAGAAGAGAGGACTCTGAGACCCCAAATCCAATCCACGGGTGAAGAGTCGGCATCAGGGTACCGGAACCCAAGCTGGTGGGGGCAAAAACACACCCCAGCCAGAGACCGGAGGCCGTGGGCAGCGTCTGCCACGGCCACCCACCACATCCACCCCGAAGGCATACCACGTGGAGGGTCAGGGAACCCAAGGCCAAGGGTCTCCCAACAGAAGGCCCGAGGGAGCTGGACCTGGGTGGATCACTAGTGGGGACGGCCAGAGAAAGGACAAAAGGAGAGCTCAGGGTCACGCTCCGGACTCGCTTGGGGGTTGGCTGGATCCAGGACCTGGTGGATGCAGCACGGCTCGGGAGGTCACTTGAAGCTGGAGTGACCGGAACATCAGCAGTGAGTAAATACCCTTAACTGCATAACCCGACTCTGTCTTCATTACCATCTATGCTGCACCACCACAACCCCCATCCTCTGCACCTGACCCCCTGAGGCTATACCCCACCCGTTGGGGGTTATACCATTAAAAGCTGCACCTACACCATCAGCCTCAGCGGACCCTGCTGCAGCGGCGGCCATAGTGACCGCAATACAACGGGTGGCGTAGTCGACATTAAGAACTTATTAACATCTGTAGGACTGCCACATACAACTGAGTTTGACACCCTGGGCACGGACCGGGTCACAGCCACTCGGAAGACTACAACTGCCATCTGATCCGGCTCCGGATATTCCCCTTAAAGAATATGGCCCAGGGGGCGCGTCAACTTTGGCGTAGTCGGCAGGATTACGTGCCCGCAACACCCGGGTACTGCATGCCTGAAGAAAAGAACAAGTTTACCTCAAAAAGAAGTCTCCTGCCGGTTCCGGAGGGTCCCCGCCATCGGACTCCATCACAGATCGATTCCCGCCGGTTGTCCGCCATTAACAGCTTTTTCCCGCCATCTGCAGAGTTTCCCGCCACTGGGAGACGATTCCCGCCATTTCCAAAGGTTACCCGCCTTGGAAGAGCGGACGCCATTATGGGCGTGCCAGAGGGTGGCGAGAGGCCACCTCCCATCGTGGGCCAGGACCGAAAATGGCGCCAAAAGTGGAAACCGCCCCCACCAACAGAGACTGTGATGCTAGAGGTGTCTGTCAGCGTGAAAGAACAGCCCCTGGAGCTGACAGTCACCAAGTGGCCCCGGGACCGCCCTCGAGGTGGGAGGAGACGAAAGGAGAGAGAAAAGATGGGTGCCGCCTGGAGCAGTCTAGAGCGAGCGCACCCGGAGGCAAGAAGCCTGGAGAAGAGTATCGGAGGAGCTTACCCGGAGATGGCGAGAAAGCAGAGCAGCACCGGCCCGCTGGCCAGGAGCCTGCTGGAGACGACTGTAGGAGAGCAGAGCAGCAGAGCAGCACCGACCCGTTGGTCAGGAGCCTGCTGGAAACAACGACCCCACTAGGCCTAGTGGAGGTCCTAGCACAGCTCCCCCGAGACCGGGAGTGTGCACAGACCGCTCTGGAGGGCCTCGCAAGGAGGATGGCCCGGGTGCAGCGAGAGACGTTGGCGGAGTGGAGCCGTGAGATGGCCCAGCAGACCGAGACCTGTGAGCGGAGCACGCCACCCGAGACGAGGAGACAGACCACCTCTGAGGATGGCGCGGGAGGACTGAAGGCCGGAGACGGCGCCGAGAAGGGAGCCGAACGAGTGGAGGCAGGTAAAGGGGACGTCTATACCCCAGACCGGGAAACCGCGTACCTGCCCCAGCTCCCCGTCGCAGAGCCCGAAGTCTATCCTGCCGTGCCCGTCGCTGCAACGTCACCGCCGCAGACTAGGCCTCAAACGGGAGCCGCGACCCCTGTGACGTCACACGCCTCGACCCCGAGCGTGACCAAGCAGGAAGTACCACCAGCCTGGTCGCAAGGCCTATTACCCCTGGGCGCCGCAATACCAACAGCGCCCCCTACCTCCGCGGAGCCCCCGGCCTGGTCGCAGGGCCAAGTAGCCCAGGGCGCCGCCGTCCTTACGGTGCCCTTTACCTTCCAGATACCCCAGGCCTGGCCGCAAGGCCCGGGCAACCCGGGCGCCACCACCACCGCGCCCATAAGACCAAGAGTGCCGCATCTGGGAGAGGACCTGTACGCCCAGCATACGTGCCCGGATGGGCAGCCATTTATATGGCCACCGGAGTTCCACCATCCCCGACTCCGGAGAGAGAGACCCCTGGATGAACCCCTGATCCCGGCTCCAAAGCCCGTAAAGAGGATCTCGCCCCCGCTAGCGGAAGCACAGTTTGAGTGGGACCCCACCGGAGAAGATCTTATGGGGTTCACTCAAGAGACTCGGGCAGCTGCAGCGGAGCGTGCTGAGTGCTGCCGCCAACAGCTCGAGGACTTCGAGAGGGAGCGGAGAGAGAGGCGGGTCTGGGAACAGCTAGCTCAAGTAAAGAGCGCGGAGCAGAAGAGCCGGGCCAGGAGAGACCCCCGTGCAGCGCATAGTCCCCGCACCACCGGGACTGTGATAAAGTTTAACCTGCAGCATGGGTGGGGCTTCATCCGAGACCACCACACCCTAGGCGACGTCTTCGTAACCAGGAGAGACGTTGAGTCCCACCTACCGGAGGGACACAGAGGTCGTGACCTTTACATCGGGGACGAGGTCACCTTCACCCGGCACAAGTGTGCCAAAGGTCCCTACGCCCTCCATGTGCATCGCCTGACGGAGGAAGAGCTGCGGTGTGAGGAGGAAGAGCAAGAGGACCCGGACGGGTCTGAAGCCAAAGGTAACCATAAAGCAAGAGCAGGAGGACGCCGTCGCTAAGGACAGCGAAGCAGAAGCTGTATATAGTTGCCCGTCGGGGCACCGTGAAACTGAAACCGTGAACTGAAACTGAAACTGAAACTGAAACTGTTGCTGTTGCTAATATAGTCCCCGTTGGGACCAGCATGTGTGAACTGTTACCCGTATTTCCCTAAATCCCACTGACCGAGGACTGAGAGCGGTCATTCCTCCCTAATACCTGGCCGAGGACTGAGAGCGGCCATAATCCCTGTATATAGTTGCGCGTCCTAAAGCGCCCCCTACCGGTTTTATAGGAAAACCAGTTTTCCAGAGAGACTGTCGCACTTTACCCGGTCACACGTTGCACAGTGACCGGAGGAGGAGCCAGAGGCGACGAGAATGTTTTATATTGATATATATATATATAATGTTTTATATGTTTTATATGTTTATGCAAAAATTTGTATGTTTTTGGTGTTATGTCTTACAGCCCGAGGACGTGCTGTGATTTACCAGGGGGGAATGTAGCACCCTGAGGATTCGGCTGCTACAGGGGTATTGCACCTCAACCCAGAGGTGTGATATTCCACTCCCGGGTAAGGATGGAGTGTGGAACTGAGCTCGGTAGGCTGCATGCACTACATACATCCCATTTCCGAGGAACAGGCCGACGGTACTCCCACTTAGAAATGTGCAGGTACGACCGAGTCTGTTCCTGGCTGGAGTGGGAGGGGGGTGGTACATCCCAAGTAGTGTAGGGGCAGATAGGGGGAGCAGCCTGGGTAAAGATAGGAGCTCATTGGGTGCTGGTCACCTGAGCTCACACATAGAGGGTGTATATAAGGTGGGCACCATCAGAGAACAGGGTCAGTCAGTCAGTCTTTGCAGAGGAGTAAGAAGCAGAGGAGCAGAGCAGCCCCAGAGAGAGAGAGAGGAGAAAGCAAGAGAGACCCAGAGGGGGAAACAGAAGAGAGGACTCTGAGACCCCAAATCCAATCCACGGGTGAAGAGTCGGCATCAGGGTACCGGAACCCAAGCTGGTGGGGGCAAAAACACACCCCAGCCAGAGACCAGAGGCCGTGGGCAGCGTCTGCCACGGCCACCCACCACATCCACCCCGAAGGCATACCACGTGGAGGGTCAGGGAACCCAAGGCCAAGGGTCTCCCAACAGAAGGCCCGAGGGAGCTGGACCTGGGTGGATCACTAGTGGGGACGGCCAGAGAAAGGACAGAAGGAGAGCTCAGGGTCACGCTCCGGACTCGCTTGGGGGTTGGCTGGATCCAGGACCTGGTGGATGCAGCACGGCTCGGGAGGTCACTTGAAGCTGGAGTGACCGGAACATCAGCAGTGAGTAAATACCCTTAACTGCATAACCCGACTCTGTCTTCATTACCATCTATGCTGCACCACCACAACCCCCATCCTCTGCACCTGACCCCCTGAGGCTATACCCCACCCGTTGGGGGTTATACCATTAAAAGCTGCACCTACACCATCAGCCTCAGCGGACCCTGCTGCAGCGGCGGCCATAGTGACCGCAATACAACGGGTGGCGTAGTCGACATTAAGAACTTATTAACATCTGTAGGACTGCCACATACAACTGAGTTTGACACCCTGGGCACGGACCGGGTCACAGCCACTCGGAAGACTACAACTCCCATCTGACCCGGCTCCGGATATTCCCCCTAAAGAATATGGCCCAGGGGGCGCGTCATAAGCTTCTAGGACAGGGTGTAGATTATTCTGTATGCTCTCAGTAGCAGCCTGTATAGTGTATATTAGATTGTAAGCTCCTAGGACAGAACGTAAATTATTCTGTATGCCCTCAGGAGCAGCCTGTATATTGTATATTAGAGTGTAAGCTCCTAGGACAGGGTGTATATCATTCTGTATGCTCTCAGTAGCAGCCTGTATAGTGTATATTAGATTGTAAGCTCCTAGGACAGGGTGTAGATTATTCTGCATGCTCTCAGGAGCAGCCTGTATATTGTATATTAGAGTGTAAGCTCCTAGGACAGGGTGTATATCATTCTGTATGCTCTCAGGAGCAGCCTGTATACTGTATGTTAGATTGTTAGCTCCTAGGACAGGGTGTAGATTATTCTGTATGCCCTCAGGAGCAGCCTGTGTATTGTATATTAGAGTGTAAGCTCCTAGGACAGGGTGTAGAATATTCTGTATGCTCACAGGAGCAGCCAGTATATTGTATATTAGAGTGTACGCTCCTAGGACAGGGTGTATATCATTCTGTATGCTCTCAGTAGCAGCCTGTATAGTGTATATTAGATTGTAAGCTCCTAGGACAGGGTGTAGATTATTCTGCATGCTCTCAGGAGCAGCCTATATACTGTATGTTAGATTGTTAGCTCCTAGGACAGGGTGTAGATTATTCTGTATGCCCTCAGGAGCAGCCTGTGTATTGTATATTAGATTGTAAGCTCCTTGGACAGGGTGTAGAATATTCTGTATGCTCTCAGGAGCAGCCTGTATATTATATATTAGATTGTAAGCTCCTAGGACAGGGTGTAGAATATTCTGTATGCTCTCAGGAGCAGCCTGTATATTGTATATTAGAGCGTAAGCTCCTATTACAGGGTGTAGATTATTCTGTATGCCCTCAGGAGCAGCCTGTATATTTTATATTAGATTGTAAGCTCCTAGGACAGGGTGTAGATTATTCTGTATGCTCTCAGGAGCAGCCTGTATATTGTATATTAGATTGTAAGCTCCTAGGACAGGGTGTAGATTATTCTGTATGCTCTCAGGAGCAGCCTGTATATTGTATATTAAAGTGTAAGCTCCTAGGACAGGATGTACATTATTCTGTATGCTCTCAGGAGCAATCTGTATACTGTATATTAGAGTGTAAGCTTCTAGGACAGGGTGTAGATTATTCTGTATGCTCTCAGTAGCAGCCTGTATAGTGTATATTAGATTGTAAGCTCCTAGGACAGAACGTAAATTATTCTGTATGCCCTCAGGAGCAGCCTGTATATTGTATATTAGAGTGTAAGCTCCTAGGACAGGGTGTATATCATTCTGCATGCTCTCAGTAGCAGCCTGTATAGTGTATATTAGATTGTAAACTCCTAGGACAGGGTGTAGATTATTCTGCATGCTCTCAGGAGCAGCCTGTATACTGTATGTTAGATTGTTAGCTCCTAGGACAGGGTGTAGATTATTCTGTATGCCCTCAGGAGCAGCCTGTGTATTGTATATTAGAGTGTAAGCTCCTAGGACAGGGTGTAGAATATTCTGTATGCTCACAGGAGCAGCCAGTATATTGTATATTAGAGTGTACGCTCCTAGGACAGGGTGTAGAATATTCTGTATGCTCACAGGAGCAGCCTGTATATTGTATATTAGAGTGTAAGCTCCTAGGACAGGGTGTATATCATTCTGCATGCTCTCAGTAGCAGCCTGTATAGTGTATATTAGATTGTAAACTCCTAGGACAGGGTGTAGATTATTCTGCATGCTCTCAGGAGCAGCCTGTATACTGTATGTTAGATTGTTAGCTCCTAGGACAGGGTGTAGATTATTCTGTATGCTCTCAGGAGCAGCCTGTATATAGTATATTAGATTGTAAGCTCCTAGGACAGGGTGTAGAATATTCTGTATGCTCTCAGGAGCAGCCTGTATATTGTATATTAGAGCGTAAGCTCCTATTACAGGGTGTAGATTATTCTGAATGCCCTCAGGAGCAGCCTGTATATTTTATATTAGATTGTAAACTCCTAGGACAGGGTGTAGATTATTCTGTATGCTCTCAGGAGCAGCCTGTATATTGTATATTAGATTGTAACCTCCTAGGACAGGGTGTAGATTATTCTGTATGCTCTCAGGAGCAGCCTGTATATTGTATATTAAAGTGTAAGCTCCTAGGACAGGGTGTAGATTATTCTGTATGCTCTCAGGAGCAATCTGTATACTGTATATTAGAGTGTAAGCTTCTAGGACAGGGTATAGATTATTCTGTATGCCCTCAGGAGCTGCCTTTATATTGTATATTAGAGTGTAAACTCCTAGGACAGGGTGTAGATTATTCTGTATGCCCTCAGGAGCAGCCTGTATATTGTATATTAGAGTGTAAGCTCCTAGGACAGGGTGTAGATTATTCTGTATGCTCTCAGGAGCAGCTTTTATATTGTATATTAGAGTGTAAGCTCCTAGGACAGGGTGTAGATTATTCTGTATGCTCTCAGGAGCAGCCTGTATATTGTATATTAGAGTGTAAGCTCCTAGGACAGGGTGTAGATTATTCTGTATGCTCTCAGGAGCAGTCTGCATATTATATATTAGAGTGTAAGCTCCTAGGACAGGGTGTACATTATTCAGAATGCCCTCAGGAGCAGCCTGTATATTGTATATTAGATTGTAAGCTCCTAGGACAGGGTGTAGATTATTCTGCATGCTCTCAGGAGCCGCCTGTATCTTAGAGTGTAATCTCCTAGGACAGGGTGTAGATTATTCTGTATGCTCTCAGGAGCAGCCTTTATATTGTATGTTAGATTGTATGCTCCTAGGACAGGGTGTAGATTATTCTGTATGCCCTCAGGAGCAGCCTGTATATTGTATATTAGAGTGTAAGCTCCTAGGACAGGGTGTAGATTATTCTGCATGCTCTCAGGAGCAGCCTGTATATTGTATATTAGAGTGTAAGCTCCTAGGGCAGGGTGTACATTATTCTGTATGCCCTCAGGAGCAGTCTGTATATTGTATATTAGATTGCAATCTCCTAGGACAGGGTGTAGATTATTCTGTATGCTCTCAGGAGCAGTCTGTATACTGTATATTAGAGTGTAAGCTCCTAGGACAGGGTGTAGATTGTTCTGTATGCCCTCAGGAGCAGTCTGTATATTGTATATTAGAGTGTAAGCTCCTAGGACAGGGTGTAGATTGTTCTGTATGCCCTCAGGAGCAGTCTGTATATTGTATATTAGAGTGTTAGCTCCTAGGACAGGGTGTAGATTATTCTGTATGCTCTCAGGAGCAGCTTTTATATTGTATATTAGAGTGTAAGCTCCTAGGACAGGGTGTAGATTATTCTGTATGCTCTCAGGAGCAGCCTGTATATTGTATATTAGAGTGTAAGCTCCTAGGACAGGGTGTAGATTATTCTGTATGCTCTCAGGAGCAGTCTGCATATTATATATTAGAGTGTAAGCTCCTAGGATAGGGTGTACATTATTCAGAATGCCCTCAGGAGCAGCCTGTATATTGTATATTAGATTGTAAGCTCCTAGGACAGGGTGTAGATTATTCTGCATGCTCTCAGGAGCCGCCTGTATTTTAGAGTGTAATCTCCTAGGACAGGGTGTAGATTATTCTGTATGCTCTCAGGAGCAGCCTTTATATTGTATGTTAGATTGTATGCTCCTAGGACAGGGTGTAGATTATTCTGTATGCCCTCAGGAGCAGCCTGTATATTGTATATTAGAGTGTAAACTCCTAGGACAGGGTGTAGATTATTCTGCATGCTCTCAGGAGCAGCCTGTATATTGTATATTAGAGTGTAAGCTCCTAGGGCAGGGTGTACATTATTCTGTATGCCCTCAGGAGCAGTCTGTATATTGTATATTAGATTGCAATCTCCTAGGACAGGGTGTAGATTATTCTGTATGTTCTCAGGAGCAGTCTGTATACTGTATATTAGAGTGTAAGCTCCTAGGACAGGGTGTAGATTGTTCTGTATGCCCTCAGGAGCAGTCTGTATATTGTATATTAGAGTGTAAGCTCCTAGGACAGGGTGTAGATTGTTCTGTATGCCCTCAGGAGCAGTCTGTATATTGTATATTAGAGTGTTAGCTCCTAGGACAGGGTGTAGATTATTCTGTATGCTCTCAGGAGCAGCCTGTATATTGTATATTAGATTGTAAACTCCTAGGACAGGGTGTACATTATTTTGTATGCTCTCAGGAGCAGCCTGTATATTGTATATTAGATTGTAAGCTCCTAGGACATGGTGTAGAATATTCTGTATGCTCTCAGGAGCAGCCTGTATATTGTATATTAGATCGTAAGCTCCTATTACAGGGTGTAGATTGTTCTGTATGCTCTCAGGAGCAGGCTGTATATTTTATATTAGATTGTAAGCTCCTAGGACAGGGTGTGGATTATTCTGTATGCTCTCAGGAGTAGCCTGTATATTGTATATTAGATTGTAAGCTCCTAGGACAGGGTGTAGATTACTCTGCATGCTCTCAGGAGCAGCCTGTATATTGTATATTAGATTGTAAGCTCCTAGGACAGGGTGTAGATTATTCTGTATGCTCTCAGGAGCAGCCTGTATATTGTATATTAGATTGTAAGCTCCTAGGACAGGGTGTAGATTATTCTGTATGCTCTCAGGAGCAGCCTGTATATTGTATATTAGAGTGTAAGCTCCTAGGACAGGGTGTAGAATATTCTGTATGCTCTCAGGAGCAGCCTGTATGTTGTATATTAAATTGTAAGCTCCTAGGACAGGGTGTAGATTTTTCTGTAAGCTCTCAGGAGCAGCCTGTATATTGTATATTAGATTGTAAGCTCCTAGGACAGGGTGTGCATTATTCTGTATGCTCTCAGGAGCAGCCTGTATATTGTATATTAGATTGTAAGCTCCTAGGACAGGGTGTAAATTATTCTGTATGCTCTCAGGAGCAGCCTGTATATTGTATATTAAAGTGTAAGCTCCTAGGACAGGGTGTAGATTATTCTGTATGCCCTCAGGAGCAATATGTATACTGTATATTAGACTGTAAGCTTCTAGGATAGGGTGTAGATTATTCTGTATGCCCTCAGGAGCAGCCTGTATATTTTATATTAGAGTGTAAACTCCTAGGACAGGGTGTAGATTATTCTGTATGCCCTCAGGAGCAGCCTGTATATTGTATATTAGATTGTAAGCTCCTAGGACAGGGTGTAGATTATTCTGTATGCCCTCAGGAGCAATATGTATACTGTATATTAGACTGTAAGCTTCTAGGACAGGGTGTAGATTATTCTGTATGCCCTCAGGAGCAGCCTGTATATTGTATATTAGAGTGTAAGCTCTTAGGACAGGGTGTAGATTATTCTGTATGCTCTCAGGAGCAGCCAGTATATTGTATATTAGAGTGTAAGCTCCTAGGACAGGGTGTAGATTATTCTGTATGCTCTCAGGAGCAGCCTGTATATTGTATATTAGAGTGTAAGATCCTAGGACAGGGTGTAGATAATTCTGCATGCTCTCAGGAGCAGCTTGTATATTGTATATTAGAACGAAAGCTCCTAGGACAGGGTGTAGATTATTCTGTATGCTCTCAGGAGCAGCCTGTATATTGTATATTAGAGTGTAAGATCCTAGGACAGGGTGTAGATAATTCTGCATGCTCTCAGGAGCAGCCTGTATATTGTATATTAGATTGTAAGCTCCTAGGACAGGGTGTAGATTATTCTGTATGCTCTCAGGAGCAGCCTGTATATTGTATATTAGAGCTTAAACTCCTAGGACAGGGTGTAGATTATTCTGTATGCCCTCAGGAGCAGCCTGTATATTGTATATTAAATTGTAAACTCCTAGGACAGGGTGTAGATTATTCTGTATGCTCTCAGGAGCAGCCTGTATATTGTATATTAGAGTGTAAGCTCCTAGGACAGGGTGTGGATTATTCTGTACGCTCTCAGGAGCAGCCTGTATATTGTATATTAGATTGTAAGCTCCTAGGACAGGGTGTACATTATTCAGTATGCCCTCAGGAGCAGCCTGTATATTGTATATTAAATTGTAAGCTCCTAGGACAGGGTATAGATTATTCTGTATGCTCTCAGGAGCAGCCTGTATTTTGTATGTTAGATTGTAAGTGTGGCACCCCAGGGGTCTGGTCTCCACAGTAATAGCAATGTTATGTCTGAGAGCAGGTGGGAGGTCTCTTGGTCAGGAATCCTATGCATGCCACACCTCCTGCCCAGTCCTGGGAGGGGAAGAACTTCCCCTATATAAAGCTGGGGCTGAGGCAGGGTTAGTGAGAAGAGAAGAGTAGAGTAGAGAGAAGAAGAGGAGCAGCATAGGAAAGAAAGATCAGGAGCTCAGTGGGAGCAGTGCTAAAAGGAATCAGGGGCTGGCAGCTGAAGAGCTCGCCCTGATTGAAGAGTTACCACCGGACCCGGAGTCCGAGGCTGTGGGGATTAACCCAGACCCAGCAGCAGAAACCGCCCGGCAGGGGATTTCAGGTCCTCTGGCCAAGAAACCCGAAGGCACGGTCACACACGTGGGACCAGCACCGCCGTCGTGGAGCGGAAGCCACTAGAAGGCCCCGAGTCACCGGCCATACGGGTGAGCACCACACGGTACACTCAGGGACGTGGGCTACTTTTACCCGCCTCTAGCAAGGTAGCCAGAAGAGTACATTTAGTTGGGGAGGCCTACAACTCCGCCTGGCCAGGGGAGATCCCATCTGCTCAAAGACTGACCAGGCCCCGATCGCTAGCCAGTACTCCGGGAGGGTCTATCTTTGTCACCAGTAAAGACCCTGAACTACACCGCATCGTCTCTGAGTGGTTCCTGCTACCCCCATCATCCACGTCGGCTGCCCTGAGGCCATACCCCTCCCGTTGGGGGTTATACCATCTACGCTGCACTATCCTACCACCGGCCTCAGCGGTCTGCCCTGCAGCGGCAGCTCCATAGCTGCATTCAACGGTTGGCGTAGTCGTCCTACATCTACTGCTAATATACCGCCACTTAGTCTGACTCCCTGGGCACGGACCGGGTCGCCGCCACGAGACTACTACCCCCAACAGGCCCGGCTCCGGGTAGTCCCCGCGTGCGCAACGCTACACCAAGTAGGCCCAGGGGTGCGTCATAAGCTCCTAGGACAGGGTGTAGATTATTCTGTATGCTCTCAGGAGCAGCCTGTATATTGTATGTTAGATTGTAAGCTCCTAGGACAGGGTGCACATTATTCTGTATGCTCTCAGGAGCAGTCTGTATATTGTACATTAGAGTGGTAGCTCCTAGGACAGGGTGAAGATTATTCTGTATGCTCTTAGGAGTAGCGTGTATATTGTATATGAGTGTAAGCTCCTAGGACAGGGTGTAGATTATTCTGTATGCTCTCAGGAGCAGCATGAATATTGTATATTAGATTGTAAGCTCCTAGGGCAGGGTGTAGATTATTCTGTATGCTCTCAGGAGCCGCCTGTATATTGTATATTAGAGTGTAAGCTCCTAGGACAGGGTGTAGATTATTCTGTATGCCCTCAGGAGCAGTCTGTTTATTATATATTAGAGTGTAAGCTCCTAGGGCAGAGTGTACATTATTCTGTATGCTCTCAGGAGCAGCCTGTATATTGTATATTAGATTGTAAACTCTTAGGACAGGGTGTAGATTACTCTGTTTGCTCTCAGGAGCAGTCTGTATATTGTATATTAGATTGTAAGCTCATAGGACAGGGTGTAGATTACTCTGTTTGCTCTCAGGAGCAGCCTGTATATTGTATATTAGATTGTAAACTCCTAGGACAGGGTGTAGATTATTCTGTATGCTCTCATGAGCAGCCTGTATATTGTATATTAGATTGTAAGCTCCTAGGACAGGGTGTAGATTACTCTGTATGCTCTCAGGAGCAGCCTGTATATTGTATATTAGATTGTAAGCTCCTAGGACAGGGTGTAGATTATTCTGTATGCTCTCAGGAGCAGCCTGTATATTGTATATTAGAGCGCAAGCTCCTAGGACAGGGTGTAGATTATTCTGTATGCTCTCAGGAGCAGTCTGTATATTGTATATTAGATTGTAAACTCCTAGGACAGGGTGTAGATTATTCTGTATGCTCTCAGGAGCAACCTGTATATTGTATATTATAGTGTAAACTCCTCGGACAGGGTGTAGATTATTCTGTATGCTCTCAGGAGCAGCCTGTATATTGTATATTAGAGCGTAAACTCCTAGGACATGGTGTAGATTATTCTGTATGCTCTGAGGAGCAGCCTGTATATTGTATATTAGAGCGAAAGCTCCTAGGACAGGGTGTAGATTATTCTGTATGCTCTGAGGAGCAGCCTGTATATTGTATATTAGAGCGTAAACTCCTAGGACAGGGTGTAGATTATTCTGTATGCTATCAGGAGCACCCTGTATATTATATAATAGATTGTAAGCTCCTAGGACAGGGTGTAGATTATTCTGTATGCCCTCAGGAGCAGCCTGTATATTGTATATTAGAGTGTAAGCTCCTAGAACAGGGTTTAGATTATTCTGTATGCTCTCAGGAGCAGCCTGTATATTGTATATTATAGTGTAAGCTCCTCGGACGGGGTGTAGATTATTCTGTATGCTCTCAGGAGCAGCCTGTATATTGTATATTAGAGTGTAAGCTCCTAGGACAGGGTTTAGATTATTCTGTATGCTCTGAGGAGCAGCCTGTATATTGTATATTAGAGCGAAAGCTCCTAGGACAGGGTGTAGATTATTCTGTATGCTATCAGGATCACCCTGTATATTATATAATAGATTGTAGGCTCCTAGGACAGGGTGTAGATTATTCTGTATGCTCTCAGGAGCAGCCTGTTCATTGTATATTAGAGTGTAAGCTCCTAGGACAGGGTGTAGATTATTCTGTACGCTCTCAGGAGCAGCCTGTATATTATATAATAGATTGTAAGCTCCTAGGACAGGGTGTAGATTATTCTGTATGCCCTCAGGAGCAGCCTGTATATTGTATATTAGATTGTAAGCTCCTAGGACAGGGTGTAGATTATTCTATATGCTCTCAGGAGCAGCCTGTATATTGTATATTAGAGTGTAAGCTCCTAGGACAGGGTGTAGATTATTCTGTATGATCTCAGGAGCAGCCTGTATACTGTATGTTAGATTGTAAACTCCTTGGACAGGTTGTAGATTATTCTGTATGATCTGAGGAGCAGCCTGTATATTGTATATTAGAGTGTAAGCTCCTCGGACAGCGTGTAGATTATTCTGTATGCCCTCAGGAGCATCCCGTATATTATATATTACAGTGTAAACTCCTAGGACAGGGTGTAGATTATTGTGTATGCCCTCAGGAGCAGCCTCTATATTGTATATTAGATTGTAAGCTCCTAGGACATGGTGTATATTATGCTGTATGTGACGCGCCCCTGGGCCTGTGTCGCGCTGCGTTGCGCACGCGGGAGCTTACCCGGAGCCGGATCTCTTGAGGGTTGTAGTCTCGTGGCGGTGTCCCGGTCCGTGCCCAGGGAGTCAAACTGAGCGGCGATGTAACAGCGGTAGATGCAGGACGACTACGCCACCCGTTGAATGCAGCTATGGAGCTGCCGCTGCAGGACAGTCCGCTGAGGCCGGTGGATGGATGGTGCAGCGTAGATGGTATAACCCCCAACGGGAGGGGTATGGCCTCAGGGCAGCAGATGTGGATGATGGGGGTAGCAGGAACCACTCAGAGACGGTGCGGTGTAATTCAGGGTCTTTACTGGTAACAACGATAGACCCTCCCGGAGTACTTGCTAGTGAACGGGGCCTGGTCAGTCCTTGAGCAGATGGGATCTCCCCTGGCCAGGCGGAGTTGTAGGCCTCCCAAACTGACTGTACTCTTCTGGCTACCTTGCTAGAAGCGGATATAAGTAGCCCACGTCCCTGAGTGTACCGTGTGGTGCTCACCCGTATGGCCGGTGACTCGGGGCCTTCTAATGGCTTCCGCTCCACGATGGCGGTGCTGGTCCCACGCGTGTGACCGTGCCTTCGGGTTTCTGGGCCTGAGGACCTGAAATCCCCTGCCGGTCGGCTTCTGCTGCTGGGTAGGAGTTAGTCCCCACAGCCTCGGACGTCGGGTCCGGTAAGAAAGCTTCTCAGTCAGGGCGAGCTCTGCAGCTGCCAGCCCCTGACTCGTAGTGGTATTGCTTCTGCTGTTTCTTGTCTCTACTCTCCTTGACTGACTAACCCTGCTTCAGCCCCGGGTTTATATAGGGGAAGGTCTTCCCCTCCCAAGACTGGGCAGGAGGTGTGGCATGCACAGGATCCCTGACCAAAGGACCTCCCACCTGCTCTCAGACATAACATTACATTACTGTGGAAACCAGACCCCTGGGGTGCCACATTCCCCCCTAGTGAAATTTAGTACTCCGGGACTAAACATATTTTAGAAAAACATAACAAGATATAACAACAATAATAGTACAATAAGAAGAAACACATAAAGGTGGTCACGGCATGTCCGTAACCGGGTGCAGTCTTTGAAGAAAGCAAGGTGTCCATTTCACCAAAACAGGGAGACGTAACCAGGTAGGGGTCTGTCCTACCCCGAGTCCTTAGCAGTCTCTAGTCCATCCTGGGTTACGCTCCAACTAATTGTACAAGGATTCCCGGTAGATCCACCAAGGATTCCTAAAAATAACTGGAAACACAAAATTATACACAAGCAACAATACACAGATAAACATAAATAAAACAATTTATACACTTCAAATCCTCCAGCGTGCGGGTAACTGGCCTCTAGTGGCCCTAGTGGACCTACGGAGCTGACTGTCTGGCCCTGAACTACAGGGTGTAGGAGCTGTCAAGGGTAAACTGGGCAGCTGTCTACCGGCTCTTTGTCTCACTAGGGGTACGGCAGGCTCACTATAAGCAGAGGGTTGATCCTCCTGTTCTGCTTGTGTGGAGTCTTCTGCCTCCTGGACCGGCTGTTCTTCCAGCTCTACCTGTTGCTCCGTAGGTGCTTGGGATGCTGGTTGGAGGAAGGTGAGTACGGGTACCACAACTGCACCATTGACTTGAGTCCAAGACCGAGGGAAGTCCCCGAGCACAGTACTAACCATATCTTCCCTTTCCTCTACGGGTCGATGGTCTTCTTGTTCCTCTTCAGGGTTCCTCAGTTGTTCGGGACACTTCTTCAGGTGGTCCCGGGATACAATGGCTGTGGTTTCCCCTCCGTCTTTACTGATGGTACAAACCTTCGGGTTCTCGTGGCTTGAGGGCAGTACGGTGTACGGGTCCTTCTCCCACTGGTCGTCCAACTTGTGGAGCCGTCTCTTCCTCTTCAAGACCTGCTCTCCGGGTACCAGGGGAACAGCGGGAGCATACTGGTTGTAAGTTTTCTCTTGTCTTTCCCTAGCCTGACAGAGACTTCGCTCCACGCTCTCCTGTACTCTCCGGTACTGCTGCTGCCTCTCTGTGTCCCAGTCTGTTTCTGGTGAAGTGTCCTCGGGTGTCAGGACTCCCATTTCCAGGTCAACAGGTAACTTACCAGGTCTTGCCCTCATTAGGTAAGCCGGGGTACAGTTGGTGGAACCTACCGGGATGTGGTTGTATAGGTCCACCAGATCGGGCAACTTCTCAGGCCACAGACTGCGTTCTTCCAGGGGCAACATTTTTAGAAGATCCATTACCACCTGGTTCATTTTCTCACAAAGTCCATTAGTTTGCGGATGATAGGGTGTCGTCCTTATCTTCCGGCAGCCATACAGAGTGCAGAATTCTTGGAAGACCTCCGCTTCAAAGGCAGGTCCCTGGTCTGTCAACACTTGGTCCGGGTACCCGTGTGGACGGCAGAAATGCTGCTGGAAGGCTCTAGCTGCTGTTCGAGCTGTTAAGTCCTTGATGGGGACGACAACCAAGAACCGGGAGTAGTGATCCACGATGGTTAGTGCGTTGACGTAGCCACTTCTGCTTGGGGTCAGTTTTACATGATCCAAGGCTACCAGTTCCAACGGTTGCCGGGTGACGATGGACTGCAGGGGAGTCTTCTGGCTGGCACGATCCTTCCTTCTTAGGTTGCACGGGCCACAGTCTCTGCACCACTTCTCAATGGTTCCCCTCATGCCTACCCAGTGGAATCGCTCGCGCAGCAGGAACTCCAGCTTCTTCCACCCGAAGTGTCCAGCTCCGTCGTGGTATGCCTCCATCACCATGGCTGCGTCTCTTCGTGGCACCACTACTTGCCAGAATAGTTCATGCGTCCGTGAGTTAACCATTCTGCGGCACAACTTCCCTTTGTAAAGGAACAGTCGACTCCTCTCTGCCCATAGTTGTTTGGCTTCCTCCGGAGCGTCTGGTTCAAGGCAAGCCTCCGGGCGAGTCAGCATCTCCTTCACCAGTCGGACGGCAGGGTCGCTGTCTTGCGTTTCCGCCCAGTTGTAGTGAGGTAAGGGGTTCAACGTAGCAGCCTGCTTACTCCTTACCCGGTGGGAGTACTGGACAGTCCCATGACGGTGGAACGCAGGGAGTTCAACTTCTTCCAGTCCCTCCGGATCTTCTCCTTCGTCCGGCAGGTTGGGCATCCTGGACAGGGCGTCCGCGTTGGTATTGGAGCGTCCGGCCCGGTATTTGATTGTGAACTCGTAGTTGGACAGACGGGCCATCCACCTCTGCTCCAGGGCACCGAGTCTTGCCGTGTCCAGGTGTGTCAACGGGTTGTTATCCGTGTACACGGTGAACCGGGAAGAAGCGAGGTAATGCTTAAAGCGCTCGGTGACTGCCCATACTACGGCCAGGAACTCTAGCTTAAATGAGCTGTAATTCTCGGGATTCCTTTCGGTGGGTCGCAGCTTTCGGCTGGCGTAGGCGATTACTCGTTCCTTCCCCTGCTGGATCTGGGACAGTACGGCTCCTAGCCCGATGTTACTGGCGTCGGTGTAGAGGATAAAGGGCTGGCTATAATCCGGGTACGCCAGGATTTCGTCCCCCGTGAGGGCCATCTTCAGCTGGCGGAAGGACTCTTCTTCCAGCTCCTCCCATTTGAAGGGCGGCTTCTGGTTCTTGGCCTTCCGGGACTGGCCTATCAGGAGGTCCTGCATAGGTGCTGCCTTTTTGGTGAAACCGGGAATAAACCTTCGGTAGTAGCCTACCAACCCGAGGAACTGCCGCACTTCTTTTACGCTGGAGGGGCTTGGCCATTCCTTAATTGCGGTGATCTTATCAGGGTCGGGAGCCACTCCGTCAGCGCTCACCACGTGTCCCAGGTACTGCACCTTTGGTTTCAGGAGGTGACACTTGGAGGGTTTCACCTTTAGGCCGTAACTCGCCAGAGCTTCGAACACTTCCGCCAGGTGTTTCAGGTGGTCCTCATACGTCTTGGAATATACGATGACATCGTCCAGGTACAACAGGACCGTCTCGAAGTTTCTGTGGCCCAGACAACACTCCATTAGTCGTTGGAAGGTTCCCGGTGCGTTGCAGAGTCCGAACGGCATGCAGGTGAACTCGCTAAGTCCCATCGGGGTGGTGAATGCGGTCTTCTCCCGGTCCGCCTCTGCTACAGGAACCTGCCAGTACCCGCTAGTGAGATCCAAGGTAGAGAAGAAGTTAGCAGATCTTAAAGCAGCCAATGACTCCTCTATCCTTGGTAAGGGGTACGCATCCTTGTGTGTGATACGATTGATTTTCCGGTAATCTACACACATCCTCATGGTGTTGTCTTTCTTTCGGACTAAGACTAGTGGAGCTGCCCAGGGGCTACAGCTATCCCTGATCACCCCAGCCTCCTTCATGTCTCTAAGCATCCCCTTGGCGTGTTGGTAGTGGGCAGGGGGTACGGGTCGATACCTCTCTTTTATAGGAGGATGGTTTCCCGTGGGGATGTGGTGTTCTACCCCCTTGACTCGCCCGAAGTCTAACGGGTGTTTACTGAACACTCTCTCGTACTCCTGAACCACCCGATAGACTCCTTGTTTCTGGTGTGCGGGAGTGGAGTCAGTACCCAGATGTAGTTGCTGACACCAGTCCTCCATGTTTTTCTTAGAGCCGTTACCTTCCTCCGGGTGAGATGGAGGCAAGGGTTCCACAGATTGTATAGAATTTTGGTTAATGGTATATAATTTGGCTAGCGTGGCATACCGAGGCAGGTACACTTCCCTCTCCCCGATATTTATTATGCGAACGGGCACCCTCCCATGGCGTACATCAACCACCCCCCGTGCTGTCAAAATGGTGGGCCTACTGTCCGAGTAAACTGGTTCTACCATTGCCTGGTAATCTCTACCTCTCAGACCAATAGCTGCCCGGCACCAAATCATCATTTCACTTTTTGGGGGCATGGCAATAGGAAAAGGGTCACACATTCTTACGCTACCAATCTCACCGCCGGAGAGTTCCACCTGTTGCCGTCGCATCAGTGCCCGGATCTCTTTCTGGAGCACCCGCTGCTCGCCGGAGCTGGCGTTCTTGGCAACCTGCTGTAAAAGGAAAATCACCTCTGCAAGACAATTTTCAATTACATTAGTTCCTAGAGTTATTTTTGGGTGACTCTCATGTTTGTCAATATCTACAATGATCAGTCCCTGTGCTGCCAGTTCGACTCTACCGATTTTGATGGTCACCTCTTTAAATCCGATCTGTGACACGGGCTGGCCATTGCTGGCGATGATACTCAAGTCGTCGCCAGGGTAGCGGGTAATATCCGAGTCATTCCAGTACTGCTTAAAGAGCACGTACGGGATGGTGGTGACCTGTGACCCGGTGTCCAGTAGGGCACTCATGGGAATGCCATCCAGTACCACAGGCAAGACTGGACGTCCTCCCACATATCTGTCGCGCCAGTTCGATGGGCCTGGTGATCTTTTTCCTGGGGGTTGGCCCTCTACCCCAGGTTGTGCCCATTTAAAGAACAGTACCTTGCCATATGTCCAGGTTGATTGCAGCGGCGGCAGATGGGTCGTCCGTCCTCGCTGTATCGGTCACTGGGTCTTCCTCTGGCCGGTGGGGTCCTCCTTGGTCGACGCCACGGGATGTCCTCCGGTCCGGATGCCAGCTGGATCTTCCCTGGGGTGGAAGCCTGTAAAGACTGCACAGTTCGGGTTAGCGCAGCAACGCTCTTAGCTAGCTCTTGGACCTGATGGTGTAGGTCTGGAGCCGGGTCATTGTCCAAAGCCTGCGCATCAGCTCCCACAGGCCCTGCCGACAAGGGCGCCGCCTCCTGGTGGTAAGTGATAGCAGGGCGCTTGTGGGTCACAACGCCACCCGGTGCCGGTTCTCGGAGCACCCGGATGGCTCTGTCCTTGAACTGTGCAAAGCCCAGATGGGGATCCTGTAAGGCCATTGCCCGCAACTGGGTTCGGTGGGTATTACAATACAGTCCCTCTATAAACTGTTCGGTCAACAGCCTGTCCTCGTTTCCCACTCCATCAGGGTCGGTCTGCTTAATGGCCCTCAGGGCCTCTTGTAGGTTTAGTGCATAGTCCCTTATACTCTCATGCGCTCGCTGCTTGCACCCGTAGAATCTAAGCTTAATCTCGGCTGAGGTGCGGGTATTAAAGGTGTCCTTCAGCCGGGTTAGTATCCCTGCGACAGTCTTCCTCCCAGGTGGCCAGGATTTTACTTCCCTTTTGGCTGCCCCGGTTAGTTGGGCCACCAGGATGCTCACTTTTTGCTCTTCTGTGAGGGGGTACACCTGGAAGAGGCTATCCAGCTTTTCTCTAAAGTCATGCAGGGTATGTGACTCCCCTGAGTACTGGGGTAGCCAAGCTGCTCCCGGGATATAGGGCATGGTGAAGGGCATAACTGCAGCAGCGGTAGCGCTGGCGGGGGTTGAGGCAGTGAAGCTCTCCTCCGTATCCGACATCTTCCTCCCCCCTAGTGGACCGTGGCCTACCTTACGATGATCCTCTTCCGTAGGCCGCGGCTCCGCAGTGGATCGTCAGGGTTGAGGACCTTCCGTCGCGCTCCTGTGACGTCGGCGTCTGCTGGGCTCCTTCCAGGACCTTACGCAACGTCCGGACGTGAGGCGGGGCTTCAGTTCTCGCGCGCTTTCGGAGTCCACGCCCCTCTTCTTCCCGCGCGGCGTCCTCAAGATGGCGTCCAATGGCGGGAAAACTCCACGGAAGGCGGGAAGAAGGCAGAAGATGGCGCCGGATGGCGGGAAACTTCACCGATGGCGGGAAGAAGGCTGAAGGTGGCGCCGGATGGCGGGAATCTTCACCACAGGTAAGTTTGAAAAGTCTCTTTTTCAGGCACGCAGAACCCGGTGGTTGCGGGCACGAAATCCTGCCGACTACGCCAAAGTTGACGCGCCCCTGGGCCTGTGTCGCGCTGCGTTGCGCACGCGGGAGCTTACCCGGAGCCGGATCTCTTGAGGGTTGTAGTCTCGTGGCGGTGACCCGGTCCGTGCCCAGGGAGTCAAACTGAGCGGCGATGTAACAGCGGTAGATGCAGGACGACTACGCCACCCGTTGAATGCAGCTATGGAGCTGCCGCTGCAGGACAGTCCGCTGAGGCCGGTGGATGGATGGTGCAGCGTAGATGGTATAACCCCCAACGGGAGGGGTATGGCCTCAGGGCAGCAGATGTGGATGATGGGGGTAGCAGGAACCACTCAGAGACGGTGCGGTGTAATTCAGGGTCTTTACTGGTAACAACGATAGACCCTCCCGGAGTACTTGCTAGTGAACGGGGCCTGGTCAGTCCTTGAGCAGATGGGATCTCCCCTGGCCAGGCGGAGTTGTAGGCCTCCCAAACTGACTGTACTCTTCTGGCTACCTTGCTAGAAGCGGATATAAGTAGCCCACGTCCCTGAGTGTACCGTGTGGTGCTCACCCGTATGGCCGGTGACTCGGGGCCTTCTAATGGCTTCCGCTCCACGATGGCGGTGCTGGTCCCACGCGTGTGACCGTGCCTTCGGGTTTCTGGGCCTGAGGACCTGAAATCCCCTGCCGGTCGGCTTCTGCTGCTGGGTAGGAGTTAGTCCCCACAGCCTCGGACGCCGGGTCCGGTAAGAAAGCTTCTCAGTCAGGGCGAGCTCTGCAGCTGCCAGCCCCTGACTCGTAGTGGTATTGCTTCTGCTGTTTCTTGTCTCTACTCTCCTTGACTGACTAACCCTGCTTCAGCCCCGGGTTTATATAGGGGAAGGTCTTCCCCTCCCAAGACTGGGCAGGAGGTGTGGCATGCACAGGATCCCTGACCAAAGGACCTCCCACCTGCTCTCAGACATAACATTACATTACTGTGGGAAACCAGACCCCTGGGGTGCCACATATGCTCTCAGGAGCAGCATGTATAGTGTATATTAGATTGTAAGCTCCTAGGACAGGGTGTAGATTATTCTGTATGCCCTCTAGGAGCAGCCTGTATATTGTATGTTAGATTGTAAACTCCTAGGACAGGGTGTAGATTATTCTGTATGCCCTCAGGAGCAGCCTCTATATTGTATATTAGATTGTAAGCTCCTAGGACTGGGTGTAGATAATTCTGTATGCCCTCAGGAGCAGCCTTTATATTATATATTAGATTGTAAACTCCTAGGACAGGGTGTAGATTATTCTGTATGCTCTCAGGAGCAGCCTGTATTTTGTATATTACATTGTAAGCTCCTAGGACAGGGTGAAGATTATTCTGTATGCCCTCAGGAGCAGCCTGTATATTGTATATTAGAGTGTAAGCTCCTAGGACAGGGTGTATATCATTCTGTATGCTCTCAGTAGCAGCCTGTATAGTGTATATTAGATTGTAAGCTCCTAGGACAGAACGTAGATTATTCTGTATGCTCACAGGAGCAGCCTGTATATTGTATATTAGATTGTAAGCTCCTAGGACAGGGTGTAGATTATTCTGCATGCTCTCAGGAGCAGCCTGTATACTGTATGTTAGATTGTTAGCTCCTAGGACAGGGTGTAGATTATTCTGTATGCCCTCAGGAGCAGCCAGTATATTGTATATTAGAGTGTAAGCTCCTAGGACAGGGTGTAGAATATTCTGTATGCTCTCAGGAGCAGCCTGTATATTGTATATTAGAGCGTAAGATCCTATTACAGGGTGTAGATTATTCTGTATGCCCTCAGGAGCAGCCTGTATATTTTATATTAGATTGTAAGCTCCTAGGACAGGGTGTAGATTATTCTGTATGCTCTCAGGAGCAGCTTGTATATTGTATATTCGAGTGTAAACTCCTAGGACAGGGTGTAGATTATTCTGTATGCCCTCAGGAGCAATCTGTATACTGTATATTAGAGTGTAAGCTTCTAGGACAGGGTGTAGATTATTCTGTATGCCCTCAGGAGCAGCCTGTATATTGTATATTAGAGTGTAAGCTCCTAGGACAGGGTGTAGATTATTCTGTATGCTCTCAGGAGCAGCTTGTATATTGTATATTAGAGTGTAAGCTCCTAGGACAGTGTGTAGATTATTCTGTATGCCCTCAGGAGCAGCCTGTATATTGTATATTAGAGTGTAAGCTCCTAGGTCATGGTGTAGATTATTCTGTATGCTCTCAGGAGCAGTCTGCATATTATATATTAGAGTGTAAGCTCCTAGGATAGGGTGTACATTATTCAGAATGCCCTCAGGAGCAGCCTGTATATTGTATATTAGATTGTAAGCTCCTAGGACAGGGTGTAGATTATTCTGTATGCCCTCAGGTGCAGCCTGTATATTGTATATTAGAGTGTAAGCTCCTAGGACAGGGTGTAGATTATTCTGTATGCTCTCAGGAGCAGCTTGTATATTGTATATTCGAGTGTAAACTCCTAGGACAGGGTGTAGATTATTCTGTATGCCCTCAGGAGCAATCTGTATACTGTATATTAGAGTGTAAGCTTCTAGGACAGGGTGTAGTTTATTCTGCATGCTCTCAGGAGCAGCCTGTATATTGTATATTAGAGTGTAAGCTCCTAGGACAGGGTGTAGATTATTCTGCATGCTCTCAGGAGCAGCCTGTATATTGTATATTAGAGTGTAAGCTCCTAGGACAGGGTGTACATTTTTCTGTATGCTCTCAGGAGCAGTCTGTATATTGTATATTAGATTGCAATCTCCTAGGACAGGGTGTAGATTATTCTGTATGCTCTCAGGAGCCGCCTGTATATTAGGGTGTAATATCCTAGGACAGGGTGTAGATTATTCTGTATGCTCTCAGGAGCAGTCTGTATATTGTATGTTAGATTGTAAGCTCCTAGGACAGGGTGTAGATTATTCTGTATGCTCTCAGGAGCAGTCTGTATACTGTATATTAGAGTGTAAGCTCCTAGGACAGGGTGTAGATTGTTCTGTATGCCCTCAGGAGCAGTATGTATATTGTATATTAGAGTGTAAGCTCCTAGGACAGGGTGTAGATTGTTCTGTATGCCCTCAGGAGCAGTCTGTATATTGTATATTAGAGTGTTAGCTCCTAGGACAGGGTGTAGATTATTCTGTATGCTCTCAGGAGCAGCCTGTATATTGTATATTAGATTGTAAACTCCTAGGACAGGGTGTACATTATTTTGTATGCTCTCAGGAGCAGCCTGTATATTGTATATTAGATTGTAAGCTCCTAGGACAGGGTGTACATTATTCTGTATGCTCTCAGGAGCAGCCTGTATATTGTATATTAGATTGTAATCTCCTAGGACAGGGTGTAGATTACTCTGTATGCTCTCAGGAGCAGCGTGTATATTGTGTATTAGAGTGTAAGCTCTTAGGACAGGGTGTACATTATTCTGTATGCCCTCAGGAGCAGCCTGTATATTGTATATTAGAGCTCAAGCTCCTAGGACAGGGTGTAGATTATTCTGTATGCCCTCAGGAGCAGTCTGTATATTGTATGTTAGATTGTAAGCTCCTAGGACAGGGTGTAGATTATTCTGTATGCTCTCAGGAGCAGCCTGTATATTGTATATTAGAGTGTAAGCTCCTATGACAGGGTGTACATTATTCTGTATGCTCTCAGGAGCAGCCTGTATATTGTATGTTAGATTGTAAGCTTCAAGGACAGGGTGTACATTATTCTGTATGCTCTCAGGAGCAGCCTGTATATTGTATATTAGATTGTAAGCTCCTCTTGAGCAGGGTGTATTTGTCTTTTCCTTCCCAGGGTCGGCTCTCCTGAGCTTATAATACATGCAGATATACAGCAATATGCAGCAGGACAGACAGGATCCAGGAAAATATCCGATCGCCACAACTGGGGTCAGGAAGGAATTTTTTCCCCCCCTGAGGCAGAACTCTCCGGGGGGTTTCTTCGCCTTCCTCTGGATCTTTGGGTCCAGTGCCTCTCAGCCGGTCCTCAATGACCACAGCCAGTTCTGTGGTCTCTATGGGGCCTGACCTGAGAGTCATTGTGATCATAGTTTAATTTCTTAAAGGGCCAGTAATATTTTATTACAATGTTGCTTATTGCTATTCCAATAAAATATAAAAAGAAAATAAAAGTGTCATGTGAGGCTTTTTGTCTTGAAATTTTAATTATTACTACCCTCAATATTCCACAAGTAGAACCAGAAATTATGGGGGTGTCATTTACAGATGGCAGACCACATATATCTCCACCCATTGTGGTATCATAATGTCAGCTCCTGTCCCAAGTTACATTACAAGTGTTATTGGGGCCGATCTCTGTGATGGGTGAAGGGCGCTAAAATTGTATATGTCCTACACCAGGGTTTCCGAATTCTAGACTGAAGACCGGGACACTGAGCTGTCATCAGTGAGCCATCAGATTTTTCCAGTATGACTTGAAAAAAATCAATTCCAACGCTTCTCCTATGCTTTGCAAAGTTAAACACGTACAGCACATGGAGGACACACGGATGCCATCCATGTGCTGTACATGTTTTACCCTGGCCCATAGACTTGTATTGGCCCTTGTCTTCCATGCTTGTGGTAAAAAACAGACATGTCTCCGTGTGGTTTGTATGGACACATGGTGCATGCAAACACACAGACATGTATGCAGCTCCATAAATTATAATGGGTACGTGTGGCATCCATGAAAAAAACGTATGACACGACTCGGACATGTGAAGGGGACCTAAGCCACACAGCATAGAGGTTTTCAGTGAGGCAGGAGGAGGCAACACTGGACGGGAACAGAGCTGGAGTGACAGAGGCTTCACATCTACACACTCATTTGCATATCAATGCAAAAGCTGATTTCTCAGTAACAGAGGAATGGTCTGGCCATGTAAAGATATTTATGGATTTGCTTTTGAAAGAGCTACATGTGCATATAAATAGTTTTTGGGGGTGAAATCCTGCTGACAGATTCCTTTTAAGCTATGTTCCCACAATGAGTTTTTGATGAGTTTTTCGAAAAAATGCAAGTAACTAATTTTACTTAATCAGTGCAGAAATTCAGCAGAAAATCTACAACATCAAAAACTCACCGAAAGCTCATCATGGGCAAAGTCTATAAAGCCTTAAAGGGGCTGTCTGGTCTAAAATGAAAAGTCTATAGTCACTATGAGACACTGTAGACAGACTTTGTGCTTCAGTTTTCCATACCTGTTTTTAATCAATTTATTGTTTAGAGTCAATGGTTAAAAAAAAGTTCAGACAGTCTACCTGATTTAAAGAAAAAAAAGGGTGAGAAATAAAAAACAGAAACAATTAGGATGACACCTGAGATATAAATTGGTACGTATCTTGAATGGTAATACTTATACGGAAGTGTGAATGTAGCCTAAGGACTCATGCAGATGTCAGTGCAAATCAGTCCGAGCGCGGACCGCTAATGCTTGGACTGACTATTGGTCTCCGGACTCCAGCGTGAGAGCCTCGTAGATATATATGAAACTGTCAGCTCGAGTCAGCCACTTAGTGCATTGTGGTCCGAGATCCACGGACGTCTGAATGAGCCATAATTGAAAGTTTTGAGCCTCTTTTGTGTTTTGTAACCACTCCTGTCTTTGAATTTCAAATAGAAATAATTGATACTGACCAGAATACTGATGCATGGAATGGCTTTATGATGTTTCTGATTGAGCAAAACAGTCAATGCTTCTAAAGGCTCTTTCACATGTCCGTTTTTTGGTTCCTCAGCTCTCTGTTATTTCCATGGGTAGATCATGGACCCATTACAATCAATGTACCCTTTCACCTGTTGTCCGCAACCCCCCAACATCAAAAACGGCCTACTTTGATCCGTGTTGCAGATCGGACTCGCCAATTCAAGTCAATGACCCCATGAAAAAAACAACGAACATTAACTGTGTGCTGTCCATATTTTACTGTTTAATGGGTAGGCAAGGTGGTAACATATTCTTTCCACCTTAAAAGAAAAGCTGACTGACAAAAATTGTATCCAGCACACTGAAACATGGACCAATTTTAACATGTGAGAAAAAAAACACGATGTGTAAAACTGGCCTTAGGCTTGGTTCACACCGTGTGGTTAGAGTGCATTGCAGCAATTTTCCAAAGTTATGGCAAAATCTGATTATTCTTTCTATGATTTTGTAAAAAGTGCATAAAATCATAGCATTTTTTGCTGCAATTCGCATCAAAAAATGCATGTAAACCCAGCCTAAGAGCTGAGAAATCTATTTGCTCTATTGTATTGTAGTGACAGAAAAGTTATTATATGAGAATAAAAGTCTGATCATAAATGACCTGGTGACCCTCCGCTGTAATGTCAAAACCCGTCAGCAAATGTTTAAGTCTCCTGCAACAGCAATAAGGGAAATTAATGGCTAATTAAGGGGTTTTCCCACAAACAAAAGTTCATTTTATTCAATAGATCTTGGAATAATAATAATTTCCACAATTGGATGTGTTTAAATAAAATGTTCCTGTGCTGAGATAATCTTATAAATGCGCCCCTGCTGTGTACTGTGTAATGGCTGTGTCTGACCGTGCAGGAACATGGCCTGATCATACCACATCTCCTGGGCAGGGGAGGAACCAAAAGAGGATACAGACATTACAGCACAGGATCACAGCTGATTATTTTTGTGAGGTAAAATATTTCACTGCCTGTTTTTAAACAATGTTTTACTTCAAAGAAAGAATCAGCTGTGATCCCCTGCTGTAATATATCTGTATACTCTTTTGCGTCCTCTCCTGCCCAGGAGATGTGGTATGATCAGACCATGTTCCTGCACGGTCAGACACAGCCATTACACAGTACACAGCAGGGGAACATGTATTAGATTATCTCAGCACAGGAACATTTTATTTAAGCACATCCAATTGTGGAAATTATTAATATTCCAAGATCTATTGATTAAAATTTACTTTTGTTCGTGGGAAAAACCCTTTAAGGCAACTGCTACATGGCAACGTGTGTTGTGCGACATTGAGATCGTAGTATCACATCACATCTAATGATCTCCTATGGTATCACACTGTGACTTGTGAACCTACTGGGACTGAAACAGTCGCTAATGTTATAAAATGTGTTTGATTTTATGTTGCTGGTCCAAGTCTCACTTGCCATAGAATTCAATGTGACTGCAACTAGGGTGCACGTTATCTGTGATTTGGCTGGGTTTTTTCTGCAGCAAAATCAAGCTCTGAAATCAAGTAACATAAATGTTTCTGGACACAAAACTTGTCTGAGAATTGCTGTTGTGTGACACATGTCTCTGTCTTGCCACAGTCTAATGAGCAGTGAGAATAAGATGATACTTGGACCTCAATTTAGGTCAGAGCCTATACCATAAATTTTTAAATAATGCTTCAATTCACCACTCCACTCTTACTTCAGCTCCGGAGTGGTGCCACTATTGAAGTGGTGCCACTTATCCAAGTTCCCTGAACCTAGTCTTCTATTTACCAGCTGCCGTCTTCAGTTCTTCCTGGTGCTGAAGTCTGATGTAATGGCCACAAGCTCTCAGTGTAAGTCTATGAGCCTTGTTCTGGTTTCCTTTTTGCTGTCATAGACTTACTTTGAGTTGTGACTTCTGATCATTGGCAAACACTGGAGCGATCCGGCAGGTCACAGCCTGCAGAAGAGGAGCGGTGCCGATAAGAGGAAGATGGCGGCTGGTAAGTATATTACTACAGGCAGAGAACTTAGATTAGTTAACAAGTAGAAGATTTTCCAGCCGTTTCTTGATTAAAATATTTCAAACACTTTTATTCCTTATTGTGAAAATTGGTACTCACAATAAATCCAAGCATGATATAGTTTCCTACACGTTTCAGACTAAAAAAAAAAATTCCTTAATCATGGATTTTACAATATGGAATAAAGGTTTTTGAAATATTTTAATCAAGAATCCGGTGGAAAATCTTCTATTTGTTATGCAGTCTTTGGCCACAAGGGTCAGGGATGGCATTTCTGTGCTGAGAAAGCCTCAACCAAGGCGAGCTGGAGAGTACACCTGTTGGAACTTAGACTAGTGGCACCACTCCAGTTCTGCAATTTAAAAAAGAAAGCTGGAGTAATGCTTTAAAATGTATCTCTGGAAACCAGTAGAATATTAAAATACGCACGGGAGGAGTCAGTTATGCCCAAACCTGAGCTTTGAGGCTTTTGTAGCATAAAATACTAATATCAAAAATTTCTCCCAAGTTGTACCTCAACAACAACTGAGGGGTGCCAACCCTCATACACATTAGATAAAAATTGTCGGTACCTGCCAAAACATTGTGTCGGAGGACATAAGGAGCGGGTGGTTGGAATTAGCTAATTTTGTTCGGTGGGGAGGTAATTCTGGCAGCAGCTACCCCTTAGAGAACATAGGAATGTGTATGGGACTGTGCAGTCAGGAGAGGCAGCTGGCAGCCGACAATAGTCATATATGTATGGCCAGCTTTTCACACTGCCAGTCTGATTTGGGTAGACAGAATACGTACATTGCCCTTTACTATGTCCTCACTGTTTGCTGATGCTTACCATACCTGATGTTGCCTTTTGTCTCCAGGAACTGATAAAATGATATCAGAATGTGTCGTTGAGTCCTTTATTTAATTAGCAATTTATATACCAGAGTATGTTTTCTCAGAAAAAGGATCCTCAGCAGGAGGTGATGAGCGTAAATATACCACCTACCATGTTTTTTGGATTGTGACAGATGAAAGATTATATGACAGACATAATTACAATGGTTTATTTATGCAGTGCCAATAAATACCACAGAACTCCACGTAAAGTGCTCAGAACAATCACTAAATTAGAACAGACAGTGTAATATTCAATGGCAGAACAAATACACATAAGAATTCAGTACAGATTATTGTCAAAATGAGACACCGCAGCAGTAATCTTATGTAAACGGTAATGGGCACAGTACTCAACAACAATGAAGAGACGACGGCAGTCCTGAGAAGATGAAACATGGCGCCAGTAAATTACAAGATGGGATCCTGCAGTTCCATAATGAGCCGAGCTATGCAGGACCATAGCCATCTATAATATAATCGGCCAAGCGTCCCTCTGTCTGAAACCTTTATAGACTGTGCATGCGCGACGCGCAGTCTGGCTCCAGACAGAAGAACGCATGGAGCCGTTACAGGTAAGAGGAGTGTATGACGCCAGAGATTGCGGCGCCATACTTACATACTTACCTGACCGGGAGGAGCGTTGCCGCGGCGCCTCTCTTCTGGCCGGAGACCAGAGGTGGAGTGAAGGCGTCGGAATCGGCGCATGCGCATAGCGCTATCCGGCGCCATTTTACTGGAGACACATTTACAGTGTGGAGAGCGCGGTGCTCCGGTGCCGCACTCCCCCCCGGCCTCCGGCAGAACAGGACGCCGCAGCGCTGGAGCACAGGGAAGAAAGGTGAGTAGAAGTGTATTTTTTTTATATGTGTGCAGAGTGAAAGGGATGAGGGGTGCCATACATACTAGAATTGGGGGATGAGGGGGCCACACATACCAGGATTGGGGGATGAAGGGGCCACACATACCAGGATTGGGGGATGAGGGGTGCCATGCATACCAGGATTGGGGGAAGAGGGGTGCCATGCATACCAGGATTGAGGGATGAGGGGTACCAAGCATACCAGGATTGGGGGATGAGGGGTACCATGCATATCAGAATTGGGGGATGAGGGGTACCATGCATACCAGGATTCGGGGATGAGGGGGCCATACATACCAGGATTGGGGATGAGAAAGCCATGCATATCAGGATGAGGGATTGGGTACCATACATACCAGGATTGGGGGATGGAGGGTGCCATGCATACCAGGATTGGGGGATGAGGGGTGCCATACATACCAGGATTGGGATGAGAGGTTCCATATATATCAAATTTGGGATGAGGGGTGCCATGCATACCATGATGAGAGTAGGGGTGCCATGCATACCAGGATTGGGATGAGGGGTGCCATGTATATCAGATTTGAAATGAAGGGTGCCATGCATACCAGGATTGGGGATGGGGGGGTGCCATGCTTACCAGGATTGGGGATAGTGGGGTGCCATGCATACCAGGATTGGGGATGGTGGGGTGCCATGCATACCAGGATTGGGGATGGTGGGGTGCCATGTATATCAGATTTGAAATGAGGGGTGCCATGCATACCAGGATTGGGGATGGGGGTGCCATGCATACCAGGATTGGGGATGGTGGGGTGCCATGCATACCAGGATTGGGGATGGTGGGGTGCCATGCGTACCAGGATTGGGGATGGTGGGGTGCCATGAATACCAGGATTGGGGATGAGGGGTGACATGCATACCAGGATTGGGGGAAGAGGGCTGCCATGCATACCAGGATTGAGGGATGACGGGTACCATGCATACCAGGGGTGAGGAGTACCATGCATACCAGGATTGCGGGATGAGGGGTACCATGCATACCAGGATTGGGGGATGAGGGGTACCATGCATACCAGGATAGGGATCTGGGGGCCCATGCATACCAGGATTCGGATGAGGGGCCATGCATACCAGGATTGAGGGTGAGTGGTGCCATGCGTACCAGGATTGCGGGTGAGGGGGGCCATACATACCAGGATTGAGGGTGAGGGGTGCCATGCGTACCAGGATAGGGATGAGGGCAGCACAAAACAGGATGGGGGAACAGGATTGGGCAGCACAAATACCAGGATGGGGGCAGCACAAATACCAGGATGGGGGCAGCACATACCAGCATGGGAGACCATATACCAATAAAAATGCTCGCCACCCGGGCATAGAACGGGCTCAATAGCTAGTATCCTATAAGGCTACATTCCCACATTAAGACAATACATTTTTGGTGAGATTTTGACGATGCGTCACTATGCACCAGGCTATAATATGGGTACTCTGCACCAGGCTGTATTACGGGTACTCTTCACCAGGCTGTATTACAGGTACTCTGCACCAGGCTGTATTACGGGTACTCTGATCCAGGCTGTATTACAGGTACTCTGCACCAGCCTGTATTACAGGTACTCTGCACCAGGCAGTATTACGGGTACTCTGCACCATGCTGTATTATGGGTACTCTTCACCAGGCTGTATTACAGGTACTCTGCACCAGGCTGTATTACGGGTACTCTGCACCAGGCTGTATTACGGGTACTCTGCACCAGGATGTATTACAGGTACTCTGCACCAGCCTGTATTACAGGTACTCTGCACCAGGCTGTATTATGGGTACTCTGCACCAGGCTGTATTATGGGTACTCTGCACCAGGCTGTATTACGGCTACTCTGCACCAGGCTGTATTACGTGTACTCTGCACCAGGCTGTATTACGGGTATTCTGCATCAGGCTGTATTACGGGTACTCAGCACCAGGCTGTTTTAAGGGTACTCTGCACCAGGCTGTATTACGGGTACTCTGCACCAGACTGTATTACGGGTACTCTGCACCAGGCTGTATTACGGGTACTCTGCACCAGGCTGTATTACGGGTACTCTGCACCAGGCTATATTATGGGTACACTCCACCAGTCTGTATTACGGGTACTCTGCACCAGGCTGTATTATGGGTACTCTGCACTAGGCTGTATTACGGGTACTCTGTACCAGGCTGTATTACGGGTACTCTGCACCAGGCTGTATTACGGATACTCTGCACCAGGGTATATTATGGGTACACTTCACCAGGCTATATTATGGGTACTCTGTACCAGGCTGTATTACGGGTACTCTGCACCAGGCTGTATTACGGGTACTCTGCACCAGGCTATATTACGGGTACACTCCACCAGGCTATATTATGGGTACTCTGCACCAGGCTGTATTATGGGTACTCTGCACCAGGCTGTATTACGGGTACTCTGCACCAGGCTGTATTATGGGTACTCTGCACCAGGCTGTATTATGGGTAGTGTTGAGCGATACCTTCCGATATCGGGAAATATCGGATCGGATTGGATCGGACCGATACACAAAAAATATTGGATATCGCCAATTCCGATACCGGAAACCAATGCAAGTCAATGGGACACAAATATCGGAATGAAAATAAACCCTTTCTTTCCTTGTAGGTTAATTCTACATGAAGGAAAACAACTAAGAATAATGTAGAATGTATTGGGGGAGGTGAAGGAGACATTAAAGGCATAGAGGTTTAGCCCAATCAAATGGAATAGCAGGAATTAATCTTTTTTTTAAGACGTTCGGAGTTACAAAGATATTGACTATGTTAATCTTTTTTATATTTTGTCAGATATTTATGTTTCACTACTTCCATGCTCTTCACCTTCTTTTTTACTTCTCCCACACTTTCTCCTTCATCATCCTCAGCAGCAGCATCTTTTTCATCAACTTCTTCTTCACCTTATTCATTTTCTTCTTCTTCACCTTCTTCCTATTATTCTTTTTTTTTACATTCTTCATATTCTTCTTATTCAACTATTATTCTTCTTCATATTCTACTTCTTCATCTTCTTCATATTCTTCTTCTTCATCATATTCTTATTTGTGACAGGCATTCCTGTAGTTGTTATCTATAAAAGTTTGAAGATTACACCTTCCGTTCTGCCTGTCACAAAAGATTTACAACAGGATTTGTCCGCGTTCAGTTTGGCCTGCAGCAGCAGGTATTTTCCAGGGGCACCACGAGAAGGAACAGACTCACCCCCATACACTGCTTAGTCTTCTTCTGCTTATAATTTAGATAATATCTTTTGCTCTGATTTTTAGTCTTATGCTTAATGTTCTTTTGCTTTTTGTTCTGCAGCTTCTTGTTCTTCTGCTTCTTGGTCATCTGTCTCTTGTTCTTCTGTATCTTGGTGGTTGTCTTCTTGTTCTTTGTCCTCTTGGTTATCTTCTTCAGGGTCATCTTCTTGGTCTTCTTTGGGGTGGTCTTCAGGGTCGTCGTCTTCAGGGTTGTCGTCTTCTTCGGAGTGGTCTTCAGGGTTGTTGTCTTCAGGGTCGTCGTCTTCGGGGTGGTCTTCAGGGTCGTCGTCTTCAGGGTCGTCTTTGGGGTCGTCGTCTTCTTCGGGGTGGTCTTCAGGGTCGTCGTCTTCAGGGTCGTCGTCTTCGGGGTCCTTGTCTTCTTCGGGGTCCTTGTCTTCTTCGGGGTGGTCTTCAGGGTCATCGTCTTCGGGGTCGTCGTCTTTTTCGGGGTGGTCTTCAGGGTCGTCGTCTTCAGTGTCGTCGTCTTCGGGGTCCTCATCTTCTTCGGGGTGGTCTTCAGGGTCATCGTCTTCGGGGTCCTCATCTTCTTCAGGGTGGTCTTCAGGGTCGTCGTCTTCAGGGTCGTCGTCTTCGGGGTCCTCGTCTTCTTCGGGGTGGTCTTCAGGGTCGTCGTCTTCAGGGTCGTCATCTTCAGGGTCCTCGTCTTCTTCGGGGTGGTCTTCAGGGTCGTCATCTTTGGGGTCCTCGTCTTTTTCGGGGTGGTCTTCAGGGTCGTCGTATTCAGGGTCGTCGTCAGGGAGATCCAGAGTGATTACCAAAACCTTGAACTTGGAAATGTAGCAGAAGGTACAAGAAGGCTGAGGAACTGCCGAGAACCAGCTGACGGTACTGGAACGCGGATGGGTAGCAGAAGGTACAAGAGCCAATGGAACTACCAAGGACCAGCTGATGGTACTGGAACGCGGTTACTAAGCAGGAGGTACCTATGCCAGAAAGCACTACCAAGGACCAGCAGACGTTGTTGGAACTCGGATACCGAGAAGGAGGCACCTTCGCCAAAGGCACTGCCTGGAACCAGCTGATGTTACTGGAACCCAGGGGGACATATTCAAGATTGACTTCCAAAGAACCAGCTAATGGTACTGGAACTCAGATAGGCAGCAGAAGGTACACATGAAAAAAAAAGTTGCAAGGCCGCAAGCCGGCCGGAGTTACCGAAACCCACAGTCCTACAGGGGGTGCTTGTCTTACTGGCACTATGGAACCAGCCTTCATTGCCAGCTCCCGCAGCCCACATAGGAGTCACCTAAACTGCAGGCACCATAGAGTCGGCTAACCTGACCGCAACGCGACAGGACAACGTATTGGAGGCAAAGTGACGTTGACACTACCCGGAAACAGCTGGCGTGCTGAAACCAGGCTGGGCAGGAGGGAGTACCCGTGCCAAAGACACTGCTGGGAAAGAGCTGGCGGTGCTGGAACCCAGGGTAAATACTAAAAACAGAGTGGAGCCAGAGGCCTAATTGGAGCAAGTTTAAAATCAGTAGTAGTGTGAATGTGGACAGAGCAGGAGAAATTGCCGGACACACAGCAGGGGATCAGCTGACGTTACTGAACCCCAATAACACTGGAGCAAGTGTTGACTGTGCAGATGGCACTTCTGAGCAGCAACTGGCGGTGTTGGAGCCCAGGGTAAATACTGAAAACAGAGAGGAGTCAGAGGCCTAATTGGAGCAAGTTTAAAATCAGTAGTAGTGTGAATGTGGACAGAGCAGGAGAAATTGCCGGACACACAGCAGGGGATCAGCTGACATTACTAAACCCCAATAACACTGGAGCAAGTGTTGACTGTGCAGACGGCACTTCTGAGCAGCAACTGACGGTGTTGGAGCCCAGAGTAAATACTGAAAACAGAGAGGAGCCAGAGGCCTAATTGGAGCAAGTTTAAAATCAGTAGTAGTGTGAATGTGGACAGAGCAGGAGAAATTGCCGGACACACAGCAGGGGATCAGCTGACGTTACTGAACCCCAATAATACTGGAGCAAGTGTTGACTGTGCAGACGGCACTTCTGAGCAGCAACTGGCGGTGTTGGAGCCCAGGGTAAATACTGAGAACAGAGAGGAGCCAGAGGCCTATTTGGAGCAAGTTTAAAATCAGCAGTAGTGTCAATGTGGACAGAGCAGGAGAAATTGCCGGACACACAGCAGGGGATCAGTTGACGTTACTGAACCCCAATAACACTGGAGCAAGTGTTGACTGTGCAGATGGCACTTTTGAGCAGCAACTGGCGGTGTTGGAGCCCACGGTAAATACTGAAAACAGAGAGGAGCCAGAGGCCTAATTGGAACAAGTTTAAAATCAGTAGTAGTGTGAATGTGGACAGAGCAGGAGAAATTGCCAGACACACAGCAGGGGATAAGCTGACGTTACTGAACCCCAATAACACTGTAAGAAGTGTTGACTGTGCAGACGGCACTTCTGAGCAGCAACTGGCGGTGTTGGAGCCCAGAGTAAATACTGAAAACAGAGAGGAGCCAGAGGCCTAATTGGAGCAAGTTTAAAATCAGTAGTAGTGTGAATGTGGACAGAGCAAGAGAAATTGCCGGACACACAGCAGGGGATCAGCTGACGTTACTGAACCCCAATAACACTGGAGCAAGTGTTGACTGTGCAGACGGCACTTCTGAGCAGCAACTGGCGGTGTTGGAGCCCAGGGTAAATACTGAAAACAGAGAGGAGCCAGAGGCCTAATTGGAGCAAGTTTAAAATCAGTAGTAGTGTGAATGTGGACAGAGCAGGAGAAATTGCCGGACACACAGCAGGGGATCAGCTGATGTTACTGAACCCCAATAACACTGGAGCAAGTGTTAACTGTGCAGATGACACTTCTGAGCAGCAACTGGCAGTGTTGGAGCCCAGGGTAAATACTGAAAACAGAGAGGAGCCAGAGGCCTAATTGGAGCAAGTTTAAAATCAGTAGTAGTGTGAATGTGGACAGAGCAGGAGAAATTGCCGGACACACAGCAGGGGATCAGCTGACGTTACTGAACCCCAATAACACTGGAGCAAGTGTTGACTGTGCAGACGGCACTTCTGAGCAGCAACTGGTGGTGTTGGAGCCCAGGGATTACAGTTCAGGTCGTAGAAACATGAACACAACAGGAGACCTGGATACTGTTGACAACCAATTATTTAATCTGGAAGAGGACTGGCAAATTCATGCGAGATCCAGGACTTGTTCATTTTCAGAAAAGTAAGCTGGTCAACGTTATCGGAGGATAGTCGGATGCGACGGTCTGTTAGTACACCACCTGCGGCACTAAAGATGCGTTCCGATAATACACTAGCAGCAGGGCAAGCCAGCACCTCCAATGCATAATGGCTAAGCTCTGGCCATGTATTCAGCTTAGAGACCCAAAACTTGAAGGGGGAAGAGCCATCTGGGAGTACACTGAGGGGGCAAGACATGTAGTCTGTCACCATCTGACGGAAACGTTGCCTCCTGCTGACTGGAGCCGTCTGAGATGGTGTAGACATTTGTGGCGGGTACACAAAACTTTGCCACATTTGGGCCATACTGGTCTTGCCTTGTGCTGAGGCGCTGCTTCTGCTCCCTCTTTGTGCAGAGCTTCCTCCACTGCCTCAACGCACTGAGCTGCTTTGTACAGCACTAGCAGCACTGCTCTCGGGTGGAATGGAGAACAAGATGGAATGCACCAGTGCGTCTTGGTACTCCCGCATTTTACGCTCCCTGTTCAACGGTGTTATGAGGCTTTGTAAGTTGTCCCGGTAGCGAGGATCTAGGAGGGTGGACACCCAATAATCAGCCGTGTTGAGAATGTGGGTGATGATGCAGTCGTTTCTCAGGCACTGCAGCATGAAATCAACTATGTGCTGCAGACTGCCAACTGGCCAAGAAATGCTGTCCCCTGCTTGAGGTGTGATCTCTGCCTGCTCTGCATCACCCCACCCTCGCTCTAGATACTGACTACTAGAGCATTGTGTACCTCCCTCCTCTGGACAGATGTCTTCATCCTCCACTGACTCCTCCTCATCCTCCTCACAAAGTGTCACCTGCCTAGGCCTTTGTGAGGAACCACGTTGCGCAGACTGTACAGAAGCAGATGGCATTTGTGACAACTCATCCTCCACCTCTTCCAAAACCTCCTCCCTTAGTGCTTGCAGTGTTTTTTCAAGCAGGCAGGTAAGGGGGATAGTCATGCTGACTAGTGCATCATCTGCACTCGTCATCCACGTGGAATAATCGAAGGCACGCAAAACGTGGCAGATGTACTTCATAGAGGCCCACTCAGTGGTGGTGAAGTGTGAACGGCGCAGTGCGACTTGTTTGCGCCTGCTGCAGCTGGTACTCCATTACTGCTGCCTGCTGCTCACACAACCTCTCCAACATATGTAACGTTGAATTCCACCTGTTGGGTAGGTCACATATGATGCGATGTTCCGGAAGGTGTAATCGGCTCTGCAGAGCTTCAATGCGCGATCTTGCGATGCTGGAACGCCGAAAGTGAGCGCACTCTATGCGGACCTTGTGCAGCAGTGCATCAAGATCCAGATAGTCCCTCAAAAAACTCTGCATGACCAAGTTGAGCACATGTGCCAGACATGGGATGTGAGTGAGGTTGCCTAGGCCCAGAGCTGCCACCAGATTTCGGCCATTGTCACACACTACCATGCCTGGCTGGAGAGTCGCTGGCACAAACCACACGTCGCTCTGCTGCTTGATGGCATTCCAGAGCTCCTGCGCTGTGTGGCTTCGATTCCCCAAAGAAATTAATTTCAATACGGCTTGTTGACGTTTGGCCACGGCTGTGCTCATATCGGTCGTAACAGGTAACCGTTCACGGGTCGATGTGGAGGTAGACCGTTACGGCTCCTGCAGCGCTGATTCAGAGGAACTGGAGTATGAGGAGGAGTCAATGTGTACAGACTGGATTCCTGCAATCATTGGAGTTGGCAGAACACGTACAGCGCCACTCTCAAGATCTGTACCCGGCTCCACAACATTTACCCAATGGGCAGTGAGGGAAAGGTATCGTCCCTGTCCATGCTTACTGGTCCATGCATCGGTGGTCAGGTGGACCTTGCTACTGACGGCGTTTTGTAGCACATTTTTAATTTTCCCTCCACATGCTGTTGCAGGGCAGGGACGGCTTGCCTGCTGAAATAAAAGCGGCTGGGCACGTTGTATTGTGGGACTGCCAATGCCATCAAGTTACGGAAGGTGTCAGTCTCCACCAGCCTGAATGATAGCATTTCAAGGGACAGTAGTTTTGCAATGCCAGCATTCAGAGCCTGTGCTCGGGGGTGGTTTGCCGAGTATGGGCACCTTTTCTCCCATGCCTGTGCTAATGATGGCTGTAGACTGGCCTGGGAGTGTGAGGATGACAGGGAACGTGGTGCTGTGGGTGGAATGACACTGTGTCTCTGTACAACAGTGCCAGAGGTTCTTCCATGGCGATCCTGTGAGGAAGCCGAACCAGCTGTGTGTGAGCTGGAGGAAGAGGCTACAACACGAGCTGAAGAGGTGGTAGGTGGCGCTGTAGGTTGGCCTAGGTCTTCAGTGTGTCTTTGTAACTCCACCACGTGCTTGGTCCGCACATGTTTCCACATATTTGTGGTATTGAGGTTGATGACACTTTTCCCTCTTTTCACTTTCTGATTACACAGCTTGCATTTGACAAAGCAAATGTCATCTGCAACTGTGTCAAAAAAGGACCAGGCACTGCAAGTCTTGGGAGCACCCGTTTGGGGTTTTGGAAGATGCATGCTCCTAATGGGTGCCGAAGTGGAGGCTACAGGCAACCAAGTCTGCTCCCTCCCTCTCCCTCCTTTTTGGCCGTTCGGGGAATCTCTTCCTCAGAGCTGCTCCCACCACCTTCCTGAACCTCACGCCATGATGGGTCAAGGACCTCATCATCTACACTACCCTCTTCAAACAACTGCTTCTCCTGGGTAGTCTCGAGAGCACAGTACACACCAGAAAGTGGCACCTGAGTCTCATCATCAGATGCGTACTGAGGTGTGCTGACCATAGGCACTGGCCCACCCGCCTCTTCAGATTCAGAGAGACAAAGCGGTTGCGCATCACTGCATACTACCTCTTCTTCAAATTCTCGAATTCTGCTTGGCTGGCCCCCTCTTTCCAAGCCAAGAGATTCAGAGAACAGAAGTAGAGATGGCTCCTGTCCAGGGCTCTCTGACTGCCTGGGCAATTTGGCAGGTGGTGAAGAGACAGATGGGTGCTCTTCAGTGCTCAGGACCTGAGAGGATCTGGAACTAATTGAAGTTGATGCGTTAGCTGCCATCCATCCGACAACGGCTTCAATTTGGTCCTCCCGCAGCAGTGGGGTACGGCGAGCTCCTACAAAGCTGCGCATAAAGGACTGTTCCCTGGTAAAACTGTGGGATGCTGAGTCACTGGTGCCCGCAGCAGGCACAGAATTCCCACGTCCTCTCCCTGCAGGCACAGAATCCTCACGTCCTCTCCCTGCAGAAACTCCACGCCCACACCCACGACCACATGCCTTACTCCCTGCCTTCTTCATCTTGGTAGACTGATAAAGATAGGCAGAAAAGTACTAAGGGCTTAGTGTGCCTATTCCTGAACAGCTGCTAACAGGTATAAGAAACACTAATTTTATAAAGTGTGGACTAGACTTTAATATGAGCTAATGTGGCCTACACAACTGTAAAGTGGAGTGTTTGGTGAACTTTATTTACGTTTTTTTTTTCACAAAAAGACACTGGATGTGCCCAAAGATGCAAAACCGATAGTATCACAAACTTTTTGTAGCTATTACAATGCAGGAAGGTAACCTACAATGCAATAGATGAGGCTACAAAAAATAGGCTAATACTAATCTGGCTGGGGCTGCAGGGCACAAGGCTGCAGAAAGGCTCCTCTATCTACTCCTACATAGTTTGTTTGCAAGCAATCTAGCTGGATACGGAACCACACTAATAGTAGAAATCAGGAAAAATGAGCAGCACTAATGCAAAAAAGGACAATGTATGAGGCAGTGATGCACGCTGAGTGGACTACAACTGGACGCGGCTGCCGAACACACTACAGCATGAGCTGCACTCACACACAGAGACCTCGCAGACAGCCATGACCAGTGCAGAGAACTGTGCACTAGCGCTGCAAGGCAAAAGAAAGCTTCTCGCACAGCGGTTTATAAAGTAGCCTGGGTAAAGCACAATAAAGCAAATCGCTAGCTCAAACTGTCCTTCAGAACAGCAGCGTCCTAACTGAATTCACAGCAGAGTGAACCCAAAATGGCGGCGGCGGCTTTTATAGTGCATCATGACATAATTTCAGCAGCCAATCACAGCCATTCCATTAGTTAAGATGCCTACATGCCTAACAGGATGTGCCCACACTTCTTAGGACCCTCATTGGCTGAATAAAATCAAACTGGCTCATTGCATTATGGGAACTACTGATTCCGGTATTCGATATTCTAAAAGTATCGGAACTCAGTATCGGAACTCAGATACCGCGAATATCGGCCGATACCCGATATTTCAGTATCGGAAAGCTCAACACTAATTATGGGTACTCTGCACCAGGCTATATTATGGGTACTCTGCACCAGGCTGTATTAGGGGTACTCTGCACCAGGCTATATTACGGGTACTCTCCACCAGTATGTATTACGGGTACTCTGCACCAGGCTGTATTATGGGTACTCTGCACCAGGCTGTATTACGGGTAATCTGCACCAGGCTGTATTACAGGTAGTCTGCCTCAGGCTGTATAAGAGTACTCTGCACCAGGCGGTATTACGGTTACTGTGCACCAGGCTGTATTACGGGAACTCTGCACCAGGCTGTATTATGGGTACTCTGCACCAGGCTGTATTACGGGTAATCTGCACCAGGCTGTATTACAGGTAGTCTGCCTCAGGCTGTATAAGAGTACTCTGCACCAGGCGGTATTACGGGTACTGTGCACCAGGCTGTATTACGGGAACTCTGCACCAGGCTGTATTACGGGAACTCTGCACCAGGCTGTATTACGGGTACTCTGCACCAGGCTGTATTACGGGTACTCTGCACCAGGCTGTATTATGGGTACTCTGCACCAGGCTGTATTACGGGTACTTTGCACCAGGCTGTATTACGGGTACTTTGCACCGGGCTGTATTACGGTAGTCTGCACCAGGCTGTATTACGGGTACTGTGCACCAGGCTGTATTACGGGTACTGTGCACCAGGCTGTATTACGAGTACTTTGCACCAGGCTGTATTACGGTTACTCTGCATCAGGCTGTATAAGAGTACTCTGCACCAGGCTGTATTTCGGGTACTCTACACCAGGCTATAATACGGGTACACTCCACCAGTATGTATTACAGGTACTCTGCACCAGGCTTTATTACGGGTACTCTCCACCAGGCTGTGTTACGGGTACTCTGCACCAGGCTGTATTACGGGTACTCTGCCCCAGGCTGTATTACGGGTAATCTGCACCAGGCTGTATTACGGGTACTCTGCATCAGGCTGTATAAGAGTACTCTGCACCAGGCTGTATTACGGGTACTGTGCACCAGGCTCTATTACGGGTACTCTGCATCAGGCTGTATTACGGGTACTCTACACCAGGCTGTATTACAGGTACTCTGCACCAGGCTGTATTACGGGTACTGTGCACCAGGCTGTATTACGGGTACTCTGCACCAAGCTGTATTACAGGTACTCTGCACCAGGCTGTATTACGGGAACTCTGCACCAGGCTGTATTACGGGTACTGTGCACCAGGCTCTATTACGGGTACTCTGCATCAGGCTGTATTACGGGTACTCTACACCAGGCTGTATTACAGGTACTCTGCACCAGGCTGTATTACGGGTACTGTGCACCAGGCTTTATTACGGGTACTCTGCACCAGGCTGTATTACAGGTACTCTGCACCAGGCTGTATTACGGGAACTCTGCACCAGGCTGTATTACGGGTACTCTGCACCAGGCTGTATTACGGGTATTGTGCACCAGGCTGTATTACGGGTACTCTGCACCAGGCTGTATTTTGGGTACTCTGCACCAGGCTGTATTACGGGTACTTTGCACCAGGCTGTATTACGGGTACTTTGCACTGGGCTGTATTACGGTAGTCTGCACCAGGCTGTATTTCGGGTACTCTGCACCAGGCTGTATTACGGGTACTGTGCACCAGGCTGTATTACGGGTACTTTGCACCAGGCTGTATTACGGGTACGCTGCACCAGGCTGTATTACGGTAGTCTGCACCAGGCAGTATTACAGGTACTCTGCACCAGGCTGTATTACGGGTACTCTGCACCAGGCTGTATTACGGGTACTGTGCACCAGGCTGTATTACGGGTACTCTGCACCAGGCTGTATTATGGGTACTCTGCACCAGGCTGTATTACGGGTACTTTGCACCAGGCTGTATTACAGGTACTCTGCACCAGGCTGTATTACGGGTACTTTGCACCGGGCTGTATTACGGTAGTCTGCACCAGGCTGTATTTCGGGTACTCTGCACCAGGCTGTATTACGGGTACTGTGCACCAGGCTGTATTACGGGTACTCTGCACCAGGCTGTTTTACGGGTACTCTGCACCAGGCTGTATTACGGGTACTGTGCACCAGGCTGTATTACGGGTACTGTGCACCAGGCTGTATTACGGGTACTTTGCATCAGGCTGTATTACGGGTACTCTGCACCAGGCTGTATTACGGGTACTCTGCAGCAGGCTGTATTACGGGTACTGTGCACCAGGCTGTATTACGGGTACTTTGCCCCAGGCTGTATTACCGGTACTTTGCATTAGGCTGTATTACGGTAGTCTGCACCAGGCTATATTACGGGTACTGTGCACCAGGCTGTATTACGGGTACTCTGCACCAGGCTGTATTACGGGTACTCTGCACCAGGCTGTATTACGGGTACTGTGCACCAGGCTGTATTACGGGTACTTTGCACCAGGCTGTATTACGGGTACTTTGCACCAGGCTGTATTACGGTAGTCTGCACCAGGCTATATTACGGCACCCTGCACCAGGCTCTGTCAGAATAGAATGGCGACGACATCCGTGATCTGGCATTTATATAGGCCTGGTCACGTGGTGCGCTGGGCAATCACATGCCAATACTTGGCGTGGCTGTGATGGCTCCAGAAGTACCCACAGCCTAAAAGCTTGTTGATTAGCTGCCCTGCAACCTTTCAACAAGCTTTATTCGGCATCTGAACCCGAATAGTACAACGGACTTTCGGTAAAAAGTCTGTGTTCAGAGTTCGGCACCGGACACTAGGTTTATTGGCTAACCAGAACAAAATACATATTTGCAAGCTTTCATACCACAGAGGCTCCATCTTCATGCAGGATTACAAATGAATTAATCACAACATTTAAGAGATATTGCAACACGAAAAGAAGAAAAATAACACTCCGAGAATACTTTTGTAATAAAAAGTATTTACATCGATTTTCGGGCTAACACGGTACCACAATATAATTTTTTAACATACATAATATTGATGAAAAATAAACCAATGTACAGACCACAGATAAATCTGAAAAAAAAACCTGAAGAAACTGGCACAAATGAACAGCGACATCTTTTCGTGTTGCACTATGTCTTAAATGTTGTGCTTTTATCTTATTAATTCATTTGTAATCATGCCTGAAGAAGGAGCCTCTGTGTTCTGAAAGCTTGCAAATATATATTTTGTTCTGGTTGCCAATAAATGTATCACTCCGAGAAAACTTTTGTCATAAAAAGTATTTACATCCATGTTAGGTCTAGAATTACAAGCACCTTTGATCTAGCGCCATCCAGTGGATTATTAAAGGACGCTCTTGAAAATACCACGTAGTGCATAGCATGAAGGTGCAGTACAAAGTGACATATTTTGTATTCATACTAACCTAAGCACTTTTAGTGGTCAAGCTCTATACAAGTGAGAGTTAAGAGTAAGTGCACACATTTTTTTCAGGTTGATACGCTTTGTAACTCACATAAAAAACACAAAATAAATGCTTAAAAATAGACATATGCAATCCTTTTATTTTGTAAAACAGGGGTCGACAAAGTTGTTCAGAATCTAGGAGCCAGCCAAAAAATTTAGGAGCCAGAATTTTTTTTGTTGACAAACTGTACATATAGACCCCCTCACACACGGCGTCTCCCCGGGGAGCACGGCCTTTGTATGTACTTACACAGGTAGCGGGAGATGAGAACGGGCCCCCGGCCACAGCGATCCTTCCCCCCAGGGCCGGCTCCAGGTTTTTCTGGGCCCCGGGCGAAAGAGTCTCAGTGGGCCCTTTTAACACATACACGATTCATGATGCACAGATACGGCGGAGAAATAAATATATAAATATATATATATATATATATATATATATATATATATATATATATTTATTTATTACACATGGCCCAGCCTGCCCCCTCATCCTTCACATACGCAGACATATGCGCGCGCACACACGGTACGCAGACATATGCGTGCGCACACACGGTACGCAGACATATGCGTGCGCACACACGGTACGCAGACATATGCACGCACACACGGTACGCAGACATATGCACGCACACACGGTACGCAGACATATGCGTGCGCACACACGGTACGCAGACATATGCGCGCGCACACACGGTACGCAGACATATGTACACATACAGACATATGACGCGCCCCCTGGGCCAGTGTTGTTTGGGGAATACCCGGAGCCGGATCAGATGGGGGTTGTAGTCTCCGAGTGGCAGTGACCCGGTCCGTGCCCAGGGTGTCAAGCTCAGTGTGTGGCAGTCCTACAGATGTTGCTGGATGTTCTTTAGTGTCGACTACGCCACCCGTTGATTTGCGGTCAATAAGGCCGCCGCTGCAGCAGGGTCCGCTGAGGCTGATGGTGTGTGTGCAGCTTCTGATAGTATAACCCCCAACGGGAGGGGTATAGCCTCAGGGGGTCAGTTGTGGAGGATGGTGGTTGTGAAGGTGCAGGATGAATCAGCAAGAAGACTCAGAGTCGGGCTGTGCAGTTCAGGGGTTTTTACTTACGGGTGTTCTTATGGTCACTCTGGCCTGAAGCGACCACCCGAGCCGTGCTGCGTCCACCAGGTCCTGGACTCGGCTAACCCCCAGGCAGTTCTGGAGCGTGGTCCTGAGCTCCTGTCTGACTTTCCCTCTCTTCTGGCCGTTCTCACCAGGGATCCACCTATGTCCGGCTCCCTCGGGTCTCTTGGTGGGTACACCTCCTCTGGGTTCCCTGACCCTATACTTGGTCTGCCTTCCTGGTGGATTTGGTGAGGGTCGTGGCAGATCCTGCCCACGACCTCCGGTCTCTGGCTAAGGTGTGCTTTTCTCTCTGCCAGCTTGGGATCCGGTACCCTAGGTGCCAACCCTTCACCCTGTTGCTTGTATTCTGGGGTCTTGGGGTTCCTTCTCCTTCTCTCTGGGTCCTTCTGACTCCTCTCTCTCTCTTGGCCTTGGAGCTGGGCCCAGCCGGAACCACCACTCCCTGTCAGCCCTTCTGGCTGAGCTTCTCTGCTCTGCTCCTCAGGTTACACTCTGACAGACTGACCCTGATCTAAGATGGTGCCCACCTTATATACTCCCTCTATGTGTGAGCTCAGGTGACCAGCACCCAATGAGCTCCTAGCATTACCCAGACTGCTCCCCCTATCTGCCCCTACACTACTGGGATGTTCCACCCCCCTCCCACTCCAGCCAGGGACAGACACTATCGTACCTGCACATTTCTCTAGTGGGAGTACCATTGGTCTGTCCCCCGGAAATGGGATGTATGTAGTGCATGCAGCCTACTGAGCTCAGTTCCACACTCCATCCTTACCCGGGAGTGGAATACCACACCTCTGGCTTGAGGTGTAATACCCCTGTAGCAGCCGAATCCTCAGGGTGCTACATTCCCCCCTGGTAAATCACAGCACGTCCTCGGGCTGTAAGATATAAAAAACATCCAAAACATACAATTTTTTTTTTTTTCATAAACATAAACATATAAAACATCACATATATCATCAGCAATAAAACTTTTCATATAAAACTTTTCATAAATAACATCCTTGTAAACACTCTTGCTCCTCCGGCCACGGTGCAACTTGTGACCGGGAAAAGTGCGACAGTCTCCTTTAGAAACACGGTTTTCCTATAAAACCTGTAGAGGGCACCTTAGAAAGCGCAACTATATACAGGGGGAATATGGCCGCTCTCAGTCCTCGGCCAGGTAATGGGAATAGGGACACACGGGTTAACAGTTCACTCTTGTCCCAACGGGGACATATTTAAAGCAGCAACAGTTCACTGTACCCCGATGGGTAACTATTTACAGTCTCTTTACCGTACTTTAACGACGGCGTCCTCCTGCTCCTTCTTTGGATTTAGACCCGTCCGGGTCCTCCTGCTCCTCCTCACACCGCAGCTCCTCCTCCGTCAGGCGATGTACATGGAGGGCGTAGGGTCCTTTGGCACACTTGTGCCGGGTGAAGGTGACCTCGTCCCCTACATACAGGTCACGACCTCTGTGTCCCTCCGGCAGATGGCTTTCTATGTCTCTGCGGGTGACAAAGACGTCGCCGGGGGTATGATGGTCTCTTATGAAGCCCCACCCATGCTGCAGGTTGAATTTAATCACAGTCCCGGTGGTACGGGGACCATGAGCTGCACGGGGATCTCTCCTGGTCCGGCTCTTCTGCTCCGCGTTCCTTATCTGTGCTTGCTGTTCCCGGACCCGCCTCTCTCTCCGCTCCTTCTCGAAGACCTCGAGCTGCTGGCGGCAGCACTCTGCACGCTCCGCTGCGGCCGCCCGAGTCTCCTGAGTGAACCCCATGAGGTCTCCTCCGGTGGGGTCCCACTCAAATTGTGCCTCCTCTAGCGGGGGCTGGGTCCTCCTGACGGGCTTCGGAGCCGGAATCAGGGGCTCACACAGGGGCCTCGCCCTTTGGAGTTCCAGTTGGTAGTACTCCTGGGGCCATATGAAGGGCTGCCCATCCGGGCACGTATGCTGGGCGAACAGGTCCTCACCCAGGTGCGGTACTTTGGGTGTTATGGGCGCTGTGGTGGTAGCGGCGCCCGGGTTGACCAGGCCTTGCGACCAGGCTTGGGGCACGCTAAAGGAAAAGGGCACCGTAAGAACGGCGGCGCCCGTGGTTACTCGGCCCTGCGACCAGGCTGGTGGCTCCGCAGAGGTAGGGGGCGCTGTTGGAATGGCGGCGCCCGGGTGTACTAGGCCTTGCGACCAGGCCGATGGTATTTCCTGCTTTGCCGCGCTCAGGGTCGAAGCGCGTGACGTCACAGGGGTCGCGGCCGCGGTTTCCGGTTGAGGCCTAGTCTGCGGCGGTGACGATGCAGCGACGGGCACGGCAGGGGGAATTTCGGGCTCTGCGAAGGGGAGCTGGGGCAGGCACGCGGTTTCCCGGCTCGGGGTAGAGACGTCCCCTTTACCTGCCTCCATTCGTTCAGCTCCCTTCTCGGCGCCGTCTCCGGCCTTGAGTCCTCCTGCACCATCCTCAGAGGCGGTCTGTCTCCTCGTCTCGGGTGGCGTGCTCCGCTGACGGGTTTCGGTCCGCTGGGCCATCTCTCGGCTCCACTCCGCCAACGTCTCTCGCTGCACCCGGGCCATCCTCCGTGCGAGGCCCTCCAGCGCAGTCTGTGCACACTCCCGGTCTCGGGGGAGCTGTGCCAGGACCTCCACTAGGCCTAGTGGGGTTGTGGCTTGTAGCAGGCTCCTGACCACTGGGTCGGTGCTGCCTGACTCTCCCTCCATCTCCGGGTAGGCTCTCTCTGGACTCCTCTCCAGACTTCTTGTCTCCGGGTGCGCTCTCTCCAGACTGCTCCAGGCGACACCCATCTTCGTTCTCTTGTTCTGTCTCCGCCCACATTGAGGGTGGTCCCGGGGCAACTTAGTGATTGTCAGTTCCAGGGGCAGTTCTCTCACGCTGATGGACACTTCCAGCATCACAGTCTCTGTTGGTGGGCGCGGTTTCCGCTTTTGGCGCCATTCTTCGACCTGGCCCACGATGGGAGGTGACCTCTTGCCACCCTCTGGCACGCCCATAATGGCGTCCGCTCTTCCAAGGCGGGAAATCTTTGGAAATGGCGGGAATCGTCTCCCAGTGGCGGGAAACTCCACGGATGGCGGGAAAAAGCTGCAAATGGCGGACAACCGGCGGGAAACGACCTGTGATGGGGTCCGTTGGCGGGGACCCTCCGGAACCGGCGGGAGACTTCTTTTTAAGGTAACGGTGAACTTTTCTTCAGGCACGCAGTACCCGGTTGTTGCGGGCACGTAATCCTGCCGACTACGCCAAAGTTGACGCGTCCCCTGGGCCAGTGTTGTTTGGGGAATACCCGGAGCCGGATCAGATGGGGGTTGTAGTCTCCGAGTGGCGGTGACCCGGTCCGTGCCCAGGGTGTCAAGCTCAGTGTGTGGCAGTCCTACAGATGTTGCTGGATGTTCATTAGTGTCGACTACGCCACCCGTTGATTTGCGGTCAATACGGCCGCCGCTGCAGCAGGGTCCGCTGAGGCTGATGGTGTATGTGCAGCTTCTGATAGTATAACCCCCAACGGGAGGGGTATAGCCTCAGGGGGGCAGTTGTGGAGGATGGTGGTTGTGAAGGTGCAGGATGAATCAGCAAGAAGACTCAGAGTCGGGCTGTGCAGTTCAGGGGTTTTTACTTACGGGTGTTCTTATGGTCACTCTGGCCTGAAGCGACCACCCGAGCCGTGCTGCGTCCACCAGGTCCTGGACTCGGCTAACCCCCAGGCAGTTCTGGAGCGTGGTCCTGAGCTCCTGTCTGACTTTCCCTCTCTTCTGGCCGTTCTCACCAGGGATCCACCTATGTCCGGCTCCCTCGGGTCTCTTGGTGGGTACACCTCCTCTGGGTTCCCTGACCCTATACTTGGTCTGCCTTCCTGGTGGATTTGGTGAGGGTCGTGGCAGATCCTGCCCACGACCTCCGGTCTCTGGCTAAGGTGTGCTTTTCTCTCTGCCAGCTTGGGATCCGGTACCCTAGGTGCCAACCCTTCACCCTGTTGCTTGTATTCTGGGGTCTTGGGGTTCCTTCTCCTTCTCTCTGGGTCCTTCTGACTCCTCTCTCTCTCTTGGCCTTGGAGCTGGGCCCAGCCGGAACCACCACTCCCTGTCAGCCCTTCTGGCTGAGCTTCTCTGCTCTGCTCCTCAGGTTACACTCTGACAGACTGACCCTGATCTAAGATGGTGCCCACCTTATATGCTCCCTCTATGTGTGAGCTCAGGTGACCAGCACCCAATGAGCTCCTAGCATTACCCAGACTGCTCCCCCTATCTGCCCCTACACTACTGGGATGTTCCACCCCCCTCCCACTCCAGCCAGGGACAGACACTATCGTACCTGCACATTTCTCTAGTGGGAGTACCATTGGTCTGTCCCCCGGAAATGGGATGTATGTAGTGCATGCAGCCTACTGAGCTCAGTTCCACACTCCATCCTTACCCGGGAGTGGAATACCACACCTCTGGCTTGAGGTGTAATACCCCTGTAGCAGCCGAATCCTCAGGGTGCTACACATACACATAGATAAAACAGACAAATATATATACACAGTCATATACACTGACATTCACATATATGCACTCACACAGACCCATTACTAATATTTTTAATATGGGGATTGGGGAAGCCTCACTCACCTGTCCCCGGTCCAGTGTCCTGTCCAGCAGCTCCTCGGGTATGGGGCAGTGCAGGGCCCCCGGCGTGTCACAGACTTCATGGCCCTGGAACATCAGAGGGGCCCACTTGCGGTCGGGTCCGGGCCCCTCCCGCCCATCTGTGCAGGACCTCCGCTCCGACGGTGTTTGATTGCCGGTACTCCCCCAGACATGGCCGCGCGCTGTGCGGCTGTGTCTGTTAGTAATGACGCGGCAGGAGCGACACACAAGCACAATTAAAGGTGCAGTGCCGTCGACCCTGCCGTGTCATTACTAGCAGACACAGCCGGACAGCGCGTGGCCATGTCTGGGGGAAGTGCCGGCAATCAAGCAGCGCCTGCGTCCCTGAACAGGTGCCGAGGAAGCGGCCAGGGCCCCGACAGTGAGTGGGTGGGTTGGTGTGTGGGCCCGGCCCCGACAGTGAGTGGGCGGGTGGGTGTGTGGGCCCGGCCCCGACAGTGAGTGGGCGGGTGGGTGTGTGGGCCCGGCCCCGACAGTGTGTGGGCCCGGCCCCGACAGTGAGTGGGCGGGTGGGTGTGTGGGCCCGGGCCCCGACAGTGAGTGGGCGGCTGGGCCCCTCTGATTTTCCAGGGCCCCGGCACTTGCCCGGGTACGCCGGGTGCTGACGCCGGCCCTGCTTCCCCCGTAACCCAACTCTCCCTGTCCAGTCCCGGAGCATAAGGGGGGCGGAGCAAAGTGGAGAAGGCGGCCTGCTTCCTCCGATTGGATGACTCCGTACAGGAGGTGGGATTGGATTGAGAGTATTTTTTTTTCTTCTCAACTCCTCAAGCACCAGGCAACATTTTCTAGGCGCCAGACAACATTTTCTAGGCGCCACTGGCGACCAGGTGCCTGGGTTTGTCGAGCCCTGTTGTAAAAGATAAGCAGCTGCCATAGATGTATAGCAGCAAATGTCTAATAAAGAATACAGGAGCGCATGGCAAAGTGAGCAGTCCTGTATATGTCAGTATCGGGCCAGATAGATTGCCAGCTGAACAATCAGCTGGCAACATTTGTTCAGTTGACATGCATGGCCTCATTCAAACGGCTGTATTTATTTATTTTACTCACTTATATAGCGCCTTTAATTCCACACAAAACACAGGGAGAACATACAAGCTCCTTGCAGATGTTGTCCTTGGTGGGATTTGAACCCAGGACTCCAGCGCTGCTAACCACTGAGCCACCGTGCTGCCCATTTTGAAATTTATGTATTGTCATGTGTGCAACGCACATCACATTGACCCTATAATGATCTAGTATCATATCAAGTCTAATAAAGTAATGATGGCAACATGTACATTAATACATCAGCAGAACCACCATCTGTACATAAATACTTCACCTGAACCACCATTTGTATGTAAATACATCACTTGAGCCATAATATCTACATCAATACATCACCAGAACCATAATAAACACATGAATACATCACCAAAAGTATAATCAGTACATTAATACATTATCAGAACTACCATCAGTATATGAATACAGTGCCAGAACTACCATGAGTACATGAATACATCACCAGAGCCACCATCACTATATGATGCATCACCAGAACTGTGATCAGACCCATCATCAGTGCATGAATACAGCACTAGAACCACTATTAGTATATGAATATAGCACCATAACCACCATCAATACATGAATAGAGCACCAAACTTAGTATAGTGATCAATTGCAATGTCAGGTCAGCCTCCGGCATATGCAATTATATTACATGAACCTGCAACTCCCAGTATGTCATTGACAATGATAAAGAGATGATGGGAGTTGTTGTTAGCATTTATCATCAGACTGTGGACCATACAGAAACCATAGCACTGATTAGATGAAAGCATTAACACTAAACGTCTAAAGAGTAACTTAACTTTTGGCAGATATCTTATAGTTGTATGTTCTTATAACTCTGAGCAGATTGATGCAGGTCTGTGTCCTGGGCCCCCACCAATTGCTCAATAGACCTCTTAAAAGTGCGCAGCATAGGAAACAAGAGTACACAGAAAACCGTTGACTTTCTACTGAATTAGCTCTGTTCTGTGTGTCAGTACTACTTTGTCATGAGCTACACAATTTTAAGCAGTCATTTGAGTGATTGGTGGGGGTCTCAGGACCTGTTGCTTTTTTATATTTATCCTCCCATGCTGATCCTTATCCACACTGAGCCATCCATTATGCCTCATATATATATATATATATATATATATATATATGTATATATATATATGTATACTGAGACCTCCATACTGCCACCTCTTCATACTGAGCCATAAGCCGTCCCTTCTCCATACTGAGCCCCCCATGCTGCATTTTCTCCATACCGAGACTTTGTGCTGTCCCTTCTCCATACAGAAGCCCCCATGCTACCTTTTCTCTATACTGGGCCCTCTACACTGCACTTTCTCCATACTTATCACCCCATGATGCCCCTTCTCCATTCTCAGTCCCCCATGCTGCTTCTTATCCTTAGTGAGCCTTCTACACTGCCCCTTATCCATACTGAGCCCTCCACACTGCCCCTTATCCATACTGAGCTCTCCATGCTCCCCCTAATCCATAGTGGGCCCTCCACACTGCCCCTTATCCATACTGAGCCATCCACACTTCCCCTTATCCATACTAAGCTCTCCATGCTCCCCTTCTCAATACTGAGCCCTCAATGCTGCCCCTTCTTCATACTGAGCCCCTTAGCTGCCCTTTCTCCATATAGAGCTACTACACTGACCCTTCTCTATAATGAGCCCCCCATGCTGCTCCTCTTCATACTGAGCCCCTAAGCTGCTCCTTCACCATATTGAACCTCCCAGACTGCCCTTTATCTATGCTGATCCTCCCATCATGCCACCTTTTCACTCTGTGCCTTCTCCATATTTTGCGCCCCACACTGCTCCTTATTCATACTCCACAATGCCCCTTTTTCATACATACTTAAACCCCCATGCTCCCCCCATGCTAAGAAATGCACGCTTCCCCTTCTCCATTCTGAGTCCCTCATGCTGCCCCCTCTTCATGCTGAGCCTCCAAACTTCCCCTTCCCCCGTACTGAACCCCCCAAGTCCTAAAAAAAAACACAGACATGTGAAAAGAGACGAAGACATTAATATTCCATCTTTAAAAATCATGATTCAAAGACGTAATTGATTCATGGATGTCTGAATAAGGCCTTAGTGTTCTCTGGCAATTTAATAATTCATTATAGAAGCCTCATTCAGATATGATTTTTCTCGTATCCAAAAATCAGACCGCGTTTCATCAGTGTTTTGGATACAAGTGTCATCAGTGATTGGTCAGAGTATTAGTTTTTACCATCAGAGTTTCATCAGGTTTTTTTGCGTACAAGAAATTTACTCAAACTTTCCTTATCAAAGAAGCATGAAAATCAGACACACACAGATGGCACATGGATGGTATTTGCTGTTTGATTTTTTCACAGATCCATAGACTTGCATTGACGAGTGTGATCCGTGACTTGGATCAAATTCAGATATTTCTCCATGTTTTGGTGCGGACCACTTGGTCCACAAAAATATAACAACATGTGAACAGCTCAAATCCGAAGAGAGAAAAAAAAGAACCTTTTACAAGGATAATTTGAACAGCTCAATAGACTAAGGTAGGTATGAGTTCAGTCTGTTTATATCATGGATGTAACTTGCAAATGAAAAACTGCAGTCTGAATAAGCCCGTATCATGAAAAAATTCCAATATTGAGGGAAAGAGTCATTATAAAAACCTGTCCTGACGAGCCCTGCCATTCACTGTGATTTCTGCGGGAGTGGACTCATCTATGCAGTTGTCATACATGAGCCTGAAGTCCCTATTACACAGGGCCAGACTGGAAATAAAATTCAGACCTCGTAATTGAAAGTACACAGGCATATATTACAAATATGATGAATTTTGTCATCCGAGTGCAGTCCAAGTTATGCGGACACAGAAAATGGAGAAGATGTAGAAATTAAGTACTCCATCTTTGAATATGTGATATGATACTCTCAGCTGAGAGAATCGGACCACTGTAACATTACACCTGAATAGAGCTTGAGCAGAGTTTCATTACCATAATTGATCCAATTCTCTCAAAAAAGAGAATCATCGCTCTTCTGAGTGAGCCCTAATAATGACTTCTGATGTTCCTCTCTCTAGTAATATTAATAAAATCATTGTGCCTGTCAACTATTAAAATACTAACCTCACTCCACACTAATACCGAGCGATGATGCACATCTCCTCCTCCTCCTTTGGAGTCCCTGGGCCAGCACAGGTGGTGCAAAGTAGTGATCATTCGTATCATACCGCGTGACATACCCTACATGGTGTTCACTTCTTGCAGGCCACAAGCATATTGCAGCCTGCATGAGTGAGTGGCAGAGCAGGGAACCGATGGCTCTCTGCTCTGCTACAGTTGTCAACAGTATTGTCACACTGAGGATGCTTATGCTGTAGAAAATATTGCTGGCTTATGCAGCCCAATGCCGTCCTGGCCAATCTGGCATTTGACACAATTGCCAGATGGCCAGTCCAACCTACAGCTCCCTGTCTTGCATATATTTTGCAATCGCTTCTATTACTAATGTAATGCAGGTGCCGGAATGCAACGCTAAGAGACACAAGGCGAGAACAGTCAGAGATGAATATAAACAGTTTATATATATATATATATATATATATATATATATATATATATAACAGGTATTCTGAACAAGGGATTGGCAACAAGGGTAATGAACAGTAATTTGAAATATTAGCAAGATACGTAGTCTCTCAAAGTAATGTGGTGCCCTCAGTCATGGGAGACACCACGTGAGTTCTTTAACTCTGCATATGGCCCTAGCGGGGGTCACCTGTTATTCCCGCTAGGCCGAAAGTCTTTTCCGGACAAATTCAATTAGATCAGCTCCTTTAACCCGATCCGTTCCCCTGCCAACCTGAGTACCTAAACCCAATTGGCCCCGGTACCGTGAGTGAACAGTAGAAGTGACGGCCCTGTTCACGTATGCAGCTCCTCTGCTTTCACTGGCGTGACTTTCCTGGCTCAGCAGTCTCTCAACTCCTCTCTTCTTTGCTGTTGGAGGCAATCTCTCAAGCCTTGGGTAGGGGGGTCCAGACCTCATCTGTCGGCGGGCGACGTCGGGTTCCGCAAACTCACTCAGCACCGCAAGCAGGCTCCGAGTCTCCTCAGCAGGCACAGCACTCGGGTCACATCTGTGAGAGATCTGGAGCTCTTCCACCGGCACCCGGCTGTGGAATCTCACAGACCTCTGGCTTAGGCCTGCCACACGGGGCTTCTCAGCACGCAGAGAACGCGTCTCCTCCTCTCTGCTGCTTGGCGCCAAAAACTGCTCAGGCTTGGCGTGCTGGCCTCTTATCTCCAGGAACTCCTTCCTGGAAGTCACCTGATCGGGTCCAGCATCTAAATCTGCTCTCTCTTCAACTTCTCTTGTGTATCTTGGTTCCGCTTGACTGTGTCTAGCCAGCAGATGGCAGTCTCTTTCCTTCTTTGAAGCATCATATAAGAGTTCTCTTAAAGGCTCTCTCGCCTCTACTACACTGAGTTCATATTAGGAAATTTCAATCTGTTAAAAATATTGCTGTACAGTCAAATAAACAGTGTGTCCACACAAACCAGTCATATATGGGCCAAAACGACACTCTGTGGCCTCAGTCAGGTCAATGGAAATGTTCAATCATGCGTAGGGGCATTTCCTATAATTTTTGTTTGGAAAACACAGATACGGAGTGCACTTAGCCTAAGAAACGCATTCTTTTTCAGGGCACATTATTTTGGGGGATCTCTATTGTCTGCTATGATGTTGCCAGATGGTCAGGAAGAAAAGATGAAATGTTTCAACAGGGAAGTGTACTTCATGACAACTACCAGCAGGGAACCTACAGGGACTTTTCATTTGTTCAGCAGCCATTGTTGCATGTTTATCCTATCCTGCTGGAGATTGTTAATTGTGATAAAAGCATTTTACTAACAATTTCTGCAAGTAAAATTTAACTTTTGATCACTTTCACATCCCAGCTAATTGCAGGATCCTTCTACGCCCAGGCACACATTTTGCGGCAAGTATAGGGATGGTTCTATCAGGGATTGTCTAAAAGTAGATATTCAATTTACTGTAACTATTTACACCAAGGAAACAGATGGACATGTTTCTGCTTGGAAGGACATTTCTCATGTCTTGTTAGTATATGCTGACCAAGTATAGCCGTCAGGGCTGCCACCAGGAATATCAGGGCCCCATAATGGTAAAATGCTTGGGCTCTCTTGACACTCCGCCAAGGTTTCACCCTAGCTCAGCCTCCAAATCTCAGACCTTCTACAGTCCCCCGGGCCACTCTTGGAAAAACTCCACTTCTGCACCATGTCCTCACCAATCACACATTAACAGTTCCCATCGAACACCACATCACATAGCCATCAGCTTTTGTTTTGTCTGCCACCACGACAATGTACTAGTTACATGCACGCCACTAGGTTCAGATTGGGGCTAGACAGGTTACATGAATTCTTTGGAATCCTGGGGGAATTGTTACTCAGGGCGACCATAGACCTTGTGCTGCAGCTTCTCTCAGGCACAGACACGTAGGTTGTTTCACTTGCTGACCAGACACACTTGACAAGAGTCCTCATAAACGGTAGAACAGTAGCATTTAAAAAGAAGCCGCTCAGCCAGTGCAAGTTAAGTCTTATGAGCAACAGACTCCAGTGACAAACAGTACAGTTTCCTTAGCAGCACAGCAGTTCACAGTCTTCCCAGTCGTACAGGACAGCACAGTTCTAATGCAAAGGCACATTAATGAACACAGCATTCTTTACAGCACAGTGAGATGGAGGAGGGGGGAGGGTTTGCTGAGGGAGATGATCCCTGTGACACCATTTCTTCCAGTCCTTATCTTTCTGCATGACAATACTCTGCAGTTAGTTCAGGAACTCTACCTGACCTGTGCTTAGCTTCACTCCTGACTTGAATCCTTTTCACTTGCAGGGGTGATTCTGTGAGATACAGAACACACACACCACCTTTCTCTTCGGCTCAAGCCAGACAGTAAACAACTTCCCCACAATCCTCCTGGGGCTCTGCTAAAACACTCCCCTTCTCCAGTGATTGTGTTAACCCCTCTAGTTGCTGGATGCTTCTGGAGCACAACACTTCCTGTCTCATGTGCTTGTGTTACTTCTAATAGTTGCTGAATGCTTTTAAAGCAACAGCACTACTTCTGCATGTCACACTCTGCAACAGCACTATTTCTGCATGTCACATGCACTCTTTTGGCAGGGCACTACTCTACTCTACCCTATTCTTTAATGGAATGTGTCACATATATTTTTTAAAATGTCCAATAATACCATATACAAGGGACCACATATTACCACCACATAGTGACTCAATAATACCACATACAAGGTACAAATACTGCCACACCATGAACAGATCACTTATTACGACCACATAGTGACCAAATAATACCAAATACAGGGACAAATACCACCACCCCATGACCAGACCACATATTACCACCACATAGTGACTGAATTATACAAGATACAAGAGACTAATACCGCCACACCATGACCATACTATTCATATAAGAAAAAATGACGTATGAGAACAATAGTATGCAAACAATTCACAATTTTTTATTTATAAATACAAAATTTTAAAAAGACATACAGTACAGACCAAAAGTTTGGACACACCTTCTCATTTAAACATTTTTCTGTGTTTTCATGACTATGAAAATTGTACATTCACACTGAAGGCATCAAAACTATGAATTGACACATGTGGAATTATATACTTAACAAAAAAGTGTGAAACAACTGAAAATATTTCTTATATTCTTGGTTCTTCAAAGTAGCCACCTTTTGCTTTGATGACTGCTTTGCACACTCTTGGCATTCTCTTGATGAGCTTCAAGAGGTAGTCACCGGAAATGGTTTTCACTTCACAGGTGTGCCCTGTCAGGTTTAATAAGTGGGATTTCTTGCTTTATAAATGGGGTTGGGACCATCAGTTGTGTTGTGCAGAAGTCAGGTGGATACACAGCTGATAGTCCTACTGAATAGACTGTTAGAATTTGTATTATGGCAAGAAAAAAGCAGCTAACTAAAGAAAAACGAGTGGCCATCATTACTTTAAGAAATGAAGATCAGTCAGTCCGAAAAATTGGGCAAACTTTGAAAGTGTCCCCAAGTGCAGTTGCAAAAACCTTCAAGCGCTACAAAGAAACTGGCTCACATGAGGACCGCCGCAGGAAAGGAAGACCAAGAGTCACCTCTGCTTCTGAGCATAAGTTTATCCGAGTCACCAGCCTCAGAAATCGCAGGTTAACAGCAGCTCAGATTAGAGACCAGGTCAATGCCACACAGAGTTCTAGCAGCAGACACATCTCTACAACAACTGTTAAGAGGAGACTTTGTGCAGCAGGCCTTCATGGTAAAATAGCTGCTAGGAAACCACTGCTAAGGACAGGCAACAAGCAGAAGAGACTTGTTTGGGCTAAAGAACACAAGGAATGGACATTAGACCAGTGGAAATCTGTGCTTTGATCTGATGAGTCCAAATTTGAGATCTTTGGTTCCAACCACCGTCTTTGTGCGACGCAGAAAAGGTGAACCGATGGACTCTACATGCCTGGTTCCCACTGTGAAGCATGGAGGAGGAGGTGTGATGGTGTAGGGGTGCTTTGCTGGTGACACTGTTGGGGATTTATTCAAAATTGAAGGCATACTGAACCAGCATGGCTACCACAGCATCTTGCAGCGGCATGCTATTCCATCTGGTTTGCGTTTAGTTGGACCATCATTTATTTTTCAACAGGACAATGACCCCAAACACACCTCCAGGCTGTGTAAGGGCTATTTGACCAAGAAGGAGAGTGATGGGGTGCTACGCCAGATGACCTGGCCTCCACAGTCACCAGACCTGAACCCAATCGAGATGGTTTGGGGTGAGCTGGACCGCAGAGTGAAGGCAAAAGGGCCAACAAGTGCTAAGCATCTCTGGGAACTCCTTCAAGATTGTTGAAAGACCATTTCCGGTGACTACCTCTTGAAGCTCATCAAGAGAATGCCAAGAATGTGCAAAGCAGTCATCAAAGCAAAAGATGGCTACTTTGAAGAACCTAGAATATAAGACATATTTTCAGTTGTTTCACACTTTTTTGTTAAGTATATAATTCCACATGTGTTAATTCATAGTTTTGATGCCTTCAGTGTGAATGTATAATTTTCATAGTCATGAAAATACAGAAATTTTTTTAAATGAGAAGGTGTGTCCAAACTTTTGGTCTGTACTGTATGTAATGGAAAGTGGCATAAATACATTGATAGTAAGCTATAGTGGAGATACCAGGAACTGAGCAATCACATAATAGAAACATTAAAAATCAATAAGTGGAGCAAATAAAGGTATGGGTATGTCAAACACATGCCCTATGTAACGGGTCTGGGAGGTGGAACCTCAGAGCAACTATACAAAGGGGCAGTCCTTGTAAGGAAGCGGGTGGCTCCCAGGGAAGGCGGGCAGGCAGTCACGGCAAGTGACAGGGACAGTCTCTGGGTAGAAGGGCAGGAGGTCACGGCAAGTGACGGGAACAGTCTCTTGGTAGAAGGGCAGGAGGTCACGGCAAGTGACGGGGACAGTCTCTTGACAGGCGGATGGTCACGGCAAGTGACAGCAGGGTAAGAGTCTCTAGACAGGCAGGTGGTCACGGCAAGTGACGGCAGAGCCTCCAGGTAGGCTAGCAGCCAGGTAGCAGGTGGGCGCCCCAGGTGAGCGGGCAAGAGTCTCTGGACAGGCAGGTGGTCACGGCAAGTGACGGCAGAGCCTCCAGGTAGGCTAGCAGACAGGTAGCAGGTGGTCGCTCCCAAGTGAGCGGGAAGAGTCTCTGGACAGGCAGGTGGTCACGGCAAGTGACGGCAGAGCCTCCAGGTAGGCTTAGCAGACAGGTAGCAGGTGAGCGCTCCCAGGTGAGCGGGCAAGAGTCTCTGGACAGGCAGGTGGTCACGGCAAGTGACGGCAGAGCCTCCAGGTAGGCTAGCAGGCGGGTAGCAGGTGAGCGCTCCCAGGTGAGCGAGCAGGAGTCTCTGGACAGGCAGGTGGTCACGGCAAGTGACGGCAGAGCCTCCAGGTAGGCTAGCTGACGGGTAGCAGGTGAGCGCTCCCAGGAGAGCGGGCGGGCAGATCCATAGATAGACTGACAGGTGTTGGAAGGCAAACTGTCGGACCGCAGGAATACAAGCAGATAGACAGGAATCAGGTAGGTATCAAGCAGAGCACCCCTACGCGCGTTTCGGCGCTGTGCCTTCTTCTGGGCATTATAACATATTTGAAACCGGTATCCTTTAAATAGTGCATATCACCCAATTGATGCAGTCCACACAGGCCCAACTACTCTAACTAACCAACCGCTCACATGATACGTGCAAGCGGACCCACGTGTGACCGTACGTTAACACTCCCATCCGGAAGTGTACACTACCACCCATTCACGAAGGATCACCGTCCCGCTGGTACCGCCCCTTGCATCACATGATTGTAAATCATGCCCCCCCAGGTCATGTGGATGGGGAATCTCTGTAACGTCATAATCTAACCATCGGGGGAAGCCCATAGCGAAGGACGTTATTCTGCAGTGCGGTAAATATATACTATAGACATCCAAACAAGGTTTAGATAAATAGAGTCAAAGACTGGGCAATCATGTATTATAAGGGAAGTGATAGTATAACCACCGCTATTGAACCCAATAGCGCTTACATGACGCAATGATGAACAATCGCGCGGACAATAATTATAATTATTAACAAATCACAACTCCAGCAATTAACAAGTCCTGAAAAAACAGAGCATAACCCAATATATATATGACTATTGGATTCTTTCTTATAACGCCCAGAAGAAGGCACAGCGCCGAAACGTAGGGGTGCTGGTACCTGGACTGACACACAAATAGATACACATGTGAGTAATATTATATCTTTACTAGTTTCTGAGTGCTAAATGGAATTGTTCGTTTACTAATTATTTATGCACTGTGCACCTTAGCATTCTAATGGAGCTCCGTTATCTGATGTGCTTACAGCTGGGTTAGGGCATGTGTTTGACATACCCATACCTTTATTTGCTCCACTTATTGATTTTTAATGTTTCTTTTACGTGATTGCTCAGTTCCTGGTATCTCCACTATAGCTTACTATCAATGTATTTATGCCACTTTCCATTACATATGTCTTTTTAAAATGTTGTATTTATAAAGAAAAAATTGTGAATTGTTTGCATACTATTGTTCTCATATGTCATTTTTTCTTATATGAATTGCTATTGTAGACGTTGAACAGAGTCTCATTGTCCTATTGTAGAGAATTAATTGTATATGTGACCTTGGTGGTCAACTAATCTGTTTCATGACCATACTATGTATTGCCACCACATAGTGACCGAATAATACCACATACATGGCACAAATACCATCACACCATGACCAGACCACATATTACCACCACATAGTGACCGAATACTACAATACTGATCATTAATAAAAAAAACACAATAATAATATTACCAGAAGTACCATTATACACAGGAGCTCTGTACATAGTATACAATGTATAGTGTCATTGTACAGGTAACACTGACTCACCAGTGACGTATCTAGTTGAAGTCCTTCATCTTCACTTTTTTTCATCCAGCGCAGACCACCATCACTTCTTCCAGCCAGGACTCGTCTCTGCAGAAAATAACACACATTTATCTAGAACACGGCTTCCAGAGCACATTCCACAATTTTTCCACAACTTCTACACTACACCAGATGAAAACAAAAGCAACATAGTGTCGCACTGCACAGTAGCAGGACCCCTTACTGAATACAGTATCCTCAAAAATAAAATACATCACAGCTTTAATAATATCCCTTAGCTCCTACAGTAATAATGTCCCACATCCTGGCCTACAGTAATAATGTCTCCAATCCTAGCCACCAGTGTCTCCATTCCTGGCCCTCAGTGTCTTCATTCCTGACCCTCAGTGTCTTCATTCCTGACCCCATATGGTCTCCCATCCTGGCGCCAAGTGTCTTCATTCCTGGCCCCCAGTGTCTTCATTCCTGGCCCGCGTTGTCTTCATTCCTCGGCCACAGTGTCTTCATTCCTGGCCCCCAGTTTCTCCATTCCTGCCCCATATGGTCTCCCATCCTGGCCCCCAGTGTCTCCATTCCTGGCCACCAGTGTCTTCATTCCTGGCCCCATATGGTCTCCTATCCTGGCCCCCAGTGTCTCCCTTCCTGGCCCCCAGAATCTTCATTCTTGGCCCCCAGTGTCTTCATTCATGACTCCCAGTGTCTCCATTCCTGGCTCCCAGTGTCTTCATTCATGACCCCCAGTGTCTTCATTCTTGGCCCACAGTGTCTTCATTCCTGAGCCGCAGTGTCTTCATTGCTGGCCCCCAGTGTCTCCATTCCTGGCCCCCAGTGTCTTCATTCTTAGCCCCATATGGTCTCCCATCCTGGGCTGCAGTGTCTTCATTACTGGCCCCCAGTGTCCCCATTCCTGGCCCCATATGGTCTGCCACCCTGGCCCCCAGTGTCTTCATTCCTGGCCCCATATGGTCTCTCATCCTGGACTCCAGCGTCTTCATTCATGGCCCTCAGTGTCTTCATTCCTGGCCCCCAGTGTCTTCATTGCTGGCCCCAGTGTCTTCATTCCTGGCCCCCAGCATCTTCATTCCTGGTCCACATTGTCTTCATTACTGGCCCCCAGTGTCTCTATTCCTGGCCCCCAGTGTCTCCATTCCTGGCCCCCAGTGTTTTCATTCCTAGCCCCCAGTGTCTCAATTCCCGGCCCCCAGTGTCTTCATTCCTTGGCCACAGTGTCTTCATTGCTGGCCCTCAGTGTCTCTCATAATGGCTCCCAGTGTCTCCATTCTTGGCCCCCAGTGTCTCTATTCCTGGCCCCCGGTGTCTCCATTCCTGGCCCCCAGTGTTTCCATTCCTGGCCCCCTGTGTCTTCATTCCTGGTCCACATTGTCTTCATTCCTCGGCCACAGTGTCTTCATTGCTAGCACCCAGTGTCTTCATTCCTGGCCCCCAGTGTCTTCATTCCTGGCCCCATATGGTCTCCCATCCTGGCCCCCAGTGTCTCCATTCCTGACCTCCAGTGTCTTCATTCCTGGCCCCATATGGTCTCCCATCCTAGCCCCCAGTGTCTTCATTCCTGGCCCCCAGTGTCTTCATTCATGGCTCCCAGTGTCTCCATTCCTGGCTCCCAGTGTCTCCATTCCTGGCCCCCAGTGTCTTCATTCCTGGCCCCCAGTGTCTTCATTCCCAGCCCTCAGTGTCTTCATTCCTGGGCCACAGTGTCTTCATTGCTGGCCCCCAGTGTCTGCATTCCTGGCTCCCAGTGTCTCTCATCCTGGCCTCCAGTGTTTCCATTCCTGGCTCCCAGTGTCTCCATTCCTGGCTCCCAGTGTCTCCATTCCTGGCCCCCAGTGTCTTCATTCCTTTCCCCCAATGTCTTCATTCCTGGCCCCAGTGTCTTCTTTTCTGGACCGCATTGTCTCCATTCCTGGCCCCCAGTGTCTCCATTCCTGGCCCCCAGTGTCTTCATTCTTGGCCCCATATGGTCTCCCATCCTGGCCCCCAGTGTCTCCATTCTTGGCCCCCAGTGTCTGCATTCCTGGCCCCCAGTGTCTTCATTCCTGGGCTGCAGTGTCTTCATTACTGGCCTCCAGTGTCCCCATTCCTAGCCTCCAGTGTCTTCATTCCTGGCCCCTTATGGTCTGCCATCCTGGCCCCCAGTGTCTTCATTCCTGGCCCCATATGATCTCCCATTCTGGACTCCAGTGTCTTCATTCATGGCCCCCAGTATCTTCATTCATAGCCCCCAGTGTCTTCATTCCTGGCCCACAGTGTCTTCATTCCTGAGCCCCAGTGTCTCCATTCCTGGCCCCCACTGTGTTCATTCCTAGCCCTATATGGTCTCCCATCCTGCCCTAATGTGTCTCCCATCCTGCCCCCATATTACAGCTTTCAGTACAAAAAAGTAAAAAAAAAAAAGTTTCTCCTTTCCACGCCACGGTCCAGCGGTGTCCTCTTCCACATACATTTGAAACGCAGATGTGCTGGCGCATGGCAGTGATGTGATACGCTGGTGACATGCTCGCCGATGTCAGCTATCGGCCTCTGATTGTCTGGTGGCTTTTAACTATTGCCGTACAGGAAGCCACCGGCCACAGGAAGCCACTATTCCTGACCACCATGAATCAGAGCCTTGCTTTGTAATTGCTTTCTCTGACACGCTCATGAGGAGAAAACATAGTTTGAAGAGCCGAGAATTATGAATAGACAAGACTAGTCTAGCCCTGCCCTTGGCCAGCTTCTTCTCACATTTCTCTAGTTGATTGACAGGTCCTTCCTATGTGCGTACATAGGGTCATATCGGTCTAACCTAATCTCTCCCTATAGTTGCAGATCGGCTCTTCAAACATACCTGGGTGCGTTCGTGCCACCAGGCACTCATTTAGCTGCTGGATTTGGTCAGCATTAGTGATGAGCGAACATGCTCGCTACTGCTCGGTGCTCGCCCGAGCATCTCACTGCTCGAGATGCCTGGCGCTCACGAGTATTTCCGGGGTTGCCCGGCGGGAGTTCGGGTTCCCTCCCTGCATGTTTGGCACTCTTTAGAGCGCTAATCAACAAGCAGGGATTGTCTGTCGCATACTGTAATGCCGCAGCCATGTTGGTTGTGGCATTACAGTGATTGGCTGGCCGCACAGCATCATCAGCTCTATATAAGATCTGGCACCGTCATGTTCATCACAGTCTACTCCGGAATCAGGCAGTGTAGGGAGAGGTGCTGCTGAGCTAGGGAGAGATTTGGTTGTTTATTAGTTAGTGTAAGTATTCTACAAGATTCTCTACATATCCATCTCAACTAACAGTCCTTCTGAGGACTAATCCAGCTGCAGAGATATCAGTGCTAGGCAGACAGGCAGGGTATATAGCAGACTGCAATGCACATAGCAAGATGGTCCATTCCAGTTCTGTCTGCTGTTGCTTTTACAGATATTTGTAGAAATAGCCCCAGATCTCAGGGGCCAGGAATATTTTTTTTTTATCTTAATCCTGATTATTTGCTTTAAAAGCAATCCAGAGAACACCGTTTTTCTGTGCCATTTGCTTGTTGGCACTGCAGAATACCGCCAGATCCTTTCCATATTATAGCCCAAAAATCCAGCAATTTAAAACTGTGGTTTGTCCGTCACACGGATCACATATAATTGCGCTGAAAATATTGCCATTTCTGGCCTCCATTGAAATTTTGTTGCAGTGTGTCAGCAAACTTATTGACACGAGGTCGACGCTGTTAAAAATAGTTACCTACAGGCCAGCTATTTAAAACTGTGGTTTGTCCATCACACGGATCACATATAATTGCACTGAAAATATTGCCATTTCTGGCCTCCATTTAAATTTTGTTGCAGTGTGTCAGCAAACTTATTGACACGAGGTTGACGCTGTTAAAAATAGTTACCTACAAGCCAGCTATTTAAAACTGTGGTTTGTCCGTCACACGGATCACATATAATTGCGCTGAAAATATTGCCATTTCTGGCCTCCATTTAAATTTTGTTGCAGTGTGTCAGCAAATTTATTGACACGAGGTCGGCGCTGTTAAAAATAGTTACCTACAGGCCAGCTATTTAAAACTGTGGTTTGTCCATCACACGGATCACATATAATTGCACTGAAAATATTGCCATTTCTGGCCTCTATTGAAATTTTGCTGTAGTGTGTCAGTGAACTTATTGACACGAGGTCAGCGCTGTTAAAAATAGTTATCTACGGGTCAGCTATTTAAAACTGTAGTTTGTCCGTCACACGGATCACATATAATTGCGCTGAAAATTCTGCCATTTCTGGTCTCCATTAAAATTTTGTTTCAATGTGTCAGCGAACTTATTGACACCAGTTTGCTGTTAAAAATAGTTACCTACAGGCCAGCTATTTAAAACTGTGGTTTGTCCGTCACACGGATCACATATAAGTTCGCTCCAAATTCAGCCATTTGTAGTGAGCGTGGAAGATATTGTCCTCCATTTAAAATGGGCAAGGCGCGTGGCAAGGGACGGGGAACTGGACGTGATGGTGATGGTGCATGCAGAGGCCGAGGCCGTGTGCAAGCTGAAATTGTGCCACAACAAACACCCACATCTTCTCACTCGACCTTCCTGTCCCAATTAATAGGGGACCGCAGAACACCACTATTGAACTCAGAGCAGTGTGAAAAGGTTATTGGTTGGATAGCAGATAATGCTTCCAGTCACTTAGCCACCACCATCACCACCACCCTTTCTTCCACACGGTCAAGTCTCAGTAGCCGTGAGTCTGGACCGCATATTCCTCACCCTGATTCTCCTTCCTCCCACCATGCCGAGTGCCCGGAGACAACTGATCCCACACTTGGACACTCCGAAGAGCTGTTCTCTTTTCTATTTATAGATTCGGGCCTCTCGCCTGGTCCACTTGAAGCGGGGCAAGAGGGGATTGCATGTAGCGATGCTCAAATATTTGAGCAGACACGGTCATACGAAGGCGACGGTGGGAAAGTGTCACAAGAGGTGGACGATGATAAGACACAATTGCCAGAAAGTCAGGATGAGGACCAGGGTGCGGAAGTGGAAGACGAGGTGGTGGATGATATAGTAACTGACCCAACCTGGAGGGAGGACATACAAAGCGAGGACAGCAGCACACAGGAGGAGGGAGGCAAAGCACCCCAACAGGCAGTAAGAAGCAGTGTGGTGGCCGCAGACAGAAAGCTGGCAACCGTTCCCCGTAACACCAACACGACGGAAGTTGCCAGTACAATTGTTAGGTCTTCCCGAGTCTGGTTGTTTTTTAAAGACTCTGCTGATAACCCCAAAAAGGCCATTTGCACCACCTGCCAGGCCAGCATCAGCAGTGGTAGCAAAACTACCAGCCTGATCACCACCAGCATGATCAGGCACATGGCAGCAAAGCACCCAACTTTGTGGGCTGAACCTCAGGGTCCAGGAACAATGTCTGCGGGTGACACCACTACTTCTTCCTCTGTTGTGCGTGCAAGCCAATCCCCTGTCTATAGTGCATGCAAAGATGCCTCCTGCCCTGCACCTGTCGTTGCACACTCTCAACTAGCAGCATCAGGAAGCACGTCCATGTCCTTGTCCCAGTGCAGCGTTCAGTTGTCCATACCCCAGTCCTTGGAACGCAAATGCAAATACGCAGCCAACGCCCCACAGGCCACATTACTAAATTCCCACATTTCGAGACTGCTTGCGCTCGAAATGTTGCCTTTTAGGCTCGTGGAGACGGAAGCTTTCCGCAACCTGATACTCGGTCCCCAGCCGCCACTATTTTTTCTCCCGGTGTGCCGTCCCCGCATTACACAAGCACGTGTCCCACAACATTAGCCGTGCCCTCAACAATGCAATTACTGGGAAAGTCCACCTAACCATTGACACATGGACAAGTGCTTGTGGGCAGGGACGGTACATCTCGCTGATGGCACACTGGGTTAACATAGTGGAAGCCGGGACCCAATCGGACCTTGGGACAAAACACATCCTCCCGACGCCAAGGATTGTGGGCCCTAGGTCAATCAGGGTTGCCCCCACAGTCTACACCTCATGCACCTCCTCCTCCTCAGCCTCCTTCTGCTCTTCAGCCTCCATCTCCGAAATGACCACATCAGCCACAAGCTGGAAGCACTGCAGCACTGCCTCAGCCAAGCGGCAACAGATTGTGCTGAAGCTAATATGCTTAGGTGACTAACCGCACAGTGCTGAAGAGTTGTGGACAGCTCTGAAAGAGCAGAGAGATCTGTGGCTGACACCGCTGAACCTACAGCAGGGCATGGTCATGTGTGACAATAGCCGGAACCTGGTGCCTATTTTAGAAAGTCAGCTACAGCTTCCGCCACCCTTGCCGTGCTTCAGCAGAGTTTTCAGCTTCCGGCTCACCGACTGGTGTGTGATGTCCCCACGTGTTGGAACTCTACACTGGAGATGTTGGGAAGGATTTGTGAGCAGAAGAGGGCAGTTGTTGACTACCGGCATCAACAAGGCCATCGGTATTCAGTTGAGACCACACATAAGACCTCAGGAGTGGATATGGATGTCAGACATATGTACCATCCTCCAAAACTTTGAGGACTCCACCAAGTTGGTGAACGGCGGTGACGCCATAATTAGCGTCACCATCTCGCTTCTCTGTCTTCTGAAACGCTCTGTGTTCACAATCAAAGAGGATGCATGATGAGATGGAGCTAGGAACAATACAGAGTGATTACACACAGCCCAGCCTCATCTCATCCCAACATGGATTAGGTGACAAGGAGAAAGAGGAGGAGGAAGAACAGGAGCTAGTTTCATGCGCTATAGACGGTACTACCTCCACAACTGTCATATCATCTGTTCAGCGTGGATGGCCTGGGGACAGGGAGGAGGAGAGCATGGTCAGTCGTCCTCTTGGTGAGGAGACAGAAGTCTTGCCTGTTAGCAGTCTGGCACACATGGCTGAGTTTATGTTACGCTATCTTTCCCGTGACCCTCGCGTTCTCAAAATTTTGGGTGACAGTCATTACTGGTTGGTGACACTTCTAGACACACGATACAAGGAGAACTTTCTATCACTTATTGATGAGGCGGACAGGTCTACAAAAATGGGGCAGTACCAGAAGGCCCTTTTTGCGGAACTATTAAAAAAATTCCCATCTGAAAGCGCTGGCGGCAGAGGTCACAGTTCGTTGGACCACCAAGGAGTACAAGGAAGAGAGACACAACAGGCCCTGAGGCGCGGGGTACTCTCACAAGGAGTGCAAAGTTTGGAAAGATGCTGAGGGATTACCTTGCCAACCGTACTAACGTCCTCCGTGATTCATCTGTGCCTTATAATTATTGGGTATCCAAGCTGGACAAGTGGAATGAACTGGCTTTCTATGCCTTGGCGGTCTTGGCCTGCCCTGCCGCTAGCGTTTTATCAGAGCGGGTTTTTAGTGCTGCTGGTGGAATTATAACTGATAAGCGCATCCTCCCGTCAACTGAAAATACTGACAGGCTGACTCTTATAAAAGTGAACAAGGGCTGGATTGGGCCAGACTTCTCAACACCACCGAATGATAGCAGCGTAACATAAACTAACCAGAATCCCACAATGTCTGTCCGCCGTCTCATCCTTCTTCTCCGACAGGTTTCTAAAACTCAACATGGATAAAACAGAGTTCATCATCTTTCCACCCTCTCATTCACATCCCCCATCCGACCTATCCATCACCGTCAATGGCTGTTCACTCTCCCCAGTCCCACAAGCTCGCTGCCTTGGGGTAACCCTGGACTCTGATCTCTCCTTCAAGCCACATATTCAAGCCCTTTCCACCTCCTGCCGACTCCAACTCAAAAACATCTCCCGGATCCGTGCATTCCTCAGCAAAGACTCTGCAAAAACACTAGTGCATGCCCTCATCATATCCCGCCTCGACTACTGCAACCTCCTGCTCCGTGGCATCCCTTCCAACACTCTTGCACCTCTCCAATCTATCCTAAACTCTGCTGCTCGACTAATCCACCTGTCCCCCCGCTATTCCCCGGCCTCTCCTCTCTGTCAATCCCTTCACTGGCTCCCTATTGCCCAGAGAATTCAGTTCAAAACTCTAACCATGACATACAAAGCCATCCACAACCTGTCTCCCCCATACATCTGTGACCTAGTCTCCCGGTACTTACCTGCACGCAACCTCCGATCCTCACAAGATCTCCTGCTCTACTCCCCTCTTATCTCCTCCTCCCACAATCGTATACAAGATTTCTCCCGTGCTTCCCCCCTACTCTGGAACTCTCTACCCCAACATATCAGACTCTCGCCGACCGTGGAAACCTTCAAAAGGAACCTGAAGACCCACCTCTTCCGACAAGCCTACAACCTGCAGTAAACACCACTGCATGACCAGCTCTACCCTCACCTACTGTATCCTCACCCATCCCTTGTAGACTGTGAGCCCTCGCGGGCAGGGTCCTCGCTCCTCCTGTACCAGTCGCTGACTCGTTTTGTTAAGATTATGTAAATGCTTTTGTTATGTATATCCCTATCACATGTAAAGCGCCACGGAATAAATGGCGCTATAATAATAAATAATAATAATAATAATAAACTCAAATCCAGTGTCTTTTTTTGGGAGGTGTATTTCCCATGCACCTTTTCTCCCCTACACATGGGTATACGCTTCCTGATTTTGTCTATTTACTCTTGTACTCCTCCTCCATCTCCTCATCCTCCACCACCATATCACCAGGGTGACCGTGGTCCGTGATGCAACACCCACATAATTTTTTTAAAGGGTGTTTATGATGCCCGTAAAAAATTTTTTTATACAGTATGTTCATGTATACCTCCCAGGGGTAAATGTTTGTCAGCCCATACAATTAATGCATGGGCATTACTAGTATAGGAGACCCGCTCCTTTCTAATGGGAACTTTTTTTTATAAGGCCCTCCTCCACGTCTTTTCCAAGGGGCATTGGAGTGCCTCCCAATTTTTGGCAGCCCTTGCATTCACTGCATAGGCCAACATTATGGGAGACCAATTCCTAATAATGGGAACATTGTTTTCAGGAGACCTTCTGACCTCCACGTCTCTTCCAAGGGGCATTGGAGTGCCTCCAAAATTTTGGCAGCCCTTGCTTTCACTGCATAGGCCAACACTAGGGGAGACCCACTTCCTAATAATGGGAACTTTGTTTTCAGGAGGCCCTCTGACCTCCACGTCTCTTCCAAGGGGCATTGGAGTGCCTCCAAATTTTTGGCAACCCTTGCATTCACTGCATAGGCAAACACAATGGGAGACCCACTTCCTAATAATGGGAACATTGTTTTCAGGAGGCCCTCTGACCTCCACGTCTCTTCCAAGGGGCATTGAAGTACCTCCAAATTTTTGGCAGCCCTTGCATTCACTGCATACGCCAACACTAGGGGAGACCCACTTCCTAATAATGGGAACTTTGTTTTCAGGAGGCCCCCTGACCTCCACGTCTCTTCCAAGGGGCATTGGAGTCTCTCCCAATTTTTAACAGCCCTTGCATTCACTGCATAGGCAAACCCAATGGGAGACCCACTTCCTAATAATGGGAACATTTTTTCATGAGGCCCTCTGCGTTTCTTTCAAGGGGCATTGGAGTGCCTCCCAATTTTTGGCAGCCCTTGCATTCACTGCATAGGCAAACATTATGGTAGACCCACTTCCTAACAGTGGGAACATTGTTTTCAGGAGGCCCTCCTCTAAGTCTCTTCAAAGGGGTATTGGGGTGCGTCCAAATTTTCAAAGGGGTATTGGGGTGCATCCAAATTTTGGGCAGCCCTGCCACTCACTGCATATGCAATAACAGTATAGGAGACCCACTCTTTAGTAATTGGAGCAACAAAGCATAGCCGGCTGATGGCTCTCTAAGAATAGTGAGGGCCGACTGCTGGCCCTTTAAGAATAGTAAAGGCCGCCTGATGGCCCTATAAAAATAGGCTTTGTGACTTTGAGTCCCTCCTTCATAAATGAAACAGGATGTGTCTGATGATGTGTCACACACCACATGGCCAGATAAGGTTGTAAAATGTTAAAATGAAAGCAATGCAAAAGTGCAAAAACTCATCAAAAACGCTACATGTGAACATAGCCCAAGGTGTGGAGGAGTATTTTTGTTTTTGGTTATTTATTTTGCCTTGTATACAAGTCATTACCCTGGAAATGTTTTATTGTGAGTCTATAAAAGTGGCGTAATACCTCTGACAACATTGTTCACAGCAGTGACCTGGGAGTCAGAAATGCTTCCAGGGGTCTTCCCCATGCTGTTCCCATGTCATTTGAGCACTGTTACCATCGATTTGGGCAATATTTAGGCCCTCTGCAGACCGCCGGGAGGAGCCGCCTAAAAAATGCTCGAGTTTCCCATAGACTTACATTGGGCTTGTTGCTCGGGTCGAGCACCCAAGTAATCCAATGTGCTCGACCTGAGCAACGAGCACCCGAGCATTTTAGTGCTCGCCCATCACTAGTCAGCATGAGAAGAGTGACAGATTCCCTTTAATAGTCAGGGTTTCATACATCAGCTCTGTCTGGCTAGTTATTTTTTTCCTGAGCTACACACAACTGATGATGACAGTTGTGCATTTTGTGTGCTGATCCAGGGTCCATAATCTGATCAGAATGCTGTATTTTTGGATCCAGGGGCTGAGGGACACAGGACCAACCTGTCTTCACATTGCACCCAGTAAGTAGCATTTAATGGACAGCATAACTTGGCACTCATTTTGAGCTTACTTGGCTATAGCTTACATTTTAGAGTATCCTGCTGCTGCCTCTATGAATATGATATATAGATACTAATTGTTACGGGTGTGTCATGTGTGACAGACAGTCTTCCTGGATCCATCTGTAGAAGGTCATTGTGCTTGGCTCTGCAGGCACCTTCTTGATCTTTTCATTTCTGTAGTGTAGTGATATCCTTCTGACTCGCCCAGAGGGGATATGGGGGGAAACTCGGTACCCGGGCCTTTACCTTCTTGGGATGTCACGGCGGTCGGCTCCCGGGCCCGTACCCTGGGGTCACTTTTTAAAAGGGGTTTTGTTAACAGTTTTGTCTCGTGACGCCACCTGTGGTTCCTGGTAAAGGGTACCAGCGCTGCTGCAGACCTCCGGGGGTGATGGGATGGCAGCTGGGATGTTTCTGCTCCCCACAGGTGGAGCGGGCCCCCCCGAGGCAGGGTTGATGAAAGGGATGCAGATGAGAGGTGGCCCAGCCGGGCCAGGGGAGAAAAACAGACACGCACACAGGGGGTTCGCTTCAGTACCTTTACTGGTGTGGACGGCAGGTACAGTCCAGGGTACTTGATAGGAAGGGTGCACTTCTGGACTTTCCCCAGTGAGCGGGTATATGGCCTCCTGATCTGTTTCTTCCTCTCTCTCTGAAGCTTCTGACCAGCCTGAAACTAGGCCTAGCTTCTGTACTCTTTCACTCTCCTCACCTGCATGCTTGGTGGTAAGAACTTTCTTCTGGCTACCACTATCCCTGGATGCTGGGGCCTTCGTGGTTCCTAGTTCTTTAAATGATTGTAGCTTCAGGTGGACCAGGGGTCTAGAATCCTCCTGGTATACCGTTTATTCCTACTGGGCATTGAGGACCCTGTAGGCGCATACCTGGTGTCCGGCTTGTGTTCTGGGGTGAGCCTAAGATGCTCCTCTGCCCCCATAACTCCTCTCACTCTTCTCCTTGCCTCCGGCCCCGCTCTAGGCCCCAAGGCTTCAGCACGTGCTTTAGGCCCTGGCTGGCCCTCGGCACAGCAGCTCACATGCTTCTTCTTCACTGATCTGACGTGCCAGCACACACTCCCTACCTAACTCCACCCTCCAGTATATATATCCCTAACAGGGCTCCCTCTGGTGGTATGAGGTGGAAGGGTGGAGGTGTCTATTATGTAATGAGGGCCTCTTGTGGAGAAGTCCGTTCATGCACCCTTTTGGGTCCTGTGGTACCTGTGGTAGCAGGGTGCCACAGTCCCCCCTAGTACAACTCAGTACTCGCGGACTGAAGCATTTCTGTAAAACAGGTAACAACAACAATTACAATAATAATAACACATATCAAAGTTACAGTGAGTCCCATAACCTGGTGTCCATCTCACTGGTGAAGGTGAAACATAAGCAGCATGAGGGACCCGTCAGAAAACCCTCAACGCAGGCCCTGGGCGTGGCTACAGGGCATAAGTGATCCAGGTGTTGGACTACATCTTCGGCCACGCCAAACGGGCCTTTGTTCAGTGGTCTTTTGACATAAAACCAATAGGGGGCACTTTAATAAGTGCAACTATTTACAACGGACAGTTCTTTGGTTATTCACCGTCCATAACCTACAAGTCTTTATACCCTTAACGGGTAACTAAATGCACACATTATTTTTAGTTCACACAAAAACAAATTTTAAATTTTTCTCCTGTACCCTTACGAGTAACTACACTGTGTGCAGAATTATTAGGCAAGTTGTATTTTAGAGGATTATTTTTATTATTGATCAACAACTGTGTTCTCAATCAACCCAAAAGACTCATAAATAATGTTGAGCGATACCTTCCGATATCGGGAAATATCGGATTGGATTGGATCAGACCGATACCCAAAAAGTATCGGATATCGCCGATTCCGATACCGGAAACCAATGCAAGTCAATGGGACACAAATATCGGAATAAAAATAAACCCTTTCTTTCCTTGTAGGTTAATTCTACATGAAGGAAAACAACTAAGAATAATGTAGAATGTATTGGGGGAGGTGGGGGAGACAATAAAGGCATAGAGGTTTAGCCCAATCAAATGGAATAGCCGGAATTAATTTTTTTTTTAAGACGTTCTGAGTTACGGAAATATTGACTATGTTAAGTATTTTTATATTTTGTCAGATATTTATGTTTCACTACTTCCATGCTCTTCACCTTCTTTTTTACTTCTCCCATACTTTCTCCTTCATCATCCTCAGCATCAGCATCTTTTTCATCAACTTCTTCTTCACCTTCTTCATCTTCTTCTTTTTCACCTTCTTCGTATTATTCTTTTTTTTTACATTCTTCATATTCTTCTTATTCAACTATTATTCTTCTTCATATTCTACTTCTTCATCTTCTTCATATTCTTTTTCTTCATCATATTCTTATTTGTGACAGGCATTCCTGTAGTTGATATCTATAAAAGTTTGAACATTACACCTTTCGTTCTGCCCGTCACAAAAGATTTACAACAGGATTTGTCCGCGTTCAGTTTGGCCTGCAGCAGCAGGTCTTTTCCAGGGGCACCACGAGGAGGAACGGACTCACCCACTGCTTAGTCATCTTCTGCTTATAATTTAGATATTATCTTTTGCTCTGATTTTTAGTCTTATGCTTAATGTTCTTCCACTTTTTGTTCTGCAGCTTCTTGTACTTCTGCTTCTTGGTTTTCTGTCTCTTGTTCTTCTGTATCTTGGTGGTTGTCTTCTCTTCTTTGTCCTCTTGGTCAACTTCTTCAGGGTCATCTTCTTGGTCTTCTTCGGGGTGGTTTTCAGGGTCCTCGTCTTCGGGGTCATCGTCTTCAGGGTCGTCGTCTTCGGGGTCCTCGTCTTCGGGGTCCTCGTCTTCTTCGGGGTGAACCCCAATAACATGGCAGCAAGTGTTGACTGTGCAGACGGCACTTCCGAGCGCCAACTGGCGGTGTTGGAGCTCAGGGATAATACTGAAAACAGAGGAGCCAGAGGTGTAATTGGAGCAACTTTAAAATCTGTAGTGGTGAGAATGTGGACAAAGCAGGAGAAATTGCCGTCCGCACAGCAGGGGAACAGCTGACGTTACTGAACCCCAATAACTCGGCAGCAAGTGTTGACTGTGCAGACGGCACTTCCGAGCGCCAACTGGCGGTGTTGGAGCTCAGGGATAATACTGAAAACAGAGGAGCCAGAGGTGTAATTGGAGCAAGTTTTAAATCAGTAGTACAGTGGATGTGGACAAAGCAGGAGAATTTGCCGGACACACAGCTGGGGAACAGCTGACGTTACTGAACCCCAATAACACTGGAGCAAGCGTTGACTGTGCAGATGGCACTTCTGAGCAGCAACTAGCGGTATTGGAGCCCAGGGTAAATACTAAAAACAGAGGAGCCTGAGGTGTAATTGGAGCAACTTTAAAATCTGAAGTGGTGAGAATGTGGACAGAGCAGGAGAAATTGCCGTCCGCACAGCAGGGGAACAGCTGACGTTACTGAACCCCAATAACACGGCAGCAAGTGTTGACTGTGCAGACGGCACTTCCGAGCGCCAACTGGCGGTGTTGAAGCTCAGGGATTACAGTTCAGGTGGTAGAAACATGAACACAACAGGAGACCTGGATACTGTTGCCAACCAATTATTTATTCTGGAAGAGGACTGGCAAATTCATGAGAGATCCAGGCCTTGTTCATTTTGAGAAAAGTAAGCCGGTCAACGTTATCGGAGGATAGTCGCATGCGACGGTCTGTTATTACACCACCTGCGGCACTAAAGACGCGTTCCGATAATACACTAGCAGCAGGGCAAGCTAGCACCTCCAATGCATACTGACTAAGCTCTGGCCATGTATCCAGCTTACAGACCCAAAACTTGAAGGGAGAAGAGCCGTCTGGGAGTACACTAAGAGGGCAAGACATGTAGTCTGTCACCATCTGACGGAAACGTTGCCTCCTGCTGACTGGAGCTGTCTGTGATGGTGTAGACATTTGTGGCGGCGGGGACACAAAACTTTGCCACATTTCGGCCATACTGGTCTTGCCTTGTGCTGAGGCGCTGCTTCTGCTCCCTCTTTGTGCAGAGCTTCCTCCACTGCCTCGACGCACTGAGATGCTTTGTAAAGCACTAGCAGCACTGCTCTCGGTTGGAATGGAGAACATGATGGAATGCACCAGTGCGTCTTGGTACTCCCGCATTTTACGCTCCCGGTTCAACGGTGTTATGAGGCTTTGTAAGTTGTCCCGGTAGCGAGGATCTAGGAGGGTGGACACCCAATAATCAGCCGTGTTGAGAATGTGGGCTATGCGGCGGTCATTTCTCAGGCATTGCAGCATGAAATCAACCATGTGCTGCAGACTGCCAACTGGCCAAGAAACACTGTCCCCTGCTTGAGGTGTGATCTCTGCCTGCTCTGCATCACCCCACCCTCGCTCTAGATACTGACTACTAGAGCATTGTGTACCTCCCTCCTCTGGACAGATGTCTTCCTCATCCATTGACTCCTCCTCATCCTCCTCACAAAGTGTCCCCTGCCTAGGCCTTTGTGAGGAACCACGTTGCGCAGACTGTAGAGAAGCAGATGGCATTTGTGACTCCTCATCCTCCATCTCTTCCAAAACCTTGTCCCTTAGTGCTTGCAGTGTTTTTTCAAGCAGGCAGATAAGGGGGATAGTCATGCTGACTAGTGCATCATCTGCACTCGCCATCCGCGTGGAATAATCGAAGGCAGGCAAAACGTGGCAAATGTCCTTCATAGAGGCCCACTCAGTGGTGGTGAAGTGTGAACGGCGCGCACTGCGACTTGTTTGCGCCTGCTGCAGCTGGTACTCCATTACTGCTGCCTGCTGCTCACACAACCTCTCCAACATATGTAACGTTGAATTCCACCTGGTGGGTAGGCCACATATGATGCGATGTTCCGGAAGATGTAATCGGCGCTGCAGAGCTGCAATGCGTGATCTTGCGTTGCTGGAACGCCGCAAGTGAGCGCACTCTATGTGGACCTTGTGAAGCAGTGCATCAAGATCCGGATAGTCCCTCAAAAAACTCTGCATGACCAAGTTGAGCACATGTGCCAGACATGGGATGTGAGTGAGGTTGCCTAGGCCCAGAGCTGCCACCAGATTTCGGCCATTGTCACACACTACCATGCCTGGCTGGAGAGTCGCTGGCACAAACCATACGTCGCTCTGCTGCTTGATGGCATTCCAGAGCTCCTGCGCTGTGTGGCTTCGATTCCCCAAAGAAATTAATTTTAATACGGCCTGTTGACGTTTGGCCACGGCTGTGCTCATATCGGTCATCATAACAGGTAACCGTTCACGGGTCGATGTGGAGCTAGACCGTGACGGCTCCTGCAGCGCTGATTCAGAGGAACTGGAGTATGAGGAGGAGTCAATGTGTACAGACTGGATTCCTGCAATCCTTGGAGTTGGCAGGACACGTACAGCGCCACTCTCAAGATCTGTTCCCGGCTCCACAACATTTACCCAATGGGCAGTGAGGGAAAGGTATCGTCCCTGTCCATGCTTACTGGTCCATGCATCGGTGGTCAGGTGGACCTTGCTACTGATGGCGTTTTGTAGCGCATGTTTAATTTTTCCCTCCACATGATGTTGCAGGGCAGGGACAGCTTGCCTGCTGAAATAAAAGCGGCTGGGCACGTTGTATTGTGGGACTGCCAATGCCATAAAGTTACGGAAGGTGTCAGTCTCCACCAGCCTGAATGATAGCATTTCAAGGGCTAGTAGTTTAGCAATGCCAGCATTCAGAGCCTGTGCTCGGGGGTGGTTTGCCGAGTATGGGCGCCTTTTCTCCCATGCCTGTGCTAACGATGGCTGTAGACTGGCCTGGGAGTGTGAGGATGACTGGGAAAGTGGTGCTGTGGGTGGAATTACACTGTGTCTCTATACAACAGTGCCAAAGATTCTTCCATGGCGATCCTGTGAGGAAGCCGAACCAGCTGTGTGTGAGCTGGAGGAAAAGGCTACAACACGAGCTGAAGAGGTGGTAGGTGGCGCTGTAGGTTGGCCTAGGTCTTCAGTGTGTTTTTGTAACTCCACCACGTGCTTGGTCCGCACATGTTTCCACATATTTGTGGTATTGAGGTTGCTGATACTTTTCCCTCTTTTCACCTTCTGATTACACAGCTTGCATTTGACAAAGCAAATGTCATCTGCAACTGTGTCAAAAAAGCACCAGGCACTGCAAGTCTTGGGAGCGCCCGCTTTGGATTTTGGAAGAGCCATGCTCCTAATGGGTGCCGAAGTGGAGGCTACAGGCAACCAAGTCTGCCCCCTCCCTCTTTTTTGGGCTGTTCGGGGAATCTCTTCCTCAGAGCTGCTCCCACCACCTTCCTGTCCCTCACACCATGATGGGTCAAGGACCTCATCATCTACACCACCCTCTTCAAACAACTGCTTCTCCTGGGTAGTCTCGACAGCACAGTACGCACCAGAAAGTGGCACCTGAGTCTCATCATCAGATGCGTACTGAGGTGTGCTGCTGACCATAGGCACTGGCCTACCCGCCTCTTCAGATTCAGAGAGACAAAACGGTTGCGCATCACTGCATACTACCTCTTCTTCAAATTCTCGAATTCTGCTTGGCTGGCCCCTTCTTTCCAAGCCAAGAGATTCAGAGAACAGAAGTAGAGATGGCTCCTGTCCAGGGCTCTCTGACTGCCTGGGCAATTTGGCAGGTGGTGAAGAGACAGATGGGTGCTCTTCAGTGCTCAGGACCTGAGAGGATCTGGAACTAATTGAAGTCGATGCGTTAGCTGCCATCCATCCGACAACGGCTTCAATTTGGTCCTCCCGCAGCAGTGGGGTACGGCTAGCTCCTACAAAGCAGCGCATAAAGGACTGTTCCCTGGTAAAACTGGGGGATGCTGAGTCACTGGTGCCCGCAGCAGACACAGAATCCCCACGTCCTCTCCCTGCAGGCACAGAATCCTCACGTCCTCTCCCTGCAGAAACTCCACGCCCACGACCACGACCATGACCACATGCCTTACTCCCTGCCTTCTTCATCTTGGTAGACTGATAAAGATAGGCAGAAAAGTACTAAGGGCTTAGTGTGCTTATTCCTGAACAGCTGCTAACAGGTATAAGAAACACTAATTTTATAAAGTGTGGACTAGACTTTAATATGAGCTAATGTGGCCTACACAACTGTAAAGTGGAGTGTTTGGTGAACTTTATTTAGTTTTTTTTTGTCACAAAAAGACACTGGATGTGCCCAAAGATGTAATACCGATAGTATCACAAACTTTTTGTAGCTATTACAATGTAGGAAGGTAACCTACAATTCAATAGATGAGGCTACAAAAAATAGGCTAATACTAATCTGGCTGGGGCTGCAGGGCACAATGCTGCAGAAAGGCTCCTCTAACTACTCCCATATAGTGTGTTTGGAACCAATGTAGCTGAATACGGATGGAACCACCACACTAATAGGAGAAATCAGGATAAATTATGAATTGGCAAAAAAGGACAATGTATGATGCAGTGACACACACTGAGTGCACTACATCCAGACGTGGCTGAAGCACACACTAAAGGGTGAACTGCACTCACACACACAGACTTTGCAGACAGCGGTGAACAGTGCAGAGCACTGTGCACTAGCGCTGCAAGACAAAAAAAATTTCTCTATCTACTCCTATATAGTGTGTTTGGAACCAATTTAGCTGAATACGGATGGAACCACCACACTAATAGGAGATATCAGGAAAAATTATGAAGTAGCAAAAAAGGACAATGTATGAGGCAGTGACACACACTGAGTGCACTACAACCAGACGTGGTTGAAGCACACACTACAGGGTGAGCTGCACTCACACACACAGACCTTGCAGAAAGCGGTGAACAGCACAGAGAACTGTGCACTAGCGCTGCAAGGCACAGCGATTTATAAAGTAGCTTGGGTAAAGCAGAATAGACCAAATAGGTAGCTAAAACTGTCCCTCAGAACAACAGCGTCCTATCCCTAACTGAATTCACAGCAGAGTGAGCTGAAAATGACTGCGGCGGCTTTTATAGTGCATCATGACATCATTTCAGCAGCCAATCACAGCCATGCCATTAGTTAAGATGCCTACATGCCTAACAGGATATGCCCACACTTCTTAGGATCCTCATTGGCTGAATAAAATGAAACTGGCTCATTGCATTATGGGAACTACCGATTTCGGCATACGATATTGCAAAAGTATCGGAATTAAGTATCGGAATTCCGATACCGTGAATATCGGCCGATACCCGATATTTCAGTATCGGAATGCTCAACACTACTCATAAATATCCAAGCTTAATATTTTTGGAAGTTGGAGTGGTGTTTTTTTAGATTTGGCTATCTTGGGAGGATATCTGTTTGTGCAGGTAACTATTACTGTGCAGAATTATTAGGCAACTTAATAAAAACTAAATATAATCCCATCTCAGTTGTTTATTTTCACCAGGTAAACCAATATCATTGCACAAAATTTAGAAATAAACATTTCTGACATGCAAAAACAAAAACAAAAAAAATTAGTGATCAATATAGCCACCTTTCTTTATGATGACACTCAACAGCCTTCCATCCATAGATTCTGTCAGTTGCTTGATCTGTTTTCGATCAACATTGCGTGCAGCAGCCACCACAGTCTCCCAGACACTGTTCCGAGAGGTGCACTGTTTTCCCTCCCTGTAGATCTCACATTTTATGATGGACCACAGGTTCTCTATGGGGTTCAGATCAGGTGAACAAAGGGGCCATGTCATTATTTTTTCTTCTTTTAGACCTTTACTGGCCAGCCACGCTGTGGAGTAGTTGGATGCATGTGATGGAGCATTGTCCTGCATGAAAATCATGTTTTTCTTGAACGATATCGACTTCTTCCTGTACCACTGCTTGAAGAAGTTGTCTTCCAGAAACTGGCAGTAGGTCTGGGAGTTGAGCTTCACTCCATCCCCACCCCGAAAAGGTCCCACAAGTTCATCTTTGATGATACCAGCCCATACCAGTACCCCACCTCCACCTTGCTGGCATCTGAGTCGGAGTGGAGCTATCTGCCCTTTACTGATCCAGCCTCTGGGCCATCCATCTGGCCCATCAAGAGTCACTCTCATTTCATCAGTCCATAAAACCTTTGAAAAATCAGTCTTAAGATATTTCTTGGCCCATTCTTGACGTTTTATCTTACGTTTCTTGTTCAAAGGAGGTCGTTTTTCAGCCTTCCTTACCTTGGCCATGTCCCTGAGTATCGCACACCTTGTGCTTTTTGATACTCCAGTAACATTGCAGCTCTGAAATATGGCAAAACTGGTGGCGAATGCCATCTTGGCAGCTTCACACTTGATTTTCCTCAATTCATGGGCAGTTATTTTGCGCCTTTTTTGGCCAACACGCTTCTTCGACCCTGTTGGCTATTTGCCATGAAACGCTTGATTGTTCGGAGATCACGCTTCAAAAGTTTGGAAATTTGAAGACTGTTGCATCCCTCTGCAAGACATGTCACAATTTTGGACTTTTCAGAGCCCATCAAATTTCTCTTCTGACCCATTTTGCCAAAGGAAAGGAAGTTGCCTAATAATTAAGCACACCTTATATAGAGTGTTGATGTCATTAGTCAACACCCCTCCTCATTACAGAGATGCACATCACCAGATTTACTTAATTGGTAGTTGGCTCTCAAGCCTATGCAGCTTGGAGTAGGACAACATGTATAAAAAGAATCATGTGATCAAAATACTCATTTGCCTAATAATTCTGCACACAGTGTATGTACAGTACTTTTCAGCAGTTCAATAATGGTGCTCCCTCCGGGGAAGCACCTGTCCACAATAGGCTGGCCCAGCCGGGTCATCAGCTCTAGGTGGCGAGGGTTTGCTCTCCTCCACCACCCTGTGGACATGCGGGCCATGGGTATCACTGGAGCCACGACCCCTGCTGGTGGGGCGGCCTTTCCGGCCTGAGCAGCGCCGGGCGTGAGTTGAGCATCAGGAGCGTTAACCGGTGCTCCGGCGTTTTGCTGGTCGTCGGCCATGGTTGCGCCCCCCTAGTAAACCGTAGCCTACCTTCTTTGATTTTATCGGGTAGGCCGCAGCTCCGCAGACGGCGGTCTCCTTCCAGGACCTGATGCTTCCTGGAGCTGCATCAGAGCACGAGGCGGGGCTTGGGCGTCGTGCGCTACCAACGGTCTCGCCTCTCTGGTTCCCGCGGTTACGCCCCTCTTCTACCCGCGCGGCGATGCGGTAATGGTGGCGATGTTCACCACAGTTCAAACACAGTTCGAAGACGGCACACAGTACCCAGTGGCAACGGGCACGAAATCCTGTTCGTGACGCCAGGAAGAGATGACTCGCCCAGAGGGGATACGGGGGGAAACTTGGTACCCGGGCCTTTACCTTCTTGGGATGTCACGGCGGTCGGCTCCCGGGCCCGTACCCTGGGGTCACTCTTTAAAAGGGGTTTTGTTAACAGTTTTGTCTCGTGACACCACCTGTGGCTCCTGGTAATGGGTACCAGCGCTGCTGCAGACCTCCGGGGGTGATGGGATGGCAGCCGGGATGTTTCTGCTCCCCACAGGCGGAGCGGGCCCCCCCGTGGCAGGGTTGATGAAAGGGATGCAGGTGAGAGGTGGCCCAGCCGGGCCAGGGGAGAATAACAGACACGCACACAGGGGGTTCGCTTCAGTACCTTTACTGGTGTAGACGGCAGGTACAGTCCAGGGTACTTGATAGGAAGGGTGCACTTCTGGACTCTCCCCAGTGAGCGGGTATAAGGCCTCCTGATCTGTTTCTTCCTCTCTCTCTGAAGCTTCTGACCAGCCTGAAACTAGGCCTAGCTTCTGTACTCTTTCACTCTCCTCACCTGCATGCTTGGTGGTAAGAACTTTCTTCTGGCTATCACTATCCCTGGACGCTGGGGCCTTCGTGGTTCCTAGTTCTTTAAATGATTGTAGCTTCAGGTGGACCAGGGGTCTAGAATCCTCCTGGTATACCGGTTATTCCTACTGGGCCTAGAGGACCCTGTAGGAACGGACCCGGTGTCCGGCTTGTGTTCTGGGGTGAGCCTAAGATGCTCCTCTGCCCCCATAACTTCTCTCACTCTTCTCCTTGCCTCCGGCCCTGCTCTAGGCCCCAAGGCTTCAGCACGTGCTTTAGGCCCTGGCTGGCCCTCAGCACAGCAGCTCACATGCTGCTTCTTCACTGATCTGACGTGCCAGCACACACTCCCTACCTAGGTGTCTATTATGTAATGAGGGCCTCTTGTGGAGAAGTCCATCCATGCACCCTTTTGGGTCCTGTGGTACCTGTGGTAGCAGGGTGCCACACTTCTCCCTCTAGGACCTAGCAGTGACCTCTACCTTTTGCTGATAATTGACACACCCTCTCTCCAGAGAGTCGCCGGTGATAGCTCTATTTTCCTCTGTCCAGGCTTGAAGCACTAGTATCACTATCCTGAGTCTGTGTACTGGCCCAGATAAATGAAGAGATGTATGCTAGTGATGAAAAATGTATCTTTATTAGACAAAAACTAGGATGAAGACAAAAAACACACATTAAAAATTATACAAGAAACTGAATAAAATCAAGCCTCAGGATCAGTAATTCTTATATGATTAAGGAAACAACCCAGATTTCCATGTTATGGCGGTAAACATAAGAATAAGGGAGCTTGGAGTGAACCTAGTTGGTCATGAAGTTATAAGAAAGAATAGGAAAGTGTTCATGGTGGACACTCCGGGAAGCTATTTAGCAGTGATAGAAAAACATTAATCCAATATTGCACTCTACCCGGTTCCAAATAAATAAGTAAACCCAGAGGGAAAAAGCACTCTTGCGAAACGCCATCGTCGGGGTATATCCTTGGCCTCTTGGAACAGATTCTCTATGTAAGTACACTATACCCATTAACTATATGGAGTGGTCAACAGTTCTTTGATGCATAGACCTTAGATGTGCTATCTTGCTCTTGTGCAATTACCTGTAGGCTGAGTCATGCCTAATCATCTACAAACCTCTCTTTGCTCACCTCACCTCCTTCCTTTCCCAATAATCATGGAGCCATGTGGGATTTGATCAATTTTGAAGGCTATTTGGGCACTGTGTAATAGCGCACTATCAGCTTTTCTATGCATTGAACCTTCAGTCATTGGTTTACTTATTTATTTGGAACCAGGTAGCGTGCAATATTGGATTCATGTTTTTTTTATCACTGCTAAATAGCTTCCCGGAGTGTCCACCATGAACACTTTCCTATTCTTTCTTATAACTTCATAACCAACTAGGTTCACTCCAAACTCCCTTATTCTTATGTGTACCACCATAACATGGAAATCTGTTTTTTTTCCTTAATCATATAAGAATTATTGATCCTGAGGCTTGATTTTATTCAGTTTCTTGTTTAATTTTCAATGTGTGTTTTTTGTCTTCATCCTAATTTTTGTCTAATAAAGATACATTTTTCATCACTAGCATATATCTCTTCATTTACCTGGGCCAGTACACAGACCCAGTATAGTGATTTTCGGATTCAGAAATGGTATGCAATTATTATTATTTGTGGGACATATGTTAATTGAAGCACTAGTAGTTGGCTAGTGTCTTCTTGGAGTTCCCTTGGAGGATAGTTGGCGTGATCTCTCTGGTGTCTTCTCAAGATAGGTGTATTCCCTTGTCTGTTTACGTGTTCGTCTTTAGTTGCAGTGGGGGCTGACTAGTGCTCACCCCGTCCCTTCCCTGTCCAGGGCCTATCACTAGGGGCAGTCAGGGAATAGGTTTCCTGCTCAGTGATAGATGCGGAACATATTTAGGGACGTTAGGGGAGTCAGGGTGTTGTCAGATCTGCCTAGGGGTCTCCACTCTCTCTTTCCCTAGTGTTTGGGCTTCCTCCCCCTCTTCCTGTCGTTGTGCACTTAGTCCTTCCCTCACCTTGCGTGACACTAATGCATAGCACGTCTGTAGCTACAGTATGTATAGTAGATAAATAGCAACTACTTATTAACATCTAGGTCACTAGCATTGACTGCATTACCAAATTTATAAGTACCCTTCATTAAAGCTATTTTATTTTTGCTGTAATTCCACAAAATGGCAGCGATAATCTTTATATGCACATGCACTTTAACACACTTAAGGTTGTATTAATTTTGTATTATTTTTTATTCCTTCTTTTTTTAGGCATATCTATGTGGTCATTCAGACCTTCATAACAAATTTAAGCACATATATGGCACCCCAGGAGTCCGGTTGCCACAGTGGCATTGCCTCCCTCACAAGGGGTGATGCCATGCCTGGAAGCAAGCGGGGGTCCCCTAGTCAGGTATGCTAACATGCAACACGTTCCTGGCTCCAGACCAGCCAGGGGTGCTCCTCCCCTTAGCAACTGGGATCTGGAGGCGGAGTTAGTTAGACTTAGTGAGGAAAACAGAGAGGAGTTGAAGTCCGGACGTTGAAGAGGAAAGACCTAGGGAGTGGAGCTGCGCGGCAGTTCACCCCTGAGGATAAGAGCACAGAAGAACCGGACACCGGAGTCCAAGGTTGTGGGGCACCGAAGGCCCAGCAGTAGAAACCGGAGGGCAGGAGACTGGCCCCACCAGATGCCTGGAGGCTTAGCAGCACGGCAGGGCCCAGCACCGCCACGTGGGAGCGACACATCAGCAAGGCCCGAGCTGCCTGCCATACGGGTGAGCACAAGGACGTTGTACTCAGGGACGAGGGCCACAGCACAGCTACAAGCAACATGGCCAGAGAGATTAGTGCAAAAGGGAAGGCCTCCAACTCCACCTGGCGAGGTGGATTCCTTACTTGCTTCCAGGCTGCCCGGACTTCCACTTCTAGCCAGCACCTGTGTCCCGGTCTGTCTAATCACCGCAAGTAAACATAAGAGGAAACCGCCATTGAGTTGTGGACTGATTATTAACTGTGCCATCACCCCTGCACTACAACGCCCAGCATCACCTATAACATCTACAACATTTCTACACTGCCCTGGAGCTAAGCTCTACCTGTGGAGAGCCAAACCAACTCTGCTGCATTAAACACCAGCTTCAGAGGACCTGTGCTGCAGCGGCGACTACCTATATCCGCATACCACAGGTGGCGTCACGAATTGCATACATAAAAAACTATAAAATCCCCCTTTTTACTGACCGCCCTAGGTCACGGACCGGGTCACCGCCACTGTGACATCACCCCTAGCAATGACCGGCCCGGCACCGAGGACCCCACGGCCCAGGGGGCGCGTCACATGCACTTTACTCATATTATTATTATTTTCTGTATTGAAGAGGAATAGCTTATATTTGCTATTAAATTTTCACCTATTGGTGCTATCTTCTATGGTGATTTTTTTCTGGGTGTTCAACCCTCATCAATCTGATATTCACGACCTATACTATTGATAGGTCAATATGCTGTGCCCGGACAACTCTTTTAAGATGCCATATGATTGGAACCAATCCTTTAGAAGTGTAGGGTTGGTTTCAGCATCATGTCCCTTCAACATTTCACTATCACGTTGGAAGAATAAAACAATATATGGCTTCATAAATGGAAGCTTGACCTAATGCAGTATCTGTCAATATGTCAGGATAGTTTATGTATTCTTAATATTCCATTTCTGTTAGCCAGATATTTGTGGCTTTTGGGGTACCCAAGTAGCAGAATAACCATGGACAGTGAAACTAAGTGTATCATACCAGTGAATGTGACATGGGATTTAGGAACTGACTACATTTCTGACTACATTGATAAACGTATACTAATTCAGATGTCTTTCATTCATGTTTTGGGCATGTACAATAAATGGGATCTATCATCAGATGCTGGAATTTTTTTCAAAATGTCGTAACAATGCTACTCACTTGGGAGTGATCTGAGGTATCTATTTTCTATTTAAAGTCCGGTTGGTTTATTTCAGTCCTCATAAGCCACAACACAGGAAACTCAAATAGAGCCCTTGTCCGGCATAAAGTAAAACATAAAACAACAAGTCGATACAATAGGGCTGGTTAGCCCGCCTGGTTCTTAGTCCTTTAGCAAAGGCACTCAATCCTGGAGATCTGCACACCTCCATACACACAGCCATGTGTGAGACAAACAGATCTCATTTTACAAAGTGAACCACACCCAGGGGTGGAGATATGGTGAGCAGTCTTCACAATTCATCAGCTGCTCACAATCAAACTGTCATGGCTGATTAACCTCTTTTAGTCCTATATGGCTAAAGCATTTCTCCAGGTTTGTTTCCCAACCACTAGGTGTCCGACTGCCACCCTTTAATGACTTTGACTAATAGATAATAAAAATATTGATGATATTTGATTTCTTTTATTTGACTTATTTTTAACTAAAGAGGTTGTACACTACTTTAACCCCTTCAAGCATCAGCCTGTTTTCACCTTTTTGACCAGGCCAATATTTTCAATTCTGACCTGTGTCATTTTATGAGGTAATAAATAACTCTGGAATGCTTCAACGGATCCTAGTGATTCTGAGAATGTTTTTTTTCATGACATATTGTACTTCAAGATAGTGGTAAAATTTGTTAGATTTGACTTGCGTTTATTTGTGAAAATATCGGAAATTTGGCAAAAAGTTTGAAAATGTCTCAATTTTCAAACTTTTAATTTCTATGCCTTTGAACCAGAAAGCTATGTCAAAAATAGTTAATGAATAACATATACCACATGTTTAGTTTACATCTGCACAATATTCTAAGCAAAATTTTGTTTTATTGGGAAGTTAGAAGGGTTAAACGTTGAACAGCAATTTCTAATTTTTCCAACAAAATTTACAAAACTATTTTTTTAGGGACCACATGACATTTGAAGTGACTTTGAGGGCCCTGTGTGACAAAAATACACAAAAGTGACACCATTCTAAAAACTGCACCCCTCAACCTGCTCAAACCACATCCAAGAAGTTTATTAACCCTTCAGGTGCTACACAGGAGCTAAAGCAATGTGGAAGGAAAAAATGAAAATGTAACTTTTTCCACACAAATATGTTACTTTAGTCCCAAATTTTGCATTTTCACAAGGATAACAGGAGAAAATACACCATAAAATTTGTTTTGTAATTTCTCCTGAGTACCCCAGATGTGGTCAAAAACTATTGTATGGGCGCACGGCAGGGCTCGGTAAAAAGGAGCACCATTTGAATTTTGGAGTGCAAAATTGCCTGGAATACATAGCGGACGCCATGTCACATTTGCAGAGTCCCTGATGTACTAAAACAATGGAAACCTCTCACAAGTCACCCCATTTTGGATACTAGTCCAAAATGAGCATTTTATACCCCCAGGTGCTTCACAGATTTTTACAGCGTTGACCCGAGTAAATTAAAAATCATATTTTTCCCACAAAAATGTTTTAGCCCCAAATTTTGCATTTTCACAAGGGTAACAAGAGAAAATGCACTAAACAATTTGTTGTAGAATTTCACCTTAGTATGCCAATACCCAATATGTGGAGGAAAACCATTGTTTGGGTGCACAGCAGGGCTCAGAAGGGTAGTAGCACCATTTGAATTTTGGAGCACAAAATTGTCTGGAATAGATAGTCTACACCATGTCACTTTTGCAGAGCCCCTGATGTGCCTAATCAGTAGAAACCCCTCACTCCATTTTGGAAACTACACCCCTCAAGGAACTTATCTAGATGTGTGGTGAAAACTTTGAACCCCCAGGTGCTTCACATGTATAACATAGAGCCGTAAAAATAAAAAATCACATTTTTCCCACAAAAATGTTCTTTTAGTTCAATTTTTTTTATTTTCATAAGGGTAACAAGAGAAAATGGAACCCAAAAGGTGTAGTGATGATTTTGACCCCCTTGGGTGTTTTTCAGAAACAATCAGCAGTGGATGTTGCTGAGTGAAAATTGCAAATCTGCTATTGTAGTGCCCATACATTGTAGTGCCTAGTACGATGTAGTGCCCAGTACATTATGCCCCACTCATGCTTCTGGAGATATTCACCCCTAAATTAGGTGGGCTCTCATAGCTACAGAAATGCCAAATATGTGGATGCTAAATGTGGTTTAGGCACACTGTGGGGCTCAGAAAGTAGGGGGGTATTTGGATTTGGGAGCGCAGAATTTGCTGGATTTCTTTTGGTGGCAAGGTGCCTTTTCGCTTTTCCAGAGCCTTTGTACTACCAGTAACGTGGAAGCCCCCTATATTTCCATTAGCATATGACAGACCTGAGTAGGGACTTGCTTTTTTTGTGGATTGAGTTATTGGGAACATTTTACATAACATTTTGGATTACATTTATCCTGCGACCTATGCTGAGTACTTACTTTGGGGTTTCCATCAAAATCCCCAAGTGACGTGATTTAGATGAAACCCCCAAGGGATACATTCACTATAATGAGGTAGCAGAGTTACTCTGGGCTTCATCTGGCCTCTTTTCAGTGTTGTCCTTCTTTTCAGATGTGCACAAAACTGTGTTCTACCATGCTTTTTTGCATGCCTAAAAAGACGGACATTGCTGGATCGTAGACCAGACGGTGTCCACATTGTCACTATCTGCCTCATTATAGGGAGTCTTCCGCCGGGGTTCCGTCTGAATCACATATTTCAGAGATTTACAGAGAAACCCCGGTGTAAGCGCTCAGTGTAGAGTGCAGGATAAATATGTGCCGTTCCTTACTGCGATCTTTGGGAGGCAGAATGAACAAATCAACAGCAGGTGAAGAATTGGATTTGTTTTTTACGTCGTTCCTTGTGCAGTATAAGTGATTAGAAGAGAAGCGATTAGCCAAGAAAAACCACCAGTCATTACCACTTGACCTGATGGCTGAATGGTAAAGCATCAGCCTCTGAGGCTGGTTTCAAATCCTAACGGACATTTTTTAAAATTATGCTTTGATAGCACACAAACTACATGGATGTTTTACTTTTAATATCTGACATTCTGATTGTCATCCTGACATTTTAAAAGTTTCAGACATGCTGTCTATTTGCATGGTAAATTACATAGTCAAAGTAAATTGGGAGTTTGCAGCCAGTTCTTGGGTAGATGGAAAGAAAAATTTACAATAAATAAATTTTATCATTAGACCCCTTTAAGAAATTATGCAAATGTACAGTCACTTGCGAATAGATATATAGTAAATTAGTGCCTCCCAATTTGCTTTGGCTATGTGATTTACCATGTAAAAAAAGGCATGTCTGAAACTGTTAACACGTCAGGATGACAATCAGGATGACAATAAGAATGTCAGATATTAAAAGTAAAACATCCCTGCTGTTTGTGTGCTAACTAGGCATAATTTAAAAAATAAATTATTCTTCTTTTGATATTTGAACCCAGATGCTGTAGTTTCAGAGGCTGATGCTTTACCATTCAGTTATCAGGTCAAGTGACAATAGCTGGTGTTTTTTCTTGGCTTATGGGATTTACCATGAAAATATTCAGGGCATCTAAAAGTCATTCTGATTCTGATTCTGATGTGTGAAAAAAGTCAGATATCAAACTCGCACATCAAAATCACACATCATTTGAATTTGGCTTGCTTGAAGTCTGTGCATAAGTCCCAATGAGTTTCAGACAGGTTTGCACTGAAAATCACATAACCAAATAGAACAGCTAGGTTTCGTCTACTGAGTATATAGCTCAATGCTAAGTGCAATGGCTTCTAGCCATATAGTTTTTGGGTTCAAGCCCCAGCAGCGAACAGTGACTTTTTTTTTTACTATCATTATTATTATTATTATCCTTTCAAACCAAAACTATGTGTGACACAGATGCCTTACTATTAAATTATAGGCTCATTATTTGATTATTAGGTAGTAATATATGATAAGCAAACAATAAGTTAGGTGTCAGAGTAAGTTGTCAAACTCACATATCAAACTCACATATCTTTGACATATGACTTTGATACATGACTCTGAGAAGTAACTTTGATAAGTGACTTTTACAGCATAATTTACAAAAATAAATAAATTATTCTGCTCCATGGATTTGAAAATGAAAGCTCTACACTGTGAACCTGAAACCTTACCATTCAGCCATAGAGTCAAGTAGTAGTGACTGGCAGCTTTTCTTGTCTTGTGAGATCAAGCATGAAAATACTCACAGTGACTAAAAGTCATTGTTATTCTGATGTTTGAAAAAAGTCACATATCAGACTCAAATATCAAAATCACACATAATTTGGCTTGGAGGAGGTATTTGTGAAAGTCCCAATGAGTTTCAAACATGTTTGCACTGAAAATCACATAACCAAATAGACTTCTTTAACTGAGTTTAATGGTTAGTGCACGGGCTTCTAGACATAGAGTTTTGGGTGCAAGTCCCAACAGCGAACAGTGACTTTTTAAAAAATTATTATTATTACAGTTATAAAAGTCACTTCATATCAAAGTCACATATCAAAGTCACTTATCAAAATAGGTCCTCAGACAGGGTATTTAGCCTCAAACTGACATCATTCTGATGTTTAACTTTGATATCTGATCATGTCCTAAAATGAACACTGTACATTTTCGTTCACATAATGTATTTTGATCCCTCTCTATTTCGATTTTTGGGAGGCAGAATGAACAAAAACCGGCAATTTTTTTTTGTTTTTTTATGCCGTTCCGAATGTCATAAAACTGATGAGGCAGCGTTATTCTTCGGGTCAGTTCGATAACAGCGATATCACATTTACTGTATATAATTATGCTATGTTTTGGCGCTTTTACACAATAAAAACAATTTTATAGAACAAAGAATTATTTTTGCATCGTTATATTCTGAGAGCTATAACTTTTTTCATTTTTCCACTGATGGAGCTGTTTGGTGGCTTATTTTTTGCGGGAAAAGATGATGTTTTCAGTTATATCATTTTTATTTACATTTGACTTTTTGATCACATTTTATTCCACTTTTTGTTCTGCAGTATGATGAAAAAGCATAGTGTTTTGCCCCGTTTTTTATTATTTTTTTTACGGCGTTCACTGAACAGGTTAACTAGTGTGACAGTTTTATAGGGCGGATCTTTTCGGACACGGCGATATCAAACATGTATACTTTTTTTTGTTCAGTTTTTTTTATATAAATGTACAAATTTATGGGTGTGTTATATTTTTATCTTTTATTATTATTTTGGGATTGTTTAAAAAATATTTTTACTATTTTTTTTTACTTCTATTTTTACTTTGACCTGATATGGGACTTTTACTTTCAGCACTCTAATCACTGTTACAAAGCATTGCAATGCACGAGCATTGCAATGCTTTATAACTGTCAGTGCTGCACTGACACCAGTCCCTTAGACCATACTCTGAGCATAGTCTAAGGGGCTTGCTGTAGCCTGGTGACCCTGATTTTGTCATGATGACCTCGAGTCACCATGGCAACGATTGGACCCTCACAATGATGTCGCGGGGGTTGCCGATAGGAGAGAGAGCCCCCTCCCTCTCGCTGCATTCTAAATGCTGCGATCAACATCGATCTCAGCATTTACAGGATTAAACTGCCGGGGTCGTGCAGGCACCGCTCCTGGCAGTGAAAGCCGGGTGTCAGCTGTTATGTCAGTTGAACACCATGGGGAGATCACGCGCACAGTGATCGTGCACAAAATCGCCAGGCCGTACCCCATACATCCACGGTCAGAAAGTCCTTCCCTTCCATGATATATGGTATACGTCTAATGTCGTGAAGGAGATAACATTGATTACATATCCTTGGGATAATTCACCAATATCTGATAGGTGGGGGTGCAACACCCGGCACCCCGCCAATCAGCTGTTCCTGGTGCTGGCGCAGGCCAGAAGTGCTCAGTTACGAAGCTGCTCCGTCTACTGATAGTGGTCACGGCCAGGTACTGCACATCCGCCCCATATTGAGAATTGGGCCAATAATGTTAATCATACTCTGATCACAGTTTGATCAGAGTGTGAACCGATTTTTTCAGATGAAGAGAAGATGGAAAAAAAAAGTCTCCATCTTCTCCATTCTGTTAGTCCGTGAAAATTGGACTGCACTCAGATGTCATCTGACATTGACTTACATGGCTGAGTGTGATCATATAATCAAATATAACTTGGGAATTCAGAGATTTTTTTATCTGACCGGCTCGGTCCAAGAATAAAAACAGATATGTGTGCGACCCAGGGCTGGACTGGCCATCTGGCTATTCTAGCAAATGTCAGATGGGCTGGTGCCAGCTGTGGGCCTCTCCTTCACTCCTGGGACAGACATGCAACCTTCCCCTAGTGCTCCATTTTTCTATTTAGATTCTTGCGCTGTACAGGGATTAGCTCCAGTGGTGACCTGACCTCCGCTTCTTCCTATCCGCATTCAATACATGAAGGAGGACACGATGCCGATGCAGCCAGTCAGCTTAAAGGGGTTGTCCAGTCTAAAATGAAAACTCTCCTCGCTTTTGGAGAAATCCAGACATGCAGAGCTGCCACTGCTCTCTCACCCCCTTCGGATGTCAGTTACGTCCAAATGAGGGGAGAGTGAAGAAGCCGCTTAATTGCTACAGGGATCACCTGGAACGGTGTCTGCATCGGAGGTGAGTATAAGCGTTATTTTTTTAAACGGAGGAATAAAAATAATAGGGATTGAGAAGGGTTTGTCCAAGAAGCGGACAACCCTTTTAATTTTACATTTATCATCATTCACTACGCAGCAAAAAAAGGGCTAAGGAAAATGTAGGTGGTGCAATACAGTCATGGTGGTGGTTTAGGGAGTTACAGCAGCTGACAGGTTCCCTTTAATAGGACATTTAGGTACAGTCAATGCACCTTGAAGGGGTGGTCCAAAGCTAATAATGATTTTCATCCTAAATTACTATTTATTTCAATAATATAATTTCTAAGAAAGTCCTTATCATTCCCTCTCTAATCTAACTAATTTACTTATTTTTTATCTATTTCCTGTTTGATGATTTTCATTTGAAAATCCCCATTGCATGCTGGGATAATAAAACGACTCACCTGTGTTGTCGCACAGGGGTCCAAGAGGTCAGGGGGCCCATTTCCACATCTAAAACAGGTGAAATTGTGCATTATGATGAGCTATTGGACGGCAAAGGGCCCATATACTCCTCTTACAGGGGCCCTTTTCTGTTTGTGTCCACTAGTGTTGAGCGAACATGCTCGACACTGCTCGGTACTCGCCCGAGCATCACGCTACTCGGGATGTTCAGAGAGCACCGAGCATTTCCGGGTTACTTGGGCGGGAGCTCGGGTCTCCGCCCTGCATGTTTGGCGCTCTTTACAGAGCCAATGAACACGCAGGGATTGCCAGCCAGTCACTGTAATGCCACAGCCATGTTGTTTGTGGGCATTACAGTGAATGGCTGGCTGCACAGCGTGACCTCGAGTCCATCTTGGACACAGTCGCTCCAGATCAGACAGTGTAGGGACAGCGCTGCTGATTTAGGGAGAGATATATCCTGCAAAATAGTTAGTGTAGGGTCTGTAAAGGCTGCCAGATCAAACAAACAGTCCTTCTCAGGACTAATATCCATCCCAGATATCAGGCAGGCAGGCAGGCTGTATAGGAGACGCAGTGGTTATACCAGCAAACGCTGCATTACAGTCCTGTGTGCTCCTGTTGCTGAAATTGCTGGACTTAGCTCCAGGTCTCGGGGGCCAGGAAAAATCCTTTTTTCTTCATCTAAATCCTCTTTTTTTTTCCTCCTTCACACTGTACAAATACCAGTCTTATTAACCTTTTGGTGTCCCCCCACCCCAAAAAAAAAAAAAAAGTTTGTCTCTGATTTTTCAGACACAAATATATCTGTTGAAAATAGTCTGGTGTAGGCTAGAGAAACAGAAGTGTGGTTTTGCAGTTCCACGGTTCAAACCTCTGTATTATCCACTTTTGGGCCATTTGTAACTAAAAAAAACCAGTTTGAGTGTGTCGCTCACTGTTCAGCCACAAATATATATATTTAAAAAAGTCTGGTATACACCAGTAAATTATAACTGTGGTTTTGCTGTTCCACTGTAAAAAAATCTCTATTATCCTGCTTTTGGCATTTTTTCCCATAAAGAAAAAACTAATCGTGTCTCCCTGATTTTTCAGGCACAAATATATCTGTTGAAAATAGTCTGGTGTAGGCCAGATTACTAGAACTGTGGTTTTGCAGTTCCACGTGTCAAATCTCTGTATTATCCTGCTTTTTGCTGTAAAGAAAAACAGTAGGAGGAATGTTCAGACACAAATATATCTGTTGAAAATAGTCTGGTGTAGGCCCGAGAAATACAAGTGTAGTTTTGCAGTTCCACGGGTCAAATCTCTGTATTGTCCTGCTTTTTTGCATTTTTTGCTGTAAAGAAAAACAGTAGTGTCTCCTGATTGTTCAGACACAAATATATCTGTTGAAAATAGTCTGGTGTAGGCCCGAGAAATACAAGTGTGGTATTGCAGTTACACGGGTCAAATCTCTGTATTATCCTTCTTTTGGCATTTTTTGCCGTAAAGAAAAACAGTGGTGTCTCCTGATTGTTCAGACACAAATATATCTGTTGAAAATAGTCTGGTGTAGGCCCGAGAAATACAAGTGTGTTTTTGCAATTCCACGGGTCAAATCTCTGTATTATCCTTCTTTTGGCATTTATATCTGTAAGGAAAAACAGTAGTATCTCTTGATTGTTCAGACACAAATATATCTGTTGAAAATAGTCTGATGTAGGCCCGAGAAATACAAGTGTGGTTTTGCAGTTCCACGGGTCAAATCTCTGTATTATCCTGCTTTTGGCATTTTTGGCCGTAAAGAAAAACAGTAGTGTCTCCTGATTGTTCAGAGACAAATGTATCTGTTGAAAATAGTCTGGTGTAGGCGCGAGAAATACAAGTGTGGTTTTGCAGTTCCACGGGTCAAATCTCTGTATTATTCTGCTTTTTTGCATTTTTTGCTGTAAAGAAAAACAGTAGTGTCTCCTGATTGTTCAGACACAAATATATCTGTTGAAAATAGTCTGGTGTAGGCCCGAGAAATACAAGTGTGGTTTTGCAGTTCCACCGGTCAAATCTCTGTATTATCCTGCTTTTTTGCATTTTTTGCTGTAAAGAAAAACAGTAGTGTCTCCTGATTGTTCAGACACAAATATATCTGTTGAAAATAGTCTGGTGTAGGCCCGAGAAACACAAGTGTGGTTTTGCAGTTCCACGGGTCAAATCTCTGTATTATCCTTGTTTTGGCATGTTTTGCTGTAAAGAATAACAGTAGGGCCTCCTGATTGTTCAGACACAAATATATCTGTTGAAAATAGTCTGGTGTAGGCCCGAGAAATACAAGTGTAGTTTTGCAGTTCCACAGGTAAAATCTCTGTATTATCCTGCTTTTTTGCATTTTTTGCTGTAAAGGAAAACAGTAGTGTATCCTTATTGTTCAGACACAAATATATCTGTTGAAAATACTCTGTTGTAGGCCCGAGAAATACAAGTGTGGCTTTGCAGTTCCACGGGTCAAATCTCTGTATTATTCTGCTTTTTTGCATTTTTTGTTGTAAAGAAAAACAGTAGTGTCTCCTGATTGTTCAGACACAAATATATCTGTTGAAAATAGTCTGGCGTAGGCTCAAGAAATACAAGTCTGGTTTTGCAGTTCCACGGTTCAAATCTCTGTATTATCCTGCTTTTTTGCATTTTTTGCTGTAAAGAAAAACAGTAGTGTCTCCTGATTGTTCAGACTCAAATATATCTGTTGAAAATAGTCTGGTGTAGGCCCGAGAAATACAAGTGTGGTTTTGCAGTTCCACCGGTCAAATCTCTGTATTATCCTGCTTTTTTGCATTTTTTGCTGTAAAGAAAAACAGTAGTGTTTCCTGATTGTTCAGACACAAATATATCTGTTGAAAATAGTCTGGTGTAGGCTCGAGAAATACAAGTATGGTTTTGCAGTTCCACGGTTCAAATCTCTGTATTATCCTGCTTTTTTGCATTTTTTGCTGTAAAGAAAAACAGTAGTGTCTCCTGATTGTTCAGACACAAATATATCTGTTGAAAATAGTCTGGTGTAGGTCCGAGAAATACAAGTGTGTTTTTGCAATTCCACAGGTTAAATCTCTGTATTATCCTTCTTTTGGCATTTATTTCTGTAAAGAAAAACAGTAGCGTCTCCTGATTGTTCAGACACAAATATATCTGTTGAAAATAGTCTGGTGTAGGCCCGAGAAATACAAGTGTGGTTTTGCAGTTCCACGGGTCAAATCTCTGTATTATCCTGCTTTTGGCATTTTTTGCCGTAAAGAAAAACAGTAGTGTCTCCTGATTGTTCAAAGACAAATGTATCTGTTGAAAATAGTCTGGTGTAGGCGCGAGAAATACAAGTGTGGTTTTGCAGTTCCACGGGTCAAATCTCTGTATTATTCTGCTTTTTTGCATTTTTTGCTGTAAAGAAAAACAGTAGTGTCTCCTGATTGTTCAGACACAAATATATCTGTTGAAAATAGTCTGGTGTAGGCCCGAGAAATACAAGTGTGGTTTTGAAGTTCCATGGGTCAAATATCTGTATTATCCTTGTTTTGGCATTTTTTGCCGTAAAGAAAAACAGTACTGTCTCCTGATTGTTCAAACACAAATATATCTGTTGAAAATAGTCTGGTGTAGGCCCGAGAAACACAAGTGTGGTTTTGCAGTTCCACGGGTCAAATCTCTGTATTTTCCTCCTTTTTTGCATATTTTGCTGTAAAGAAAAACAGTAATGTCTCCTGATTGTTCAGACACAAATATATCTGTTGAAAATGGTCTGGTGTAGGCCCGAGAAATAAAAGTGTGGTTTTGTAGTTCCATGGGTCAAATCTCTGTATTATCCTTCTTTTTTGCATTTTTTGCTGTAAAGAAAAACAGTAGTGTCTCCTGATTGTTTAGACACAAATATATCTGTTGAAAATAGTCTGGTGTAGGCCCGAGAAATACAAGTGTGGTTTTGCAGTTCCACCGGTCAAATCTCTGTATTATCCTGCTTTTTGGCATTTTTTGGTGTAAAGAAAAACAGTAGTGTCTCCTGACTGTTCAGACACAAATATATCTGTTGAAAATAGTCTGGTGTAGGCCTGAGAAATGCAAATGTGGTTTTGCAGTTCCACGGGTCAAATCTCTGTATTATCCTTCTTTTGGCACTTTTTGCTGTAAAGAAAAACAGTAGTGTCTCCTGATTGTTCAGACACAAATATATCTGTTGAAAATAGTCTGGTGTAGGCCCGAGAAATACAAATGTGGTTTTGCAGTTCCACGGGTCAAATCTCTGTATTATCCTTCTTTTGGCACTTTTTGCCGTAAAGAAAAACAGTAGTGTCTCCTGATTGTTCAGACACAAATATATCTGTTGAAAATAGTCTGGTGTAGGCCCGAGAAATACAAGTGTGGTTTTGCAGTTCCATGGGTCAAATCTCTGTATTATCCTGCTTTTTTGCATTTTTTGCTGTAAAAAAAACCGTAGTGTCTCCTGATAGTTCAGACACAAATATATCTGTTGAAAATAGTCTGGTGTAGGCCCGAGAAATACAAGTGTGGTTTTGCAGTTCCATGGGTCAAATCTCTGTATTATCCTTCTTTTGGCATTTTTTGCCGTAAAGTAAAACAGTAGTGTCTATTGATTGTTCAGACACAAATATATCTGTTGAAAATAGTCTGGTGTAGGCCTGAGAAATACAAGTGTGGTTTTGCAGTTCCACGAGTCAAATCTCTGTATTATCCTGTTTTTTTGCATTTTTTGCTGTAAAGAAAAACAGTAGTGTCTCCTGATTGCTCAGACACAAATATATCTGTTGAAAATAGTCTGGTGTATGCCCGAGAAACACAAGTGTGGTTTTGCAGTTCCACGGGCCAAATCTCTGTACTATCCTGCTTTTTTGCATTTTTTGCTGTAAAGAAAAACAGTAGTGTCTCCTGATTGTTCATACACAAATATATCTGTTGAAAATAGTCTGGTGTATGCCCGAGAAATACAAGTGTGGTTTTGCAGTTCCACGGGTCAAATCTCTGTATTATCCTGCTTTTTTGCATTTTTTGCCGTATAGAAAAACAGTAGTGTCTCCTGATTGTTCAGACACAAATATATCTGTTGAAAATAGTCTGGTGTAGGCCCGAGAAATACAAGTGTAGTTTTGCAGTTCCACAGGTAAAATCTCTGTATTATCCTGCTTTTTTGCATTTTTTGCTGTAAAGGAAAACAGTAGTGTATCCTGATTGTTCAGACACAAATATATCTGTTGAAAATACTCTGTTGTAGGCCCGAGAAATACAAGTGTGGCTTTGCAGTTCCACGGGTCAAATCTCTGTATTATCCTGCTTTTTTTGCATTTTTTGTTGTAAAGAAAAACAGTAGTGTCTCCTGATTGTTCAGACACAAATATATCTGTTGAAAATAGTCTGGCGTAGGCTCAAGAAATACAAGTCTGGTTTTGCAGTTCCACGGTTCAAATCTCTGTATTATCCTGCTTTTTTCCATTTTTTGCTGTAAAGAAAAACAGTAGTGTCTCCTGATTGTTCAGACTCAAATATATCTGTTGAAAATAGTCTGGTGTAGGCCCGAGAAATAGAAGTGTGGTTTTGCAGTTCCACCGGTCAAATCTCTGTATTATCCTGCTTTTTTGCATTTTTTGCTATAAAGAAAAACAGTAGTGTCTCCTGATTGTTCAGACACAAATATATCTGTTGAAAATAGTCTGGTGTAGGCCCGAGAAATACAAGTGTGGTTTTGCAGTTCCATGGGTCAAATCTCTGTATTATCCTTCTTTTGGCATTTTTTGCCGTAAAATAAAACACTAGTGTCTCTTGATTGTTCAGACACAAATATGTCTGTTGAAAATAGTCTGGTATAAGCCTGAGAAATACAAGTGTGGTTTTGCAGTTCCACGGGTCAAATCTCTGTATTATCCTGCTTTTTTGCATTTTTTGCTGTAAAGAAAAACAGTAGTGTCTCCAGATTGTTCAGACACAAATATATCTGTTGAAAATAGTCTGGTGTATGCCCGAGAAATACAAGTGTGGTTTTGCAGTTCCACGGGTCAAATCTCTGTATTATCCTGCTTTTTTGCATTTTTTGCCGTAAAGAAAAACAGTAGTGTCTCCTGATTGTTCAGACACAAATATATCTGTTGAAAATAGTCTGGTGTAGGCCCGAGAAATACAAGTGTGGTTTTGAAGTTCCACAGGTCAAATCTCTGTATTATCCTACTTTTGCCATTTTTTGCCGTAAAGTAAAACAGTAGTGTCTCCTGATTGTTCAGACACAAATATATCTGTTGAAAATAGTCTGGTGTAGGCCTGAGAAATACAAGTGTAGTTTTGCAGTTCCACGGGTAAAATCTCTGTATTATCCTGCTTTTTTCCATTTTTTGCTGTAAAGAAAAACAGTAGTGTCTCCTGATTGTTCAGACACAAATATATCTGTTGAAAATACTCTGTTGTAGGCCCGAGAATTAAAAGTGTAGTTTTGCAGTTCCACGGGTAAAATCTCTGTATTATCCTGCTTTTTTCCATGTTTTGCTGTAAATAAAAACAGTAGTGTCTCCTGATTGTTCAGACACAAATATATCTGTTGAAAATAGTCTGGTGTAGGCTCGAGAAATAGAAGTATGGTTTTGCAGTTCCACGGTTCAAATGTCTGTATTATCCTGCTTTTTTGCATTTTTTGCTGTAAAGAAAAACAGTAGTGTCTCCTGATTGTTCAGACACAAATATATCTGTTGAAAATAGTCTGGTGTAGGTCCGAGAAATACAAGTGTGTTTTTGCAATTCCACAGGTCAAATGTCTGTACTATCCTTCTTTTGGCATTTATTTCTGTAAAGAAAAACAGTAGTGTCTCCTGATTGTTCAGACACAAATATATCTGTTGAAAATAGTCTGGTGTAGGCCCGAGAAATACAAGTGTGGTTTTGCAGTTCCACGGGTCAAATCTCTGTATTATCCTGCTTTTGGCATTTTTTGCCGCAAAGAAAAACAGCAGTGTCTCCTGATTGTTCAAAGATAAATGTATCTGTTGAAAATAGTCTGGTGTAGGCGCGAGAAATACAAGTGTGGTTTTGCAGTTCCACGGGTCAATTCTGCTTTTTTGCATTTTTTGCTGTAAAGAAAAACAGTAGTGTCTCCTGATTGTTCAGACACAAATATATCTGTTGAAAATAGTCTGGTGTAGGCCCGAGAAATACAAGAGTGGTTTTGAAGTTCCATGGGTCAAATCTCTGTATTATCCTTGTTTTGGCATGTTTTGCCGTAAAGAAAAACAGTACTGTCTCCTGATTGTTCAAACACAAATATATCTGTTGAAAATAGTCTGGTGTAGGCCCGAGAAACACAAGTGTGGTTTTGCAGTTCCACGGGTCAAATCTCTGTATTTTCCTCCTTTTTTGCATTTTTTGCTGTAAAGAAAAACAGTAATGTCTCCTGATTGTTCAGACACAAATATATCTGTTGAAAATGGTCTGGTGTAGGCCCGAGAAATAAAAGTGTGGTTTTGTAGTTCCATGGGTCAAATCTCTGTATTATCCTTCTTTTTTGCATTTTTTTGCTGTAAAGAAAAACAGTAGTGTCTCCTGATTGTTTAGACACACATATATCTGTTGAAAATAGTCTGGTGTAGACCCGAGAAATACAAGTGTGGTTTTGCAGTTCCACCGGTCAAATCTCTGTATTATCCTGCTTTTTGGCATTTTTTGCTCTAAAGAAAAACAGTAGTGTCTCCTGACTGTTCAGACACAAATATATCTGTTGAAAATAGTCTGGTGTAGGCCTGAGAAATACAAATGTGGTTTTGCAGTTCCACGGGTCAAATCTCTGTATTATCCTTCTTTTGGCACTTTTTGCTGTAAAGAAAAACAGTAGTGTCTCCTGATTGTTCAGACACAAATATATCTGTTGAAAATAGTCTGGTGTAGGCCCGAGAAATACAAATGTGGTTTTGCAGTTCCACGGGTAAAATCTCTGTATTATCCTTCTTTTGGCACCTTTTGCCGTAAAGAAAAACAGTAGTGTCTCCTGATTGTTCAGACACAAATATATCTGTTGAAAATAGTCTGGTGTAGGCCCGAGAAATACAAGTGTGGTTTTGCAGTTCCATGGGTCAAATCTCTGTATTATCCTGCTTTTTTGCATTTTTTTCTGTAAAAAAAACAGTAGTGTCTCCTGATAGTTCAGACACAAATATATCTGTTGAAAATAGTCTGGTGTAGGCCCGAGAAATAAAAGTGTGCTTTTGCAGTTCCATAGGTCAAATCTCTGTATTATCCTGCTTTTTTGCATTTTTTGCTGTAAAGAAAAACAGTAGTGTCTCCTGATTGTTCAGACACAAATATATCTGTTGAAAATAGCCTGGTGTAGGCCCAAGAAATACAAGTGTGGTTTTTCAGTTCCACGGGTCAAATCTCTGTATTATCCTGCTTTTTTGCATTTTTTGCTGTAAAGAAAAACAGTAGTGTCTCCTAATTTCTTCAGACACAAATATATCTGTTGAAAATAGTCTGGTGTAGGCCCGAGAAATACAAGTGTGGTTTTTCAGTTCCATGGGTCAAATCTCTGTATTATCCTTCTTTTGCCATTTTTTGCCGTAAAGTAAAACAGTAGTGTCTCCTGATTGTTCAGACACAAATATATCTGTTGAAAATAGTCTGGTGTAGGCCCGAGAAATACAAGTGTGGTTTTGCAGTTCCACGGGTCAATTCTCTGTATTATCCTGCTTTTTTGCATTTTTTGCTGTAAAGAAAAACAGTAGTGTCTCCTCATTGTTCAGACACAAATATATCTGTTGAAAATAGTCAGGTGTATGCCCGAGAAATACAAGTGTGGTTTTGCAGTTCCACGGGTCAAATCTCTGTATTATCCTGCTTTTTTGCATTTTTTGCCCTAAAGAGAAAGAGTAGTGTCTCCTGATTGTTCAGACACAAATATATCTGTTGAAAATAGTCTGGTTTAGGCCCGAGAAATACAAGTGTGGTTTTGCAGTTCCATGGGTCAAGTCTCTGTATTATCCTACTTTGCCATTTTTTGCCGTAAAAAAAACAGTAGTGTCTCCTGATTGTTCAGACACAAATATATCTGTTGAAAATAGTCTGGTGTAGGCCCGAGAAATACAAGTGTAGTTTTGCAGTTCCACGGGTAAAATCTCTGTATTATCCTGCTTTTTTGTATTTTTTGCTGTAAAGAAAAACAGTAGTGTCTCCTGATTGTTCAGACACAAATATATCTGTTGAAAATACTCTGCTGTAGGCCCGAGAAATACTAGTGTGGCTTTGCAGTTCCACAGGTCAAATCTCTGTATTATCCTGCTTTTTTGCATTTTTTGTTGTAAAAAAAAACAGTAGTGTTTCCTGATTGTTCAGACACAAATATATCTGTTGAAAATAGTCAGCTGTATGCCCGAGAAATACAAGTGTGGTTTTGCAGTTCCACGGGTCAAATCTCTGTATTATCCTGCTTTTTTGCATTTTTTGCCCTAAAGAAAAACAGTAGTGTCTCCTGATTGTTCAGACACAAATATATCTGTTGAAAATAGTCTGGTTTAGGCCCTAGAAATACAAGTGTGGTTTTGCAGTTCCATGGGTCAAGTCTCTGTATTATCCTACTTTGCCATTTTTTGCCGTAAAGAAAAACAGTAGTGTCTCCTGATTGTTCAGACACAAATATATCTGTTGAAAATAGTCTGGTGTAGGCCCGAGAAATACAAGTGTAGTTTTGCAGTTCCACGGGTAAAATCTCTGTATTATCCTGCTTTTTTGCATTTTTTGCTGTAAAGAAAAACAGTAGTGTCTCCTGATTGTTCAGACACAAATATATCTCTTGAAAATAGTCTGTTGTAGGCCCGAGAAATACTAGTGTGGCTTTGCAGTTCCACGGGTCAAATCTCTGTATTATCCTGCTTTTTTGCATTTTTTGTTGTAAAAAAAACCAGTAGTGTCTCCTGATTCTTCAGACACAAATATATCTGTTGAAAATAGTGTGGTGTAGGCCCGAGAAATACAAGTGTGGTTTTGCAGTACCACGGGTCAAATCTCTGTATTATCCTGCTTTTTTGCATTTTTTGCCGTAAAGAAAAACAGTAGTGTCTCCTGATTGTTCAGACACAAATATATCTGTTGAAAATAGTCTGGTGTAGGCCCGAGAAATACAAGTGTGGTTTTGCTGTTCCACGGGTCAAATCTCTGTATTATCCTTCTTTTGGCTTTTTTTGCCGTAAAGAAAAACAGTAGTGTCTCCTGATTGTTCAGACACAAATATGTCTGTTGAAAATAGTCTGGTGTAGGCCCGAGAAATACAAATGTGGTTTTGCAGTTCCACGGGTCAAATCTCTGTATTATCCTTCTTTTGGCACTTTTTGCCGTAAAGAAAAACAGTAGTGTCTCCTGATTGTTCAGACACAAATATATCTGTTGAAAATAGTCTGGTGTAGGCCCGAGAAATACAACTGTGGTTTTGCAGTTCCATGGGTCAAATCTCTGTATTATCCTGCTTTTTTGCATTTTTTTCTGTAAAAAAAACAGTAGTGTCTCCTGATAGTTCGGACACAAATATATCTGTTGAAAATAGTCTGGTGTAGGCCCGAGAAATAAAAGTGTGGTTTTGCAGTTCCATAGGTCAAATCTCTGTATTATCCTGCTTTTTTGCATTTTTTGCTGTAAAGAAAAACAGTAGTGTCTCCTGATTGTTCAGACACAAATATATCTGTTGAAAATAGCCTGGTGTAGGCCCGAGAAATGCAAGTGTGGTTTTGCAGTTCCACAGGTCAAATCTCTGTATTATCCTGCTTTTTTGCATTTTTTGCTGTAAAGAAAAACAGTAGTGTCTCCTGATTTCTTCAGACACAAATATATCTGTTGAAAATAGTCTGGTGTAGGCCCGAGAAATACAAGTGTGGTTTTTCAGTTCCATGGGTCAAATCTCTGTATTATCCTTCTTTTGCCATTTTTTGCCGTAAAATAAAACAGTAGTGTCTCCTGATTGTTCAGACACAAATATATCTGTTGAAAATAGTCTGGCGTAGGCACGAGAAATACAAGTGTGGTTTTGCAGTTCCACGGGTCAATTCTCTGTATTATCCTGCTTTTTTGCATTTTTTGCTGTAAAGAAAAACAGTAGTGTCTCCTCATTGTTCAGACACAAATATATCTGTTGAAAATAGTCAGGTGTATGCCCGAGAAATACAAGTGTGGTTTTGCAGTTCCACGGGTCAAATCTCTGTATTATCCTGCTTTTTTGCATTTTTTGCCCTAAAGAAAAACAGTAGTGTCTCCTGATTGTTCAGACACAAATATATCTGTTGAAAATAGTCTGGTTTAGGCCCGAGAAATACAAGTGTGGTTTTGCAGTTCCATGGGTCAAGTCTCTGTATTATCCTACTTTGCCATTTTTTGCCGTAAAGAAAAACAGTAGTGTCTCCTGATTGTTCAGACACAAATATATCTGTTGAAAATAGTCTGGTGTAGGCCCGAGAAATACAAGTGTAGTTTTGCAGTTCCACGGGTAAAATCTCTGTATTATCCTGCTTTTTTGCATTTTTTGCTGTAAAGAAAAACAGTAGTGTCTCCTGATTGTTCAGACACAAATATATCTGTTGAAAATACTCTGTTGTAGGCCCGAGAAATACTAGTGTGGCTTTGCAGTTCCACAGGTCAAATCTCTGTATTATCCTGCTTTTTTGCATTTTTTGTTGTAAAAAAAAAACAGTAGTGTTTCCTGATTGTTCAGACACAAATATATCTGTTGAAAATAGTCTGGTGTAGGCCCGAGAAATACAAGAGTGGTTTTGAAGTTCCATGGGTCAAATCTCTGTATTATCCTTGTTTTGGCATTTTTTGCCGTAAAGAAAAACAGTACTGTCTCCTGATTGTTCAAACACAAATATATCTGTTGAAAATAGTCTGGTGTAGGCCCGAGAAACACAAGTGTGGTTTTGCAGTTCCACGGGTCAAATCTCTGTATTATCCTCCTTTTTTGCATTTTTTGCTGTAAAGAAAAACAGTAATGTCTCCTGATTGTTCAGACACAAATATATCTGTTGAAAATGGTCTGGTGTAGGCCCGAGAAATAAAAGTGTGGTTTTGTAGTTCCATGGGTCAAATCTCTGTATTATCCTTCTTTTTTGCATTTTTTTGCTGTAAAGAAAAACAGTAGTGTCTCCTGATTGTTTAGACACACATATATCTGTTGAAAATAGTCTGGTGTAGGCCCGAGAAATACAAGTGTGGTTTTGCAGTTCCACCGGTCAAATCTCTGTATTATCCTGCTTTTTGGCATTTTTTGCTCTAAAGAAAAACAGTAGTGTCTCCTGACTTATCAGACACAAATATATCTGTTGAAAATAGTCTGGTGTAGGCCTGAGAAATACAAATGTGGTTTTGCAGTTCCACGGGTCAAATCTCTGTATTATCCTTCTTTTGGCACTTTTTGCTGTAAAGAAAAACAGTAGTGTCTCCTGATTGTTCAGACACAAATATATCTGTTGAAAATAGTCTGGTGTAGGCCCGAGAAATACAAATGTGGTTTTGCAGTTCCACGGGTCAAATCTCTGTATTATCCTTCTTTTGGCACCTTTTGCCGTAAAGAAAAACAGTAGTGTCTCCTGATTGTTCAGACACAAATATATCTGTTGAAAATAGTCTGGTGTAGGCCCGAGAAATAAAAGTGTGGTTTTGCAGTTCCATGGGTCAAATCTCTGTATTATCCTGCTTTTTTGCATTTTTTTCTGTAAAAAAAACAGTAGTGTCTCCTGATAGTTCAGACACAAATATATCTGTTGAAAATAGTCTGGTGTAGGCCCGAGAAATAAAAGTGTGGTTTTGCAGTTCCATAGGTCAAATCTCTGTATTATCCTGCTTTTTTGCATTTTTTGCTGTAAAGAAAAACAGTAGTGTCTCCTGATTGTTCAGACACAAATATATCTGTTGAAAATAGCCTGGTGTAGGCCCAAGAAATACAAGTGTGGTTTTTCAGTTCCACGGGTCAAATCTCTGTATTATCCTGCTTTTTTGCATTTTTTGGTGTAAAGAAAAACAGTAGTGTCTCCTAATTTCTTCAGACACAAATATATCTGTTGAAAATAGTCTGGTGTAGGCCCGAGAAATACAAGTGTGGTTTTTCAGTTCCATGGGTCAAATCTCTGTATTATCCTTCTTTTGCCATTTTTTGCCGTAAAGTAAAACATTAGTGTCTCCTGATTGTTCAGACACAAATATATCTGTTGAAAATAGTCTGGTGTAGGCCCGAGAAATACAAGTGTGGTTTTGCAGTTCCACGGGTCAAATCTCTGTATTATCCTGCTTTTTTGCATTTTTTGCCCTAAAGAAAAAGAGTAGTGTCTGCTGATTGTTCAGACACAAATATATCTGTTGAAAATAGTCTGGTTTAGGCCCGAGAAATACAAGTGTGGTTTTGCAGTTCCATGGGTCAAGTCTCTGTATTATCCTACTTTGCCATTTTTTGCCGTAAAGAAAAACAGTAGTGTCTCCTGATTGTTCAGACACAAATATATCTGTTGAAAATAGTCTGGTGTAGGCCCGAGAAATACAAGTGTAGTTTTGCAGTTCCACGGGTAAAATCTCTGTATTATCCTGCTTTTTTGCATTTTTTGCTGTAAAGAAAAACAGTAGTGTCTCCTGATTGTTCAGACACAAATATATCTGTTGAAAATACTCTGTTGTAGGCCCGAGAAATACTAGTGTGTCTTTGCAGTTCCACAGGTGAAATCTCTGTATTATCCTGCTTTTTTGCATTTTTTGTTGTAAAAAAAAACAGTAGTGTTTCCTGATTGTTCAGACACAAATATATCTGTTGAAAATAGTCAGGTGTATGCCCGAGAAATACAAGTGTGGTTTTGCAGTTCCACGGGTCAAATCTCTGTATTATCCTGCTTTTTTGCATTTTTTGCCCTAAAGAAAAACAGTGGTGTCTCCTGATTGTTCAGACACAAATATATCTGTTGAAAATAGTCTGGTTTAGGCCCTAGAAATACAAGTGTGGTTTTGCAGTTCCATGGGTCAAGTCTCTGTATTATCCTACTTTGCCATTTTTTGCCGTAAAGAAAAACAGTAGTGTCTCCTGATTGTTCAGACACAAATATATCTATTGAAAATAGTCTGGTGTAGGCCCGAGAAATACAAGTGTAGTTTTGCAGTTCCACGGGTAAAATCTCTGTATTATCCTGGTTTTTTGCATTTTTTGCTGTAAAGAAAAACAGTAGTGTCTCCTGATTGTTCAGACACAAATATATCTGTTGAAAATAGTCTGTTGTAGGCCCGAGAAATACTAGTGTGGCTTTGCAGTTCCACGGGTCAAATCTCTGTATGATCCTGCTTTTTTGCATTTTTTGTTGTAAAAAAAACCAGTAGTGTCTTCTGATTGTTCAGACACGAATATATCTGTTGAAAATAGTCTGGTGTAGGCCCGAGAAATACAAGTGTGGTTTTGCAGTACCACGGGTCAAATCTCTGTATTATCCTGCTTTTTTGCATTTTTTGCCGTAAAGAAAAACAGTAGTGTCTCCTGATTGTTCAGACACAAATATATCTGTTGAAAATAGTCTGGTGTAGGCCCGAGAAATACAAGTGTGGTTTTGCTGTTCCACGGGTCAAATCTCTGTATTATCCTTCTTTTGGCTTTTTTTGCCGTAAAGAATAACAGTAGTGTCTCCTGATTGTTCAGACACAAATATATCTGTTGAAAATAGTCTGGTGTAGGCCCGAGAAATACAAATGTGGTTTTGCAGTTCCACGGGTCAAATCTCTGTATTATCCTTCTTTTGGCACTTTTTGCCGTAAAGAAAAACAGTAGTGTCTCCTGATTGTTCAGACACAAATATATCTGTTGAAAATAGTCTGGTGTAGGCCCGAGAAATACAAGTGTGGTTTTGCAGTTCCATGGGTCAAATCTCTGTATTATCCTGCTTTTTTGCATTTTTTTCTGTAAAAAAAACAGTAGTGTCTCCTGATAGTTCAGACACAAATATATCTGTTGAAAATAGTCTGGTGTAGGCCCGAGAAATAAACGTGTGGTTTTGCAGTTCCATAGGTCAAATCTCTGTATTATCCTGCTTTTTTGCATTTTTTGCTGTAAAGAAAAACAGTAGTGTCTCCTGATTGTTCAGACACAAATATATCTGTTGAAAATAGCCTTGTGTAGGCCCGAGAAATACAAGTGTGGTTTTGCAGTTCCACAGGTCAAATCTCTGTATTATCCTGCTTTTTTGCATTTTTTGCTGTAAAGAAAAACAGTAGTGTCTCCTGATTTCTTCAGACACAAATATATCTGTTGAAAATAGTCTGGTGTAGGCCCGAGAAATACAAGTGTGGTTTTTCAGTTCCATGGTTCAAATCTCTGTATTATCCTTCTTTTGCCATTTTTTGCCGTAAAATAAAACAGTAGTGTCTCCTGATTGTTCAGACACAAATATATCTGTTGAAAATAGTCTGGTGTAGGCCCGAGAAATACAAGTGTGGTTTTGCAGTTCCACGGGTCAATTCTCTGTATTATCCTGCTTTTTTGCATTTTTTGCTGTAAAGAAAAACAGTAGTGTCTCCTCATTGTTCAGACACAAATATATCTGTTGAAAATAGTCAGGTGTATGCCCGAGAAATACAAGTGTGGTTTTGCAGTTCCACGGGTCAAATCTCTGTATTATCCTGCTTTTTTGCATTTTTTGCCCTAAAGAAAAACAGTAGTGTCTCCTGATTGTTCAGACACAAATATATCTGTTGAAAATAGTCTGGGTTAGGCCCGAGAAATACAAGTGTGGTTTTGCAGTTCCATGGGTCAAGTCTCTGTATTATCCTACTTTGCCATTTTTTGCCGTAAAGAAAAACAGTAGTGTCTCCTGATTGTTCAGACACAAATATATCTGTTGAAAATAGTCTGGTGTAGGCCCGAGAAATACAAGTGTAGTTTTGTAGTTCCACGGGTAAAATCTCTGTATTATCCTGCTTTTTTGCGTTTTTTGCTGTAAAGAAAAACAGTAGTGTCTCCTGATTGTTCAGACACAAATATATCTGTTGAAAATAGTCTGTTGTAGGCCCGAGAAATACTAGTGTGGCTTTGCAGTTCCACGGGTCAAATCTCTGTATTATCCTGCTTTTTTGCATTTTTTGTTGTAAAAAAAACCAGTAGTGTCTCCTGATTGTTCAGACACAAATATATCTGTTGAAAATAGTCTGGTGTAGGCCCGAGAAATACAAGTGTGGTTTTGCAGTACCACGGGTCAAATCTCTGTATTATCCTGCTTTTTTGCATTTTTTGCCGTAAAGAAAAACAGTAGTGTCTCCTGATTGTTCAGACACAAATATATCTGTTGAAAATAGTCTGGTGTAGGCCCGAGAAATACAAGTGTGGTTTTGCTGTTCCACGGGTCAAATCTCTGTATTATCCTTCTTTTGGCTTTTTTTGCTGTAAAGAAAAACAGTAGTGTCTCCTGATTGTTCAGACACAAATATATCTGTTGAAAATAGTCTGGTGTAGGCCCGAGAAATACAAATGTGGTTTTGCAGTTCCACGGGTCAAATCTCTGTATTATCCTTCTTTTGGCACTTTTTGCCATAAAGAAAAACAGTAGTGTCTCCTGATTGTTCAGACACAAATATATGTGTTGAAAATAGTCTGGTGTAGGCCCGAGAAATACAAGTGTGGTTTTGCAGTTCCATGGGTCAAATCTCTGTATTTTCCTGCTTTTTTGCATTTTTTTCTGTAAAAAAAACAGTAGTGTCTCCTGATAGTTCAGACACAAATATATCTGTTGAAAATAGTCTGGTGTAGGCCCGAGAAATAAAAGTGTGGTTTTGCAGTTCCATAGGTCAAATCTCTGTATTATCCTGCTTTTTTGCATTTTTTGCTGTAAAGAAAAACAGTAGTGTCTCCTGATTGTTAAGACACAAATATATCTGTTGAAAATAGCCTGGTGTAGGCCCGAGAAATACAAGTGTGGTTTTGCAGTTCCACAGTTCAAATCTCTGTATTATCCTGCTTTTTTGCATTTTTTGCTGTAAAGAAAAACAGTAGTGTCTCCTGATTTCTTCAGACACAAATATATCTGTTGAAAATAGTCTGGTGTAGGCCCGAGAAATACAAGTGTGGTTTTTCAGTTCCATGGGTCAAATCTCTGTATTATCCTTCTTTTGCCATTTTTTGCTGTAAAATAAAACAGTAGTGTCTCCTGATTGTTCAGACACAAATATATCTGTTGAAAATAGTCTGGTGTAGGCCCAAGAAATACAAGTGTGGTTTTGCAGTTCCACGGGTCAATTCTCTGTATTATCCTGCTTTTTTGCATTTTTTGCTGTAAAGAAAAACAGTAGTGTCTCCTCATTGTTCAGACACAAATATATCTTTTGAAAATAGTCAGGTGTATGCCCGAGAAATACAAGTGTGGTATTGCAGTTCCACGGGTCAAATCTCTGTATTATCCTGCTTTTTTGCATTTTTTGCCCTAAAGAAAAACAGTAGTGTCTCCTGATTGTTCAGACACAAATATATCTGTTGAAAATAGTCTGGTTTAGGCCCGAGAAATACAAGTGTGGTTTTGCAGTTCCATGGGTCAAGTCTCTGTATTATCCTACTTTGCCATTTTTTGCCGTAAAGAAAAACAGTAGTGTCTCCTGATTGTTCAGACACAAATATATCTGTTGAAAATAGTCTGGTGTAGGCCCGAGAAATACAAGTGTAGTTTTGCAGTTCCACGGGTAAAATCTCTGTATTATCCTGCTTTTTTGCATTTTTTGCTGTAAAGAAAAACAGTAGTGTCTCCTGATTGTTCAGACACAAATATATCTGTTGAAAATACTCTGTTGTAGGCCCGAGAAATACTAGTGTGGCTTTGCAGTTCCACAGGTCAAATCTCTGTATTATCCTGCTTTTTTGCATTTTTTGTTGTAAAAAAAAACAGTAGTGTTTCCTGATTGTTCAGACACAAATATATCTGTTGAAAATAGTCAGGTGTATGCCCGAGAAATACAAGTGTGGTTTTGCAGTTCCACGGGTCAAATCTCTGTATTATCCTGCTTTTTTGCATTTTTTGCCCTAAAGAAAAACAGTAGTGTCTCCTGATTGTTCAGACACAAATATATCTGTTGAAAATAGTCTGGTTTAGGCCCGAGAAATACAAGTGTGGTTTTGCAGTTCCATGGGTCAAGTCTCTGTATTATCCTACTTTGCCATTTTTTGCCATAAAGAAAAACAGTAGTGTCTCCTGATTGTTCAGACACAAATATATCTGTTGAAAATAGTCTGGTGTAGGCCCGAGAAATACAAGTGTAGTTTTGCAGTTCCACGGGTAAAATCTCTGTATTATCCTGCTTTTTTGCATTTTTTGCTGTAAAGAAAAACAGTAGTGTCTCCTGATTGTTCAGACATAAATATATCTGTTGAAAATAGTCTGTTGTAGGCCCGAGAAATACTAGTGTGGCTTTGCAGTTCCACGGGTCAAATCTCTGTATTATCCTGCTTTTTTGCATTTTTTGTTGTAAAAAAAACCAGTAGTGTCTCCTGATTGTTCAGACACAAATATATCTGTTGAAAATAGTCTGGTGTAGGCCCGAGAAATACAAGTGTGGTTTTGCAGTACCACGGGTCAAATCTCTGTATTATCCTGCTTTTTTGCATTTTTTGCCGTAAAGAAAAACAGTAGTGTCTCCTGATTGTTCAGACACAAATATATCTGTTGAAAATAGTCTGGTGTAGGCCCGAGAAACACAAATGTGGTTTTGCAGTTCCACGGGTCAAATCTCTGTATTATCCTTCTTTTGGCACTTTTTGCCGTAAAGAAAAACAGTAGTGTCTCCTGATTGTTCAGACAAAAATATATCTGTTGAAAATAGTCTGGTGTAGGCCCGAGAAATACAAGTGTGGTTTTGCAGTTCCATGGGTCAAATCTCTGTATTATCCTGCTTTTTTGCATTTTTTTCTGTAAAAAAAACAGAAGTGTCTCCTGATAGTTCAGACACAAATATATCTGATGAAAATAGTCTGGTGTAGGCCCGAGAAATAAAAGTGTGGTTTTGCAGTTCCATAGGTCAAATCTCTGTATTATCCTGCTTTTTTGCATTTTTTGCTGTAAAGAAAAACAGTAGTGTCTCCTGATTGTTCAGACACAAATATATCTGTTGAAAATAGCCTGGTGTAGGCCCGAGAAATACAAGTGTGGTTTTGCAGTTCCACAGGTCAAATCTCTGTATTATCCTGCTTTTTTGCATTTTTTGCTGTAAAGAAAAACAGTAGTGTCTCCGGATTTCTTCAGACACAAATATATCTGTTGAAAATAGTCTGGTGTAGGCCCGAGAAATACAAGTGTGGTTTTTCAGTTCCATGGGTCAAATCTCTGTATTATCCTTCTTTTGCCATTTTTTGCCGTAAAATAAAACAGTAGTGTCTCCTGATTGTTCAGACACAAATATATCTGTTGAAAATAGTCTGTTGTAGGCCCGAGAAATACTAGTGTGGCTTTGCAGTTCCACGGGTCAAATCTCTGTATGATCCTGCTTTTTTGCATTTTTTGTTGTAAAAAAAACCAGTAGTGTCTCCTGATTGTTCAGACACAAATATATCTGTTGAAAATAGTCTGGTGTAGGCCCGAGAAATACAAGTGTGGTTTTGCAGTACCACGGGTCAAATCTCTGTATTATCCTGCTTTTTTGCATTTTTTGCCGTAAAGAAAAACAGTAGTGTCTCCTGATTGTTCAGACACAAATATATCTGTTGAAAATAGTCTGGTGTAGGCCCGAGAAATACAAGTGTGGTTTTGCTGTTCCACGGGTCAAATCTCTGTATTATCCTTCTTTTGGCTTTTTTTGCCGTAAAGAATAACAGTAGTGTCTCCTGATTGTTCAGACACAAATATATCTGTTGAAAATAGTCTGGTGTAGGCCCGAGAAATACAAATGTGGTTTTGCAGTTCCACGGGTCAAATCTCTGTATTATCCTTCTTTTGGCACTTTTTGCCGTAAAGAAAAACAGTAGTGTCTCCTGATTGTTCAGACACAAATATATCTGTTGAAAATAGTCTGGTTTAGGCCCGAGAAATACAAGTGTGGTTTTGCAGTTCCATGGGTCAAATCTCTGTATTATCCTGCTTTTTTGCATTTTTTTCTGTAAAAAAAACAGTAGTGTCTCCTGATAGTTCAGACACAAATATATCTGTTGAAAATAGTCTGGTGTAGGCCCGGGAAATAAAAGTGTGGTTTTGCAGTTCCATAGGTCAAATCTCTGTATTATCCTGCTTTTTTGCATTTTTTGCTGTAAAGAAAAACAGTAGTGTCTCCTGATTGTTCAGACACAAATATATCTGTTGAAAATAGCCTGGTGTAGGCCCGAGAAATACAAGTGTGGTTTTGCAGTTCCACAGGTCAAATCTCTGTATTATCCTGCTTTTTTGCATTTTTTGCTGTAAAGAAAAACAGTAGTGTCTCCTGATTTCTTCAGACACAAATATATCTGTTGAAAATAGTCTGGTGTAGGCCCGAGAAATACAAGTGTGGTTTTTCAGTTCCATGGTTCAAATCTCTGTATTATCCTTCTTTTGCCATTTTTTGCCGTAAAATAAAACAGTAGTGTCTCCTGATTGTTCAGACACAAATATATCTGTTGAAAATAGTCTGGTGTAGGCCCGAGAAATACAAGTGTGGTTTTGCAGTTCCACGGGTCAATTCTCTGTATTATCCTGCTTTTTTGCATTTTTTGCTGTAAAGAAAAACAGTAGTGTCTCCTCATTGTTCAGACACAAATATATCTGTTGAAAATAGTCAGGTGTATGCCCGAGAAATACAAGTGTGGTTTTGCAGTTCCACGGGTCAAATCTCTGTATTATCCTGCTTTTTTGCATTTTTTGCCCTAAAGAAAAACAGTAGTGTCTCCTGATTGTTCAGACACAAATATATCTGTTGAAAATAGTCTGGGTTAGGCCCGAGAAATACAAGTGTGGTTTTGCAGTTCCATGGGTCAAGTCTCTGTATTATCCTACTTTGCCATCTTTTGCCGTAAAGAAAAACAGTAGTGTCTCCTGATTGTTCAGATACAAATATATCTGTTGAAAATAGTCTGGTGTAGGCCCGAGAAATACAAGTGTAGTTTTGTAGTTCCACGGGTAAAATCTCTGTATTATCCTGCTTTTTTGCGTTTTTTGCTGTAAAGAAAAACAGTAGTGTCTCCTGATTGTTCAGACACAAATATATCTGTTGAAAATAGTCTGTTGTAGGCCCGAGAAATACTAGTGTGGCTTTGCAGTTCCACGGGTCAAATCTCTGTATTATCCTGCTTTTTTGCATTTTTTGTTGTAAAAAAAACCAGTAGTGTCTCCTGATTGTTCAGACACAAATATATCTGTTGAAAATAGTCTGGTGTAGGCCCGAGAAATACAAGTGTGGTTTTGCAGTACCACGGGTCAAATCTCTGTATTATCCTGCTTTTTTGCATTTTTTGCCGTAAAGAAAAACAGTAGTGTCTCCTGATTGTTCAGACACAAATATATCTGTTGAAAATAGTCTGGTGTAGGCCCGAGAAATACAAGTGTGGTTTTGCTGTTCCACGGGTCAAATCTCTGTATTATCCTTCTTTTGGCTTTTTTTGCTGTAAAGAAAAACAGTAGTGTCTCCTGATTGTTCAGACACAAATATATCTGTTGAAAATAGTCTGGTGTAGGCCCGAGAAATACAAATGTGGTTTTGCAGTTCCACGGGTCAAATCTCTGTATTATCCTTCTTTTGGCACTTTTTGCCATAAAGAAAAACAGTAGTGTCTCCTGATTGTTCAGACACAAATATATCTGTTGAAAATAGCCTGGTGTAGGCCCGAGAAATACAAGTGTGGTTTTGCAGTTCCACAGGTCAAATCTCTGTATTATCCTGCTTTTTTGCATTTTTTGCTGTAAAGAAAAACAGTAGTGTCTCCTGATTTCTTCAGACACAAATATATCTGTTGAAAATAGTCTGGTGTAGGCCCGAGAAATACAAGTGTGGTTTTTCAGTTCCATGGTTCAAATCTCTGTATTATCCTTCTTTTGCCATTTTTTGCCGTAAAATAAAACAGTAGTGTCTCCTGATTGTTCAGACACAAATATATCTGTTGAAAATAGTCTGGTGTAGGCCCGAGAAATACAAGTGTGGTTTTGCAGTTCCACGGGTCAATTCTCTGTATTATCCTGCTTTTTTGCATTTTTTGCTGTAAAGAAAAACAGTAGTGTCTCCTCATTGTTCAGACACAAATATATCTGTTGAAAATAGTCAGGTGTATGCCCGAGAAATACAAGTGTGGTTTTGCAGTTCCACGGGTCAAATCTCTGTATTATCCTGCTTTTTTGCATTTTTTGCCCTAAAGAAAAACAGTAGTGTCTCCTGATTGTTCAGACACAAATATATCTGTTGAAAATAGTCTGGGTTAGGCCCGAGAAATACAAGTGTGGTTTTGCAGTTCCATGGGTCAAGTCTCTGTATTATCCTACTTTGCCATCTTTTGCCGTAAAGAAAAACAGTAGTGTCTCCTGATTGTTCAGACACAAATATATCTGTTGAAAATAGTCTGGTGTAGGCCCGAGAAATACAAGTGTAGTTTTGTAGTTCCACGGGTAAAATCTCTGTATTATCCTGCTTTTTTGCGTTTTTTGCTGTAAAGAAAAACAGTAGTGTCTCCTGATTGTTCAGACACAAATATATCTGTTGAAAATAGTCTGTTGTAGGCCCGAGAAATACTAGTGTGGCTTTGCAGTTCCACGGGTCAAATCTCTGTATTATCCTGCTTTTTTGCATTTTTTGTTGTAAAAAAAACCAGTAGTGTCTCCTGATTGTTCAGACACAAATATATCTGTTGAAAATAGTCTGGTGTAGGCCCGAGAAATACAAGTGTGGTTTTGCAGTACCACGGGTCAAATCTCTGTATTATCCTGCTTTTTTGCATTTTTTGCCGTAAAGAAAAACAGTAGTGTCTCCTGATTGTTCAGACACAAATATATCTGTTGAAAATAGTCTGGTGTAGGCCCGAGAAATACAAGTGTGGTTTTGCTGTTCCACGGGTCAAATCTCTGTATTATCCTTCTTTTGGCTTTTTTTGCTGTAAAGAAAAACAGTAGTGTCTCCTGATTGTTCAGACACAAATATATCTGTTGAAAATAGTCTGGTGTAGGCCCGAGAAATACAAATGTGGTTTTGCAGTTCCACGGGTCAAATCTCTGTATTATCCTTCTTTTGGCACTTTTTGCCATAAAGAAAAACAGTAGTGTCTCCTGATTGTTCAGACACAAATATATCTGTTGAAAATAGTCTGGTGTAGGCCCGAGAAATACAAGTGTGGTTTTGCAGTTCCATGGGTCAAATCTCTGTATTTTCCTGCTTTTTTGCATTTTTTTCTGTAAAAAAAACAGTAGTGTCTCCTGATAGTTCAGACACAAATATATCTGTTGAAAATAGTCTGGTGTAGGCCCGAGAAATAAAAGTGTGGTTTTGCAGTTCCATAGGTCAAATCTCTGTATTATCCTGTTTTTTTGCATTTTTTGCTGTAAAGAAAAACAGTAGTGTCTCCTGATTGTTAAGACACAAATATATCTGTTGAAAATAGCCTGGTGTAGGCCCGAGAAATACAAGTGTGGTTTTGCAGTTCCACAGGTCAAATCTCTGTATTATCCTGCTTTTTTGCATTTTTTGCTGTAAAGAAAAACAGTAGTGTCTCCTGATTTCTTCAGACACAAATATATCTGTTGAAAATAGTCTGGTGTAGGCCCGAGAAATACAAGTGTGGTTTTTCAGTTCCATGGGTCAAATCTCTGTATTATCCTTCTTTTGCCATTTTTTGCTGTAAAATAAAACAGTAGTGTCTCCTGATTGTTCAGACACAAATATATCTGTTGAAAATAGTCTGGTGTAGGCCCGAGAAATACAAGTGTGGTTTTGCAGTTCCACGGGTCAATTCTCTGTATTATCCTGCTTTTTTGCATTTTTTGCTGTAAAGAAAAACAGTAGTGTCTCCTCATTGTTCAGACACAAATATATCTGTTGAAAATAGTCAGGTGTATGCCCGAGAAATAAAAGTGTGGTATTGCAGTTCCACTGGTCAAATCTCTGTATTATCCTGCTTTTTTTCATTTTTTGCCCTAAAGAAAAACAGTAGTGTCTCCTGATTGTTCAGACACAAATATATCTGTTGAAAATAGTCTGGTTTAGGCCCGAGAAATACAAGTGTGGTTTTGCAGTTCCATGGGTCAAGTCTCTGTATTATCCTACTTTGCCATTTTTTGCCGTAAAGAAAAACAGTAGTGTCTCCTGATTGTTCAGACACAAATATATCTGTTGAAAATAGTCTGGTGTAGGCCCGAGAAATACAAGTGTAGTTTTGCAGTTCCACGGGTAAAATCTCTGTATTATCCTGCTTTTTTGCATTTTTTGCTGTAAAGAAAAACAGTAGTGTCTCCTGATTGTTCAGACACAAATATATCTGTTGAAAATACTCTGTTGTAGGCCCGAGAAATACTAGTGTGGCTTTGCAGTTCCACAGGTCAAATCTCTGTATTATCCTGCTTTTTTGCATTTTTTGTTGTAAAAAAAAACAGTAGTGTTTCCTGATTGTTCAGACACAAATATATCTGTTGAAAATAGTCAGGTGTATGCCCGAGAAATACAAGTGTGGTTTTGCAGTTCCACGGGTCAAATCTCTGTATTATCCTGCTTTTTTGCATTTTTTGCCCTAAAGAAAAACAGTAGTGTCTCCTGATTGTTCAGACACAAATATATCTGTTGAAAATAGTCTGGTTTAGGCCCGAGAAATACAAGTGTGGGTTTGCAGTTCCATGGGTCAAGTCTCTGTATTATCCTACTTTGCCATTTTTTGCCATAAAGAAAAACAGTAGTGTCTCCTGATTGTTCAGACACAAATATATCTGTTGAAAATAGTCTGGTGTAGGCCCGAGAAATACAAGTGTAGTTTTGCAGTTCCACGGGTAAAATCTCTGTATTATCCTGCTTTTTTGCATTTTTTGCTGTAAAGAAAAACAGTAGTGTCTCCTGATTGTTCAGACACAAATATATCTGTTGAAAATAGTCTGTTGTAGGCCCGAGAAATACTAGTGTGGCTTTGCAGTTCCACGGGTCAAATCTCTGTATTATCCTGCTTTTTTGCATTTTTTGTTGTAAAAAAAACCAGTAGTGTCTCCTGATTGTTCAGACACAAATATATCTGTTGAAAATAGTCTGGTGTACGCCCGAGAAATACAAGTGTGGTTTTGCAGTACCACGGGTCAAATCTCTGTATTATCCTGCTTTTTTGCATTTTTTGCCGTAAAGAAAAACAGTAGTGTCTCCTGATTGTTCAGACACAAATATATCTGTTGAAAATAGTCTGGTGTAGGCCCGAGAAATACAAATGTGGTTTTGCAGTTCCACGGGTCAAATCTCTGTATTATCCTTCTTTTGGCACTTTTTGCCGTAAAGAAAAACAGTAGTGTCTCCTGATTGTTCAGACAAAAATATATCTGTTGAAAATAGTCTGGTGTAGGCCCGAGAAATACAAGTGTGGTTTTGCAGTTCCATGGGTCAAATCTCTGTATTATCCTGCTTTTTTGCATTTTTTTCTGTAAAAAAAACAGAAGTGTCTCCTGATAGTTCAGACACAAATATATCTGATGAAAATAGTCTGGTGTAGGCCCGAGAAATAAAAGTGTGGTTTTGCAGTTCCATAGGTCAAATCTCTGTATTATCCTGCTTTTTTGCATTTTTTGCTGTAAAGAAAAACAGTAGTGTCTCCTGATTGTTCAGACACAAATATATCTGTTGAAAATAGCCTGGTGTAGGCCCGAGAAATACAAGTGTGGTTTTGCAGTTCCACAGGTCAAATCTCTGTATTATCCTGCTTTTTTGCTTTTTTTGCTGTAAAGAAAAACAGTAGTGTCTCCGGATTTCTTCAGACACAAATATATCTGTTGAAAATAGTCTGGTGTAGGCCCGAGAAATACAAGTGTGGTTTTTCAGTTCCATGGGTCAAATCTCTGTATTATCCTTCTTTTGCCATTTTTTGCCGTAAAATAAAACAGTAGTGTCTCCTGATTGTTCAGACACAAATATATCTGTTGAAAATAGTCTGGTGTAGGCCCGAGAAATACAAGTGTGGTTTTGCAGTTCCACGGGTCAATTCTCTGTATTATCCTGCTTTTTTGCATTTTTTGCTGTAAAGAAAAACAGTAGTGTCTCCTCATTGTTCAGACACAAATATATCTGTTGAAAATAGTCAGGTGTATGCCCGAGAAATACAAGTGTGGTTTTGCAGTTCCACGGGTCAAATCTCTGTATTATCCTGCTTTTTTGCATTTTTTGCCCTAAAGAAAAACAGTAGTGTCTCCTGATTGTTCAGACACAAATATATCTGTTGAAAATAGTCTGGTTTAGGCCCGAGAAATACAAGTGTGGTTTTGCAGTTCCATGGGTCAAGTCTCTGTATTATCCTACTTTGCCATTTTTTGCCGTAAAGAAAAACAGTAGTGTCTCCTGATTGTTCAGACACAAATATATCTGTTGAAAATAGTCTGGTGTAGGCCCGAGAAATACAAGTGTAGTTTTGCAGTTCCACGGGTAAAATCTCTGTATTATCCTGCTTTTTTGCATTTTTTGCTGTAAAGAAAAACAGTAGTGTCTCCTGATTGTTCAGACACAAATATATCTGTTGAAAATACTCTGCTGTAGGCCCGAGAAATACTAGTGTGGCTTTGCAGTTCCACAGGTCAAATTTCTGTATTATCCTGCTTTTTTGCATTTTTTGTTGTAAAAAAAAACAGTAGTGTTTCCTGATTGTTCAGACACAAATATATCTGTTGAAAATAGTCAGGTGTATGCCCGAGAAATACAAGTGTTGTTTTGCAGTTCCACGGGTCAAATCTCTGTATTATCCTACTTTGCCATTTTTTGCCGTAAAGAAAAACAGTAGTGTCTCCTGATTGTTCAGACACAAATATATCTGTTGAAAATAGTCTGGTGTAGGCCCGAGAAATACAAGTGTGGTTTTGCTGTACCACGGGTCAAATCTCTGTATTATCCTGCTTTTTTTCATTTTTTGCCATAAAGAAAAACAGTAGTGTCTTCTGATTGTTCAGACACAAATATATCTGTTGAAAATAGTCTGGTGTAGGCCCGAGAAATACAAGTGTGGTTTTGCTGTTCCACGGGTCAAATCTCTGTATTATCCTTCTTTTGGCTTTTTTTGCCGTAAAGAAAAACAGTAGTGTCTCCTGATTGTTCAGACACAAATATATCTGTTGAAAATAGTCTGGTGTAGGCCCGAGAAATACAAATGTGGTTTTTCAGTTCCACGGGTCAAATCTCTGTATTATCCTGCTTTTTTGCATTTTTTGCTGCAAAGAATAACAGTAGTGCCTCCTGATTGTTCAGACACAAATATATCTGTTGAAAATAGTCTGGTGTAGGCCCGAGAAATAAAAGTGTGGTTTTGCAGTTCCACAGGTCAAATCTCTGTATTATCCTTCTTTTTTCATTTTTTGCCGTAAAGAAAAACAGTATTGTCTCCTGATTGTTCAGACATAAATATATCTGTTGAAAATAGTCTGGTGTAGGCCCGAGAAATACAAGTGTGGTTTTGCCGTTCCACGGGTCAAATCTCTGTATTATCCTGCTTTTTTGCATTTTTTGCTGTAAAGAAAACAGTAGTGTCTCCTGATTGTTCAGACACAAATATATCTGTTGAAAATAGTCTGGTGTAGGCCCGAGAAATACAAGTGTGGTTTTGCAGTTCCACGGGTCAAATCTCTGTATTATCCTGCTTTTTTGCATTTTTTGCTGTAAAGAATAACAGTAGGGCCTCCTGATTGTTCAGACACAAATATATCTGTTGAAAATAGTCTGGTGTAGGCCTGAGAAATAAAAGTGTGGTTTTGCAGTTCCATGGGTCAATTCTCTGTATTATCCTTCTTTTGGCATTTTTTGCCGTAAAGTAAAACAGTTGTGTCTCCTGATTGTTCAGACACAAATATATCTGTTGAAAATAGTCTGGTGTAGGCCCGAGAAATACAAATGTGGTTTTGCTGTTCCACGGGTCAAATCTCTGTATTATCCTGCTTTTTTGCATTTTTTGCTGTAAAGAAAACAGTAGTGTCTCCTGATTGTTCAGACACAAATATATCTGTTGAAAATAGTCTGGTGTAGGCCCGAGAAATACAAGTGTGGTTTTGCAGCTCCACGGGTCAAATCTCTGTATTATCCTGCTTTTTGGCTTTTTTTGCTGTAAAGAAAAACAGTAGTGTCTCCTGATTGTTCAGACACAAATATATCTGTTGAAAATAGTCTGGTGTAGGCCCGAGAAATACTAGTGTGGTTTTGCAGTTCCACGGGTCAAATCTCTGTATTATCCTGCTTTTTGGCTTTTTTTGCTGTAAAGAAAAACAGTAGTGTCTCCTGATTGTTCAGACACAAATATATCTGTTGAAAATAGTCTGGTGTAGGCCCGAAAAATACAAGTGTGGTTTTGCAGTTCCACGGGTCAAGTCTCTGTATTATCCTACTTTGCCATTTTTTGCCATAAAGAAAAACAGTAGTGTCTCCTGATTGCTCAGACACAAATATATCTGTTGAAAATAGTCTGGTGTAGGCCCGAGAAATACAAGTGTAGTTTTGCAGTTCCACGGGTAAAATCTCTGTATTATCCTGCTTTTTTGCATTTTTTGCTGTAAAGAAAAACAGTAGTGTCTCCTGATTGTTCAGACACAAATATATCTGTTGAAAATAATCTGGTGTAGGCCCGAGAAATACAAATGTGGTTTTTCAGTTCCATGGGTCAAATCTCTGTATTATCCTTCTTTTGCCATTTTTTGCCGTAAAGTAAAACAGTAGTGTCTCCTGATTGTTCAGACACAAATATATCTGTTGAAAATAGTCTGGTGTAGGCCCGAGAAATACAAGTGTGGTTTTGCAGTTCCACGGGTCAATTCTCTGTATTATCCTGCTTTTTTGCATTTTTTGCTGTAAAGAAAAACAGTAGCGTCTCCTCATTGTTCAGACACAAAAATATATCTCTTGAAAATAGTCAGGTGTATGCCCGAGAAATACAAGTGTGGTTTTGCAGTTCCATGGGTCAATTCTCTGTATTATCCTTCTTTTGGCATTTTTTGCCGTAAAGAAAAACAGTAGTGTCTCATGATTGCTCAGACACAAATATATCTGTTGAAAATAGTCTGGTGTAGGCCCGAGAAATACAAGTGTGGTTTTGCAGTTCCACGGGTCAAGTCTCTGTATTATCCTACTTTGCCATTTTTTGCCATAAAGAAAAACAGTAGTGTCTCATGATTGCTCAGACACAAATATATCTGTTGAAAATAGTCTGGTGTAGGCCCGAGAAATACAAGTGTAGTTTTGCAGTTCCACGGGTAAAATCTCTGTATTATCCTGCTTTTTTGCATTTTTTGCTGTAAAGGAAAACAGTAGTGTCACCTGATTGTTCAGACACAAATATATCTGTTGAAAATAGTCTGGTGTAGGCCCGAGAAATACAAATGTGGTTTTTCAGTTCCATGGTTGAAATCTCTGTATTATCCTTCTTTTGCCATTTTTTGCCGTAAAGTAAAACAGTAGTGTCTCCTGATTGTTCAGACACAAATATATCTGTTGAAAATAGTCTGGTGTAGGCCCGAGAAATACAAGTGTGGTTTTGCAGTTCCACGGGTCAAATCTCTGTATTATCCTGCTTTTTTGCATTTTTTGCCCTAAAGAAAAACAGTAGTGTCTCCTGATTGTTCAGACACAAATATGTCTGTTGAAAATAGTCTGGTGTAGGCCCGAGAAATAGAAGTGTGGTTTTGCAGTTCCACGGGTCAATTGTCTGTATTATCCTGCTTTTTTGCATTTTTTGCTGTAAAGAAAAACAGTAGTGTCTCCTGATTTCTTCAGACACAAATATATCTGTTGAAAATAGTCTGGTGTAGGCCCGAGAAATACAAGTGTGGTTTTTCAGTTCCATGGTTCAAATCTCTGTATTATCCTTCTTTTGCCATTTTTTGCCGTAAAATAAAACAGTAGTGTCTCCTGATTGTTCAGACACAAATATATCTGTTGAAAATAGTCTGGTGTAGGCCCGAGAAATACAAGTGTGGTTTTGCAGTTCCACGGGTCAATTCTCTGTATTATCCTGCTTTTTTGCATTTTTTGCTGTAAAGAAAAACAGTAGTGTCTCCTCATTGTTCAGACACAAATATATCTGTTGAAAATAGTCAGGTGTATGCCCGAGAAATACAAGTGTGGTTTTGCAGTTCCACGGGTCAAATCTCTGTATTATCCTGCTTTTTTGCATTTTTTGCCCTAAAGAAAAACAGTAGTGTCTCCTGATTGTTCAGACACAAATATATCTGTTGAAAATAGTCTGGGTTATGCCCGAGAAATACAAGTGTGGTTTTGCAGTTCCATGGGTCAAGTCTCTGTATTATCCTACTTTGCCATTTTTTGCCGTAAAGAAAAACAGTAGTGTCTCCTGATTGTTCAGACACAAATATATCTGTTGAAAATAGTCTGGTGTAGGCCCGAGAAATACAAGTGTAGTTTTGTAGTTCCACGGGTAAAATCTCTGTATTATCCTGCTTTTTTGCGTTTTTTGCTGTAAAGAAAAACAGTAGTGTCTCCTGATTGTTCAGACACAAATATATCTGTTGAAAATAGTCTGTTGTAGGCCCGAGAAATACTAGTGTGGCTTTGCAGTTCCACGGGTCAAATCTCTGTATTATCCTGCTTTTTTGCATTTTTTGTTGTAAAAAAAACCAGTAGTGTCTCCTGATTGTTCAGACACAAATATATCTGTTGAAAATAGTCTGGTGTAGGCCCGAGAAATACAAGTGTGGTTTTGCAGTACCACGGGTCAAATCTCTGTATTATCCTGCTTTTTTGCATTTTTTGCCGTAAAGAAAAACAGTAGTGTCTCCTGATTGTTCAGACACAAATATATCTGTTGAAAATAGTCTGGTGTAGGCCCGAGAAATACAAGTGTGGTTTTGCTGTTCCACGGGTCAAATCTCTGTATTATCCTTCTTTTGGCTTTTTTTGCTGTAAAGAAAAACAGTAGTGTCTCCTGATTGTTCAGACACAAATATATCTGTTGAAAATAGTCTGGTGTAGGCCCGAGAAATACAAATGTGGTTTTGCAGTTCCACGGGTCAAATCTCTGTATTATCCTTCTTTTGGCACTTTTTGCCATAAAGAAAAACAGTAGTGTCTCCTGATTGTTCAGACACAAATATATCTGTTGAAAATAGTCTGGTGTAGGCCCGAGAAATACAAGTGTGGTTTTGCAGTTCCATGGGTCAAATCTCTGTATTTTCCTGCTTTTTTGCATTTTTTTCTGTAAAAAAAACAGTAGTGTCTCCTGATAGTTCAGACACAAATATATCTGTTGAAAATAGTCTGGTGTAGGCCCGAGAAATAAAAGTGTGGTTTTGCAGTTCCATAGGTCAAATCTCTGTATTATCCTGCTTTTTTGCATTTTTTGCTGTAAAGAAAAACAGTAGTGTCTCCTGATTGTTAAGACACAAATATATCTGTTGAAAATAGCCTGGTGTAGGCCCGAGAAATACAAGTGTGGTTTTGCAGTTCCACAGGTCAAATCTCTGTATTATCCTGCTTTTTTGCATTTTTTGCTGTAAAGAAAAACAGTAGTGTCTCCTGATTTCTTCAGACACAAATATATCTGTTGAAAATAGTCTGGTGTAGGCCCGAGAAATACAAGTGTGGTTTTTCAGTTCCATGGGTCAAATCTCTGTATTATCCTTCTTTTGCCATTTTTTGCTGTAAAATAAAACAGCAGTGTCTCCTGATTGTTCAGACACAAATATATCTGTTGAAAATAGTCTGGTGTAGGCCCGAGAAATACAAGTGTGGTTTTGCAGTTCCACGGGTCAATTCTCTGTATTATCCTGCTTTTTTGCATTTTTTGCTGTAAAGAAAAACAGTAGTGTCTCCTCATTGTTCAGACACAAATATATCTGTTGAAAATAGTCAGGTGTATGCCCGAGAAATACAAGTGTGGTATTGCAGTTCCACGGGTCAAATCTCTGTATTATCCTGCTTTTTTGCATTTTTTGCCCTAAAGAAAAACAGTAGTGTCTCCTGATTGTTCAGACACAAATATATCTGTTGAAAATAGTCTGGTTTAGGCCCGAGAAATACAAGTGTGGTTTTGCAGTTCCATGGGTCAAGTCTCTGTATTATCCTACTTTGCCATTTTTTGCCGTAAAGAAAAACAGTAGTGTCTCCTGATTGTTCAGACACAAATATATCTGTTGAAAATAGTCTGGTGTAGGCCCGAGAAATACAAGTGTAGTTTTGGAGTTCCACGGGTAAAATCTCTGTATTATCCTGCTTTTTTGCATTTTTTGCTGTAAAGAAAAACAGTAGTGTCTCCTGATTGTTCAGACACAAATATATCTGTTGAAAATACTCTGTTGTAGGCCCGAGAAATACTAGTGTGGCTTTGCAGTTCCACAGGTCAAATCTCTGTATTATCCTGCTTTTTTGCATTTTTTGTTGTAAAAAAAAACAGTAGTGTTTCCTGATTGTTCAGACACAAATATATCTGTTGAAAATAGTCAGGTGTATGCCCGAGAAATACAAGTGTGGTTTTGCAGTTCCACGGGTCAAATCTCTGTATTATCCTGCTTTTTTGCATTTTTTGTTGTAAAAAAAACCAGTAGTGTCTCCTGATTGTTCAGACACAAATATATCTGTTGAAAATAGTCTGGTGTAGGCCCGAGAAATACAAGTGTGGTTTTGCAGTACCACGGGTCAAATCTCTGTATTATCCTGCTTTTTTGCATTTTTTGCCGTAATGAAAAACAGTAGTGTCTCCTGATTGTTCAGACACAAATATATCTGTTGAAAATAGTCTGGTGTAGGCCCGAGAAATACAAATGTGGTTTTGCAGTTCCACGGGTCAAATCTCTGTATTATCCTTCTTTTGGCACTTTTTGCCGTAAAGAAAAACAGTAGTGTCTCCTGATTGTTCAGACAAAAATATATCTGTTAAAAATAGTCTGGTGTAGGCCCGAGAAATACAAGTGTGGTTTTGCAGTTCCATGGGTCAAATCTCTGTATTATCCTGCTTTTTTGCATTTTTTGTTGTAAAAAAAAACAGTAGTGTTTCCTGATTGTTCAGACACAAATATATCTGTTGAAAATAGTCAGGTGTATGCCCGAGAAATACAAGTGATGTTTTGCAGTTCCACGGGTCAAATCTCTGTATTATCCTACTTTGCCATTTTTTGCCGTAAAGAAAAACAGTAGTGTCTCCTGATTGTTCAGACACAAATATATCTGTTGAAAATAGTCTGGTGTAGGCCCGAGAAATACAAGTGTGGTTTTGCTGTTCCACGGGTCAAATCTCTGTATTATCCTTCTTTTGGCTTTTTTTGCCGTAAAGAAAAACAGTAGTGTCTCCTGATTGTTCAGACACAAATATATCTGTTGAAAATAGTCTGGTGTAGGCCCGAGAAATACAAATGTGGTTTTTCAGTTCCACGGGTCAAATCTCTGTATTATCCTGCTTTTTTGCATTTTTTGCTGCAAAGAATAACAGTAGTGCCTCCTGATTGTTCAGACACAAATATATCTGTTGAAAATAGTCTGGTGTAGGCCCGAGAAATAAAAGTGTGGTTTTGCAGTTCCACAGGTCAAATCTCTGTATTATCCTTCTTTTTTCATTTTTTGCCGTAAAGAAAAACAGTATTGTCTCCTGATTGTTCAGACATAAATATATCTGTTGAAAATAGTCTGGTGTAGGCCCGAGAAATACAAGTGTGGTTTTGCCGTTCCACGGGTCAAATCTCTGTATTATCCTGCTTTTTTGCATTTTTTGCTGTAAAGAAAACAGTAGTGTCTCCTGATTGTTCAGACACAAATATATCTGTTGAAAATAGTCTGGTGTAGGCCCGAGAAATACAAATGTGGTTTTGCAGTTCCACGGGTCAAATCTCTGTATTATCCTGCTTTTTTGCATTTTTTGCTGTAAAGAATAACAGTAGGGCCTCCTGATTGTTCAGACACAAATATATCTGTTGAAAATAGTCTGGTGTAGGCCTGAGAAATAAAAGTGTGGTTTTGCAGTTCCATGGGTCAATTCTCTGTATTATCCTTCTTTTGGCATTTTTTGCCGTAAAGAAAAACAGTAGTGTCTCCTGATTGTTCAGACACAAATATATCTGTTGAAAATAGTCTGGTGTAGGCCCGAGAAATACAAATGTGGTTTTGCTGTTCCACGGGTCAAATCTCTGTATTATCCTGCTTTTTTGCATTTTTTGCTGTAAAGAAAACAGTAGTGTCTCCTGATTGTTCAGACACAAATATATCTGTTGAAAATAGTCTGGTGTAGGCCCGAGAAATACAAGTGTGGTTTTGCAGCTCCACGGGTCAAATCTCTGTATTATCCTGCTTTTTGGCTTTTTTTGCTGTAAAGAAAAACAGTAGTGTCTCCTGATTGTTCAGACACAAATATATCTGTTGAAAATAGTCTGGTGTAGGCCCGAGAAATACTAGTGTGGTTTTGCAGTTCCACGGGTCAAATCTCTGTATTATCCTGCTTTTTGGCTTTTTTTGCTGTAAAGAAAAACAGTAGTGTCTCCTCATTGTTCAGACACAAATATATCTGTTGAAAATAGTCTGGTGTAGGCCCGAAAAATACAAGTGTGGTTTTGCAGTTCCACGGGTCAAGTCTCTGTATTATCCTACTTTGCCATTTTTTGCCATAAAGAAAAACAGTAGTGTCTCCTGATTGCTCAGACACAAATATATCTGTTGAAAATAGTCTGGTGTAGGCCCGAGAAATACAAGTGTAGTTTTGCAGTTCCACGGGTAAAATCTCTGTATTATCCTGCTTTTTTGCATTTTTTGCTGTAAAGAAAAACAGTAGTGTCTCCTGATTGTTCAGACACAAATATATCTGTTGAAAATAATCTGGTGTAGGCCCGAGAAATACAAATGTGGTTTTTCAGTTCCATGGGTCAAATCTCTGTATTATCCTTCTTTTGCCATTTTTTGCCGTAAAGTAAAACAGTAGTGTCTCCTGATTGTTCAGACACAAATATATCTGTTGAAAATAGTCTGGTGTAGGCCCGAGAAATACAAGTGTGGTTTTGCAGTTCCACGGGTCAATTCTCTGTATTATCCTGCTTTTTTGCATTTTTTGCTGTAAAGAAAAACAGTAGCGTCTCCTCATTGTTCAGACACAAAAATATATCTCTTGAAAATAGTCAGGTGTATGCCCGAGAAATACAAGTGTGGTTTTGCAGTTCCATGGGTCAATTCTCTGTATTATCCTTCTTTTGGCATTTTTTGCCGTAAAGAAAAACAGTAGTGTCTCCTGATTGTTCAGACACAAATATATCTGTTGAAAATAGTCTGGTGTAGGCCCGAGAAATACAAATGTGGTTTTGCTGTTCCACGGGTCAAATCTCTGTATTATCCTGCTTTTTTGCATTTTTTGCTGTAAAGAAAACAGTAGTGTCTCCTGATTGTTCAGACACAAATATATCTGTTGAAAATAGTCTGGTGTAGGCCCGAGAAATACAAGTGTGGTTTTGCAGCTCCACGGGTCAAATCTCTGTATTATCCTGCTTTCTGGCTTTTTTTGCTGTAAAGAAAAACAGTAGTGTTTCCTGATTGTTCAGACACAAATATATCTGTTGAAAATAGTCTGGTGTAGGCCCGAGAAATACAAGTGTGGTTTTGCAGTTCCACGGGTCAAATCTCTGTATTATCCTGCTTTTTGGCTTTTTTTGCTGTAAAGAAAAACAGTAGTGTCTCCTGATTGTTCAGACACAAATATATCTGTTGAAAATAGTCTGGTGTAGGCCCGAGAAATACAAGTGTGGTTTTGCAGTTCCACGGGTCAAGTCTCTGTATTATCCTACTTTGCCATTTTTTGCCATAAAGAAAAACAGTAGTGTCTCCTGATTGCTCAGACACAAATATATCTGTTGAAATTAGTCTGGTGCAGGCCCGAGAAATACAAGTGTAGTTTTGCAGTTCCACGGGTAAAATCTCTGTATTATCCTGCTTTTTTGCATTTTTTGCTGTAAAGGAAAACAGTAGTGTCACCTGATTGTTCAGACACAAATATATCTGTTGAAAATAGTCTGGTGTAGGCCCGAGAAATACAAATGTGGTTTTTCAGTTCCATGGTTGAAATCTCTGTATTATCCTTCTTTTGCCATTTTTTGCCGTAAAGTAAAACAGTAGTGTCTCCTGATTGCTCAGACACAAATATATCTGTTGAAAATAGTCTGGTGTAGGCCCGAGAAATACAAGTGTGGTTTTGCAGTTCCACGGGTCAAATCTCTGTATTATCCTGCTTTTTTGCATTTTTTGCCCTAAAGAAAAACAGTAGTGTCTCCTGATTGTTCAGACACAAATATGTCTGTTGAAAATAGTCTGGTGTAGGCCCGAGAAATAGAAGTGTGGTTTTGCAGTTCCACGGGTCAATTGTCTGTATTATCCTGCTTTTTTGCATTTTTTGCTGTAAAGAAAAACAGTAGTGTCTCCTCATTGTTCAGACACAAATATATCTGTTGAAAAAAATAGTCAGGTGTATGCCCGAGAAATACAAGTGTGGTTTTGCAGTTCCACGTGTCAAATCTCTGTATTATCCTGCATTTTTGCATTTTTTGCCCTAAAGAAAAACAGTAGTGTCTCCTGATAGTTCAGACACAAATATATCTGTTGAAAATAGTCTGGTGTAGGCCCGAGAAATAAAAGTGTGGTTTTGCAGTTCCATAGGTCAAATCTCTGTATTATCCTGCTTTTTTGCATTTTTTGCTGTAAAGAAAACAGTAGTGTCTCCTGATTGTTCAGACACAAATATATCTGTTGAAAATAGTCTGGTGTAGGCCCGAGAAATACAAGTGTGGTTTTGCAGCTCCACGGGTCAAATCTCTGTATTATCCTGCTTTTTGGCTTTTTTTGCTGTAAAGAAAAACAGTAGTGTCTCCTGATTGTTCAGACACAAATATATCTGTTGAAAATAGTCTGGTGTAGGCCCGAGAAATACTAGTGTGGTTTTGCAGTTCCACGGGTCAAATCTCTGTATTATCCTGCTTTTTGGCTTTTTTTGCTGTAAAGAAAAACAGTAGTGTCTCCTCATTGTTCAGACACAAATATATCTGTTGAAAATAGTCTGGTGTAGGCCCGAAAAATACAAGTGTGGTTTTGCAGTTCCACGGGTCAAGTCTCTGTATTATCCTACTTTGCCATTTTTTGCCATAAAGAAAAACAGTAGTGTCTCCTGATTGCTCAGACACAAATATATCTGTTGAAAATAGTCTGGTGTAGGCCCGAGAAATACAAGTGTAGTTTTGCAGTTCCACGGGTAAAATCTCTGTATTATCCTGCTTTTTTGCATTTTTTGCTGTAAAGAAAAACAGTAGTGTCTCCTGATTGTTCAGACACAAATATATCTGTTGAAAATAATCTGGTGTAGGCCCGAGAAATACAAATGTGGTTTTTCAGTTCCATGGGTCAAATCTCTGTATTATCCTTCTTTCGCCATTTTTTGCCGTAAAGTAAAACAGTAGTGTCTCCTGATTGTTCAGACACAAATATATCTGTTGAAAATAGTCTGGTGTAGGCCCGAGAAATACAAGTGTGGTTTTGCAGTTCCACGGGTCAATTCTCTGTATTATCCTGCTTTTTTGCATTTTTTGCTGTAAAGAAAAACAGTAGCGTCTCCTCATTGTTCAGACACAAAAATATATCTCTTGAAAATAGTCAGGTGTATGCCCGAGAAATACAAGTGTGGTTTTGCAGTTCCATGGGTCAATTCTCTGTATTATCCTTCTTTTGGCATTTTTTGCCGTAAAGAAAAACAGTAGTGTCTCCTGATTGTTCAGACACAAATATATCTGTTGAAAATAGTCTGGTGTAGGCCCGAGAAATACAAATGTGGTTTTGCTGTTCCACGGGTCAAATCTCTGTATTATCCTGCTTTTTTGCATTTTTTGCTGTAAAGAAAACAGTAGTGTCTCCTGATTGTTCAGACACAAATATATCTGTTGAAAATAGTCTGGTGTAGGCCCGAGAAATACAAGTGTGGTTTTGCAGCTCCACGGGTCAAATCTCTGTATTATCCTGCTTTCTGGCTTTTTTTGCTGTAAAGAAAAACAGTAGTGTTTCCTGATTGTTCAGACACAAATATATCTGTTGAAAATAGTCTGGTGTAGGCCCGAGAAATACAAGTGTGGTTTTGCAGTTCCACGGGTCAAATCTCTGTATTATCCTGCTTTTTGGCTTTTTTTGCTGTAAAGAAAAACAGTAGTGTCTCCTGATTGTTCAGACACAAATATATCTGTTGAAAATAGTCTGGTGTAGGCCCAAGAAATACAAGTGTGGTTTTGCAGTTCCACGGGTCAAGTCTCTGTATTATCCTACTTTGCCATTTTTTGCCATAAAGAAAAACAGTAGTGTCTCCTGATTGCTCAGACACAAATATATCTGTTGAAATTAGTCTGGTGCAGGCCCGAGAAATACAAGTGTAGTTTTGCAGTTCCACGGGTAAAATCTCTGTATTATCCTGCTTTTTTGCATTTTTTGCTGTAAAGGAAAACAGTAGTGTCACCTGATTGTTCAGACACAAATATATCTGTTGAAAATAGTCTGGTGTAGGCCCGAGAAATACAAATGTGGTTTTTCAGTTCCATGGTTGAAATCTCTGTATTATCCTTCTTTTGCCATTTTTTGCCGTAAAGTAAAACAGTAGTGTCTCCTGATTGTTCAGACACAAATATATCTGTTGAAAATAGTCTGGTGTAGGCCCGAGAAATACAAGTGTGGTTTTGCAGTTCCACGGGTCAAATCTCTGTATTATCCTGCTTTTTTGCATTTTTTGCCCTAAAGAAAAACAGTAGTGTCTCCTGATTGTTCAGACACAAATATGTCTGTTGAAAATAGTCTGGTGTAGGCCCGAGAAATAGAAGTGTGGTTTTGCAGTTCCACGGGTCAATTGTCTGTATTATCCTGCTTTTTTGCATTTTTTGCTGTAAAGAAAAACAGTAGTGTCTCCTCATTGTTCAGACACAAATATATCTGTTGAAAAAAATAGTCAGGTGTATGCCCGAGAAATACAAGTGTGGTTTTGCAGTTCCACGTGTCAAATCTCTGTATTATCCTGCATTTTTGCATTTTTTGCCCTAAAGAAAAACAGTAGTGTCTCCTGATAGTTCAGACACAAATATATCTGTTGAAAATAGTCTGGTGTAGGCCCGAGAAATAAAAGTGTGGTTTTGCAGTTCCATAGGTCAAATCTCTGTATTATCCTGCTTTTTTGAATTTTTTGCTGTAAAGAAAAATAGTAGTGTCTCCTGATTGTTCAGACACAAATATATCTGTTGAAAATAGCCTGGTGTAGGCCCGAGAAATACAAATGTGGTTTTGCAGTTCCACAGGTCAAATCTCTGTATTATCCTGCTTTTTTGCATTTTTTGCTGTAAAGAAAAACAGTAGTGTCTCCTGATTTCTTCAGACACAAATATATCTGTTGAAAATAGTCTGGTGTAGGCCCGAGAAATACAAGTGTGGTTTTTCAGTTCCATGGGTCAAATCTCTGTATTATCCTTCTTTTGCCATTTTTTGCCGTAAAATAAAACAGTAGTGTCTCCTCATTGTTCAGACACAAATATATCTGTTGAAAATAGTCAGGTGTATGCCCGAGAAATACAAGTGTGGTTTTGCAGTTCCACGGGTCAAATCTCTGTATTATCCTGCATTTTTGCATTTTTTGCCCTAAAGAAAAACAGTAGTGTCTCCTGATTGTTCAGACACAAATATATCTGTTGAAAATAGTCTGGTTTAGGCCCGAGAAATACAAGTGTGGTTTTGCAGTTCCATGGGTCAAATCTCTGTATTATCCTGCTTTTTTGCATTTTTTTCTGTAAAAAAAACAGTAGTGTCTCCTGATTTCTTCAGACACAAATATATCTGTTGAAAATAGTCTGGTGTAGGCCCGAGAAATACAAGTGTGGTTTTTCAGTTCCATGGGTCAAATCTCTGTATTATCCTTCTTTTGCCATTTTTTGCCGTAAAATAAAACAGTAGTGTCTCCTCATTGTTCAGACACAAATATATCTGTTGAAAATAGTCAGGTGTATGCCCGAGAAATACAAGTGTGGTTTTGCAGTTCCACGGGTCAAATCTCTGTATTATCCTGCTTTTTTGCATTTTTTGCCCTAAAGAAAAACAGTAGTGTCTCCTGATTGTTCAGACACAAATATATCTGTTGAAAATAGTCTGGTTTAGGCCCGAGAAATACAAGTGTGGTTTTGCAGTTCCATGGGTCAAGTCTCTGTATTATCCTACTTTGCCATTTTTTGCCGTAAAGAAAAACAGTAGTGTCTCCTGATTGTTCAGACACAAATATATCTGTTGAAAATACTCTGCTGTAGGCCCGAGAAATACTAGTGTGGCTTTGCAGTTCCACAGGTCAAATTTCTGTATTATCCTGCTTTTTTGCATTTTTTGTTGTAAAAAAAAACAGTAGTGTTTCCTGATTGTTCAGACACAAATATATCTGTTGAAAATAGTCAGGTGTATGCCCGAGAAATACAAGTGTGGTTTTGCAGTTCCACGGGTCAAATCTCTGTATTATCCTGCTTTTTTGCATTTTTTGCCCTAAAGAAAAACAGTAGTGTCTCCTGATTGTTCAGACACAAATATATCTGTTGAAAATAGTCTGGTTTAGGCCCGAGAAATACAAGTGTGGTTTTGCTGTACCACGGGTCAAATCTCTGTATTATCCTGCTTTTTTGCATTTTTTGCCATAAAGAAAAACAGTAGTGTCTTCTGATTGTTCAGACACAAATATATCTGTTGAAAATAGTCTGGTGTAGGCCCGAGAAATACAAGTGTGGTTTTGCTGTTCCACGGGTCAAATCTCTGTATTATCCTTCTTTTGGCTTTTTTTGCCGTAAAGAAAAACAGTAGTGTCTCCTGATTGTTCAGACACAAATATATCTGTTGAAAATAGTCTGGTGTAGGCCCGAGAAATACAAATGTGGTTTTTCAGTTCCACGGGTCAAATCTCTGTATTATCCTGCTTTTTTGCATTTTTTGCTGCAAAGAATAACAGTAGTGCCTCCTGATTGTTCAGACACAAATATATCTGTTGAAAATAGTCTGGTGTAGGCCCGAGAAATAAAAGTGTGGTTTTGCAGTTCCATGGGTCAAATCTCTGTATTATCCTTTTTTTGGCATTTTTGCCGTAAAGAAAAACAGTATTGTCTCCTGATTGTTCAGACACAAATATATCTGTTGAAAATAGTCTGGTGTAGGCCCAAGAAATACAAGTGTGGTTTTGCTGTTCCACGGGTCAAATCTCTGTATTATCCTGCTTTTTTGCATTTTTTGCTGTAAAGAAAACAGTAGTGTCTCCTGATTGTTCAGACACAAATATATCTGTTGAAAATAGTCTGGTGTAGGCCCGAGAAATACAAGTGTGGTTTTGCAGTTCCACGGGTCAACTCTCTGTATTATCCTGCTTTTTTGCATTTTTTGCTGTAAAGAATAACAGTAGGGCCTCCTGATTGTTCAGACACAAATATATCTGTTGAAAATAGTCTGGTGTAGGCCTGAGAAATAAAAGTGTGGTTTTGCAGTTCCATGGGTCAATTCTCTGTATTATCCTGCTTTTTTGAATTTTTTGCTGTAAAGAAAAATAGTAGTGTCTCCTGATTGTTCAGACACAAATATATCTGTTGAAAATAGCCTGGTGTAGGCCCGAGAAATACAAATGTGGTTTTGCAGTTCCACAGGTCAAATCTCTGTATTATCCTGCTTTTTTGCATTTTTTGCTGTAAAGAAAAACAGTAGTGTCTCCTGATTTCTTCAGACACAAATATATCTGTTGAAAATAGTCTGGTGTAGGCCCGAGAAATACAAGTGTGGTTTTTCAGTTCCATGGGTCAAATCTCTGTATTATCCTTCTTTTGCCATTTTTTGCCGTAAAATAAAACAGTAGTGTCTCCTCATTGTTCAGACACAAATATATCTGTTGAAAATAGTCAGGTGTATGCCCGAGAAATACAAGTGTGGTTTTGCAGTTCCACGGGTCAAATCTCTGTATTATCCTGCATTTTTGCATTTTTTGCCCTAAAGAAAAACAGTAGTGTCTCCTGATTGTTCAGACACAAATATATCTGTTGAAAATAGTCTGGTTTAGGCCCGAGAAATACAAGTGTGGTTTTGCAGTTCCATGGGTCAAATCTCTGTATTATCCTGCTTTTTTGCATTTTTTTCTGTAAAAAAAACAGTAGTGTCTCCTGATTTCTTCAGACACAAATATATCTGTTGAAAATAGTCTGGTGTAGGCCCGAGAAATACAAGTGTGGTTTTTCAGTTCCATGGGTCAAATCTCTGTATTATCCTTCTTTTGCCATTTTTTGCCGTAAAATAAAACAGTAGTGTCTCCTCATTGTTCAGACACAAATATATCTGTTGAAAATAGTCAGGTGTATGCCCGAGAAATACAAGTGTGGTTTTGCAGTTCCACGGGTCAAATCTCTGTATTATCCTGCTTTTTTGCATTTTTTGCCCTAAAGAAAAACAGTAGTGTCTCCTGATTGTTCAGACACAAATATATCTGTTGAAAATAGTCTGGTTTAGGCCCGAGAAATACAAGTGTGGTTTTGCAGTTCCATGGGTCAAGTCTCTGTATTATCCTACTTTGCCATTTTTTGCCGTAAAGAAAAACAGTAGTGTCTCCTGATTGTTCAGACACAAATATATCTGTTGAAAATACTCTGCTGTAGGCCCGAGAAATACTAGTGTGGCTTTGCAGTTCCACAGGTCAAATTTCTGTATTATCCTGCTTTTTTGCATTTTTTGTTGTAAAAAAAAACAGTAGTGTTTCCTGATTGTTCAGACACAAATATATCTGTTGAAAATAGTCAGGTGTATGCCCGAGAAATACAAGTGTGGTTTTGCAGTTCCACGGGTCAAATCTCTGTATTATCCTGCTTTTTTGCATTTTTTGCCCTAAAGAAAAACAGTAGTGTCTCCTGATTGTTCAGACACAAATATATCTGTTGAAAATAGTCTGGTTTAGGCCCGAGAAATACAAGTGTGGTTTTGCTGTACCACGGGTCAAATCTCTGTATTATCCTGCTTTTTTGCATTTTTTGCCATAAAGAAAAACAGTAGTGTCTTCTGATTGTTCAGACACAAATATATCTGTTGAAAATAGTCTGGTGTAGGCCCGAGAAATACAAGTGTGGTTTTGCTGTTCCACGGGTCAAATCTCTGTATTATCCTTCTTTTGGCTTTTTTTGCCGTAAAGAAAAACAGTAGTGTCTCCTGATTGTTCAGACACAAATATATCTGTTGAAAATAGTCTGGTGTAGGCCCGAGAAATACAAATGTGGTTTTTCAGTTCCACGGGTCAAATCTCTGTATTATCCTGCTTTTTTGCATTTTTTGCTGCAAAGAATAACAGTAGTGCCTCCTGATTGTTCAGACACAAATATATCTGTTGAAAATAGTCTGGTGTAGGCCCGAGAAATAAAAGTGTGGTTTTGCAGTTCCATGGGTCAAATCTCTGTATTATCCTTTTTTTGGCATTTTTGCCGTAAAGAAAAACAGTATTGTCTCCTGATTGTTCAGACACAAATATATCTGTTGAAAATAGTCTGGTGTAGGCCCAAGAAATACAAGTGTGGTTTTGCTGTTCCACGGGTCAAATCTCTGTATTATCCTGCTTTTTTGCATTTTTTGCTGTAAAGAAAACAGTAGTGTCTCCTGATTGTTCAGACACAAATATATCTGTTGAAAATAGTCTGGTGTAGGCCCGAGAAATACAAGTGTGGTTTTGCAGTTCCACGGGTCAACTCTCTGTATTATCCTGCTTTTTTGCATTTTTTGCTGTAAAGAATAACAGTAGGGCCTCCTGATTGTTCAGACACAAATATATCTGTTGAAAATAGTCTGGTGTAGGCCTGAGAAATAAAAGTGTGGTTTTGCAGTTCCATGGGTCAATTCTCTGTATTATCCTTCTTTTGGCATTTTTTGCCGTAAAGAAAAACAGTAGTGTCTCCTGATTGTTCAGACACAAATATATCTGTTGAAAATAGTCTGGTGTAGGCCCGAGAAATACAAATGTGGTTTTGCTGTTCCACGGGTCAAATCTCTGTATTATCCTGCTTTTTTGCATTTTTTGCTGTAAAGAAAACAGTAGTGTCTCCTGATTGTTCAGACACAAATATATCTGTTGAAAATAGTCTGGTGTAGGCCCGAGAAATACAAGTGTGGTTTTGCAGCTCCACGGGTCAAATCTCTGTATTATCCTGCTTTTTGGCTTTTTTTGCTGTAAAGAAAAACAGTAGTGTCTCCTGATTGTTCAGACACAAATATATCTGTTGAAAATAGTCTGGTGTAGGCCCGAGAAATACAAGTGTGGTTTTGCAGTTCCACGGGTCAAATCTCTGTATTATCCTGCTTTTTGGCTTTTTTTGCTGTAAAGAAAAACAGTAGTGTCTCCTGATTGTTCAGACACAAATATATCTGTTGAAAATAGTCTGGTGTAGGCCCGAGAAATACAAGTGTGGTTTTGCAGTTCCACGGGTCAAGTCTCTGTATTATCCTACATTGCTATTTTTTGCCATAAAGAAAAACAGTAGTGTCTCCTGATTGCTCAGACACAAATATATCTGTTGAAAATAGTCTGGTGTAGGCCCGAGAAATACAAGTGTAGTTTTGCAGTTCCACGGGTAAAATCTCTGTATTATCCTGCTTTTTTGCATTTTTTGCTGTAAAGAAAAACAGTAGTGTCTCCTGATTGTTCAGACACAAATATATCTGTTGAAAATAGTCTGGTGTAGGCCCGAGAAATACAAATGTGGTTTTTCAGTTCCATGGGTCAAATCTCTGTATTATCCTTCTTTTGCCATTTTTTGCCGTAAAGTAAAACAGTAGTGTCTCCTGATTGTTCAGACACAAATATATCTGTTGAAAATAGTCTGGTGTAGGCCCGAGAAATACAAGTGTGGTTTTGCAGTTCCACGGGTCAATTCTCTGTATTATCCTGCTTTTTTGCATTTTTTGCTGTAAAGAAAAACAGTAGCGTCTCCTCATTGTTCAGACACAAAAATATATCTCTTGAAAATAGTCAGGTGTATGCCCGAGAAATACAAGTGTGGTTTTGCAGTTCCACGGGTCAAATCTCTGTATTATCCTGCTTTTTTGCATTTTTTGCTGTAAAGAAAAACAGTAGTGTCTCCTGATTTCTTCAGACACAAATATATCTGTTGAAAATAGTCTGGTGTAGGCCCGAGAAATACAAGTGTGGTTTTTCAGTTCCATGGGTCAAATCTCTGTATTATCCTTCTTTTGCCATTTTTTGCCGTAAAATAAAACAGTAGTGTCTCCTCATTGTTCAGACACAAATATATCTGTTGAAAATAGTCAGGTGTATGCCCGAGAAATACAAGTGTGGTTTTGCAGTTCCACGGGTCAAATCTCTGTATTATCCTGCTTTTTTGCATTTTTTGCCCTAAAGAAAAACAGTAGTGTCTCCTGATTGTTCAGACACAAATATATCTGTTGAAAATAGTCTGGTTTAGGCCCGAGAAATACAAGTGTGGTTTTGCAGTTCCATGGGTCAAGTCTCTGTATTATCCTACTTTGCCATTTTTTGCCGTAAAGAAAAACAGTAGTGTCTCCTGATTGTTCAGACACAAATATATCTGTTGAAAATACTCTGCTGTAGGCCCGAGAAATACAAATGTGGTTTTGCTGTTCCACGGGTCAAATCTCTGTATTATCCTGCTTTTTTGCATTTTTTGCTGTAAAGAAAACAGTAGTGTCTCCTGATTGTTCAGACACAAATATATCTGTTGAAAATAGTCTGGTGTAGGCCCGAGAAATACAAGTGTGGTTTTGCAGCTCCACGGGTCAAATCTCTGTATTATCCTGCTTTTTGGCTTTTTTTGCTGTAAAGAAAAACAGTAGTGTCTCCTGATTGTTTAGACACAAATATATCTGTTGAAAATAGTCTGGTGTAGGCCCGAGAAATACAAGTGTGGTTTTGCAGTTCCACGGGTCAAATCTCTGTATTATCCTGCTTTTTGGCTTTTTTTCCTGTAAAGAAAAACAGTAGTGTCTCCTGATTGTTCAGACACAAATATATCTGTTGAAAATAGTCTGGTGTAGGCCCGAGAAATACAAGTGTGGTTTTGCAGTTCCACGGGTCAAGTCTCTGTATTATCCTACTTTGCCATTTTTTGCCATAAAGAAAAACAGTAGTGTCTCCTGATTGCTCAGACACAAATATATCTGTTGAAAATAGTCTGGTGTAGGCCTGAGAAATACAAGTGTAGTTTTGCAGTTCCACGGGTAAAATCTCTGTATTATCCTGCTTTTTTGCATTTTTTGCTGTAAAGAAAAACAGTAGTGTCTCCTGATTGTTCAGACACAAATATATCTGTTGAAAATAGTCTGGTGTAGGCCCGAGAAACACAAATGTGGTTTTTCAGTTCCATGGGTCAAATCTCTGTATTATCCTTCTTTTGCCATTTTTTGCCGTAAAGTAAAACAGTAGTGTCTCCTGATTGTTCAGACACAAATATATCTGTTGAAAATAGTCTGGTGTAGGCCCGAGAAATACAAGTGTGGTTTTGCAGTTCCACGGGTCAATTCTCTGTATTATCCTGCTTTTTTGCATTTTTTGCTGTAAAGAAAAACAGTAGCGTCTCCTCATTGTTCAGACACAAAAATATATCTCTTGAAAATAGTCAGGTGTATGCCCGAGAAATACAAGTGTGGTTTTGCAGTTCCACGGGTCAAATCTCTGTATTATCCTGCTTTTTTGCATTTTTTGCTGTAACGAAAAACAGTAGTGTCTCCTGATTTCTTCAGACACAAATATATCTGTTGAAAATAGTCTGGTGTAGGCCCGAGAAATACAAGTGTGGTTTTTCAGTTCCATGGGTCAAATCTCTGTATTATCCTTCTTTTGCCATTTTTTGCCGTAAAATAAAACAGTAGTGTCTCCTCATTGTTCAGACACAAATATATCTGTTGAAAATAGTCAGGTGTATGCCCGAGAAATACAAGTGTGGTTTTGCAGTTCCACGGGTCAAATCTCTGTATTATCCTGCTTTTTTGCATTTTTTGCCCTAAAGAAAAACAGTAGTGTCTCCTGATTGTTCAGACACAAATATATCTGTTGAAAATAGTCTGGTTTAGGCCCGAGAAATACAAGTGTGGTTTTGCAGTTCCATGGGTCAAGTCTCTGTATTATCCTACTTTGCCATTTTTTGCCGTAAAGAAAAACAGTAGTGTCTCCTGATTGTTCAGACACAAATATATCTGTTGAAAATACTCTGCTGTAGGCCCGAGAAATACTAGTGTGGCTTTGCAGTTCCACAGGTCAAATTTCTGTATTATCCTGCTTTTTTGCATTTTTTGTTGTAAAAAAAAACAGTAGTGTTTCCTGATTGTTCAGACACAAATATATCTGTTGAAAATAGTCAGGTGTATGCCCGAGAAATACAAGTGTGGTTTTGCAGTTCCACGGGTCAAATCTCTGTATTATCCTGCTTTTTTGCATTTTTTGCCCTAAAGAAAAACAGTAGTGTCTCCTGATTGTTCAGACACAAATATATCTGTTGAAAATAGTCTGGTTTAGGCCCGAGAAATACAAGTGTGGTTTTGCAGTTCCATGGGTCAAGTCTCTGTATTATCCTACTTTGCCATTTTTTGCCGTAAAGAAAAACAGTAGTGTCTCCTGATTGTTCAGACACAAATATATCTGTTGAAAATAGTCTGGTGTAGGCCCAAGAAATACAAGTGTGGTTTTGCTGTTCCACGGGTCAAATCTCTGTATTATCCTTCTTTTGGCTTTTTTTGCCGTAAAGAAAAACAGTAGTGTCTCCTGATTGTTCAAACACAAATATATCTGATGAAAATAGTCTGGTGTAGGCCCGAGAAATACAAATGTGGTTTTTCAGTTCCACGGGTCAAATCTCTGTATTATCCTGCTTTTTTGCATTTTTTGCTGCAAAGAATAACAGTAGTGCCTCCTGATTGTTCAGACACAAATATATCTGTTGAAAATAGTCTGGTGTAGGCCCGAGAAATAAAAGTGTGGTTTTGCAGTTCCATGGGTAAAATCTCTGTATTATCCTTCTTTTGGCATTTTTTGCCGTAAAGAAAAACAGTATTGTCTCCTGATTGTTCAGACACAAATATATCTGTTGAAAATAGTCTGGTGTAGGCCCGAGAAATACAAGTGTAGTTTTGCAGTTCCACGGGTAAAATTTCTGTATTATCCTGCTTTTTTGCATTTTTTGCTGTAAAGAAAAACAGTAGTGTCTCCTGATTGTTCAGACACAAATATATCTGTTGAAAATACTCTGTTGTAGGCCCGAGAAATACTAGTGTGGCTTCGCAGTTCCACGGGTCAAATCTCTGTATTATCCTGCTTTTTTGCATTTTTTGCTGTAAAGAAAAACAGTAGTGTCTCCTCATTGTTCAGACACAAATATATCTGTTGAAAATATTCAGGTGTATGCCCCAGAAATACAAGTGTGGTTTTGCAGTTCCACGGGTCAAATCTCTGTATTATCCTGCTTTTTTGCATTTTTTGCCCTAAAAATAAACAGTAGTGTCTCCTGATTGTTCAGACACAAATATATCTCTTGAAAATAGTCTGGTTTAGGCCCGAGAAATACAAGTGTGGTTTTGCAGTTCCACGGGTCAAATCTCTGTATTATCCTGCTTTTTTGCATTTTTTGCCATAAAGAAAAACAGTAGTGTCTCCTGATTGTTCAAACACAAATATATCTGTTGAAAATAGTCTGGTGTAGGCCAGAGAAATACAAGTGTGGTTTTGCAGTTCCACGGGTCAAGTCTCTGTATTATCCTACTTTGCCATTTTTTGCCATAAAGAAAAACAGTAGTGTCTCCTGATTGCTCAGACACAAACATATCTGTTGAAAATAGTCTGGTGTAGGCCCGAGAAATACAAGTGTAGTTTTGCAGTTCCACGGATAAAATCTCTGTATTATCCTGCTTTTTTGCATTTTTTGCCCTAAAGAAAAACAGTAGTGTCTCCTGATTGTTCAGACACAAATATATCTGTTGAAAATAGTCTGGTGTAGGCCCGAGAAATACAAGTGTGGTTTTTCAGTTCCATGGGTCAAATCTCTGTATTATCCTTCTTTTGCCATTTTTTGCCGTAAAGTAAAACAGTAGTGTCTCCTGATTGTTCAGACACAAATATATCTGTTGAAAATAGTCTGGTGTAGGCCCGAGAAATACAAGTGTGGTTTTGCAGTTCCACGGGTCAATTCTCTGTATTATCCTGCTTTTTTGCATTTTTTGCTGTAAAGAAAAACAGTAGCGTCTCCTCATTGTTCAGACACAAATATATCTCTTGAAAATAGTCTGGTGTATGCCCGAGAAATACAAGTGTGGTTTTGCAGTTCCACAGGTCAAATCTCTGTATTATCCTGCTTTTTTGAATTTTTTGCCCTAAAGAAAAACAGTAGTGTCTCCTGATTGTTCAGACACAAATATATCTGTTGAAAATAGTCTGGTGTAGGCCCGAGAAATACAAGTGTGGTTTTGCAGTTCCACGGGTCAATTCTCTGTATTATCCTGCTTTTTTGCATTTTTTGCTGTAAAGAAAAACAGTAGTGTCTCCTCATTGTTCAGACACAAATATATCTGTTGAAAATAGTCAGGTGTATGCCCGAGAAATACAAGTGTGGTTTTGCAGTTCCACGGGTCAAATCTCTGTATTATCCTGCATTTTTGCATTTTTTGCCCTAAAGAAAAACAGTAGTGTCTCCTGATTGTTCAGACACAAATATATCTGTTGAAAATAGTCTGGTTTAGGCCCGAGAAATACAAGTGTGGTTTTGCAGTTCCATGGGTCAAGTCTCTGTATTATCCTACTTTGCCATTTTTTGCCGTAAAGAAAAACAGTAGTGTCTCCTGATTGCTCAGACACAAATATATCTGTTGAAAATAGTCTGGTGTAGGCCCGAGAAATACAAGTGTAGTTTTGCAGTTCCACGGGTAAAATCTCTGTATTATCCTGCTTTTTTGCATTTTTTGCCCTAAAGAAAAACAGTAGTGTCTCCTGATTGTTCAGACACAAATATATCTGTTGAAAATAGTCTGGTTTAGGCCCGAGAAATACAAGTGTGGTTTTGCAGTTCCATGGGTCAAATCTCTGTATTATCCTACTTTGACATTTTTTGCCGTAAAGAAAAACAGTAGTGTCTCCTGATTGTTCAGACACAAATATATCTGTTGAAAATAGTCTGGTGTAGGCCCGAGAAATACAAGTGTAGTTTTGCAGTTCCCGGGTAAAATCTCTGTATTATCCTGCTTTTTTGCATTTTTTGCTGTAAAGAAAAACAGTAGTGTCTCCTGATTGTTCAGACACAAATATATCTGTTGAAAATACTCTGTTGTAGGCCCCAGAAATTCTAGTGTGGCTTTGCAGTTCCACGGGTCAAATCTCTGTATTATCCTGCTTTTTTGCATTTTTTGCTGTAAAGAAAAACAGTAGTGTCTCCTCATTGTTCAGACACAAATATATCTGTTGAAAATAGTCAGGTGTATGCCCGAGAAATACAAGTGTGGTTTTGCAGTTACACGGGTCAAATCTCTGTATTATCCTGCTTTTTTGCATTTTTTGCCCTAAAGAAAAACAGTAGTGTCTCCTGATTGTTCAGACACAAATATATCTGTTGAAAATAGTCTGGTTTAGGCCCGAGAAATACAAGTGTGGTTTTGCAGTTCCATGGGTCAAGTCTCTGTATTATCCTACTTTGCCATTTTTTGCCGTAAAGAAAAACAGTAGTGTCTCCTGATTGTTCAGACACAAATATATCTGTTGAAAATAGTCTGGTGTAGGCCCGAGAAATACAAGTGTAGTTTTGCAGTTCCACGGGTAAAATCTCTGTATTATCCTGCTTTTTTGCATTTTTTGCTGTAAAGAAAAACAATAGTGTCTCCTGATTGTTCAGACACAAATATATCTGTTGAAAATAGTCTGTTGTAGGCCCGAGAAATACTAGTGTGGTTTTCCAGTTCCACGGGTCAAATCTCTGTATTATCCTGCTTTTTTGCATTTTTTGCTGTAAAGAAAAACAGTAGTGTCTCCTGATTGTTCAGACACAAATATATCTGTTGAAAATAGTCTGGTGTAGGCCCGAGAAATACAAGTGTGGTTTTGCAGTTCCACGGGTCAATTCTCTGTATTATCCTGCTTTTTTGCATTTTTTGCTGTAAAGAAAAACAGTAGTGTCTCCTCATTGTTCAGACACAAATATATCTGTTGAAAATAGTCAGGTGTATGCCCGAGAAATACAAGTGTGGTTTTGCAGTTCCACGGGTCAAATCTCTGTATTATCCTGCATTTTTGCATTTTTTGCCCTAAAGAAAAACAGTAGTGTCTCCTGATTGTTCAGACACAAATATATCTGTTGAAAATAGTCTGGTGTAGGCCCGAGAAATACAAGTGTAGTTTTGCAGTTCCACGGGTAAAATCTCTGTATTATCCTGCTTTTTTGCATTTTTTGCTGTAAAGAAAAACAGTAGTGTCTCCTGATTGTTCAGACACAAATATATCTGTTGAAAATACTCTGTTGTAGGCCCGAGAAATACTAGTGTGGCTTTGCAGTTCCACAGGTCAAATCTCTGTATTATCCTGCTTTTTTGCATTTTTTGTTGTAAAAAAAAACAGTAGTGTTTCCTGATTGTTCAGACACAAATATATCTGTTGAAAATAGTCAGGTGTATGCCCGAGAAATACAAGTGTGGTTTTGCAGTTCCACGGGTCAAATCTCTGTATTATCCTGCTTTTTTGCATTTTTTGCCCTAAAGAAAAACAGTAGTGTCTCCTGATTGTTCAGACACAAATATATCTGTTGAAAATAGTCTGGTTTAGGCCCGAGAAATACAAGTGTGGTTTTGCAGTTCCATGGGTCAAGTCTCTGTATTATCCTACTTTGCCATTTTTTGCCGTAAAGAAAAACAGTAGTGTCTCCTGATTGTTCAGACACAAATATATCTGTTGAAAATAGTCTGGTGTAGGCCCGAGAAATACAAGTGTAGTTTTGCAGTTCCACGGGTAAAATCTCTGTATTATCCTGCTTTTTTGCATTTTTTGCTGTAAAGAAAAACAATAGTGTCTCCTGATTGTTCAGACACAAATATATCTGTTGAAAATAGTCTGTTGTAGGCTCGAGAAATACTAGTGTGGTTTTCCAGTTCCACGGGTCAAATCTCTGTATTATCCTGCTTTTTTGCATTTTTTGCTGTAAAGAAAAACAGTAGTGTCTCCTGATTGTTCAGACACAAATATATCTGTTGAAAATAGTCTGGTTTAGGCCCGAGAAATACTAGTGTGGCTTTGCAGTTCCACAGGTCAAATCTCTGTATTATCCTGCTTTTTTGCATTTTTTGTTGTAAAAAAAAACAGTAGTGTTTCCTGATTGTTCAGACACAAATATATCTGTTGAAAATAGTCAGGTGTATGCCCGAGAAATACAAGTATGGTTTTGCAGTTCCACAGGTCAAATCTCTGTATTATCCTGCTTTTTTGCATTTTTTGCCCTAAAGAAAAACAGTAGTGTCTCCTGATTGTTCAGACACAAATATATCTGTTGAAAATAGTCTGGTGTAGGCCCGAGAAATACAAGTGTGGTTTTGCAGTTCCACGGGTCAATTCTCTGTATTATCCTGCTTTTTTGCATTTTTTGCTGTAAAGAAAAACAGTAGTGTCTCCTCATTGTTCAGACACAAATATATCTGTTGAAAATAGTCAGGTGTATGCCCGAGAAATACAAGTGTGGTTTTGCAGTTCCACGGGTCAAATCTCTGTATTATCCTGCATTTTTGCATTTTTTGCCCTAAAGAAAAACAGTAGTGTCTCCTGATTGTTCAGACACAAATATATCTGTTGAAAATAGTCTGGTTTAGGCCCGAGAAATACAAGTGTGGTTTTGCAGTTCCATGGGTCAAGTCTCTGTATTATCCTACTTTGCCATTTTTTGCCGTAAAGAAAAACAGTAGTGTCTCCTGATTGTTCAGACACAAATATATCTGTTGAAAATAGTCTGGTGTAGGCCCGAGAAATACAAGTGTAGTTTTGCAGTTCCACGGGTAAAATCTCTGTATTATCCTGCTTTTTTGCATTTTTGCTGTAAAGAAAAACAGTAGTGTCTCCTGATTGTTCAGACACAAATATATCTGTTGAAAATACTCTGTTGTAGGCCCGAGAAATACTAGTGTGGCTTTGCAGTTCCACGGGTCAAATCTCTGTATTATCCTGCTTTTTTGCATTTTTTGCCCTAAAGAAAAACAGTAGTGTCTCCTGATTGTTCAGACACAAATATATCTGTTGAAAATAGTCTGGTTTAGGCCCGAGAAATACAAGTGTGGTTTTGCAGTTCCATGGGTCAAATCTCTGTATTATCCTACCTTGACATTTTTTGCCATAAAGAAAAACAGTAGTGTCTCCTGATTGTTCAGACACAAATATATCTGTTGAAAATAGTCTGGTGTAGGCCCGAGAAATACAAGTGAAGTTTTGCAGTTCCCAGGTAAAATCTCTGTATTATCCTGCTTTTTTGCATTTTTTGCTGTAAAGAAAAACAGTAGTGTCTCCTGATTGTTCAGACACAAATATATCTGTTGAAAATACTCTGTTGTAGGCCCCAGAAATACTAGTGTGGCTTTGCAGTTCCACGGGTCAAATCTCTGTATTATCCTGCTTTTTTGCATTTTTTGCTGTAAAGAAAAACAGTAGTGTCTCCTCATTGTTCAGACACAAATATATCTGTTGAAAATAGTCAGGTGTATGCCCGAGAAATACAAGTGTGGTTTTGCAGTTCCACGGGTCAAATCTCTGTATTATCCTGCTTTTTTGCATTTTTTGCCCTAAAGATAAACAGTAGTGTCTCCTGATTGTTCAGACACAAATATATCTGTTGAAAATAGTCTGGTTTAGGCCCGAGAAATACAAGTGTGGTTTTGCAGTTCCATGGGTCAAGTCTCTGTATTATCCTACTTTGCCATTTTTTGCCGTAAAAAAAAACAGTAGTGTCTCCTGATTGTTCAGACACAAATATATCTGTTGAAAATAGTCTGGTGTAGGCCCGAGAAATACAAGTGTAGTTTTGCAGTTCCACGGGTCAAATCTCTGTATTATCCTGCTTTTTTGCATTTTTTGTTGTAAAAAAAAACAGTAGTGTTTCCTGATTGTTCAGACACAAATATATCTGTTGAAAATAGTCAGGTGTATGCCCGAGAAATACAAGTGTGGTTTTGCAGTTCCACGGGTCAAATCTCTGTATTATCCTGCTTTTTTGCATTTTTTGCCCTAAAGAAAAACAGTAGTGTCTCCTGATTGTTCAGACACAAATATATCTGTTGAAAATAGTCTGGTTTAGGCCCGAGAAATACAAGTGTGGTTTTGCAGTTCCATGGGTCAAGTCTCTGTATTATCCTACTTTGCCATTTTTTGCCGTAAAGAAAAACAGTAGTGTCTCCTGATTGTTCAGACACAAATATATCTGTTGAAAATAGTCTGGTGTAGGCCCGAGAAATACAAGTGTAGTTTTGCAGTTCCACGGGTAAAATCTCTGTATTATCCTGCTTTTTTGCATTTTTTGCTGTAAAGAAAAACAATAGTGTCTCCTGATTGTTCAGACACAAATATATCTGTTGAAAATAGTCTGTTGTAGGCCCGAGAAATACTAGTGTGGTTTTGCAGTTCCACGGGTCAAATCTCTGTATTATCCTGCTTTTTTGCATTTTTTGCCCTAAAGAAAAACAGTAGTGTCTCCTGATTGTTCAGACACAAATATATCTGTTGAAAATAGTCTGGTTTAGGCCCGAGAAATACTAGTGTGGCTTTGCAGTTCCACAGGTCAAATCTCTGTATTATCCTGCTTTTTTGCATTTTTTGTTGTAAAAAAAACAGTAGTGTTTCCTGATTGTTCAGACACAAATATATCTGTTGAAAATAGTCAGGTGTATGCCCGAGAAATACAAGTGTGGTTTTGCAGTTCCACGGGTCAAATCTCTGTATTATCCTGCATTTTTGCATTTTTTGCCCTAAAGAAAAACAGTAGTGTCTCCTGATTGTTCAGACACAAATATATCTGTTGAAAATAGTCTGGTTTAGGCCCGAGAAATACAAGTGTGGTTTTGCAGTTCCATGGGTCAAGTCTCTGTATTATCCTACTTTGCCATTTTTTGCCGTAAAGAAAAACAGTAGTGTCTCCTGATTGTTCAGACACAAATATATCTGTTGAAAATAGTCTGGTGTAGGCCCGAGAAATACAAGTGTAGTTTTGCAGTTCCACGGGTAAAATCTCTGTATTATCCTGCTTTTTTGCATTTTTTGCTGTAAAGAAAAATAGTAGTGTCTCCTGATTGTTCAGACACAAATATATCTGTTGAAAATACTCTGTTGTAGGCCCGAGAAATACTAGTGTGGCTTTGCAGTTCCACGGGTCAAATCTCTGTATTATCCTGCTTTTTTGCATTTTTTCCCCTAAAGAAAAACAGTAGTGTCTCCTGATTGTTCAGACACAAATATATCTGTTGAAAATAGTCTGGTTTAGGCCCGAGAAATACAAGTGTGGTTTTGCAGTTCCATGGGTCAAATCTCTTTATTATCCTACTTTGACATTTTTTGCCGTAAAGAAAAACAGTAGTATCTCCTGATTGTTCAGACACAAATATATCTGTTGAAAATAGTCTGGTGTAGGCCCGAGAAATACAAGTGTAGTTTTGCAGTTCCACAGGTAAAATCTCTGTATTATCCTGCTTTTTTGCATTTTTTGCTGTAAAGAAAAACAGTAGTGTCTCCTGATTGTTCAGACACAAATATATCTGTTGAAAATACTCTGTTGTAGGCCCCAGAAATACTAGTGTGGCTTTGCAGTTCCACGGGTCAAATCTCTGTATTATCCTGCTTTTTTGCATTTTTTGCTGTAAAGAAAAACAGTAGTGTCTCCTCATTGTTCAGACACAAATATATCTGTTGAAAATAGTCAGGTGTATGCCCGAGAAATACAAGTGTGGTTTTGCAGTTCCACGGGTCAAATCTCTGTATTATCCTGCTTTTTTGCATTTTTTGCCCTAAAGATAAACAGTAGTGTCTCCTGATTGTTCAGACACAAATATATCTGTTGAAAATAGTCTGGTTTAGGCCCGAGAAATACAAGTGTGGTTTTGCAGTTCCATGGGTCAAGTCTCTGTATTATCCTACTTTGCCATTTTTTGCCGTAAAAAAATACAGTAGTGTCTCCTGATTGTTCAGACACAAATATATCTGTTGAAAATAGTCTGGTGTAGGCCCGAGAAATACAAGTGTAGTTTTGCAGTTCCACGGGTAAAATCGCTGTATTATCCTGCTTTTTTGCATTTTTTGCTGTAAAGAAAAACAGTAGTGTCTCCTGATTGTTCAGACACAAATATATCTGTTGAAAATACTCTGTTGTAGGCCCGAGAAATACTAGTGTGGCTTTGCAGTTCCACAGGTCAAATCTCTGTATTATCCTGCTTTTTTGCATTTTTTGTTGTAAAAAAAAACAGTAGTGTTTCCTGATTGTTCAGACACAAATATATCTGTTGAAAATAGTCAGGTGTATGCCCGAGAAATAAAAGTGTGGTTTTGCAGTTCCACGGGTCAAATCTCTGTATTATCCTGCTTTTTTGCATTTTTTGCCGTAAAGAAAAACAGTAGTGTCTCCTGATTGTTCAGACACAAATATATCTGTTGAAAATAGTCTGGTTTAGGCCCGAGAAATACAAGTGTGGTTTTGCAGTTCCATGGGTCAAGTCTCTGTATTATCCTACTTTGCCATTTTTTGCCGTAAAGAAAAACAGTAGTGTCTCCTGATTGTTCAGACACAAATATATCTGTTGAAAATAGTCTGGTGTAGGCCCGAGAAATACAAGTGTAGTTTTGCAGTTCCACGTGTAAAATCTCTGTATTATCCTGCTTTTTTGCATTTTTTGCTGTAAAGAAAAACAATAGTGTCTCCTGATTGTTCAGACACAAATATATCTGTTGAAAATAGTCTGTTGTAGGCCCGAGAAATACTAGTGTGGTTTTGCAGTTCCACGGGTCAAATCTCTGTATTATCCTGCTTTTTTGCATTTTTTGCCCTAAAGAAAAACAATAGTGTCTCCTGATTGTTCAGACACAAATATATCTGTTGAAAATAGTCTGGTTTAGGCCCGAGAAATACAAGTGTGGTTTTGCAGTTCCATGGGTCAAATCTCTTTATTATCCTACTTTGACATTTTTTGCCGTAAAGAAAAACAGTA